>NC_082715.1:79795538-80995538 GCF_030144855.1 Hypanus sabinus | reverse complement strand
TTGTGCAAGTGTTCTGCAAAATGGTCATCTAATTTGAGTTTGGTTCTCCTAATTTAGATGTGGGCATGTTGTGAGCAGCAAATACAAAAGCCTGTAACTAATGAATATGTTAAGACAGAAACATTACAGTTAGGAATAACTGGAATTCTTAATTCATAGATTACTTTCATTCAAATTTTATGTAGACCAAAATGTAATGAATTTGAAACTCTTTGGTTGCCTTTAAAGAATATGTTAACTCTTCACTGAACTATAAATCTGTATCTTCAGGTACTTCATGAACCACTAATAGACGAAGATCCACTCTTTATTGCCACATGTACAGACCGAGAGTTGCGTAAAAGGAAAAAGCGGAAGTTCAGCCTCTGGGTCCGTCAATGTGCATCAACAGGCTACATCTGTCAGGTGATGTTTCTGAAAATGTCTTCCACTTCTCAAGCTGGGTATTGTGGCGCATTAAACACTATAAGTTCAAAGTACATCTTTGTCACCATATGCTACCCCCAAGATTCATTTTCTTGCATGCTTTCTCAGTCGAACAAAGAAATACAATAGAATCAATGAAAGACGATCTCTGCAAATATGCAAAAAAAGTAAACAAATAATACTGAGAAGGTGAGTGGTAGCGTCCTTAAAAGTGAGCTGATGGCAGCAGTGAGAAGAGAGCATGGCCTGGATGATGAGGGTCTTCAGTGATGAATGTTGCTTTCATATGGCAGTGCTCTTTGCAGATGCTGTGATTTCCCATTCCTGCACCCCTGCCAGCATTTCCAATGCCACATCAGTTTTTTTCTAAATGTTCCATAGAATATTTTGTCTGGCACTTGTGTAGCATCTTTCCAGATGCAGAGGTTCTGGGGGAAAAAAATAAGCCAGAACATGCTTATACTGAGCGAACAACTCCCACGTTAGTGGAGCTAAGACACAAATTTATTGTGTGTTAAGCATTTGTTTACAGTATAAATGCAGATAACTGCTTCTGCAAGATTGGCAGTGAAGCAAACTACAGACCTTTAAATAAATGTTAATACTTTTTGGATTAAGTATTAAGTTTCTAAAATGATATGCATAGAAAGCAATATAATAACTGAATGAACTGCAATATTTAAGAGATTGTCTTTGGATGTGCTAATTTGTTCTGAGAATGGAGAAGGCAGAAGCAGTATGTGTATTCTCCAATGGAATTTCAGTCTGCAATGACATCTTTGTATATTCTAAATATACAATTGGATTTTTTTTTATCTTCTCTCTTTGCTTTCTTTAGATTTACATTCATTTGAAGGAAGGAACAACTGCAGACGGGCTAGATACTTTGAAGAACAAGCCACAGCTACACAGTCTTGTGGCAAAAAGCCTTTGTCAGAATTTGATGGGAAAGAACTACATCATATATACTGGCCCCAGCATAACCAGTTTAAATCTTTTTGAAGAATTTGAGAAAAAAGGTTTGTTGTAAAAGTATGAATAGCTGTGACTTGTTTAGAATTGGGAAATTTACAAAAGTTTGACCCTTTTGTTGTCATTGAAATCTCCTGAAAGTATATTTTCTTCAGTGATGCTTCATCCAAAATTTTAGTTATAGTCTTTAAATGTAAGGAATACAAATAAGAATTCTGAAAAGAAGTATTTATCCAAATGATGTTTGTGATGATAATAGGAAACATTTAAAGGGAAGATGTTTAAGGTGAGTACAGAGTGGAAGATTACAATGAAAATCTGGTGAAGAATGAGAGGCAGCCAAGGTGGATTTTAAACCCTGACAAACTGGTCAGACTGAACAATGTATCGAACATCAAACAGTACATATTGTGCTGACCCCCTTTAACTTGCTCCAATATCGGTCTAACCCTACCCTCCTACAAAGCCCTCTATTCTTCTGTCATCTTTGTGTCTCTGATGTATCTGCCTCTACCACTACCCCGGCAGCATGTTCCATGCACTTAACATTTTCTGTGTAAATCACCTACATTCTCTCCTCCCCCCCCCCCCCCCCCCATACTTTTCTCTGGACACCTTCAAGTTATGCCGTCTTGTATTAGCCTTTGAAAAAGTTTCTAGATGTCCATTCAATCTATGTCTCTTATCACCTTGTACACCTCTATCAAATCACCTCTTACCCTTCTCTCGAGAGAAAAGCCCTAGCTCGCTCAACCTATGATCATAAGAGATGCTTTCTAATCGTGCATCATCCTCTGTACCATCTCTAAAGTTTCCACATTCTTCTTATAATGAGGCAACCAGAGCTGAACACAATACTCCAAATGTGGTATAATCACACTTTTATAGCACTGCAGTGTTACTCTGCGGTTCTTGATCTCAGTCCCCTGACTAACCAAGGCCAACACAGCATATGCCTTCTTAATCAACCTATCAATGTGCTGTAACTTTGGAGGAACTATGGGCATGAACCCCAAGATCCCTCTGTCCCTCCACACTGTTAAGACCTGTCATTAACCCTGTACTGTCTTCAAGTTTGACCTTCCAAAGTGCATCACTTCATACTTTTCTGGTTGGCATTCCATCGTCCTGTGGATACTTTAAAAACAATCAGATGCTATGGCCTTAAAAACTATCATTAAAATATCATTATGGGTTACCCAATGTTGTATGTGAAAGTCCTATAAATACTGAGATCTTTGACTCCAAGTTTACACAACAGTATTGTACATTTCCCTGAGTGATGTTGTGCTGTGACCAGTCTCAAGCCCTACAAGTGTAAGAATTGCTGAAACAAAAAAAATAATTCCTTCCTTGCAAAGTCTTGCAGCTGTGATTACATGTAGCCAGTCCACAATACAAGTGGCACTCTTCTATCTCCAGGGGGCCGAGAAAATGGATGCTACAGTGATGGTTGATGATGTGCTGCTGGTAAGGTAATGACCCCAAGAATCAGAAGAACCTAGAGTTTTTTTTTGCTATAGGAAAGGTTCTAGGACAAATAAAATCCCAGTCAAAGCCAGGTATTGAATTTGGCACTAAAATGCACCAAAATGGGTCCAATATTGTTTGACTCCAGATTAAGCCCATCTTAAACTGCATAACACATTTTGAAAACTTTTTTTAAAAAGTTTTATTTAGAAGTTTCAGATCTGATGACTCTAAGAATTGATTAAACAAAAATGTCCATCCTGTACTTCCATTTCCTTTTCTCACTATCCATGAAGGGTTTAAGTTTAGTAATATCATCCCATGCCTACTAGCTCATGGTATGAACATTAGAGATCCTTTTATAAGATATACAGTGTGTGCCTATATGTTTGTATATATACTGGAAATCTGTACATGCTTGTTTTGTTCCCTCGACCTCACACCCACTAAAGACAGTATCCCAACAGAGGTTCCCTAACTCAAGACAACTTGGGAAACAACACCTATAGCTATCTGCATCTGGGATAAGTACTGAATGACCTTCACTCGCGAGGGTTCCTGAATGCTGTTTTGAGTTGTCCTTTCTGTAATTTTCTTTGAAAACAGCAAGGTATAAAACACAGTTAAGTTAAGGCAATTGTAACACCTAACCGAAACCTGGGGTGAAATAATAACCTTGAGTTTGTTCTTATCAGTCTGCTTTTAATTTTGAATTTGAAGTGTTTAATTTGTAATGTCTGATCATTTTGACAGCTAGTTCAGCCCAAGTGTGTGGTTTAATTGACTGTCAAAGGATTTCCAAGATTTGCATGGGGCTGTGTAGATTGGTTGAGCACTACAGCACTGATGCAGGTCCTTTGGCCCTTTCAGTATGTTTTGAACTGTTATTCTGCCTTGACCCACTGATCTGCACCTGACTATAGCTGTCTGTGACCCTCCCATCCATTACTTAACCGAACTTTTCTGAATGTGGAAATCAGACCCACATCCACCACTTGTTTTGGTAGCTCGTTGCACCACCCACTGCATAACGATCCTCCTCAGGACTTTGCTCAGTTATTGCCGTGGAACTGCCTGCGGTAAGAGTGGGATGGATGCTGCAGTGATGGTTGATGATGTGCTTCTGGTAAGGGAATGACCCCAAGAATCAGAAGAACCTTGAGTTTTATTTTTATTACAGGAAAGATTCTTGGACAAATGCTAGGTGACCAGTAATCAGCCTGGGAATATTAGGCCACATTACATGTCTCTATATCCTTGTTCATCTACAGATATATATGGATAGGAAATGTTTAGAGGGATATAGGCCAAATGTAGGCAAGTGGGATCAGCTCATGTAAACATCTTGGTTGGCACAGACTAGTTGAGCTGAAGAGCCTGTTCCAATGTGATATAACTCTATAATAAATAGTCACATTTCACTTTATCAGTGTTTCTCCATGCTTTCCTGTTTTGTTGCTTTTTCACATGAATATTCACCAAAGTATGTAGTGAGGTTATTATGGCAGTTCATGGCATTATGGCAGCTAGGTTTTGGAGGCCCAATATTGATGCAGGCACCTCAGCAGTTTTATTCCATTAGGAGTTTAAGGACATAACTAGACTCAAACAAATTTATTTATTTTTAATATTGTAATTTAATCATTTTTATATATTGCTCTGTACAGCTGCCACAAAACATTTCTGATTTTGATCGTGAACTGTTCTGTTTTATAAGCATGGGATTATTGTAATTACATTTTGAATTGTTTTTCCCCATATAGGGATTTATTGCTGTGGACTTCTGAGCACCAAGAAGAGTGACTGCACGGGATTGCCACAGTCCATGTTGGTTAACCCTGAGCCGCCTCGTGTCAGAGGCCATTACAGAGTACGAATGAAAAGAAACATGTCATTAATCAGCTGGTCCAACAAAGGACAGTTCTACTTCCTCACAAATGCATACTCTCCATTCAAAGAAGTTAAGTACTCATGAAGTGGTCATCCTGATATGATTAAACGTATCCAGATGAATTCGAAGTATTTTTGCAATTTTTTCCTTTGAGGTTCCATATTATAGCTGGCTTTTGTTTCTCTCTGTTGAAATTCCAAGAGTGCAAACTCTGCTGCTAGTTACAGAGAATTATTAATCTTGTATCTCTTGATGCTGTGCAATTCATGTTCCTAATGTCTGGCTATTGAAGATTGTGAAATCCCTGCAACCTTTTGGCTTGCATTATCTGTAATCTATCTGACTTTCCAACACATAATATCCCAGTTACTCTAAGATTTCTTATTTTTAACTAAGTTTTTACATGGCCTTTAATTTATGCTATCATTTTGTCTTGAACTTTGCAAGAGCATTTCCTGCCATCGGCAGATGTTGTTCAGGACATGAAATCATGAAATTTCATGTCTGTCACATGAAATCCAAACCTTTTCAGTATATCATATTTCTGAAAGGTCCTTGAACCTATAAACACTACCACTCTATTCCTCTTTGACTATTTACTTTTAAATTATAATTTGTACTAATTTTTAATGTTTTGCACTGTACTGCTGCCACAAAACAACAAATTCCACAACATACATCACTGATTCAAATTCTGAATTGACCACTTTCATTTATATACCATCTTTAGCAAGGCAAGTCTCTCAATATGCTTCACAAAGTTTTGTACTGAGGCAAGTATCCAAAACCTTAATCATAGAGCGAGGATTTAATCTGCATCTTTAAGGTGAATAAATTTAAATCAGCCTTGATCGAATGGCAGAGCAGCTTTGATGGGCTGAATGGCCTAATTCTGCTCTTATGTTGTATGGTCTTGTGAAAAGTTTTTAGGTAAGTATTTCAAATAATTAGGATCCAAACAGTTTGAGACTTGCTTGCTCAAGGCAAGGTGTTCAAATGAAATTCATGATATATAAGAATCCAGACCTGATGAATGCAAGGGTTTAGTCAATTTGTAGGGCTGGAGAGTTGCATTTTACTCTTTCTCATGGTGTGAGGGTGATTAGCTGCCATTGGATTTTGGGTCCATAATTGGTCACTCATCAATTGTCAGTCCAAACTACAACTAAACATTCATCAAGCAAAAAGGGAATTTCTAAACCTGCCAGTTTTTATTGTTTGTTTATTTGTTTAGAGATGCAACATGGAACTGGTCCTTCCAGCCCAATAAGCCCCAATGCCCGGCAACCCACCTGTTTAACACTAACCTAATAACAGGACAATTTGCATGACCAATTAACCTACCAACTGGTACATCTTGGGTCTGTGCGAGGAAACCTGAGTAATTGGAGGAAACCCATGCCATCATGGGGAGAACATACAAACTCCTAATAGACGGTGCCAGAATTGAACACCAACGCCCCAAACTGTAATAGAATTGGGCTAACTGCTTGTACAGTACCATGGCACCTTTCGAGTGACACACAACTCAAAGAATCTCCAGGCAAATATTGCATTCCATTTATTTTTAAAGTATTTTATGTGTCCCAGTACAGAAACTGCATGAAACACTAGCAATCAGCAGACTACAAAAGGAAGTGTTTGATTAATGTGAAGTGCCTCCTTACTGTTCAACCTAGAAATTTTTGAGGTTTGACTCTGAGTGGAGAACACTGGGTGTGGAAAGAAAAAAAATTACTGGAAGCAGCCTCTGTGGAGGGAAATGGACAATCAACATCCTAGGAAGGTTCTCAAGTTGAAATACCTATTGTGTATTTCCCTATTCAGTTGCTGCTTGACCCACTTAGTTCCTTCAGTGGTCTACTTTTTTCCCTCCAGATTACAGCATTTCTGTCCCCAACTTTATTTTCTCCTTTCCTACAACTCTAGAAGGCAATAACTGGAATTCCACTTAAAGTAACTTGCATTGCGTCTTTAACATGATCATAAAGATCTTCTTTTGTTAAAAAGCTTGTTCACTTCAGATGTTGTCTCCTCAATGGTATCTGACCAATAGGAGAGGACATTTTGTGCAGCTTATACAAGTCATTCCAATAAAATGCATACACTGAAGAAACCCATTTAGTAAGGTCAAATAGCTGGAGATACTGGAATTTTGCAGTGAGATAATTATATTTCAAAACTGACTTTTTAAATACTGCAACTTTTTCAGAGGGTGGTGAGTGGATGGAACAAGCTGCCAGAGGAAGTGGTTGAGGCAGGTACAATGCTATCATTTAAGACACCCTTGGATAGGTATCTGCAGGTTTGGGGCTTGGAGAGCTATGGGTCTGTAAGGAAAGAATTAAATTGGTACATGTCAAAATAAAGTGAAAGTTCAAAGACAAAATGGTGTCTCTTTGGAATAACCTGGAGATGTGTACGAGTGGCTCCCCTCTAACGTTGCAGAGATGCGCTTGATTAGTAGATGATTATTATTTTGATTTCTGTATAGTACTGCTGTAGACTTCTGTTTCTGTATATACTTGTGCCAGTTCTAAAAGTGTTTCCTAGTGCCCTTGAATAAATGTGCTGTGTCTCCTTTTCTGAGAATGCATATGCAAATACACTGAGCTGAATGAGAAAATAACACAATGAATCTTCAAGTAATTTTTGTTACAGGGCTGAATGCAGGATATTGGTACTGTGTGGGTAGTTACCTTGGTCAGCGTGAACTTGTTGGCCCAAAGGGCCTGTATCCATGCTGTAATGTTCTACGGGTCTATGACGCTAACAAATTTTGTAGCATAATTCTGATCACTTACTGTTTCATCAATATTTTGGTCCCACAGGTGTCATAATTAGAAGGAAGAGTGGAGAGATTCGTTGTCCATTAGCAGTCGAGGCTTTTGCTGCACACCTTGGTTATATTTGCAAGTACGACGATAAGTATAGCAAGTGAGTATGTACATAGTCGTATCTGTAATTGTGAATAGTAAATCCCCATGTGACTGAGGGGCTGTGTTGCAAGAAAACCATTACAATTTTCTATAATGTAAACATTTATCTGCCCAAGCTGATATATTGCAATACACCAAGGCACATCCCTCCCCACCATCAGTAGCATCTACAAGACACACTACCTCAAGGCAACATCTATCACCAATGATCCCTTAGCATATGGGCCATACCATCTTCTCACAGCTACTATCTGGCAGGAGGTTTAGAGGGATATGGGCTAAACAGGACTAGCACGCTGCATAACTCTATAGTCCTGCAAATTCAGGAACTTAAGTCTGTAGTCCTTTGAAAGTTATCGGAGAAACTGCTCCCACCACTCTTTCAGGCAGTGCATTCTGAATTTATAGTAACTTGCTGCAGAACTTGTTACTCCTGTCACTGACCCTTGAATTATTTTCAAGTGGAAATTAGTGGAAGCTAGTGGAATTATTTTCTCCCTACTTATTGTTGGTGTCTTTATCTCCTGTTTCACAACCAAGTCTAACAATTTCTTTTCTTTTCCACAGATACTTTATATCACATAAACCTAACAAGACTTGGCAGCAAGTATTCTGGTTTGTCCTCAGTATTGCTGTCAATAATGCATACATCTTGTACAAGATGTCTGAGGCATATCTGGTCAGGCGGTACACCCGGTTGCAGTTTGGTGAAAGACTGGTCAAAGAGCTCTTTGGAATTGAAGAGCATCTTCCTTCAAAGTGATTCCTGCTGGCAGTCCTTGTACTGACGTCAAATTGTTGCACTGCATCCACAGGGCTAAACCACATCTCACAACCTTGTCCCAAACATTATTTTTAAAAAAGATTTTGTCATCATCAAGCTTTTACATAAAAATCTGCAAACACGTCTCTTAACTCCCAGCTCTGCCACAGAAACTACAGCCAAACTGAAGACCATTTATAAGGAAGCTGGAAACAGATACTGCCATTTATAAAAACCTGATAGTGAAAATAACTTGTTTGGATTTCTGCTACAGAAAGAATGGTGGGAAACCAGACTTGCAAAGGTGAATCTACCTGCAATGACAACACAAGGTTGATAAATTGTGGTCTGATTGTGGCATTTATAAAAAATGTACTTGGGGGTGTAAAATATGCACTTTTATATGCAAATTATGCACGTGTGGGTAATCATAAAACCATCAAGGAATCATTTTGTTTTCAAAAAAACAATATTATCTTTGTTACTTAATGATTTGCGCCTTCATTATTGTTCAATAATGTCATCCAATGAGTCCTCCATACATAGTGCAATCAACAGCCCTGTTTAGATATTTATAATGAAAGATTTAATATGCATACTGAATGTTTACATTGGACTAGTTATTAAGTCACATTCAGAGTTCACAATTTCTGCTATGTACTGCATTTAGAACCTAGTTCACCAGGCATAAATTACATTCTTTATTCACTGACTATACTTTGTCACTACAGGTTCGTTGTTGCTTGGAATGCTAAACGTTTATGTGGAGGTAGAGTTTAAAACTGATGGATGACAATCTCCCCACAGTGGGTTTTTAAAGTTTATTTGGGGTTGTTAGGTACTGTAGAACTATAATAGTGACAATGGTATGTGTGAATACAGTGGATGAATTAACTGGTGGCATTTCGTATTTCCTAGAAGTAGGCCTGCCATTTATTTATTCAAGATAGAGGAACCACTGGCAAAAGAGAAATCTTAAGTCCTTAAGTGAACTGTGCTAAATAGGGGATTATTGTCCAGTTATTAAATCTCTATCTTGGTGTGGAAACAGCATGCAGAGTTAATCTGTAGCTTTCATGTGGGATTCACTTTCTGTTAGTTAATTTGTACTCAAGCAATGTATGTGTCTCAAAAGTGCCCTGTACATTACAGATCTGTTGTACTTAAAATATAAAAGATGTATGTTAACATTTACAATAAAGGAAAATTGTGGTGAAGATTTATGCCTTGGTGTTGATTAATTGTAAAAAAATATCTCTGTTGTATATGATGACAAACACTTTGATAATAAATTTACTTTGAACTTAAGTATTCAACTGGTAATAGAACACTACTGTTAAGCAGATATGAAGTAGGTACACCTAATTAATGCAAGTATCAAATTAGCCAATCATGTGGCAACAGCTCAGTGCATAAAAGCTTACATACTTATTTTATGGATTTGTTAATGAGAGATAACAGAGGAGAAAGGCCAGACTGCTTCAAGAGGAAGGTGTTACAACAATGGCGTCCAGAACATCTGAATGTACAACTCATTGAACCTCAAAGTGGATGGGCTGCAACGGTTC
This sequence comes from Hypanus sabinus, assembly GCF_030144855.1. Taxonomy (NCBI): domain Eukaryota; kingdom Metazoa; phylum Chordata; class Chondrichthyes; order Myliobatiformes; family Dasyatidae; genus Hypanus; species Hypanus sabinus. The sequence continues at coordinate 80,985,509 of NC_082715.1, read as the reverse complement.
AACTCCTGTAACGTAACCATTACATGTAATGCCAAGTAACAATGTTCTTTTTCTTGAATACATTATCAGATGGCTGCTACTGGGTTCATATCACCACATCCAAATTCTATTTAATTGATTTGTGAGACGCTTTCAAAGGTTCTCAAGAGGCACTATATAAATATTCATAAATTTTAAAAAAAACAAATGCTAGATATTCAGCAGATCAGATAAGGAAAGGTTTCTAAATTTTCAACCTGAAATGTTAACTCCAGTTCACTTGTTGCCTGACCCAAATGTTTCCATCATTTTTTGCTGTTTCGCATTTCCATTTTCTGCAGTGTTTTCTAAACAAAAACTATCTGACAATACAACCTAAGTTTTAAAAGAAAACCATGAAAGATGGACTTTAAAGGTCACAAGTTTATTACAGTTGATTCATTTTCAAGGATGCTTTCCATCACATCTATAAAACTAAGCAAGATCATGCTTTATAGCAAGAAAAGATGTGGGGAAGTTTTTCAACACCACAGTGACAGCATTGTGCACAATAATAATGTTACTCTTTACAAAAATTGGAAACATTACTTTTTCTTGGGGGGGGAGAGTGTAGGGAAAGAATTTAACATAGTCACAAGTCACTTCAAAACAAAAATAAGTCTAATGATGTTCCTTGGAGATTAAAATATTGGTGGAATTGTAGCACCAATCCCATCCATATCTGGGGAGTTGTAAAGATCAAGAGGGTATTCTCTAATAGAACAAAATGCTATTTAAAGTTTCAAGACTATTATAAATGGAAAGGACACAGCTCTTCTACAAAATGAACTTTGGCACATTGTGGCATGTAAACACAGTTTTTGAAAATTGATATATTCAGCAGCAGTATAACCTTCCAACCTTGAACCTGACCGTTTTACTCTGTGCAGTTTCTGCTCATGAAAGTTGGTATCAAAATCACTGTCGGCCCTTTCACAGAAACAAATTTATGGAGGAAAGAGAGGTGAGCGTGAGAGAGAGAGACACACACACACACATTTACAGAGAGAATCATCCTTTAGTATTCCTGGTAGTGCCAGACACCTTTATTGCATTGTGGTCAATAAAACTTAACAGTGTAACCTGACAAGACAGTCAACAATTTGGTAAACCAAATAAATATAAATGAAATAAGACTTCACAGAAAATTGATATTAAGCAGAACTTAGCATAGGTGAGCTTGAGAGGCAAATGACCTGATTTCTCCAAAATAGCTATTGCTTTCAATTCACTTAGCCACTTACTTGATGGATTCCTCTTAAGCCTTTGAACATGAGATAAAACAAAATATAAAGTACCATCACTGCTGAAGATATAATCACCTAACCCGGAATAAACAAGGCACCAATCAAATTCCACTTTGAAAAAGTCAATACAGCAGAAGCCAGTGAGTGAATTCTTGGATGGTTTCAAGCAAATGCAGACTAGAATCAAACAGAAGGAACGATCTTGGTAATATAACAGTTAAGTCACATAGCTGCTTACATAATAAATATAAAATACATTTGAATTATCAACAGGCTTTGATGACATCCATTAACACTTAGCCATGTTTGTGCCTCGCAACTGAAAGTTATAACTCACACCCATCCTAACCTAAGCATACAAAGAAATAAGAAAAGTGCTGAGACTCATGTAATAAAGAGAACCAAAATTGACGCACAGCAACTGCCTCCGGCTCTGGATTTCTTTGATACTGCCCCATTTCCCTATATCTGACTATTTGTCTCTTTAAGCAATACTCACTGGGTTATCAAAACAATTCCACACTGAGATCTGGAGTCTGCATATTCCACAACAAAAACAAACATCAGAAAATTAAACACAATAGTTTTAGATCTGAATGAAAGGTCAATAGAAAAGAGTAAGAATACTGAACAACATGTGAATTCTGAAGCACTGCAAGACCAGACACCACCAATTGTAAATACTTGGATGTTTGATGTGCTTGCTGATAAGCAGCTTTTGTGATTACTGCAGGCCATTTCCTATAAAACAGAAATCCTTATTTTGGAAATTTCCTCATCAGAAGAACTGAAATGGATCTTGTGGGGATGGAATTCTGTGTACCGTCCTATTGTAATTCAAAAGGTGATGGAATTTAGTTACATGAGAAAGAAATATAGAAATAGTAATCCACCAGTTTAAAAACTCGATACAGTAATTCAAGATAAGATGGAAAATGGAACTTTTTTTTCAAAAATCGAGGTATATGGTTGAATGCAAACTTGATTTACCAATTTAAATATTGTCCACATTTGTAAGTTCCAAAATGCAGATGTGTTACTGCTGCAAATTAAGTGTGAACTTCCACTGTTGTGAAAGGGATGGACTGCAGATTTCTACAGTGAGTCCTCCACTTTTGGTATTCCGACTGTCAAGACACAAGTTGCTGCCGACATGCCTCAGTTTGGAGTTGTTCTCAATTTGCTCCCACTTCTGTAAAACAGGTATTGATGAGAATAGGTTAACAAACCATAAACCTAGAAACTTCTCAAGATTCCTTATAGCATTCCTGCTCCAGGAGTCTGAACACTCATTGTGGTAGAGACAGGTACAGTTTGTTCAAAGTAGACCTATTATCAAAGTACAAAGACGTCATCAAATAATACCCTGAGGGTCATTTTCTTGCAGGCATTCACAGTAGAACAAATACAATTGTATCAATGAAAATCTGCACACAAATAAAGACTGACAACCAACCAATGTGGTAGACAAATTGTGCAAATAGAAATAATTAATTAAATCAATAAATAATATTGTTGAGATGAGTTGCAGAGTTCTTGAAAGTGAGTCTATAGATAGTGTTCAGCATTGCAGTGAGTTGTCCATGTTGGTTCAGGAGCCTGATTGTTGTAGGGTAATAACAGTTCCTGAATCTAGTGGTGTGGATTCAAGTCTGAGGTGCCTGTAACTCCTTCCCAAAGGCAGAAGCAAGAGAGTATGGCTTGGATGCTGGGGGTCCTTGATGATGGATGCTGCTTTCTTGTGACAGCTTGTGCTCAGCGCTGGGGAGGGCTTTTTCTGTGATGAAGTGGGCTGTAGCCACCACCACCTAAAAGATTTTGGACTGTTTCATGGAGAGGAAACGTTTAGAAGGATATGGGCCAAATGCAGGCAATTGGGACTCGCTCAGGAAAGCACCTTGATCAACATGGACATGTTGGGCAGAAGGGCCTGTTCCTGTGCTGTGTAATTCTATATCCATGACCACCACTCTGTACTTTAAGAAGACATTTGCTTAGCTTGTCTGCTATCACGCCAGAGTCAACATGAGCCCCTACATTTCCCACAGTTAAGATGAACGAGCAGGGCAAAGCTGCCTTTCCTGTTCAATCTGCTGTCTCCTTCTAACAATGCACCGATCTCCCTCACCCCTTAAATTAGCTTTATTTGCCACATGTACATCAACTCTTAAGAAAATGTATCATTTGTGTCAATGACAACATAGTCGAAGGATGTGCAGGGGCAGCCCGCTAGTGTCACTATGCTTCCAGTGCCAACATAGCATGCCCACAACTTACAAACCCTTACTAATGTGGAAGGATACTGGAGACCTGAAAGAAACCAACACAGTCATGGTGAGAACGTACAAGCTCTTTACAGGCAGTAGCGTGAGTTACAGGCAGCCGGATTGCTGACTCTTTGAAGCATTTGATAGCTGCTACACTACCGTACTGCCCTATACAGGACTGTACAGTACAGTAGCAGAATATGCACATTTTCCAGGACAGGTTTCACCATGGAAACAGGCTCACCACTGATCACTGAGCTGGTTATCTCCAGCCATCACAGACAGCAATGCACATTACCGGCGGTAAAGAGATCACTCTAATGACATTGCTGCTGTACTACTGCCAGTGGAAGTGGGGGGCAGATTCTCACAATAGTACAAAGGGCAGGATTAATGCCAGATTCCCAGGACACATTGGCACTGCAAAAGGTCATTCAGCAAACATCCAATATCAATTCAGGTTGCACAACAGTTTCATATTTCCCTTTTTTTTACAGCATAGGAGGCCATTTAAGCCACTTAGTCTATGCCAGTCCTAGAGCGATCCCATCGTCCTCACTGCCCCATTATTTCACTGTAACCATCTCTCTCTCACGTACCCACCAATATTCTTCCCTGCAATTCTCCCCACTGCCCACCTACACTAAGAGCAACTCACACCAGCCAATTACCAATGATCATCGATTGGGCTTCAATTCACACTGCTGTCTATAAGAAACTTGTATGTTTTCCCCGTGACCTCGTCGGTTTCTTTTGGGTGCTCGGGTTTCCTCCCACAGTCCAAAGACGTACAGATAGGGTTAGGCTCAGTGAGTCATGGACAAGCTATGTTGGCACTGGAAGCAAGGTGACAGTTACAGGCTGCCCCAGCACATTTCTCAGACTGCGTTGGCCACTGACGCAAACAATACATTTCACTCTATGTTTTGATGTACATGTGACAACTGCGAAAAGACTAAAGCTAATCTTTAACCTTTAGGCTTCAGAGGTGGCGGGGGGGGGGGGGGAACACGCAATCACAGAGGACAATAAAAAGACATGAGGTGTAAATGGAGTGGCCGTTTTTGTACTGGGCTTCATTAGAGTTTTGGCCTGACAGGCTTGGGTGAGAACTGGCGAGGCTCTAAGCAAGTTTCATGTATTTTTTTTTCCCTTTCTTTGTCTATCAGTACATAGCCAGTGCAGCGAGAATAGTGCAGGGTTAGTGGTCTTTGTGTGGGATGTGGGAACTATGGGAGAGCCACAGTCACCCTGACAACTATACCTGCATGAGGAGCACTGAACTGCAGCTCAGTAACCTTCGGCTCAGATGGGAGAATCAGGAGGTGATAGGTAGGAGCTACAGGGAGGTAGGCAGACCTAAGCTGCAGGAATAAGGCACCTGGGTGACCGTCAGAAGAGGGAAAGACAATAGGCAGCTAGTGCAGAGTACCCCTGTGGCCAATCTTCTCAATAATAACTATACCACTTTGGATACCGTTGGGGGGGGGGGGGGGGTGGAAATGACCTACCAGCAAGGAAGCCATAATGACTGGGTCTCAGGCACGGCATCTGGCTCAGAGGTGGGGGGGGGGGGGGGCGGCGTAAGCGAGGAGTACAGTAGTCATAGGGGATTCCATACTTAGAGAAGCAGAGAGAAGATTCTGCATATGTGAGCCACTCAGTTAATATGTTGCCTCCCATGTCCACAGCATTCTAAAGGGAGAGGGTGAGCAGCTGGAAGTCATACTACATATGTGTTTCTGTGACTGTTAGAGGCTGTGATTTACAGCTTGGGGATCGTTTGAGTGATCCACCGCTTTGCTGGTTCTGAGAAGATTCTGGGAAACGAGCGTGTCCTCAGATGGCCTCGATGTGAAGAAGCTTCGAGACAGGCATCAGCCGATGTTTAACTCCATTTTGCTGTTTAAAGCGTCGAGGAAGATTGAGACATTGAGGCGAATGCAGAAGGTAAGCATGAGATTCAGTGCCAACTGCCTGCCTTTTGATCGCCGCCAGAGGAGTCTGTGAGCGGCCTATCGCTGTGACAGACGGGTAGATCTCTCTGCCTCATGTGATGACCCTCTCTTTCAATGCATGTCGGTGATATTGTAGGGTAGTATTGTGGTTCAGCATTTACTATGGATTTGGCTATGGGTTTTACATTGTGTTTCTTTTTAAGTCGCCCTTTCTTCAGCTTTGATGTAGTTTGTGGGTTGATGTTCTGTTAGTTTCCTGTGCAGGGGTGCGGGGGGGGGGGGGGGGTTATAATCGGATTTGTCTTACTTCAGGGGTTGGTAGGTTGATGGAGAAGATCCTGAGAGGCAGGGTTTATGAACATTTGGAGAGGCATAATATGATTAGGAATAGTCAGCATGGCTTTGTCAAAGGCAGTGCCTGACTGAATCTTTTGAGGATGTGACTAAACACACTGATGAAGGTAGAGCAGTAGATGCGGTATATATGGATTTCAGCAAGGCATTTGATAAGGTACCCTATGCAAGGGTTATTGAGAAAGTAAGGAGGCATGGGATCCAAGGGGACATTGCTTTGTGGATGCAGAACTAGCTTGCCCACGGAAGGCAGAGTGGTAGTAGATGGGTCATATTCTGCATGGAGGTTGGTGACCAGTGGTGTGCCTCAGGATCTGTTCTGGGACCCCTTCTCATTGTAATTTTTATAAATGACTTGGACCAGGAAGTGGAAGGATGGGTTAGTAAGTTTGCTGATGACACAAAGGTTGGGGGTGTTGTGGATAGTGTGGAGGGCTGTCAGAGGTTACAGCGGGACAGCGATAGGATGCAAAACTGGACTGAGAAGTGGCAGATGGAGTTCAACCCAGATAAGCGTGAGGTGGTTCATTTTGGTAGGTCAAATACGATAGCAGAATATAATGTTAATGATAAGACACTTGGCAGTGTGGAGGAACAGAGGGATCTCGAGGTCTGAGTCCATAGGACACTCAAAGCTGCTGCGCAGGTTGACTCTGTGGTTAAGAAAGCATACGGTGCATTGGCCTTCATCAACTGTGGGACTGAGTTTAAGAGCCGAGAGGTAATGTTACAGCTATAGGACCCTGGTCAGACCCCACTTTGAGTACTGTGCTCAGTTCTGGTCACCTCACTACAGGAAGGATGTGGAAACCATAGAAAGGGTGCAGAGGAGATTTACAAGGATGTTGCCTGGATTGGGGTGCATGCTTATGAAAACAGGTTGAGTGAACTCGGCTTTTTCTCCTTGGAGCGACAGAGGATGAGAGGTGACCTGATAGAGGTGCTAAGATGATGAGAGGCATTGATCGTGTGGATAGTCAGAGGCTTTTTCCCCAGGGCTGAAATGCCTAGCACAAGAGGGCACAGTTTTAAGGTGCTTGGAAGTGGGTACAGAGATGTCAGGGATAAGTTTTTTTATGCAGAGTGGTGAGTGTGTGGAATGGGCTGCTGGTGACAGTGATGGAGGTGAATGCGACAGGGTCTTTTAAGAGACTCCTGGATAGGTACATGGAGCTTAGCAAAATAGAGGGCCATGGGTTACCCTAGGTAATTTTTAAGTAAGTACATGGTCGGCACTGCATTGTGGGCTGAGGGGCCTGTACTGTGCTGTAGATTTTCTGTTTCTATGGTGTTCTTTTTTGTCCTGGGGTTCGGTTTGATGTTTCTCTCTGAATTACTTTTATGTTCTTTCTTTATTTCATGGCTAACCGGAGAAATACAAACTTCAGAGTTGTATATGGATACATGCTTTGATAATACATGAACCTTTGAACATATTGGTACCACTGTCATAGGTCAGAAAAGGGAGGAGGTCCTGAAGAGAGAATACATGGAGTGAGGTAGGAAGCTGAAAAGCAGGGCCTCCAGGGTAGTAATCTCTGGATTTCTGCCTGTGTCATGCACCAGTGAGGGCAAGAATAGAATGATTTGGCAGATGCGTGTGTGGCTAAGGAATTGGTGCAGGGGACAGGGTTTAAAATTTCTGGATCACTGGGATCTCTTCTGGGGAATGTATGATCTGTTACACCTGAACCCAAGGGGGACAAACACCCTTGCATGGAGGTTTGCTAGAACTATTGGGGAGGCAGCAGAATGCTAAACAAGAGTGATAGGGCTGAGAATGGCACAGTTGGTATACATAGAAACACAGAAAACCTACAGCACAATATAGGCCCTTTGGGCCACAAAGATGTACCGAACATGTCCTTACCTTAGAACTACCTAGGCTTACCCAGAGCACTGTATTTTTCTAAGCTCCATGTATCCATCCAGGAGTCTCTTAAAAGACCCTATTGTTTCCACCTCCACAAGTAGTTACAGTGTGTAGTGAGAATGTCAGGAAGGGCAGGCATTTGATAGGACAAAATTACAGTCAGTGGAATGAGTTGAAACATAACATTGGGGCAAAAAGGGCGTTGAGCACAGGACTTAACATGTTATATCTGAATGTAATAGTGCAGTTAGAGATTGGTAGCTAGGACATTGTGGACAACACTGAGTTGTGCTGAAAGAAGATCGTAGTTGGGAACTTAACATCCAAGGATACACCTTGTATTGAAAGGACAGACAGGTAGGCAAAGAGGGTGGGGTGTTTCTGTTGGTAAAAAAATTTAAATTAAATCCTTAGAAAGAGGTGACAGGATCAGGAAATGAAGAACCCTTGCAGGCAGAAATAAGAAACTGCGAGGGTAAAAAGACCCTGATGGGAAACCCAGAACAGTAACTAGAATGTGGGATACAAATTACAACAGGAGGTAGAAAAAGGGCAATCTTACAACAGACACGTAGATTTCAATAGGCAGGTAGATTGGGAAAATCAGGTTGGCGTTGGATACCAAGAGAAAGAATTTGCAGAATACATAAAATATGCCCTTTTAGAGCAGCTTGCTGTCAAGTCCACTAGGGAAAAGGCAATTCTGCATTGGGTGTTGCGTAATGAACCAGATTTCATTACAGAGATTCAGGTAAAAGAACCCTAAAGAGACAGTAATCGTAATATGATAGAATTCACCCTGCAGTTTGAGAGGGAGAAGATAAAGTCAGATGTAATAGTATTACAGTGGACTAAAGGGAATTATAGAGGTATGAGAGAGGAGCTGTCCGAAGTTGATTGGAAGGGGAAACTAGCAGGGATGACACAGAACAGCAAAGGCTGGAGTTTCTGGGAGTAATTCGCAAGGTACAGGACAGGTACATCCCAAAGATGAAGAGCTATTCTAAAGAGAGGTGACACAACTGTGGCTGACAAAGGAGGTCAAAGACAGCATAAAGAGAAATGAAAGGGCATATAATCGAGCAACAACTCATGGGAAGTTAGAGGATTGGGAAGCTTTTAAAAACCAAAAAGCTGCAACTGAAAAAGATGCAAGTAAAGAATAAATATAACAGTAAGTTAGTTAATAATATACAAGAGGATATCAACAGTTTTTTTCAGATATATGAAGAGCAAAAGACAGGTGTGACTGGATATTGAATTATTGGAAAATGACACTCGAGAGGCAGTAATGGGGGGAGCACAGAAATGAAGAAAGGCATCAGTATTTTGCATCAGTCTTCACTGTGGAAGATGCTAGCAGTATGCCAGAAATACAAGAATGTCAAAGGCTGAAGCAAGTGTTGCTGCTGTTACTAAGGAAGAGCTGCTTAGGATTTGAAATGACTGAAGGTGGATAAGTCACCTGGACCAGATGAACTACACCCCATGGTTCTGAAGGAGGCACCTGAAGAGGCTGTGGAAGCATTAGTAATGATCTTTCAAGAATCACTAGATTATGAAATGGTTTGGGAGAACTGGAAAATTGCAAATGTCACTCCACTCTTTAAGAAGGGAGGGATGCTGAAGAAGGATAATTATAGGCAATTAACCTCAGTGGTTGGGAGAATGTTGGGATCCATTATTAAGCATCAGGCTTCAGAGTACTTGGAGACTCATGATAAAATAGGCATAGTTCTTCAGCATGGCTTTCTAAAGGGGAAATCCTGCCTGACAAATCCATTAGAATTCTATGAATAAAAACAAAGGAGAATCAGTGGATATTGTTTACCTGGATTTTCAGAAGGCCTTTGACAAGATACTGTTCATGAAGCTTAACAAGATAAGAGCCCTCATTTTTACAGGAAAGAAACTAGCATGGATAAAAATTTGGCTGACTGGCAGCAGGGAAAGACTGGAAATGAAGGGGGCCTTTTCTGGTTGGCTGCCAGTGACCAGTGGTGTTCTGCAGAAGTCAGTGGGGACCACTTCTTTTCACATTATATGTCAGTGATTTGGATGAAGGAATTGATGGTTTTGAGGCCAAGTTTGCAGATGATGCAAAGATAGGTGAAGAGGCAGGTACTGGTGAGGTAGCAGGATTGTCTGCAGAAGGACTTAGACAGATTGGGAGAATGGTCAAAGAACTGACAGATGGAATATATAGGGAAGAATATGGTCATGCACTTTAGAAGAATGAATAAATGTGTTGACTATTTTGTAAGTGGGGATAGTTCAAAAATCAGAGGTGCAAATGGACTCCTCATCCAGATTCCCTACAAGTTGAGTTAGTCGGAAGGGAGTCAAAATGCAATGTTTACATTCATTTCTAGAGGACTAGAATATAAAAGCAAGGACGTATTGCTAAGGCTTTATAAGGTACTGGTCAGACAACATGGAGTATTGGGAGCAGTTTTGAGCTCCTTATCCAAGAAAAAGTGTGCTGGCATTGGAGAGAGTCCAGAGGAAGTTCAGGAGAAAGATTCCAGGAATGAGAGAATGTTTAACAAGGAATGTTTGATGACTCTGGGCCTGTACTTGCTGGGGTTTAGAAGAATTGGGGTGGGGGGGGGGGAGGTAATCGATATATCAAATATTGAAAGGCCTAGATAGAGTGGATGTGGAGAGGTGTTTTCTATGGTGGGCAGTTTTGGATTGGAGGGCAAAGCCTCAGAATAGATGGACATCCATTAAAACAGAAATGAGATCTAGAGGGTGGTGAGTCTCTGGAACTGATTGCTAGAGACGGTTGTGGGGACAAGTCATTGGGTATATTTAAAGCGGAGGTCGATAAGTTCTTCGTTAGTAAGGATGTCACAGGTTACGGGGTGAAGGCAGGAGAATGGGTTTGAGAGGGATAATAAATCAGCTATGATGAAATGGGGGAGCAGACTCGATGGGCCAAATGGTATGATTCTGCTCCTGTGTTTTATGCCTTCTGGCTTGAAACATGTAAACTCCACCACTGTCAGAGGTCAGAATCGAACCTAGATCACTGGTGATGTTAGACAGCTGCACCAACTGAAACACCACCATACTGACTTTCTATCAGCCACCTTCACCTAACCCCATCCCAACCTCCTGTTCCCTGTTTTCTGCCGGGTTTAACCACAATTATTTCATTTGGTAATAAATTCCATATGCACTTTCTCAGGAGAAAGCCATTTCACTTTATTCTCCCTATTAAGTGCATGAGTCTAGGATCAGGGGTGCCAAACCTACGGCATGTGTACCCAAGGTGGCACATGCAAATATTCAGCTGGCATGCAATGCCACCCTGAATTCTTTAAACCCCACCCATAATAAATAGATGCATAATGATTTTATTTGCTGCTAAAATAAGCAGTGAATGATTCTTTTACAACCCAAGAGCAGTGAGATATTTTCACAGGAAATGTTTCACTTCGGCTTGGCACCAGCTAGACAGTGCAAAATTACATGACAATGGATGATACAATTTGACCTGCTGCATATGAGAGTATTTGGTTAGTAAACAGTTATAATAATGATACTATTTAGAAGTGTTGTTATTTTCCAATTGGCTTCTTCTAAAAGATTAATATTAATCATCTTTGAACAGATTTTCTAAAATGCCTCATTTATTTCAATCTGTCTTTGTTATACTTTTCAGAGTTAATGATGAAAACAAATAAACAACAGGACTCATCCTTTTTCCTTTGAAAAATCCATAATTATTATTATTTCATCAATGATAATCCCTGCTCAAAATTATCAAGGCATGTGAGAATTTTTTTTAGATCATCACCAATTAGGGCACATGCACTCAAAATGGTTCATCACTCCTGGTCTAGATGTATGTTGATTTTGAATTAGAAAGGACAATTAAACGAAAGTACATTAGGAATTGATTCCTTAAGCTGGGTTGTGGGGATATTCTCATACTGCCTATTAAATGCTCACAATGGCATGCACCTCAAACAGCCTCTGAAAAGCAAGTCCAGCTCCTGGCCTTTACATGTGGTTTAGCTACTAAGCCCAGCAGAACCGTATCTACTGACAGGAGAAGGGGTAAAGGCAGTTACTGGTGCCTTAAAACCAGTTGCTCCGGGCTGATGAGACTCATGAACTGTGGTTGGCAGCTCATCCAGGGGTAGGGAAACTCTGATCTCAATCCTCTGCTATGGCCACTCATGGGGGAGGCTTCAGGAGTAAACGCAGAGGAAAAATGCAGGGCTGGAGTTCCTAAGGCAGTCCTACATTGAGTTTAGTGCTGACTGGCAACTCCTGCAACTCCACAGGCGCCAGACTATGCCGGTCACTGCTGTTCCCTTGGATTCATCAGCTGTGAGGGGAGGGGGAGCCTGCTGCAAGGGCAGCAGCTTGCTTTCCATATTGTACTGCCCTGGCTTGTGTAATGCAGACAGCTAGGAAGCAAGATCCATCAATGACCTCAACCACAGTAGGAATTAAGCAATGTAAACACAATGCTTTCTACAGACTCAATTACTCAGGTAGCTTTATACAGCACCTCATACCTAGGGCTATCGAGGTGGAATACCTTATATTCTGTCTGGGGTAGCCTCAAATCTGACGGCATGAACACTGATTTCTCTAATTGGATAATTTCTCCCCCCCCCCCCACCCCCAACCTTCCCTCTTTTTCCATTCTGACTCCACTCTTATTCCTTTCCTTCACCTGCCCATTGCCTCCCTCAGATTCCCCTCCTCCTTCCCTTTCTCCCATGGCACATTCTCCTCTCCTATCAGATTCCTTCTTCTTCAGCCCTTTACTTTTTCCATCCATCACCTCCAGCTTCTCACTTCATCCAATCTCCCCGACTCACACATCTTCCCTCTCACCTGCTCATTACCTGCCAGCTTGTGCTCTTTCCCCTTCTTATTGTGGTTTCTTCCCTACTCCTCTCTAGTCATGATGAAGGGTCTCAGCCCAAAACATCAACTGTTTATTCCTCTCCATAGATGCTGCCTTACCTACTGAGATCCTCCACTACTTTGTGTATTGCTCTGTACAAATGAATTTTCCAGACATGCTACTGATGAGATTACTGAACACATTTATTACCCACCTGTCGGCTGTCATTGTCTCTGCAGCCCTGCAGCTTTATGAGAGAACCAGCTGCCCGGTCCACCACAGTAAGGCACAAATCCATGTGTTTCACTGACTTGTCCTTTGTTAGTGCCCATTCCTGTAAAACGCACACACAGAGGCAAGATGAGAACCAAAGTGAAGATTTCAGGCAAAACTGACTACTGTATACCTTTCCAAGTGGACACCAACCTCCATCACAACAACAGACTTCCAAATCAAAAGCAGGTGTATAGACAAACTCACTACAGCAAGCATCCAAAATGTGAGAAATTGGGAAACTCACCATGGTAAGAATCCAAAGCACAGGGAAACTCACCACAGTAAGAATCTAAAATGCAGGGAAACTGAGAAACTCGCTGTGGCAAGAATCAAAAATGTAGGGAAATTCAGAAAACAAATCTATTGAATCTAGAAATTAGTCAACAGAGACAGAAAAATACTAAGGAGGGCATTGTGGAGAGAAATCCAAACTAGTTCAACTGATGTTGTCTGAGAGAATTAATCTGCCCCCTTTACCTGTTCCGGACTTCTAATCCCCATCCAACACAGATAACTCAAGGCTGCAGCTCTGCCATATCCCTAGACTGGTTGAAAAGTTGGCTCTCCTGAGGGAAGCTGCAATTGACCCATTAAATTTTATCATAAAAAATGAAATGAGAGCCATTTAAAGACTGTGCACCTGATTTCCTCCTGCATTGTGACATTCGTAGACACCTACAACACCATCTGCAAAGTGACCCAATGTATCCAAGCAATTGGAACCTTGCTGCAAAGCTCCGAAGGCGATATCTTGATGATCAGGGACCCTACAGAGGGGAAAAAAGAAATGCAATTATTGACCTAACACATGAATAAATTAGCTTTATTTATTACATGCTCATTGAAACATAGTGAAATACATTGCTTGTGTCAATGATCAACTCGGAGATGTGCTGGGGGCAGCCATGTTTCTGGTGCCAATTTAGCTGCACACAACTTACTAACCCTAACCCATCCATATGTCTTTGACATGGTTGAGGAAACCATTCAGAAACACAAAAGATTCTGCAGATGCTGTAAATCCAGAATAACAACACAAAATGCTGGAGAGACTCAGCAGGTCAGGCAGCATCTACGGAGAGGAAAAAAGAGTCAATGCTTTGGAACAAGTCCCGAGAAATCCTGAGAAATCCTACTTATTCTTCTCCATAGATGGTGGCCTACCTGCTGAGTTCCTCCAGCACTTTGTGTGCATTACCCCCATCACTTAGAATGGACAGTGTCCTGTATCAGGCAAAAAGTAATCAACTTTAATTAATTTTTATTTAAAGTCAGTTTTGGAGAGACCTGAGTACTGCATTTCTGCATTTACATTGAGCAGGAACAACTATGTTCACTGACTATTTTGCACCATGGTAGGGCTGGAGTGTGTGTGTGTGTGTGGGGGCGGGGGGAGGATTTGTACAAAAGGATACAGTTGTGTAGCTGTTAAATTACTGGACGAACAGGCAGAGCTCTACACCACTGATCCAGTGCCGAGTGTTCAAATCCCACTATGGCATGTGAGGAATTTCAATTACAATGATCAAATGAAATTCTCAGTAACTGTAGGCATAATAGCAAATACCCATCATGTCCACTAATGTGATTGACTCTCCATATTCTCAGTTCAATGGAAATTAGGAATAGACAATAAGTTCCAATGCAACAGATAAGAAGCTGGAAGAGCTCAGTGGGTCAAGCACCATCTGAGGGGAAGAAGGAATTGCAAATGTTTCAAACATTGCTACTGGAGACACGTAGACTCAATGAGTTGAATGGCTCCTATATTGTAAGAAACTAAGCAACCTATCCCTTTTCTGTTAATCAACAAAATGATATGCTTTTCCCTCTTCAGAATAGGTAACTGCTGGAAACTGAATTGGACAGGCTAACATAACGTTAACTTTGGGGGGATAGCTTAGTTTAAAAAAAGGTTAATGCAATGTTACGATCCTGCAAGAAGCTGTTTCCCTTTTAGTTACACATCTTCAATTTGGTTGGTTTTTGGAGGAGGTCTCTGCTGAGAAACTGCAAATAAAAAAAAAGCAAATTTGCACACCTCAACCTGAGAAATTAGCATTTCCCTTCCTTCTACACATGGTGTTCGTCCCACTGAATTTCTCCAGCAGATTGTTTTCTTTGCTCCAGGGTCTAGCATCTGCAATCTCTTGTGCCTTCATAAATTCCCATGTTGTCTCATTCCAAACAAATGCATCTTCGCATTAACTTAAAGATCTGAAACACTCTGGAAAAATCGGCTTATTTTGCTCAAGACCCCAATCCACAAAGCTGCTCCACACCAAACAACACGCTCTCTCTGAGATGAGCCCTCTAGGGAGGAGCCTGAAGAAGCATTTTAGCAACAGAATTTTCCCCTCCGTCATCAGATTTCTGAACAGTCCATGAACACTAACTCTCTTCTGAGCTACTTATTTATATTTCTCTTTGTAAGTATTTTTTATGTCTTGCGCTATACTGTGCTGCCACAAAACACATTTAACAACCTAAGTGGTAATGATAAACCAGAGCGATGGAGGATGAGAGGTGACCTGACAGAGATATACAAGATGATGAGAGGCATTGATCATGTGGAGAGCCAGAGGCTTTTACCCAGGGCTGAAATGGCTAACACGAGGGGGCAAGTAGGTACAAAGAGGATGTCAGAGGTAAGCTTTTCCACACAGAATGGTGGGTACATGGAATGCACTGCCAGTGAAGGTGATAGAGGCAGATACAATAGGGTTTTTTTTTTAAACGAGACTCTTAGAAAGGTACATGAAGCTTAGAAAAATAGAGGGCTATACAGGGAAATTCCAGGCAGTTCCTAGAGGAGGTTACATGGTCGGCACAACATTGTGGGCCAAAGGGCCTGTTATGCTGGAGATTTCTATGTTCTAATTCTGATATGTCCTGCTGCTGTTAGGAGAAAAAAATCCATAACCTGTTCAGAGAAACACTTGGAATACATCCAGCATTCCTGTACATTCAGGCGTATAACAGACACCAGCAGCTATTACATTTCAGCCAAATGTTCTCAATGCTCAAGTCTGGAAGTATAACCTACCTTAGCTCAGGATAGACATTTTCCAGGTACCACTTGAATGGTTTACAGCCCAACTTCTTCTTCAGTTCCAATCTGCTTTGTATACTGCAAAAAAAATTTAAATTCTTCTTTATACTGTCTCCTTTGAGCCTCTGGAAGCTCTATAAAGTCCTTCAGGCAATTGCCTCTTTAAACACGTGCTGTCTAATACAGTAGAATCAAAATTACTGTATTGCCAGTGTATGAATCATATCAGAATTTGATTGTGGTTCGGTGCTGAGCATAAAACACAGGACAATACCATAACAGACAACACTATACCAACTGACAGTTTACAAGGCAATAGTACAAACAGCCATGAACAATCATCAATTAGCGCAAACACAAATAATTAAACTTAAATAAATGTGAACATAAGAACAGACTAAGTAATTATCAACAAAACAAAGAGAGCAGGAAGAACCATTTAATGGATGTTGTGCAGGGTCAGTTAGGGTATTACACCTGAGTGAGTTTTCTTGAGAAGCTGTATAGCTACAGGAAAGAAGCTTTGGAGATGATGTGTGGTTCTGATGGAGATGGACTTGTAGAGTCTGCCTGATGGCAATTTGGTGAATAGGTGATAATAGCAGTAATTTTCCAACTCCTTCCTTCGCTCTGGTGATGAACAGATCTTTTAATGTCGGTAGCTGACTGCCAATGATCTTTTCCGCTGAGTGGACCTGGACTTGGAGAGGGAGGAGGAGGCAGAAAACCAAACGGTGATAGAGGTGGTCACAACACTCTCATCGATGGTCGAGGATCATCAGGATACACCGCAAGATGTTAAGTTTCCTAAGCTGGTGCAGAAAGACAATTTCTGCTGCGCCTTCCCAGTGATGAGCATAACGTGCTTGTGCCACTTCAATGTACTGGCAGTGGCAATCCCCAGGGATTTGAATAACTTGACCACAGACACAGCCTTACCATTAATTTCCAGGGTGGGGGGGTGGTAGGGGATTGTCAGCTGAAGTCAATTATCATTTCTACTGTCTTGACAGCATTAAGCTCCACGTTATTATAAGCACACCACGTTGCAAGACGGTCTACCTCTCTGTTAGCAGGTCATATCATTATTAGAGATGCTGCTTGACCAATGGAAAAGGGAAATGCAATGCTTTAATGAGCAGAGTGCCAGCTTCAAGCACAATATTTCCTTTGAGTTAAGTGTCTGCTTTCAGAGTCTTTGGAAAGGAACTAGTCAATGAGGAAAACAGTTCAAGCTCCAGTGCAAATAGATTCAAAAATTCAAGTTTATTTATCACAAATACATAGAAATGTACAGAGAAAGGCTCCATTTGCATTAACAACCAACATATCTGAGCGTGTGCTGGGGCAGTCCACGAGTATCACCACACATTACATCATCAATAGAGCATTTCCACAATGCTCAGCAGAACAACACAGAATACAACAACAACAGCAAGACAAGTCCTGTTCCTCCCTCCCATACATACACATGCAGTTTTTTAAACTCATGGCCGGCCTCGTCTCCAGGGGACCTGGATTTGCAGACTCAGAGATTCGTAGACTCAGCTCTGGCCAACAGGCATTTGACCACTGGGCCTCAGTCCTTGGCATCAATTCTGGGACATGCCAATTGCAAAACACAATAGGCTTTGAACTCAGGACTCGCCGATAACAAGACCCCGAACACTAGGGCTTGAACTACAGTCTCGCTGATTTGTGAACCCTGGGGGGGGGGGGGCACTGGGTCACATTCCTTCTGCTGTACAGAAATGTAACTCCAGAACCCGTCAACAACTTGCTGAGAGCAGGCCCCTCTCACATCATGTCCACACATTATAGGTGTCATAGGCCCTTTATTTCTTCATACTTTCTAACTCTTAAGACTTCTCTTGCTGGATGCCCAGATCTATTGTACCAAACTGGTAGGGTTTGCACTCAATGTCAGTAAGACCAAGAGGTTGAATGTGGACTTCAGGAAGGGGAATTCTAGGGAACATACACCACTCTTCATTAACGGTTCAGCAATGGAAAGAGTGAGCTGTTTCAAGATTCTGGGCGTCAGCATCTCTGTAGATCTATCCTGGGCCCAAGATATTGATGCAATCACAGTGGTTATACTTCTTTCAGAGTTTGAAGAGAACATTCTAACTGGTTACATCACTGTCAGGTTTGGAGGGACCACCGCACAGGATTGGAAAAAGCTGGCGAAAGTTGCAAATTCAGTTAGCTCCATCATGGGCACCAGCCTCCACAGCATTGATGATATCTTAAAAAGACAGCATCCATCATTAAGGACCCCCATCACTCAGAACATGACCTCTTCTCATAGCTACTATCAAGGAGGAGGTACAGGAGTCAGAAGGTACACACTCAAAGTTTTAGGAACAGCTTCATTCCCACATTGCCATCAGATTTCTGAATGGACAATGAACTCATGTATTTCACTATTTTTTTCTTTTTGTTTGATCTCTCTTTGCACTAAATATATATAATTTATATTTTATTATTCTGCATTTGAGTGTACTGCTACTGCAAAACAACACAATTCACAACATATGCCAGTGATATTAAACTTGATTCTGATTACTCAATGACTCCATTATCATTATATTACAAAGCTACAAGGATTGTAGAAGGTAAATCAGATGGACCTTGAACTTCCATCTTTTACAGCTCTTGAGGTATCCTCGGTTGTAAAGCATCTCCACTGAAGAAAATATAGCTATTGACACATCAGATTCAAAGGAGATCTGCTGGTTCATCACCCTTTCTTGTTTTTTTCATGATCTCGCTCTTCCTTCTACATTTTTTTTCTTCTACATCTTCTCCCCTGTTGTCGTGATCAAACTAATTATACACAGCAAGGCAGAATGACCTGCAATTTTTCAATTATAGTGTTTAGAATTCCAGAGGTTTGACGCACTGTTTTTTAAACATTATTTAAAAGCACATAATATTCTGAACTCACGCTTTATTGTGTACAGATATAATAACAACCAGTGATGCTGACAGTTCTAACAACTTCAATCCCAACTTAAGGCAAAAAAAAGGCCAGCCAATGTTAGATCATAAGGCAGGTTTCATTCTGGCTTATTGAGGGTGATGTCACAAAGTATTTCTTTACACAGGTTGGTGAGAACCTGGAACTCTCTCCCTCAAGAGTTTACCAGGGATTAGAGTCAATAGAAAATACCATGAATTTAGTTTAGTTCTATAAGATGTAATGATCTCATGCCAGAAAACAAACTTTGGCATCCATGCATGTATTTTAAGAGTCAAAGAGTACTAAAGCACAGAAACAGGGCTTTCAGCCCACCTAGTCTGTGCTGAACTGTTACTCTGCCTGGCCCCATTGACCCACATCTGGACCAGAGCCCTCCAAACACCTCCAATCCGTGTACTTATCCAAATTTCTTCTGAATGTTGCCATTTAACCCATATCCATCACTTCCACCAGTAGCTCGTTCTACACTCGCACCATCCTGAGTGAAGAAATCCCCCCCACTCAGGTTCCCCTTCAATATCTTACCTTTCACCCTAAACCTATGACCTCTAGTTCTAGTTTGCATTTAGCCTGCTTGCATCTATCCTATCTGTATCCCTCATAATACTGTATACCATCTATCAAATCTCCTCTCATTATCTAATGCTCCAATGAAAAAAGTCCTGACCTATTCGACCTTTCCCTACAACTCAGATTCTCAAGTTCTGGCAACATCCTTGCAAATTTTCTCTGCACTCTTTCAAACTTATTAATATTTTTCCAATATGTAGGTGACTAGAACTGCACATTTATTGTGCAACTGAACATAGCATAACTGCTTAACAGCATTTATTGCAAGCCTGTAAACTTTGGGTGTGATTCCCACTGGCAAATACCAATACAGACAAGCAGCAGGCATTATGCCTAGAAGATAGGTTCACAAGGATGATTCCAGGAATGAAAGGGTTATCATATGAGGAACATTTGATGGCTCTGGGTCTGTACTCACTGGAATTCAGAAGGATGAGGGGGGATCTCATTGAAACCTTTTGAATGTTGAAAGGCCTAGACAGAGTGGATGTGGAAAGGATGTTTCCCATGGTGGGAGAGTCTAGGACAAGAGGGCACAGGCTCAGGATAGAGGGGTAACTTTCAAAACAGAGATGCAGAGAAATTACTTTAGCCAAAGGGTGGTGAATTTATGGAATTTGTTGCCACATGCAGCTGTGGTGGCTAGGTCGTTGGGTGTATTTAAGGCAGAAATTGAAAGGTTCTTGATTGGACATGGCATCAAAGGTTATGGGGAGAACACCAGGAACTGGGGTTGAGGAGGGGGAAGAAAGGATCATATACTATACTATGTCGACTCAGGCCTAGGGGGCTGGCATTGGGCACAATGACGGACTCTCCACTCCTCTCTCTCCCTCATCAGTGTGTTCAGTTCATCTACATTAGCTGCGCCGTTATCTTCTAGGAGTGTGTTGACCATTGTCTTGGGAGGGCGCTCAGGGTTCATCCTCCCATGCTTGGGCTCCAATGGGATGACTAGGCTGGCAGGTAGCTCAGGGTGGCAAAGACAGTACCCTGCTAGTTGCAGTCTTCTCGCCTCAATTTTAGTAGTGAGCATCAGTAGGTTGTCATAGAGCTCGATGTTCGTCATGTGCTATTGCCAATTTACGTCAAGAGCCATCTGGAGCATTTGTGTATAGCAATAGTGACTTTCACATGGTCTTGGTGAGTGTTCACATCTCGTATCCATACGTGAGAATGGACTCAATGAGGTTATTCCCTGGAATGGCGGGACTGTCATATGTTGAAAGATTGGAGCGACTGGGTTTGTATACACTGGAATTTAGAAGGATGAGGGGATCTGATTGAAACATATAAGATTATTAAGGGATTGGACACGCTAGAGGCAGGAAACATGTTCCCAATGTTGGGGGAGTCCAGAACCAGAGGCCACAGTTTAAGAATAAGGGGTAAACCATTTAGAACGGAGTTCAGGAAAAATTTTTCACCCAGAGAGTTGTGGATTTTTGGAATGCTCTGCCTCAGAAGGCAGTGGAGGCCAATTATCTGGATGCTTTAAAGAAGAGTTAGATAGAGCTCTTAAAGATAGCAGAGTCAAGGGATGGGGGAAAAGGCAAGAACGGAGTACTGACTGTGGATGATCAGCCATGATCACATTGAATGGTGGTGCTGGCTCAAAGGGCTGAATGGCCTCCTCCTGCACCTATTGTCTTTTGACTGCTATGAAGATCCTCTTTTTGAGCCCCCGGTCAGGTTCAACCTCCAGATTTTCTTCATGTCGTTCATAGCCCTCTACACCAGCACCTTCCGTATCTTTATGTCCTTCTCCGAACTCATCATTCTTGACCCGAGGTACTTGAAGTCTAAGACTTGCTTAATGGTATCATTCTTTACAATCTTGAGAGTACCTTTGTCACAGTACTCTGTCTTTTTAGCTTTTAGGTGAAGTCCAAATTTACTGCACTCAATTACCACTTCTGTCAGTAGCTGCTGTGCTTCCTCCATCTGGTCAAGAGAGCAGGACTATGTCATCTGCAGAATCCAGATCTGTGAATGTAACTCATCGGACCCTTTTGATTTGTCCTGGTTTTATGGTAAAACCAAGCTTGTCATGATCTTTGGTAACTTGACATAGAGTGTAATCAAGGACAATTATAAAGATGTAGGGTGCCAGAGTGTCTCCTTGCAACACAAACACTGCTGTTTCTCCATCTGGTGATACAACTTTTGCCATGGTCTTGGTACAGCTGGACTCTATTGCTCCCAGTAGACAGTCTGGCACTCTGTAAGCTTTCAGGATCTTCAGCATTTTATCTCGGTGAATGGAGTCAAAAGCGATGAAAGTAAGTATGGCTGGTAGGTTGTTCAGCCATGATTAAATGGTGAAGCAGACTTGATGGGCCAGTTGGCCTAATTCTGCTCCTATATCTTATGGTCTTAAGATTAGCCGTCTTATACTCAAGAAACATTTGTTACTCTTCACATTCCATCAGTGTTGATCAGATAGATTGCAGAGAGCAGAACGAGAAGAGTTGTAATGAGAAAAGGTCAGGGATGGACACGAAGCTTAGAACCTTCCTGAGAGAAAAACAATCCGGACTCCAGGCTTGAATTAGACCACTAGGGGGAGCAGGGATCTGGTCAGGCAATGTGAGTAGCTGGCATCAGAAATGAAGAGGTGTCTCTGGGAAACATAAACAGCACTTTCTAGTCACTGCTTCGAAATACTGGCCTTAATAGTCTTGGACCTGTTCAAGTAGAGGCGGGTACATCTGCCAGTTACGTTGCATTTTGGCAGGATTTGTATTTGTTGTTACACACATTGCTATTGCACAAGCGGTTTCTGCAGTTCACGCACACAAAAAAATCACAGAGCACTACAGCACAGAAACAGAGCCCAAGCTTCTCTGTGCAATTGGTTCTGTGGAAGAAAGCTTTAGATGTGCATAATACATCATTGACCACCCCTTTCTGCACAACGCTAGGGGCAAACACACCAAGTACAGGGAGGGCCAGCCAACCCCTTGGTGAATGATTACAAAGATTAAAGATAAAAGATTAGCTTTATTTATGACACATTTATTGAAACATACAGTGAAATGCATCATTTGTGTGAATGATGTGCGAGGGACAGTCCGAACTTGTCATCATACTTCCAGCACCACATTACATCCCAACAACTTGCTAACACTAACACGCATGCCTTTTTGAAATGTAGGAGGAAACCAGAGAAAAAGGTGGTCTCGGGGAGAACGTACAAACTCCTTACAGAAAGCAGTGTGAACTGAACCTGGATTGCTGGCAATGTAAAGCATTATACGAACTTCTACGCTACCGTGCCGCCCAAATAACAGTGCATGTAGTCACTTCCGTATTCTGTGGATTTAAACACTGATAGTGTACAGGCAGTCCCTGGGTTACGAATGAGTTCCATTCCTGAGTCCGTCTTTAAGTCGGATTTGTACAGAAGTCAGAACAAGTACATCTGGTCTTATTTAGTGTCAGTTAGTCAAACGTTTGTCTTAGTATATAGTATATATTTTACCTTTCTATGCATATAAAACACTTAAGAAACATATGTATTCCAATAATTAAATCACTGCGTTGCTTATTGATAATCGTAGCTTTCATCGGGGCACCGCCTTTCAAATGCTCCATTATTCTCACTTTATCCGTTATCCTTTAAAATTGTTCCAATCATTGACCAACTAGCCTAACGCTTTTCCAGTGACCGATGGCGTTTCACCTCTTTCCAAACGCTTTATTATTTCCACTTTATTTTCAATCGTGATCACTTCCCATCAATGGAACAGAAACACTGCGGGCGATGGCTCCTGAGCTTTGCCGGCTTCCAAGGTCCACTGGGTCCTAAGGACCACCGCATTGAGACAGGCTAAATGGGACAAGTGGGGGCTGTGCTGGGTTTGGGTATTTGATCATCCACAATATTCCACGTGGGAATTTAAACTGGAGGTGGCTGTGTTTTTTTTTAACGAGGTCGAGTTGTGAGCTCGACATCAACCCAGCACAGATGGTACGGAGTCACTGGATCGACATAAACCCAGAACGGGAACTCAGGAAACTCTGTTCTCCAGCCCGGCGCTGATCTCACTGCGCCACCAGCTGAATGGAAGGGGGGGGGGGCAGGCGGGGTCAGGGTGAATCTTACTAAGAAAAATTTAAGCTAAATACAATGTTAAACAGTCAACACAGTGTCAACGGCAACGACTTAAAATGGCAGACGGCATTGCGATCCTACTTAAAATGGCGGACAGCGTTCTCCTTCCTCGGTTTGTAAGTACGAGTTGTCCGTAAGATGTACACTCGTAACTCAGGGACTACCTGTATTTGTTCCATCCACCCCCCCCACCCCATTTACTGAATTGTGGCAGCTTGGGGTTCAGTTATCATATAATCAATAAAACATTTGCTTTGATTCACTGAGCCACACCTTTCGTAAATCAGTGCTGTAAAATCAAGGCAAAAACATCAGAGTCGAAGGTCAAGAATGCAGTGAACTTCTAGTCAAATTCAAGCTCAAGATTGTTCAATGTCATTTCCTTTACACAAGTGTAAAGAAGAACAAATAACTGTGCTTCCGGAATGATGCAACACAAATGAAAAACACAATAAGACAACAAACACAATAATTAAAAAAACACAATAAATATAAATACAAATACATAAGATAACTTATAAACACAGACTGACTGTATAAACAAACTTACACCAGACATAGGAGTGTCTGCACATAGTTAACACAAACACAACCCATTCACCAGCCACAAATTGAATTATGGGCAAAGTTAAACATTAAGCTTAGAATAATGGGAGAAAAAGGCTAAACAATTCCCTTTACAATGAGTTATACTCACTTGCCAAACGGTACGTTGCGAGCTGAAGGCACTGCCGCATAATAGAAATTCTTGAATTCATCCATCCAGACCTCAGCTGCCCTGCGTGTATTTCTTTGAGAGAAAACAGACCACACTCCTTCTAAAATACTTATTCTTCAATAGATAGCAATTTCAGACATTTAAGATTTCTCACTAGGGATGCTCACACAACCGGAATGTTACATTATGATATTACACTTAAAGATACTTTATCACAGTGATGGAATGTAGAGAACTCAGTAAGCACTTCACAAACGTCAGCTCAGGAATGTTAGGGGCAGAACAAGGATTAAAGATTAGCTTTATTTGTCACATGTACACAAGTGAAATGCATCATTGTATCAGTGACCAACATAGTCCGAGGGTGTGCTGGGGTCAGCCCACAGATATTGCCATGTTTCTGGTGCCAACACAGCCATCCTACAACTGACCTTAACCATTTGTCTGGGAGGAAACTGGAGCACCCAGGAGACACCAACAGAGTCACGGGGACAAAGTACGAAGTCCTTACAGACAGCGTTGGGAATACAACCCTGATCTTCTGATGGTCTGGCCCATGTTACCCCAAATTAATCTAAATCCATATACCTGTATAATGTAAGTGTATTTTAAGTGTAGCTTATGTATTTGCCTTAACCTTTTCCTCTGGCAGTTCATTCCACACAAGGACTAAGTTCTGGATGAAAAATTTGCCCCTCCAGTTCTATTCAATCTCTCCCCTCTCACCCTAACCCTACACTCAGTATTCACTTTATTAGGTACACCTCATACTTTAGACAAGGTTGGATAGATTTTTGCATAGTAGGGGTATTAAGGGTTATAGAGAAAAGGGAGGTAGGTGGAGATGAGTCCATGGCCATATCAGCCATGATATTATCAGCTTGAGCCAGTCTAGCCATTTTCTTCAGACCTCTCTCATTAACAAGGCATTTTTGCCCACAGTACTGCTGCTTACAGGATTTTTTTTTTTTTGCACTGCCCCCTGTAATCTCTGTAGAACGTTGTGCATGAAATTCCCAGGAGTTTTTGAGATACTCGAACTACCCTGTCTAGCACCAACAATTATTCCACAGTCAAACTCACTTAGTTCACACTTATGTTTGATATGAACAACTGAATCTCTTGACCATGCCTGCCTGCTTTTATGCACTGAGTTGCTTTGTAATCAGCAGGCATACAGGTGCATCTAATAAAGTGGCCACTGAGTGTACGTCCTCTAGTTCTTGATTCCCCGACCCTGGGTAAAGATTGTGTTTATTCACCCTCTCTGTGTCCCTCATGATTCTGTATACCTGTGCAGTGTACACCACTCTGCATTCTACTATATTCCAATGAATAAGGTCCCAGCTTGTTCAATGTCTACAGTACTGGCAACATCCTCATGAATATCCTCTGCAACCTTTGGAAAAGTTGCAGAAGCTGGGATACCTTCTCCTGAGAAAACAAATTAACTTTAATTTCAGAGGGAATGAAATTATGAGATTCAGATAAGAGTTCTGATTGATAACCAGACGCCAGACTTAAGGTAGCTAGGACAAGGTATCAAGTTAGGTGACCAAACAATTAATCAGGGAGGTAAGTTTTGTGGGAGCAGAGAGAGGCAGAAGGGTGAAGAGATGAGGGGGGGGGGGGTGAAGAGACGAGGGGAGTAAAGGGATGAGGCAGTCAATGACACCGCATCAATAATCAGAGAGATGATAACATCAGGATTTAGAAAAATGATGTGATCTCTGAGGGGTGACATACTGGATGAACGCACGAAAAGGGGCAGTAATAAGGATCGAAGCTGTGACCTGTACACCTTGTTAAGTTACCTTGCAAAAACAGTGCCGCTGCCTCCTGGAAAAGTATAGGGATGTTGCTTGCGGAATACATGGCCAACCCGACTGCAGGGAATGATTTCAAGTGTTCCTCCGCACTGCCATACCCGAAAAGAAATCTCTACAAGAGAAAATGAGTGTACAGAACCCATACACTGAATTAAGTTGCAATTTTCCCATTGCTAAACTTCACACCACATCACCCCAAACTCTACTCTAGCTGAGAACTCATGATCAATGGAATAGCTGCATAACTGCATTAAAATATAACAAACCTGCTGTATGTGTGCTTCTATTTTTGTTTGCAAAGCCAAAAAGTATGCTGGAAATAACCTTTTTGAGAGGTCTTGTGACCCTCGACTCAACACTGAGATCTAACAATGGACCAAGTTATAAAATACTGCTCGGTGTCTGTGTTAAATTAAGATGCTCAGCAAAGCTGTCTCCAATCTACATTTTAGGTAGAGGAGACCACCTTATGAGAACCGGGTGCAATATGCTGTAATAAAGGAAGTTCAAGTGGATTGCTGCTTCATGTGGGAGGACTACTTGTATCATTGGATGGTGGGAAGGGACAAGATCAAATGGAACATGTTATATCTCCTACCTGGGAGTGTACCGTGAGACAGCGAGCGGTTGTTGGAGAAGAAAGAGGAGATAGAACATAGAATTGTACAGCACAGTACAGGCTCTTCAGTTATGTCGACCCCGTAACCTATCCCAAGATCAATCTAACACTTCCCACCTACATAGCCCTGCATTTTTCTTTCACCCATATTACTAGCTAAATTTCTTAAATGATCCTAATGTATCTGCCTCTACCATCACCCTGGCATCCTGTTCCACATATCCAGCACTCTTTGTGCAAAAAACTTCCCTCTGAGGTTAAGGGTAAAAGTTGAAATATTTAAGGGGAACCTGAGAGGGAACTTCTTCAGTCAAAGGTGCCAAAACTGCAGAACGAGATGCCAATAGAATAACAATATTTAAGATAAGTTTGGATAAGTGTATGGATGTGAGGGGTATGGAGGGTCATGTTCCATGGATAGTCAATGGGACTAGGCAGGACTAGATAAGGGGTTCCCAACCTCGGGTCCATGGACCACTCAGTTAGTAATGTGTCTATGGCATAAAAAGGAACCCTTAGATGAGATGTATTGGAAGGCCCTTTTCTGAGCTTTTTAACTAAACCCCCTATACTTTTCTCCAAACACCTTAAAATTACGCCCTTTCATATTAGCTATTTCCACCCTGGGAAATCCAAGAAGAGCTGATCCATTAAGAATGCTGAATGAGGAGGGGAAGGAATGGTGCATCTGATACTGGAATCTTATTGAAGGAGGTAGAAATTACGGAGGGTGATCTGCTGAATGTGTTTGCTGATTGGGTGGAATGTTGAGAGTAGGGACAACTCTGCTGCTGCTGGGAGAGGAGAGGGAGAAAGGAGGGATGCAGGAAGCAGAGGGGCTTGATGAGAGCTCAGTCAGCCATGGTAGAAATAACTTCATGTTTAAGAAATGGAAGATATCGCAAGAATCTTAAAAACAGGACAGAAGGGCAAAAGAAAAAGACCCGAGTTATAGTAAAAGATTGAATAGACTGTAGTCCCTGGAGCGTAGGAGAATGAGGGAAGATTTAACAAAGGTATACAAAAATATGAGGAGGATAGATAGGATAAATAGAAGCAGGCTTTTTCCATTGAGGTTAAATGAGACTAGAACTGGAGGTCGTTGGTTAAAGGTTGAAGGTGAAACATTTAAGAGGAACCTGAGAGGGAACTTCTTCACACAAAGAGTGGAATGAGCTGCCAGCAGAAGTGACAGATGTGGATATGATTTCAATACTTAGGAGAAGGTACGTGGATGAAAGGGGTATGGAGGGCTCTGGTCCAGGAGTGAGTCAATGGTACTAAGCAGTTCAGTTCAGCATGGACTACAAGGGCCAAGTGGCCTGATTTGGTGCTGTCGTGCTCTGTAACTTTATGACTCTATAACTGATAGTAATCATTTAAATAAATCCTTCAAATTTGGGAATCTGCAGTAGCAGAAGTTCCAAGAAACAACAGTACATGAGGATATGGGGGGGTGGGGGCAAAACCAAAGGTGGAGAACAGGAAACCCAGGAAGGAGGAGTGAGGGGAACGCAGAACGATTTTAATTCTGTATCTGCAAAATCTATTGTGCTCATTCCTTTAAGAAGTAGTATCATTTCTGAGTCTGTGAACACTACATCACCACTTTGCTCTCGTTTTGCACTACTTCTTATTAATTATAGCGCAAGAGATGCTGGAAACACACAATGCTGGAGGAACTCAGCGAGCCTGGCAGCATCTGTGGAGTGGAATAAGCAGTCAAAATTTCCATAGATGCCGCCTGACCTGCTGAGTTGCTCCAGCATTTTGTGTATTTTTATTACATATTTCTCATTGTAGCTTACAGCAATTTTTTATGTATTGCACTGCATTGCTGCCATAAAGCAAGAAGTTTCATGACATTTTGTCAGTGATAGTAAACCTGATTATGTGAAGCACTAGGATATGTTCATGGAAGGTTGATGCTTTGGGGGATATGGAGTGAGTGTAGGAAATTGACAGTAGCTGGGTGGGCACCATAGTTAGCATGGACTTGTTGGGCCAAAGGGCCTGTACCTGTGCTGTAATGTTCAATGACTTCTGCAGAGCCACTGATGAAAAAAGTCTCATGATTAGTGCAGATACAACAGCCGTAAGTGGCAATGAATTCCACAGATACACCACCATCTGTCTAAAGAAATTCATCCTCATTGCTATGCTAGAGGGACATCCTTCTATTGTAAGATTGTGTCCTCTGGCCTTAGACTCTCTCCGACACCCATACAGATGTTAATAAGCTCTACACTGCAAAAACATACTTGGGAAAACAAATCAGAGGTAAATATTATCAACACACATCTAGAAAACACTTTTACTACACTTTTTAAAGTCTTTTAGGTTAAAGAGCATTAATCTGCCTCACACTGTGCTTCACTCTGAATATTTAATGTGCTGCACAAATATTACAGGCACTTACCCAAGTTCTCACCACCCCAGACATCCATCATCATGTCGTATTTTCCAAGTTCTTCAAAGTAACTCTTATCCATCACAAAGAGGCCTCCAGCTATCATGGGCGTTCTAAGAATACAATGCATGATATATTTATGTGTATAGCATAATATCTTCATAATTTCAAAAGAGGAACTGGATAAGTATTCATAAAGGAAAAAGAAAGCCACAGGAATGCACCAAAGCTCCACAACCTATGGGTTCAATTTCAAGGACTCCACAATTCATGTTCTCAACATTATTTATCATTTATTTATTTTTAAATTTGCACAATTTGCCTTCTGTTGCACACTGATTGTTTGACTGTCTTTGTGTGTAACCTTACATTGATTCCATTTTATTTTTTGTTCTGTGAATGCTTGCAAGGAAATGAATCTCAGGGTAGTATATGGTGGCATATGCTATACAGTAGCACTTACAGGACATCCACAGTGATGAAGTGCTTTGAGAGGTTGGCGATGAAACATGTCAACTCTTGTCTGAGAAGTGACTTGGATCCACTCCAATTTGTCTACCGTCACAACAGGTCAACAGCAGGTGCCATTTCATTGGCTCTTCACTCAATTCTGGAACATCTGGACAGTGAAGATGCATACATCAAGATGCTCTTCATTAACTACAGTTTGGCATTCAGTACTATCATCCCCTCAAAACTAATCAATGAGCTTTGAGCCCTAGTCCTCAATGCCTCCTTGTGCAATTTCCCCACTTGCAGACTCCAGCCAGTTCAGATCGGCAGCAACATCTCCTCCACAATCCCCCTCAAGGGTGTGTGCTTAGTCCCCAGCTCTACTTGCTTTATACTTATGACAGCCAGGCTAAGCACAACCCAGATGACAACATGTCTGTCATTGGCTGAATTAGCATATAGAGGAGGGGAGATTGAAAATTTGGCTGAGTGGTGCCACAACAACCTCTCACTCAATGTCAGCAGGACCAAGGAGTTGATTATTGACTTGAGGAGGAGGAAACTGGACATGCATGAGCCAGTCCTCTTCAGGGGAATCAAAGGAGGAGAGAGTCAGCATCTTTTAAATTCCTCAGTGTTGTCATTTCAGAGATCTACCCTGGGTTCAGTATGCAAGTGCAATTATGAAGAAAGCATGGCAGCTAGTCATCTTAACCTTTGACAAACTTCTTTAGATGTGTGGTGGAGTGTGTTAACTGGTTGCATCATAGCCTGGTATGGAAATACCAGTCCCCTTGTATGGAAAAGGCTACAAACATAGTGGATATGGGTCAGTTCGTCACAGGTAAAGCCCTCCCCACCACCGAGCACTTCTATACAGAGCACAGTCGTAAGAAAGCATCATCCAACATCAAGAACCTCCTCCATCCAGGCCATACTCTCCTCTCACTGCTGTCATCAGGAAGGTGACACAGGAGCCTCAGGACCTGCACCACCAAGTTCAGAAACAGTTATTCCCCCTCAACCATCAGGAAGAGGGAATAACCTCACTCGCCCCATCACTGAACTGTTACCACAACCTATGGACTCACTTTCAAGTACTCTTCATCTCATGTTCTTCATATTTATTCCTCATTTATTATCATTTCTTCTGTTCCTTTTTGTATTTACAGTTTTTTGATTGTTTTGCACATTGGTTGTTGTTTGTCCTGTTGGGTGTGGTCTTTCATTGATTTTGTTGTGTTTCTTGTATTTACTGTGATTGCCCAGAAGAAAATGAATCTGAACATCGTATATAATGATATACATGTACTTTGACAATAAACTTACTTTGAACTTGACAGGGTCAAAGTGGAGAATTCATCTCAGGTTACAGTGGATAGAATAGTAATTTAACTCTGATTCAGTACTGGATACGGATGATTTGCTGGACAACATTATCACTGTCATTTCTGTCCTCTAATGTATTCTCTGGGAACCCAATAGTAACACACACTAAATGCTGGAGGAACTCAGCAAGTCAGGCAGCTTCTATATAAGGAAATAAACAGTTGTTGTTTCAGGACAAGACCCTTAATCAGGATTGGAAAGGAAGGGGGAAGAAGCCTGAATAAGAAGGTGGGGGAGGGGAAGAATTATAAGCTGCAAGGTGATAGTGAGAACAGGTGAGAAGGGTGGGTGGGGAAGGGTATGAAGCTGGGAGGTGATAGTGAGAACAGGTGAGAAGGGTGGGTGGGGAAGGGTATGAAGCTGGTAGTGAGAACAGGTGAGAAGGGTGGGTGGGGAAGGATAAGAAGCTGGGAGGTGATAGTGAGAACAGGTGAGAAGGGTGGGTGGGGAAGGGTATGAAGCTGGGAGGCGATAGTGAGAACAGGTGAGGTGGGTGGGGAAGGGTAAGAAGCTGGGAGGCGATAGTGAGAACAGGTGAGAAGGGTGGGGAAGGGTAAGAAGCTGGGAGGTGATAGTGAGAACAGGTGAGAAGGGTGGGTGGGGAAGGGTAAGAAGCTGGGAGGTGATAGTGAGAACAGGTGAGAAGGGTGGGTGGGGAAGGGTATGAAGCTGGGAGGCGATAGTGAGAACAGGTGAGGTGGGTGGGGAAGGGTAAGAAGCTGGGAGGCGATAGTGAGAACAGGTGAGAAGGGTGGGGAAGGGTAAGAAGCTGGGAGGTGATAGTGAGAACAGGTGAGAAGGGTGGGTGGGGAAGGGTAAGAAGCTGGGAGGTGATAGTGAGAACAGGTGAGAAGGGTGGGTGGGGAAGGATAAGAAGCTGGGAGGTGATAGTGAGAACAGGTGAGAAGGGTGGGTGGGGAAGGGTATGAAGCTGGGAGGCGATAGTGAGAACAGGTGAGGTGGGTGGGGAAGGGTAAGAAGCTGGGAGGCGATAGTGAGAACAGGTGAGAAGGGTGGGGAAGGGTAAGAAGCTGGGAGGTGATAGTGAGAACAGGTGAGAAGGGTGGGTGGGGAAGGGTAAGAAGCTGGGAGGTGATAGTGAGAACAGGTGAGAAGGGTGGGTGGGGAAGGGTATGAAGCTGGGAGGTGATAGTGGGAACAGGTGAGAAGGGTGGGTGGGGAAGGGTAAGAAGCTGGGAGGCGATAGTGAGAACAGGTGAGGTGGGTGGGTGGGGAAGGGTAAGAAGCTGGGAGGTGATAGTGAGAACAGGTGAGAAGGGTGGGTGGGGAAGGGTATGAAGCTGGGAGGTGATAGTGAGAACAGGTGAGAAGGGTGGGTGGGGAAGGGTATGAAGCTGGTAGTGAGAACAGGTGAGAAGGGTGGGTGGGGAAGGGTAAGAAGCTGGGAGGTGATAGTGAGAACAGGTGAGAAGGGTGGGTGGGGAAGGGTATGAAGCTGGGAGGTGATAGTGGGAACAGGTGAGAAGGGTGGGTGGGGAAGGGTATGAAGCTGGGAGGTGATAGTGAGAACAGGTGAGAAGGGTGGGTGGGGAAGGGTATGAAGCTGGGAGGTGATAGTGAGAACAGGTGAGAAGGGTGGGGTAGGGGATGAAGTAAGAAGCTGGGAGGTGATAGTGAGAACAGGTGGGTGGGTGGGGAAGGGTAAGAAGCTGGGAGGTGATAGTGAGAACAGGTGAGAAGGGTGGGTGGGGAAGGGTAAGAAGCTGGGAGGTGATAGTGAGAACAGGTGAGAAGGGTGGGTGGGGAAGGGTAAGAAGCTGGGAGGTGATAGTAGGAACAGGTGAGAAGGGTGGGTGGGGAAGGGTAAGAAGCTGGGAGGTGATAGTGAGAACAGGTGAGAAGGGTGGGTGGGGAAGGGTAAGAAGCTGGGAGGTGATAGTGAGAACAGGTGAGAAGGGTGGGTGGGGAAGGGTAAGAAGCTGGGAGGTGATAGTGAGAACAGGTGAGAAGGGTGGGTGGGGAAGGGTAAGAAGCTGGGAGGTGATAGTGAGAACAGGTGAGAAGGGTGGGTGGGGAAGGGTAAGAAGCTGGGAGGTGATAGTGAGAACAGGTGAGAAGGGTGGATGGGGAAGGGTAAGAAGCTGGGAGGTGATAGGTGGAAGAGGTAAAGGGCTGAAGGGAGGAGGAACCTAATAAGAGAAGGCAGTGGACCATGGAAGAAAGGGAAGGGAACAAGGAGGAGATAATGGGCAGATGAGAAGGGGTAAAGGGTAACTAGAATGAGGAATGGGAATAAAAGAAAAAGGGGAGAGGTAAAAATTACCTTAAGTTAAAGAAATCAATGTTTAACCCATCAGGTGGAGGCTTAGCCAGACATAACATGAGATGTTCCTCCTCCAACCTGATTTTGGTCTTAACATGGCTGTAGAGGAGGCCATGGACAAATATGTCAGAATGGGAAGTCAAGCTGAAATGTGTAGCCACCAGCAGAACTCTGGCTTTTGGATGCACAGAGCGGAGATGCTGAATAACCGGAGGTCTCTACAGAAGATTAGTGGAGTGGTCCCAAGGTAAATACAATGACCCCCCCAGATGGAAGCAGCAAGGTGAGACACTGATGAGTCTGTTTCCATGGATGTGGTAATCTTACAGTGGCTGTCCCTAGTCAGTCAGGAACCCCTGGAACGGGCAACAGCAGAGATAGAGAGCAAATAACCAAGCTGCAGTTACTTTGGTCAAGCAGCACCGGTGGAGAGACAATCAATGTTTTGACCCTTCATCAGGATGGTCTCAACCAGAACAACAGAGAGGCTGGGTTTTGGGAGAAGAAAAATAAACTGAGAGGAAAGGCTACAAAAGCATACCAGGGAGCTTTAAGCTTGCAGCTCAGCAGAATGCAAGACTAGAAGTAAGTAAATGCAAATTTTGGCAAGAATTTGAGATGCAGAACATTGGAAAGGTTTCTAGGTAGCATCATTAATCAAAGTATATTAAGTTAAGTCATTGGCACTCAATCCCACTTGTTATCGGTGAGAAGTGAGAAACTCTTAAGTGTATTAAGCAAAAGCCTTTGGGTTGGTGTGATCAGAGGTCAGAGGCTGGGAGTCTGGGCCAGGGACTGGAGGTCAGAGGCCCAATGTCTGTGACTCTGAGCGTCCAGGGCTGTAGACTGGAGGTCAGAAACCTGGAGGTGGCCAATCCTAGGGTTGGAAGCCTATCTGTACGAGTGGGTATGTGGGTGGAAAAGGGCTTGTTTTACTTTTGTTATGTTGTTGCTGCATGTGTTGTTCTGCTAAACGTGGTGAGCATGCAATGTTGGTGCCTGAATGTGCAGAGACACTTGTGGGCTACCTCCAGCAATTCCTTAGGTGGTGTTGTTTGTAATGCAAACAATGCAATTCACTGCATGTTTCAATTACCTGCAATAAATACACAAATCTCAATTTGACTTGAAAAAATAAAGAGGGATTGGGTTCAGGAGATAGAAAAAGAGAGGTGGATAAAATCAGTTATGGTAATAAAGCAGCAAAGAGGTTGCTTTCTCTCAGGCTGGGCAAGTCCGTATATTGGGCAGATCTTGAGCCAAAGCAGAACAGCTCATGAGGTAAAAGCGGTATCAGGGGAATGCAGGATAGTGCAGAGAAAACAATGGCTAAGCACATGGCATGAAATAAAACAATCAGGTAAATTAGGCATCAGAGAGGGCAACAAAGAATTTAATGAGACTGCTGTTCAGTCCAACGTGTTGCCTTGTAAGTTTTAAGAGAAGTACTGTGGAGTGTTGCATCTATCCTCTCTAATGAATGCGATAGACATCATTCTGAAGAAAAACAGGTGAAATCATTCAGGAGTCTACAACAAAAAGATATTATCTTATTATTTTATATTATTTATTATTGCCAGAATGCAGCCTTGATTAGATTTATATGGAGAGGTTTCATATTATATTTTATATTATTTATCCATTTTCATGTTTATTGCGTATAAGTTGGTTGGAGTGTTGTATAATTTATATTGATGACACTTTAAGAATACTTCATTCTTTGTAATGTGCTTTGGACATCCTGTGATAACGTAAGCAGCTTCACTTGATGCAAGGACCTTCTTCCTTTCCACTTAATGTAATCCAGAACAGTTAAACATGAAGAGACTGTCTATTTTAAAGTTCCTTAATTCCCATTTCACAAACTATCTGGTGTTATGGGCATGTTTCCTACATTCTTGG
This sequence comes from Hypanus sabinus, assembly GCF_030144855.1. NCBI lineage: Eukaryota > Metazoa > Chordata > Chondrichthyes > Myliobatiformes > Dasyatidae > Hypanus > Hypanus sabinus. Next base: position 80,950,314 of record NC_082715.1, on the reverse strand, counting down.
CTGATGGCCATTGAGGGAATAGAAAAAAATCCAAAAAAAATGTGCTAACAAGCCAAATCAGCCAAAAAAAGACACAAAACATAGAAGAGTACAACACAGAAGCAGGCCCTTTGGCCCACGAAATCTAAGCCTAATACAATGCCAAATTAAACTGAGTTTCTTCTGCCTGCACATGATCCATATCTATCCATTCTCTGTATATTCACGTGTCCATATTCACCACTGTTGTATCTGCTTCCACCACTCCTCCCAGCAGCCCATTACAGGCACCGACTACTTACTCTCTGTGTAAAACTCCCGACTCTGCACACTTTTCTTTCTCTCATCTTAAACGCATGTAATCTAGTACTTCGCATTTTTACCTTGGGAAAAAGATTCCGACTGTCCACCCTTTCTATGCTTTAGATAATTTCATAAACTTCTGGTTAAGTCTATCCTCAGTCTCTGAAGCTCCAGAGACAATGATCCAAGTTTGTTTAACTTCTCCATATAATCATACCCCCTGGTAAATTGCTTTTACCCCCTTTGCAAAGCCTGCATATCCTTACTAGAATGTGGGGGACCAGAACTGCACATAATATTCCAAGAGCAGCCAAACCAGAGTTTTATATAACTGCAATGGGGCTTCCTTATTCTTATACAGTACTCAATGCCCCAAGTAATGAAAGCAAGCATGCCAATACCTTCTTTACCACCCTTTCTCTTTACCTGCCCATTCTCAATGAGGTATGGACTTGGACTTAAGACCCTCTGTATATCAATGCTGTTAAGGGTCCTGCCACTAACTGCATATTTCACTTACATTCAACCTTCCAAAGTACAACACCTCATACTTTATTTATTTGTGTAGAGGTACAGCACAGCAACAGGCCCAGCCCAGCCCAACAAACCTGCACCACCTGCTTCTATCTCTATGACCAATTAACCTGTTAATCCATAAGTATTTGGAATGTGTGAGGAAACTGGAGCCCTGAAAAGACCCACATGGTCACAGGGTGAATGTACAAACTCTTTACAGAGGGTGGCAGAATTGAACCCAGATCACTGGCACTGTAAATAGCATTATGCTAACCGCTACGCTAACGTGCCACCCCAAACTCACCTGCATTAAACTCCATCTGCCATTTTTCTGCACAGTTATGTAACTGACCCATATTCTGTTGTATCCTTTGTTGGCACCCGAGATTGTTCACAACTCCAACAATCCTGGTGCCATCTTCAAAATTACTAACTCACCTGTCTACATCTTCATCATCTGAGCCATTTATATATATCATACACCACAGAGGCACCAGCGCCATTCCTTGTGGAACAACAACCACACTAACAACCTTCCACAACTACCCTTTGTCGTCTATGGGCAAACCCTGTGTTTGTATACAAATACTGGAACGTAGGACAATACAACACAGGAAAAGGTCCTTCAGCCCTTTTCAGCAATGTCTGTGCTGGCCATGCCAATCTACCTAATTTGCCTACATTTTCAGCCAGATCATTTATATATAAGCACAGAGAACCCTTACTAATCTTGCAGTACACCACTGATTACTAATCTCCAGTTAAAGAAACACACGTCCAGCACACTTCTATGACCAGCCAATTTTGTATCTGACTTACCAATTCCCTTTGGTCTTACCTTACGATAAAGTACAAGGAAACAATCAAACTCTTTGTTTACTTACCTAATGGGGCCGATGGGATTGCCCTGACGAGCTCGTCTTTGCTCTGGAGTCATATAATCCCATTTGAAGACCAGATTCCAGTCAAATCCTGCCAATTACATGAGTAGGGGAGATAATAAAGCAGTGCTGAAGGATCAGAGAGTAATCATTTTAGAAAAATATTTACTTCAGAGGAAACTGAAAATGATAGCTATTGTTCAGGAGAGATACATCAGGAATATTTTAGTTACTTAATCCAAAATAAACCAGATGTACAAGATAAGAAATTGTGATTATTAGATGTACAATTGCTTTTTGGGTGCCAAAAGTGCTTTCAGAGCTCAATAATGGCATTTATACAAAGCACGTAGACTAATGAGATGAAATGTGCTGCAGGCCATATCGTTGAGGGCATTAGTAATAGTACTGTGAATTCCTGCTGTATGAATGCAAAGCAGGCAGACCATAAATGTCAAACAGTATAACAACAGATTTTAGGCTAATTCTTCCCTTCTTCATCTCAACCACCCAATAAGCATCCAACTTTACCTCACACTCTTGAGTCCTGAATATTACAAGGATCCATCATCTACTCAAAGAAATTATCAATGACTTACTTACTGGTAGATTCCTTTTGAGTGCTATTGGGTGTATCGGAACAGCAGTACTTCAGAGGAACCATAGTGCATTGCTGGGATTTTGGGTGTCAGCACTGACAAGCTGACCACACAGAACAGGATAAGTGGCTGGAAAGAGGATGCATTGTACAAAAAGAACGCCAAGTAGGAGTCCACATTTATTCAAGCTATGATAAGAGCAGTGTTCCTGTCCAAACCTTACTGAAGGACAAGGTGCAAGGTGTCAGGCTTCATTTAGGAGATGTTCTCATTGCCATCTGCTATACAGACACAGACACATCTGCAAGCCAGCAGCAGGGCAGGGACTGCAGTAACAGAGGCTGTTGAATACTGAAGGTTGTATACAGAAATAGATAGCTGCAGTTTGCTTTCCCTTGTTAAAGATTACTAATGTGGTACCGTAATATCCTCCCCAGCTGTCCTGGCTGTGATCTTGATATGTCCACTGACTCACAATGAGCAGACACTGCATTAAGACTAACCCCAAAATTACACCACTGCAGTAACTGAGCTGCATGTTATCGTGGGATTTACAGGCTTATTTCCTGCACCCTTTTCTTGATATTCTGGCACCACCAGACAGTTTCAGTTCCTGAACAACACACACAAAATGCTGGAGGAACTCATCAGGGTTAGGCAGCATTTATGGAGAGGAATAAACAACATTTCAGGCCAAGACCCTTCATCAAGACTGGAAAGGAAGTAGGGAAAAGCCAGAACAAGAAGGTGGGGGGAAGAAAAGGATCACAAGCTGACAGGTGATAGATGGAATGAGATAAGGGGGAGGTGGCTGAGTGGGAGAGGAGGAATGATGCAAGAGGCTCAGGGTTATAAACTCACCCAGCTGCATCATGGACAATGGCTTCATCACCATCTCGAGGACATCGTTAAAAGGCTATGCCACAAAAAAGTGGTATTCATCACTGAGGACCCCTACCATCCAAGACATGCCTACTTCTCATTATTACCAACAGAGAACAAGTACAGGAGCCTGAAGGCTCACACTCAACTTTTTAAGCACAGCTTCTTCCCCTCAGCCATCAGATTTCTGAATAAACAATGAACCCATAACCACCATTTCACTGGAACTCAGCAGGCTAGGCAGCATCTATGGGAAAAAGTACAGTCGGCATTTCGGGCCAAAACCCTTTGGCAGGACTGGAGAAAAAAAAGCTGAAGAGTAGATTTGAAAGGTGGGGAGAGATTAGAGAGAAACATCAGATGATAGGTGGAACTTGGAGGGGGAAGGATGAAGTAAAGAGCTAGAAAGTTGATTGGTGAAAGAGACAGAAGGCTATGGAAGAAAGAAGGGGGGAGAGGAGAACCAGAGGGAGGTGATGGGCAGGCAAGGAGTTAACATGAGAGAGGGACAAGGGGATGGAAAATGGTGAAAGGTGGGGTGGAGAAGGCATAACTGGAAATTTGAGTAATCAATGTTTATGCCATCAGGTTGGAGGCTACCCAAATGGAATATAAGGTATTGTTCCTCCAACCTAAGTGTGGCCTTATCCCAACAGTGGAGGTGGCCATGGATGAACATATCGGAATGGGAATGGGAAGTGGAATTAAAATGGTTCCCATTGGGAGATCCCACATGTTCTGGCCGACAGAGCATAGATGCTTGGCGCAGCGGTCTCTCAATCTACATTGGATCTCACTGATATACAAGAGGCCACACTGGGAGCACCAAACACATATGACTCCAACAGACTCACAGGTGAAGTGTCGACTCACCTGGAAAGACTGTCTAGAGCCCTGCATGGTAGTGAGGGAGGAAGTGTAGTGGCAGGTGAAGCATTTGTTCTGCTTGCAAGGATAAGTGCCAGGAGGGAGATCAGTGGGTAGGGATGAATGGACAAGGGAGTCACATAGGGAGCAATCCCTATAGAAAGCAGAAAGTGGGGGGAGTGAAAGGTGTATTTGGTTGTGGAAAGCTAGTTGGAAGTGGCTGAAATTTCAGAGAATTATGTACTGGACGTGGAGTCTAGTGGGATGGTAGGTGAGGACAAAAGAAAGCCAATAGAGAAACCTGATAGCATGGTGGGAAGATGGGGTAAGAGCAGATATGCGTGAAATGGAAGAGATGTGATTGAGGGCAGTGTTAATAGTGGAGGAAGGGAAGCCCCTCTCATTGAAAAAGGGCATCTCCTATGTTCTAGAATGAAAAGCCTCATCCTGAGAGCAGATGCAGTGGAGATGGATGAATTGAGAGAAGGGGGATGGCGTTTTTACGAGGTATAGTCCAGGTAGCTGTGAGAGTCTGTTGGTTTATAATAAACATCAGTGAATAAGCTGTCTCCGAAGATAGAGATGGTGAGATTAAGAAAGGAAAATGTCGGAAATGGACCAGGTGAATTTGACGGTCAGATGGAAGTTGGAGTCAAAGTGGATGAAATTGACAAGTTCAGCACAAGTGCAGGAAGCAGCACCAATGCAGTCATCAATGTCGAGTAGGGAAAGTCTGTGATGGTCACCAATGTAGACTTGGACATAGGCTATTCCACGTGGCTGACAAACAGGCAGGCACAGCTGGGATTTTGTGTGTATTGCTCGGATTTCCAGCATCTGCAGATTTTCTCGTTTGTGACTTGACCACTATCTCACTATTTTTTGCTCTCTTTGTACTATTTTAATGTTTTGATATATTTCATTATAATTTATAGTATATTCTATGCATTGTGCTGTATTGCTGCCACAAAACAAATTTCATGACATATGTCAAGGATAATAAGACCTGATACCGATTCTGGAAGAGATGAAGGGCTGAAGAAGGAAATTCTGGGATTTTTTTTGGCTGATAAGGACATTATTTCTAATTTTCACCCCCAAAGGCCAGTAGTTGTGAATGATCAGGGAGGCACACCCATAATACCAGTTTGTAAAATGGAAAATATGGAGTTTTAAACATAGACACATAGACTGTCTCTTCAGGTTCAACCTTATGAAGAACATTAAACACAAAGAAGGAAGGTACTTCCATCAAGTGAAGCAATTCTCTAACCATTGCACAAGGACTCCCAAGTCCCTCTGCACCTGATTTCTGAACTTTGATGATGTCAATGTGATTGAATTGAACATTCAATTAGATTGCATACAGCATCCACCAGTCCATTTTCTGTTTTATATCTGCTCCATTATCACATCAATTTGCATTGTTTTTGTCATTTAATCATGCCTATTCTCTACCAGGCCCTTGTTCTCCAATCCGCTCCTGAGCCTCCCTAATTCTGCAAATATTCATCATCAATTGAAACACTTTATAGTTCTAATGGTCTGAAACATTATCTTCTTTACTCTTTCCACAGATGCTGCCAGATTTGCTAAAATTTCCGTAATTTAATTCTTTTAAAGATTGTTGTTTCGCTTTAAAGTTGCTATTTACATGACAACTGATTAGTCAAATTTAATTAAGACCATAAGATATAGGAGCAGAAGTAGGCCATTTGGCCCATAAAATCTGCTCTGCCATTCAATCACGGGCTGATCCAATTCTTCCAGTCATCCCTACTCTCCTGCCTTCTCCCCATACCCTTTGATGCCCTGGCTAATCAAGAACCTATCTATCTCCATCTTAAATACACCCAATGACCCGGCCTCCACAGCCACTCGAGGCAACAAATTCCTCTGACGAAGTAACTTCTCCGCATCACAGTTCTAAAAGGATGTCCTTCAATCCTGAAATCATCCCCTCTTGTCCTAGACTCCCCTACCATGAGAAATAACTTTGCCATATCTAATCTGTTCAGGCCTTTTAACTTTCGGAATGTTTCTATGAGCTCCCTCCTCATTCTCCTGAACTCCAGGGAATACAGCCCAAGAGCTGCCAGATGTTCCTCATACAGTAACTCTTTCATTCCTGGAATCATTCTCGTGAATCTTCTCTGAACTGCATCCTTTCTAAAATAAGGAGCCCAAAACTGCACACAATACTCCCAAGTGTGGTCTCACGAGTGCCTTATAGAGCCTCAACATCACATCCCTGCTCTTATATTCTTTAGAAATAAATGACAACATTGCATTCACCTTCTTCACCACCGACTCAGTCTGGAGGTTAACCTTTAGAGTATCTTGTACAAGGACTCCCAAGTCCCTTTGCAACTCTGCATTTTGAATTCTCTCCCCATCTAAATAATAGTCTGTCTGTTTATTTCTTTCACCAAAGTACATGACCATACCCTTACCAACATTGTATTCCATTTGCCACTTCTTTGCTCATTCGCCTAACCTATCTAAGTCTCTCTACACTACCCGCTCCTCCACCTATCTTTGTATCATCAGCATATTTAGCAACAAATCTATTAATCCCATAGTCCAAATCATTGACATACACAACACACACAAAATGCTGGAGGAACTCAGCAGGCCAGGAAGCATCTATGGAAAAAAGTGCAGTCGACGTTTTGGGTTGAGACCCTTCGGTAGGGCTGAAGGAAAAAAGCTGAGGAGTATTAAAAGGTGGAGAGAGGGATGAAGTAAAGAGCTAGGACATTGATTGGTGAAAGAGACAGAAGACCATGGAGAAAAGTGGGGGAACATAAGAGGAAGGTGATGGGCGGGCAAGGAGATAAGGTGAGAAAGGAAAAAGGGGGTAGGGTACGGTGAGGGAGGAGATATTACCAGAAATTCGAGAAATCGATGTTCATGCCATCAGGTTGGAGGCTACCCAGATGGAATAGAAGATGTTGTTTCTCCAACCTAAGTGTGGCCTTATCACGACAGTAGAGGCGGCCGTGGAAAGACATATCAGAATGGGAATGCGAAGTGGAATTAAAATGGGTTGCCATTGGGGGATCCTGATTTTTCTTGTGGATGGAGCATAGGTGCTCGGCAAAGAGGTCTCCCAATCTATGGTGGGTCTCACCAATATACAGGAGGACACCCCAGGAGCACCAGACACAGTATTTGACCACAACAGACTCACAGGTGAAGTTTCACCTCACCTGGAAGGACTGTTTAGGGCCCTGAATGGTAGTGAGGGAGGAGGTGTAGGGACAAGGGTAGAACCTATTCTGCTTGCAAGGATAAGTGCCAGGAGGGAGATCAATGGGGATGGATGAATGGACAAGGGAGTCGCGTAGTAGAGCGATCCCTGTGGAAAGCAGAAAGTGGGAAGGGGGTGGGGGGGGGGGAGAAGGTGTGCTTGGTAATGGGATCCCATTGGATATGGCAGAAGTTGCGAAGAATTATGTGCTAGACACAGAGGCTGGTGGGGTGGTACGTATTAAATTTTTTGCACTCTACATACCGCCTTTTAGATCAGCAGATGCCCCCACATACTGAAAGTTGTCCATGTTGATAACATCAATTATTGGTGAAACCACTCTGGTCTTATCCTGTGAAGAGCAAATAAACAGACAGAAAAATGATATTGCTGTCTGGGCAAAATAAACAATTATTAAATGAATGATCTTGTATGGCTTCTTGGCAATCTCAGGAAGTCCCAAGGCGTCAAACAAAGTATCACTTGAACAAAAGTCACTGTTGTAACATTGGGGGTAAAAGATGAGAGGCAACCTGTACATAGCAAGATTCCACAAACAGAATGATTGGATATGCACTTTGGTGCTGTCAGCTAGGAGACGATTAGTCAAGGTATGAAGGAGTGGCATATTCAAAATAGTGATCTTGTATTTATCTACTGGGGCAGATGGATTGAGGTTTAACGTATTCATATAGCTGCCAGCTGCTTTCTGAAAGTTCATCGTAGAACAATCTTACTATAGCTAACACTTTATCATTTCCTGCCAATGTCACCTTACGTACAAATACTCCTGCACTTAGCATCCCTTTATGTGTAATCAGTCTATGTATTCAAGCTAATCTTGTGTATACAGCCAGACTCAGGTACTTGTACAGTTTTTTCATAGGATTGCTTTTATGTTATATATTTATTGTGTTCTTTATGCTTATTGTGTTTTTATGTTGCATCAGATCCTGAGTAACAATCATTTTGTTCTCCTTATTGTTCTCCTTTATGCTTGTGTACTGAAGAATGACAATAAACAATCTTGAATCTGATACATACTGAAGGAAAGATCTATTGATTACCTTCAATCAGGTGAACAAATTTAAATGAAACCAAACAGTTTGTGTATTTACTTCTACTGTTTAGTCTACTCGACTGTCTCAAGCTCTCCAACCATGAAAATATTAAAACAATTATAGCTTACACTAATGTATGTCAGGATAGGGCAAGATAATTTGTATTTACAGTCCAAGATGCTTTTTGGGAATCCTGGGGATGCACAGTGGATTAACTACAGAGCTCTGCCTCACAGATCCAATGACCAAGGGTTCAATCCTGTCCTCCAGTGCTGTCTGTGTGGAGTTTGCAGGCTCTTTGTGACAGAGTGAGCTTCCCCTGGGTTCTCTGGCTTCCTCCCACATCCCACTGTCACATGGGTTGGTAGGTTAATTGGCAACTGTAATTTGCCCCTAGTGTGGTCAGCAGTAGAATCTGAGTTGTGGACAATATGGGAAGGATATATAAAACAAATTAAATGGGATTAGTTAAAATAAGTGCATGATGGTCAGCACAGACATGGTGGGCTGAAGGGCCTGCTTCTGTACTCTCTCCAAGATGTATGACTTTCAGACTCTTAAGTTGTGACTCCAAACATATAAGAAGATATCAATCCAGATGGACACGGCTTGATCAAAGAGGTTTTAAGAACTAGAAGCAGTAAGTGAAAACACTTAGCCATATACAACGAACAGTTAACCTACCAACCCATGCCTTTGGGTCAGAAACAAGAGTAGCAAGCTCCATGTTTAATGGAAATCCTTCATTCTGTATAACAACAGCATTGGGATATTATTGCCTGCCATACTCATTCAAAAATACAACTGAATTAATAGTTATTTTGTTTGTAACTTTATAGACAATACAATCATATTATAGGCCATATCAGGTCTTCCTTTATCAGAAGGCAGCCCTTCGTACAGCCTGCTCCAATAGATTCTGCTGATCATGGTATAGATCGTGCATGTGAATTGGTTAACCATTACAAAGAGCTTGGATTTTCATTTCTGGTTGACCAAGGAGAATTGCTCAACAAATTAGCCCTTCTCAAATTTGAGGTGAAGTCAGCACAATGTTGGAAAAGCAGCTTGGAGTCAATTTTGGCAACATACAGTCCTAATAGTTGCCATGAGGAGGGACCATAGTGTTTTACAGCTTTCAGTCACAATTCAAATGACAGAGACTGTGGAAAAAGACACTAGTAATGTGACACAATGATTCCATAGCAGGGTATCACTGCCCAGCTCTCAAGCATTAACAAAGTAATTTCCTCCTGTTGAAAGGTTTATGCATTTTCAGTACGAGTATCAATTATAAGACCATAAGTCCATAAGACATCAGAACAAAATTAGACCATTCCATCATGGCTGATTATTATTCCTCTCAACCCCATTCTCCTGCCTTCTCCCCCTAATCTTTGACGCTCTAACTAACAAAGAACATATCAACCTCTGCTTTAAATATACACATTGATTTGGTCTCCATAGCTGTCCATGCTGGTGAATTGCATAGAGTCTCCACCCACTAGCTAAAGAAACTCCTTCTCATCTTTGTTCTAAATGGACATCCCTCTATTCTAAGGCTCTGGTCCTAGACTCACCCACTACAGGAAACATCTCCACATTCACTCTGTCTAGGCCTTACAATTTTTGATTGGTTTCAATGAGATTCCATGCCCCCCCCCCTACACCTTCTAAGCTCTGAGTACAGGCACACATCCATCAAACACTCTTCATACGTTAATCCTTTCAACCCTGGAATCATTCTCATGAACCTCCTCTGGACCTTCTCCAAAGCCAGCACACATCTTTTCCTAGATATGGGGTTCAAAACTGCTCACAATCCTACAAGTGCAGTCTGACCAACACCCTGTAAAGCCTCAGCATCACATCCTTGCTCTTATATTCTAGTCCTCTCAAAGATACCACACTAGTATTTTTCCTGTAATACCATGGAATCTTATCTTGTTAACCAGTCTCATGTACAGCACCTTGTCACAGTCTGAAAGTCCAAGTAAACAACATTCACTGATTCTCCTTTCTCCATCTTGCCTGTTCTTTCCTCAAAGAATTCCAACAGATTTGTCAGGCAAGATTTTCCCTTAAGGAAATCACGCTGATTTGACCTACTTTACCATGCTCCTCCAAATACCCCAAAATCTCATCCTTAATAATGGACTCCAACATCTTCCCAACAACTGAAGTTAGGCTAACCAACCTATAATTTCCTCTCTTCTGCCTCCCTCCCTTTTTAAAAAATGGAGTGATATATGCAGTTTTCCAGTCCTCCAGAACCATTCCAGAATCTAGTGATTCTTGAAAGATCATTACCAAAGCCTTCATAATCCTTCAGCCACCTCCTTCAGAGTGCTGGAGTGTAGTCCAACTGGTCCAGATGATTTACCCACCTTCAGACTTTTCAGTTTCCCAAGCAGCTCCTCCTTAATAATAGCAACTATGCTCACTTCTGACCCCAACACTCTTGAACTTCCGGCATACTGCTCATGTCTTCCACTTATTCAATTTGTCTGTAATTTCCTTGAACCCCATTACTACCACTCCAGCATCATTTTACAGCAGTCCAATATCTATTCCCTCCTCACTTTTACTCTTTATATATCTGAAGAAACGTTTGGTAATTTCTTTAATATTATTGGCTAGCTTATATTCCAACTTTTCCTTCTTTATGACTTTTATGATTACCTTCTGTTGATTTCTAAAAGCTTCCCAATCCTCTAATTTCCCACTAATTTTTGCTCTCCAATATATGCCCTCTCTTAGGCTTCTGTGTTGGCATTGACTTCCCTTGTCAGCCACAGTTGTGTCATCCTGCCTTTAGAATACCTCTTCATCTTTGGGATGTATCTATCCTGCGCTTTCCAAATTACTCCCAGAAATTCCAGCCATTGCCGCTCTATCGTCATCCCTGCTAGTGTCCCTTCCAATCAATGTAGGCCAGCTCGTCTCTTATGGCTCTTTAGTCCACTTATACCCTTTAGTCCACTGTAATACTGATACATCAGATTTTATTTTTTCTCTCTCATAATGCAGGGTGAATTCTGTCATATCATGATCACTGTTTCCCAAGGGTTCCTTTACCTTCAGCTCCCTAACCAATCCAGAATTGCCTTTCTCCTAGTGGGCTCAACCACAAGCTGCTCTAAAAATTTGTCATGTAGGTATTCTACAAATTCTCTCTTGGAATCCAGCACCACCTGATTTTCCCCATCTACCTGCATATTGAAATCCCCCATGACTATCGTAAGATTGTCTTTATTATATGCTTTTTTTTCTATTTCCTATTGAAATTTATATTCCATATCCTGGTTATTGGTCAGGAGCCTGTATATAACTCCCATCAGGGTCTTCTTACCCTTGCAGTTTCTTAACTCTACCCACACAATTCTACATCTTCCAATCCTATGTCACATTTTTCTGAGGATTTGATTTCATTTTCTAACCAACAGAACCACTCCACCCCCTCTGCCTACCTGTCCTTTCAATACAATGTGTATCCTTGGATGTTAAGCTCCCAACTACAATCTATTTTTCCAGCCATGACTCAGTGATGCCCACAAAATCATACCTGCCAATCTTCAAATGCACAACAAGATCATTCACCTTACTCCATATACTGTGTGTATTCAAATATAACACAGTCCTGTATTCAAAATTCCTTTCAATTTTGCCCCCCGTGTTACACTTCAACTAATCCCACTGACGGCAATTTGGCCCCATCATCTGCCGTCCATTCTCACAGTCTCACTATACACTGTATCAACATGTATACCAACTGCCCCATTCAATCATTCCTTATAACTAAAGTCCTCCAGGCCCAGAAACATCCTTGTAAATTTTCTCTGTACTCTCTCAACCAACATCTTTTACAATTTCAACATAACATATTGTCAGAGCTGGGGAGCAGCCAATACCCGCAAAAAGAACATCGGCAGGTATCCTGACCTCTGCAAGAGACTGGCAGCTGTTGGTGGACCTTGAAAGGCAACTGAGGTTCCCCGACCATACCACAGCCACCACCCTGCGACCAGACATTGCCCTTGTGTCTGAGTCTATGAAGCAGGTGGTGATGCTGGAGCTGACAGTCCCATGGGAAGATCACTTGGAAGAGGCCTTTGAAAGGAAGCTATCTAAGTATGCAGGACTGGTCAGCAACTGCCAGTGGGCTGGATGGGGAGCGGGGTGTCTCCCAGTGGAAGTTGCTTGTAGGGAATTCACAGCCCGTTCCTTAGCCAGAGCCTCAGCAATTTGGGCATTGAGGGAGAGAGGAAGAGGAGAGCCATCCGCAGTATCACTGATGCAGCAGAGAGGGCCTCAAGGTGGCTGTGGCTCAAGAGAGGGGAGCCATGGAGTCATGTGTAGCTAGCCATCTGGACATAAGCTGGGGTCTGATCAGCCCCGGCTGGGTCACCTGGAGGAGGGTGTATGATGTTGAAAGACCCGAAACACCCGATGATTCCAGGACCATCACTGATGATGTGTCCAGAGGCATCAGTAGATGCATGCACACAGTGATTTAAGAAGGCAAAAGCTTTCTTTACAACCCTAACTTCATGTGACACCACTTTCATGGACCTGTATTCCCAGATCCCTTTGTTCTACCACACTCCTCAGTGCTCTACCGTTCACTGTATAAGATCTACCCTGGTTGGTCCCACTGAAGTGCAAAACCTTGCACTTGTCTGCATTAAATTCCATCTGCCATTTTTCAGCCCATTTTTCTAGCTGATGTAGATCCCTCTGCAAGCCATGACAGGCTTCCTTGCTGTCAACTACACCCCCAATCTTGGTGTCACTTGCAAACCTGTTGATCCAGTTAACCACTTTATCATCCAGCTCATTGATATAAGTGTTGAACAAAAGACCCCGCACTAATCCCTGCAGCACACCACTAATCAGTCTTAGATTGTGTTGGTTGTTAACGCAAACAATACATTTCACTGTATTTTTCAAGTACATGTGATAAATAAATGAACTTGAATCTGAAATCAGAAACACACTACCAGAATTTTTAAAAATCCAACACTGGCTTCTGTCACCACTGTTGCCTTTTAGCTCTGATCAGCAATTTCCAACCCGAAATCCTGATGTCAGGCCTAATATTTGGGCTCATTCAACTCTAAATTGGGCAGAATAAATGTAGATCAGGTCACCACTTTGCAAAAGAATTCCATCAGTCCACAGGAGTGACCTGAACATCCAGTTGCCTGTTTTTTCTTCCCATCCAGTGCAAATCCCCAATGCTGGGTTCACTTCTTAAAATAAAATGCAACAATTTATGTTGCACCTTTAATGTAAAACATTTCAAGATAGTTTAGAGATGCATTAGCAAAGAAAATACAGTAAAAAAATATTAGAACTGATGATCAGAACCCTAGTAGAGGGATGTTTTATAAGAAGCATCAGAATCAGAATCTGGTTTAATATCACTGACATACGTGGTGAAATTTGTTGTTTTGCGGCAGATAAAAAAAACTATAAACTTGATTTAAATCAAGTTGGTATTAAACTATTTGCCTTAAGCTTCTAAACGGCACTTCCGCAAATCACTTTCTCAATCTGTATGCTGTTGGATGAACCCCAAATGTTTTGCTCGTCAGTAAGTTCAGAGACAACACTCCAATACTCATCCAAACTTTCTAATATAAGCAGGAGAAAAGTAGCCAAGCGTGATCCCTACGCACTCGATGCCAGAATGAAACGTTATTAGCTACCCTAAGGCTTTTCTAGATAGAAAAAGACTAGATTGGAATTATGGAATGTTTTAAAAAGGTTCACCACAGGAACAGGATCATAAGACATCAGATACACAAATTAAGAGAAAAGAAAGAAAATGTTGGATTTTATTTTTATTACAAGGAACATGGCAAATATGTAGAATAAATTACCAACACAGATTGGTGCTTAAGAAGTTTTAATGAGTTTCAGGAAGGAATTAGACACAAATGTTTAGTTGGTGCAATAAGACAGGCTTCCAGGCAACATGCCTTTGAGCTGCACACCAAAGTAATGGCAAAAGGTAGGCAAAGGATTATGCAAACTCTGTGTGTTTCCTTCGCTGTCCATCACCAGCTTCAAAAACATACATTAGAATCGTTGTGAGATGCTTTTAGTGAGATGCTATGTTAAAGGTTTTCTGACTATCCATACACGTTATATCTACAGCATCTCACTCTTCCAAACAAAAACTTTAGACATAATTTTCACACCACTACCTCTTCAATACAACTATGGATACATATCACCAGCAATGCATACATTGCAAAAACAAAGACAAATAAAAGCTTTACTGACATGACAACCCAGGACCTTCACTATTCTTGTTACTACCAATAGGAGGGAAGTACAAGAGCTGAAAGACACACACTTCTTGTTTGAGAACTTCTTCCTCTCCACCAATCAGATTTCTGAATGGACAATGAACCTACAAACATTATCTCACCATCCTTGCTCTCTTTTTGCATTACTTATTTCATTTAATATTTTATAAACTACTCAGTGGCAACTTTATTAGGTACACCAGTTCATTAGAGCAAATACCTAATCAGCCAAATACGTGGCAGCAACTCTACGCATTAAAAGCATGCAGACATGGTCAAAAGGTTCAGTTATTGTTCTGACCAAACATCAGAATGGGGAAGAAATGTGATCTTAGTGACTTTGACTGTGAAATGACTGTTGGTGCCAGATGGTTTGGTTTGAGTATCAGAGAGTGTTGATCTCCTAGGACTTCAACGCACAAGTCTGTAGAGTTTAGAGAAAATGATAAAAACAAAAACAAAAAGTGGCAGTTCTGTGGGCAAAAATACCTTGTTAATGAAAGGTCAAAGGAGAATGCCCAGACTGGTTCAAGCTGACAGGAAGGCAACAATAACTCAAATAACCACACGTTATAACAGTGATCTGCAGAAGAGCATCTCTGAATGTACAACATGTCAAACCTTGAAGTGGATGGACCACAGCAGCAGACCACACCAGCTTCCACTCCTGTACCGAATGAAGTGGCCAGTGAGTATATTTTTTTTATTGTAACTAATAGTATTTTTTTATGTTTTGCACTGTGCTGCTGTTGCAAAACAACAAATTTCACAAAATATGTCAGTGGTATTAAACATGATTCTGAACTTCCAGTTCCATATTCTACTATTTGGTCTTCATTATTTAGTTCTATTTTTAAGCCAAGCTTTACTATGATGTGAATATGTTGTCCCAAATCTGCTCCTATCACTTCAGCCAGCCATTTACTTTCTCAAAAAACAAACTCAAGCAACACTTGTTTTTTTTTTCCAGACCAGGAATGTTTTCATCAGGCATTTCCTGGGGCAGCTTGTGCATACAGGAAAGGCGTGGGAGAGGATGGTGTGGGGGGGGGGGGGGGGGGGTCTATTTTCATACAGACTGACCTGGAATTGTGGGCTTTCCCGCATACCTCTACAGGATGCAATCCTCAAATCCTCACTCTTGACATATTTCCCACCATTAGCATTGAATGTCGGACCAGCTGCCAACTGGGAAGGGTGCACCCAAAGTTTTTTCCTCAGCCAGCTGGGCAGAACAATGAAATCCTTTATTCATTTTGCCTCATCCCTTGCTTCAGACTGCAAGGAAGTGATTGGAGTCAACTGATACCACGCATAATTTTTCTCTGAATTAGTTGGAGGAGACAACGTGAAACTGTTGATGCTGCTCCAGCAGCCCAGGTTCAGAATCAGAATCATGCTTATTATCACTGACATATGTCGCAAAATTTGTTGTTTTCTAGTAGCGTAGTGCAATACATAAAATTTACTATATGTTACAATAATAAATAAATTAATAGTACAAAAGAGAATTAGCAAGGTTGTGTTCATGCGATCATGGATCATTCAAAAATCTGCCAGCAGAGATGAAGATGATGTTCCTAAATTGTTGAGTATATATCTTCAGTCTCCTGTATTTGCACAGTAGCTTAGTGGTTAGTGTAATGCTTTCCAGTGCCAGTGAACTGCGTTCAATTCCCACCGCTGTCTGAAAAGAATTTGTACATTTTCCTGGTGACCGCATAGGTTTCCACCAGGTGCTGTGGTTTCCTCTCACTTTCCAAAGACGTATGAGTTAGGTTTATTAAGTTATGGGCATTCTACGTTGACGGCAGAAACATGGCGACACTTGCAGGCTGGTGCCCTACACATTCTCAGACTGTGTTGGTCATTGATGCAAGCAATGCATTTCACTGTATTTTTCAATATTTCTGTGTACATGTGACAACAAAGGCTGATAATTAATCTTTAATCCTCCCCGATGTAGGAAGAGAAGAGGGCAAGTCCCAGATGGCGAGTGCTGTCAGATGCTGTCTTCTTGACACACCGTCTTTTGAAGATGCACTCGAAGGTGGGGAGCTTGGTGTCTGTAATGGGGCTGGCTGAGTCTACAACCTCTGCAGCCTCTTTTGATCCTGTGCATTGGAGCCTCCATACCACAAAGTGGGGCAACCAGAAATGTTGCTCGATTCCATAGGTGTATCACAGACATCTACCTTGGGTGCTGTCTGGGTGAAGTTTGTATGTTGCTCTGTAACTGTGTGGATTTCCTCCAGATGCTCCCATTTCTGTTCAGATCGTAAATATGCGCTGTAGGTTAATTGCTGCTGCAAACTGCCCCAGTGTAAATGGACGATTGCAGGAAAGTCAAAGGGAACTAATGGGCACGTAACAATTTTAGAGGTTTCAGGGAAAGTACGTCAGAACACAGAGCTGAGAGCTGGCACAGACTACAATTACCTGATACATGATGAACGTAGTAGCTTACCTCAACTACCCTCTCCAGAAGTGGTTCCAACCAGTGTTCATTGCATTCGCAATGGCTGTCGAGAAATGTTAGTATGCCTGCTTGTGCTGCATCAGCTCCCCTGACACGTGAACGCATTAGCCCTGTCCGGGTAAGTTAAATAAAGATCATTGATCAGGGACTTAAAAGAAATCTCAGAAACAGAAACGCTAATACAGCCATGTCACCTTGACTTACCCTCACGTCGGTTGTTTCGAAGAATTCGGACCTTCTCAATCTTCGATAGCAAAGTGCCGTCTTCAGCTGAAAGCAGGAATTCACAATTTTTAAAAAAAACTCCTTTCTGACAACATGACCCATGAAAAGGTTTTTATAAAATTACTTACGGTTGTCACTGTAATCGTCAACCAAAATGATTTCTTTGATAAGATATGGAGGACTTTTTCTAAGCACACTGTAAGAAAAAAAAATCATAAATTAAATGCAAAACAAAATTACCACCATCTTAATTAGTCATTTCTGCTATAAGGAAATGCAGATCCTGTAAAAATCCATGCACTCTATTATACTTGCTTGTGAGAACAATTTGTAAAAAGGATTCCAAAGAGCTAAGAGCAAAGAGCTGACACAGTTGTTTTACTTTATGAAGAATAATGTTTCAGTCCTTTATCCTGCTGTTCAATTACTCATGCCAAGATTGGTATGTGGAGATAAGCAAATCTTAACCATTAGTACCACTATTCAACAAAACAAAATCAATCAATTATCAATTATCAATTTATTTTACAAGTTTACAATACCCTTTGTGTGAAAATGGCTCCCAATACCACCATTGAGAGGCATAACTATATTTCTTCTTTTTATATAATTATATCCCATTATTTTGCCCTCCCCTCTCGTAATGGTTTCATTCACTCTTCCATATAACTTTAATTCATCTTAAGACACTTATTTAGATATTTGTACCAATTGAAATCTAATCTCTACAACCTGACCTCATTCCTTATTTCGTCTGATACCAGTATCATTCTGGAGAAATTTCTCTGCAGCTTCTGAAATGAATCCTTCCCTCACAGTATGAAGACCAGAACTGAATGCAGTCCACCAGAGCACAGAATTTTTAGATATTACTTAACCCTAAATATCTTTACCTAAAAGTAAAATCTATTAATCTCAATGCCCGAGTTTTCATTTGGTCTTGCCTCAGTAACACAATGAATTAAACATAACAAGAGGAAATTGCTGAGTTGAGGGGATTGGGTGCAACAGTGTAAAGGCTCCACCCAACACTAAGTGGGAAGTAGAGACGTTCCAGATTTTATTTGGCTCCATTAAAATTCCTCACACGATTAGGCTGTGCATATTACCTTGCAATGCAGAGCACTGCCTGCCTGGATTGTTAAACCTAAGCAGCACACACAAAATGCTGGAGGAACTCGAAAAGTCAGGCAACATCTATGGAGGGAAATAAACAGCAGATATCTTGGGCCCAGGCCCTTCATTGGGACTGGAAAAGAAGGGGGCAGAAGCCAGAACAAAACATAACAAGTAGAACAAACATCCGTAAATGCAGCCTAACTTGATGAGTACCTCCAACATTTTTTGTACTTTGCTCAAGATTTCCAGCATCTGCAGAGTTCCTTGTGTTTAAAACTAAAGCTTTTGATTTTGCATTCAGGCAATTAAAAAAAAGTCCTTGAATCATTTATCACTTAAGCAATTTCAGAGTGGAAGGCCATTACACTCAAAGCAGTGACAAGCTCAGATTCCGAATCAGGTTTATTATCACTGACATATGTGTGAAAGATGTCATTTGGTGTCAGTAAATACAGTGCTAGACATAAAAATAAGAAATAAAAAAAATAAACACACTTCTACTGCAGCCACCACACCACACTCTACTCCTTCCTCTATTTCTGAGCAGTTTGGAAGCAGCAGCTGGTGGGTAAAGGAAATGCAGTGAAGATGAGAATTTTAAATGACACTGTTTGCTGCAGAGAAGAATGCACTGAATGAATAGATTGAAGAAACAAAGTCAAGGTTAATGTTCATAAGGGAACTGGATATGAAAAAGGTTGTACTGACTTTGGGAACTGAGCAGGTGAGTATGACCAAATGGATTGCTTTATTAATCATCCCGTAAATGACGTCAGGCCGAAGTTGAACAAATGGCCTTTGCTGCTGTACATCAATAGCTTTTCACCACATGGCACATTGCCAGGATGCACGGGATACATTTATGCTTCGGCTTTCCAAATTGTTTTCTAGCATTCAAATCAGCTCCGTCAATTTCCACCGATGCACAAAAGAAGATCTGCAGTTAATCCTTCACCTGGAAAGATCAAGTTATCTTCAATGATGCATACATTGATGCAAAGGTACCTAAACTATGGCCAGACTGCATATGGAATATTATGAGCTGTTTTATGCATCATATTTAAGAAAGTATGTGTTGGCATTGGAAAGGGTCCAGAGTAGGTTCACAATGGAAATGAAAGGGTTAATGTATAAGGAACGTTTGATGGCTCAGGGACTCCATTTGCTGGAGTTTAGAGGAATGAGGGGGATCTTAATGAAAGCTAACAAATATTGATAGAGCAGACATGGAGAAGATGTTTCCTATAGTCAGGGAGTGTACAACCACAGGAGGCACAGCTTCAGAATACAAGGATGGTCCTTGAGAATGGAGATGAACCAGAATGGAAATTTAGCTAGAGGGTGGCAAATGCGTGGAATTCATTACACAGTCGGCAGTGGAAGCCAAGTCATTGGGTATATTGAAAGCAAATGTTGGAAGGTTCTTAATTAGTGAGGGCAACAAAGGTTACAGGGAGAAGACAAGAGAATGGGGTTAAAAGGAAATGGCTCATACAAGGGGACATACTTTCAGGAGTTTGGCAGAAAGTATGGTGGGGGGGATGTCAGGGGTAGTTTTTTTCATGATGAGAAGTCTTTTCATTGTTTTATTCCAGTCCTAACGTAAGGTCTTGACCTGAAAAGTCGACTGTACTCTTTTCCATAGATGTTGCCTGGCTTGCTAAACTCCTCTAGCATTTTGTGTGTGTTGCTTGGATTTCAAGCATCTGCTCATTTTCTCTTGTTTGTAAGGAGTTTTAAATAATTTGGTTATCTTTTCTATATCTGAGGCATATGCAAATACAATCTCTCCTTCGGATATTTCCGAATTAAGCCAGAGGTTATGTGAAGAATTCCTGTTTATCAGCTCATATTATTTCCCAGTCAGAACATGCTACACTATGTTCTGACATCTTGAGAAGCTGATATTGCAGGGTTCCCTGAATATGCACCCAGGTTCTGTTTCAATTTTAACATTTCCAGTAAACTGGACAAGTTCACACTGACAACAGTTCATCTTTACCATGCTTCTTAACCTATGTCAAATTTACTTCTCTCATGAGAAACTCTGGGTCTGTACTTGCTGGAGTGTGGAAGAATGAAAGGGGAATCTCATTAAAACCTATCATTGAAAGGCCTACATAGTATAAATGTGGAGAAGATGTTTCCTACAATGGGGGAGTTTTGGACCAGAGGGCACAGCCTCAGAATATAAGTATATCCTTTAGAACACAGATAAGGAGGAGATTCTTTAGCAAGAGAGTGGTGAATCTGTGGAATTCATTGACACAACAGCTGTGGAAGCCAAGTCATTGGGAATATTTAAAGTGAAGGTTGATAGGTTCTTGATCAGTAAGGGTGTCAAAGGTTATGGGGAAAAGACAGGGGGATGGGGTTAAGAGGCACCATGGTGGAATGGTGGAGCAGATCAAGTGGCCTAATTCTGTTCCTATGCCTTATGTTCTCATGATCAACCTTTAATTTTTAATTGCACCAAACACTTGATTCTGTTATGTTCATCAGCTCTGCAGACCTCCGAGATCCCACCACCTTTCTAATTTTGGCTTCCTGTGGCTCTGAAGTTGACAGGTTACAGACATTCTACATGGCCAATAGTTTGGATGCAATTCTAAGCAAAAAGGTAACATGCTCCATTTGCAATAACACTATACAGTGTAACAGCCTAGGTCTTCAGTTTAGAATTCTCTCTGCTTCTCTTCTTCTTTAAGATCCTCTTTAACCATCACTTTTCTGAAAAAGATATCCTATGTGAATTAGTGCCAAAATGTATTTGTTAACATAAAGCACCCTGGGACTTCACTATTTCAAGGGCACTATGTAAATAAAGTTACAGCAAATGCCAAATATTGAGTATGACTTCCATTGTTTTACCTGACAACAGTGCGTAGCAATGCTGATCTTGCTTCATTATGAAAGGTGATGATTACGCTCGTTGCTATCAAGTCAGTTCTCCACTGCTTCCGCCGACACCTGTTAGAAAGAACACAGTACATGGGCACTGCTGAAGTTTGTTGGGGAACAATGTTCCCCATTGTTGTAGTTTCTGATTAAAGCAGCTAGTTAAATTTTAACTTTGTCATATAAGGATGGGAAAATAATGACTTTTATCGATGAATCAAGCAGAAAAAAAGGCTGACAAACATTTAACTTTTGATTGTACTGTGAGTGAGGGGGAGTTCAAATGATACGTTGAGGTGACAGAAGAGGAAATTTCTGTCCATTTTCCTCAGACCATAAATAATTAAACAGCATTATACAATTGTATTGAGTAATTCTAAAGTCAAGTCATCTATTTGCTAAGTTTTAAAGTATAATAGCCTAGTGCAGAAACACCAATGGCCAGGAACATATGAGTCGAAACAGGAAGTCTTGGATACCGCCCAGTCCATCACAGGTGAAGCCATTGAGCACATCTACAAGGAGTGTTGCAAAAGCAGCATCCATCATCAAGGATCCCAACCCCAGCTTCCTGCCATCAAGGCCATGCTGTCTTCTCACTGCTGCCATCAGGAAGGATGTTCAGGAGCCTTAGGTCCAACACCACCGTGTTGAGGAACAATTATCACCTTCAACCATCATGCTCTTGAATGAGCGTGAATAACCTCAATGCTAATCTGATTCCACAATTTAATGACTCACTTTCAAGGAACCGATAACTCATGTTCTCACTATGTATGTATGTATGTATTTATTTATCTATCTATCTATTGATTGCTTGCTTGCTTGATCGTGTTTACAGTTTGTCTTGTTTTGCATTAGTACCAGGTCAGACTCTGTGTGTAGTTTTTCATTGATTTTAATGTATTTCTTTGTTCTACTGTGAATTCCTGTAAGAAAATGAACCTCAAGGTAGTATATGGTGACATATACATACATTGATAATAAATTTACTTTGAATTTTGAAATTTCCTTTTAAAAAGGTTATGAGATGTTTTCTGTCTCTGATCAGGTGTAAAACGATAGGTAATCCATAAAGAAAACAAACAGAAATAGCAACCTTTCCAATTAATTTTTTCGTTCCTAAGGGAAACAGCATTTTTCGAATGCTGCTTGGGTATCCATTTGCCCAGCCTCTTGTAAGCCACAAAGGGAGAAAATGAACTTTATGTATACAAAGCACTATTTGCTACCAGAAATACTACTATTAAAGACTGCTCAGAATTTTGTGCAGCATCTATGTCAGTTTTTATACTGCATATACCCTCAGTGGCCATTTCATTAGGATACTTATACAGCTGCTTGTTAATGCAAGTATCTAATCAGCTAATCATGTGGTAGCAGCTTGATGCATAATAGCATGGTCAAGAAGTTCAGCTGTTGCTCAGACCAAACATCAGAATGGGGAGGAAATTTGATCAAAGTGATTTTGACTGTGAAAGGATTGTTGGTGCCAGACGGTGTTGTTTGAGTATCTCATAAACTGCTGATTTCCTGGGATTTTCATGCACAACAGTTTCTAAACTTTACAGAGAATGGTACAAAAAACAAAATACATCCAGTGAGTAGCAGTTTAGTGGGCGAAAACGCCTCGATAATGAGAAAGGTCAGAGAAGAATGTCCAGACTGTTTCAAGCTGACAGGAAAGAGAAAGCATCTCAAATAACCATGTGTTACAACAGTGGTGTGCAGAATAGCATCTATGAACACACAGCATGTCAAACTTTGAAGTGGATGGGTTACAGCAGCCGAAAACCACACCAGGATCATTTCTATACCTAATAAAGTGGCTACTGAGTACGTCTTCTTTATACCAACACTCCAAATAATTTTTCTAATATAATAATATTATAACAACATATATATAATTTGATCTTAAAGCTGCTGATTTAACATATCCACAGTGGTTTGGTAATTTGATGAGATTCCAATTTCCAAAGAATGCCATTAGCACCTCCATGTTCTCTGGCAACAAAGTTTTTGGATCTCAATAACGGTTAGGTCTGGGTTGCTTTAACCCAGAACAGAATGTGCAAATGCCAGCAAAGGCTTGTGTTTCAAATTAATACCAAAACAGCCTGCTCTCCATATGGTACTACCCTAGGATGCAATATCTGTGGGTGACCCTGACCAACAGAGGGCCTCAATACCAAAAACCAGTCGCAAAACTTGAAGGAAGTCCTAGTTCTGAGGGTAGAGATTAAAATGTTATGGAAGGTTAATGGACAAGTTTTACAAACCAAAATGTATGGAAATATTTTCTGCTGGACTCCTTGCTATCACAGTTCTCCAGTTAAAAGGAACTTACCTTCAAAAAATTAACTTTGTAGTTCTGAATGTCTACTGAACCACAGAAAGAAAATATTTAGCAATTGCAAGAACTCAGGACCCAAGGCATTTTATATCTAGAAAAGACTGTTTTCTTGAAGTGTAATAGATGAAGTGTGGCAACTAACTGGACATAAGATCCTACATGACAACCCAGAACTGACCAGTTAATATATTTTAGTAATGTTGGCTGAGGGAAGGAATATTTGGAAACTAGTAAAGATATACTTCTTACTCAGAGATCTACATTTCTACTCTTCTAATCAGAAAGATGCAGGGATTATGTTTGGAAGATGCCGTTTCTGGGTGATGTAATCATGCAGCCTAAATGGGGGCTTCAACCAACAAACTTTAGTCTGAACCAAGAATGTTACAAAGACAACCAGCTTGGCATGTCTACTTACTGATCGTGTCTGGTGTCTGGAATATTTCTATCCATCTTCAGCTTGTCACTCTCCAGCTGATTAAATTTATTCCGCGCATATGGATCCTGCCCCGTCTTTACTAAAGTAGCCTCGATATAAGCCTCCTGATCGAAGTCTTTCCATTTAACTTTCCCTGTAGACCGATCAAAAACATGCAATCAAAATCAAAGATGCGCTCTAAATCTTTGTGCCTACTGTTCAAGATACAAGTTCCAAGATTCAGGATTGTTTTATTGCCATTCTTCAGTACACCAGTGTAAAAGAGAATGAAATTTTTAAAAAACACTAAGCATAAAAAACTCAATAAATGCAAACATAAAAGCAAAAGCAAATGTATGAATAACTTTAGTGTGGCTATATATATAAACACACACACACACGATTAGCTTATATACATAGGCTGATTATGATCCAGCTATTGTAGTATCTTAATATAAGCCGACTGACGGGAAATAATAAAACGGCTGATGTGAATGTGGTGCTGGTGGGGTTGGAGGGTGGAGGTGTTGATCAGCCTGACAGCTGGGGGAAGTGACTGTTTTTGAGTCTATTGGTCCTGGTGTGGAGCTGTGTAAATAAGATATAGTCTCATCATACTCCATCTGCCTCTGCCAGTAAAAAAAATAACCCTGTCACATTAGTTCAAGTACAAATTTTCATTTTAAAAAAATCAGGAAGGTCAATTTATATTTGTTCAAGGTTTGTAAGAACTGCCTTTCAGAGTTCAAATAACTTTTATCAGTGCACCAGTCTTTTTATACCCTAAGTCAAATATCCAAGATAAATAGCAGGAAGAAACTTTTCTAGTGCAGGATCTGGAAACAAGAATACCCTTTCAGAACCTACATTAAGTCACCTGAACACTAAAACTGGAAAAAGCTATATAAACAAAGATTGCTAGAACAAGCTACAACTAAGTAATGGGTTGTGGGGCTCTTGCCCCACAGCACTAGAAGCCCCTCCTTAATACTGATCTGCAGAGCTATCTGTACAGAGCTTGTACAGATCTGTAGTAACACACACAAAATACTGGAAGAACTCAGTGTTTTGTGTATGTTACTACAACATTTTGTATATATTACTTAGATTTCCAGCATATGCAGATTTTCTCTCGTTTGTGAACAGCTCTGTAGGTACAGATTTCCTCTGGGTGCTCTGGTTTCATCCCACATCCCAAAAACATGCAGGTTCGAAGATTAATTGCTCCTAGTGAATAGGTGAGAGGTACAATCTGGAGTATTTTGATGAGAATGTAGTGACAATTAAAATTGTAATTAATGTAAAATTAGTGTAAATG
Organism: Hypanus sabinus; assembly: GCF_030144855.1. Taxonomy (NCBI): domain Eukaryota; kingdom Metazoa; phylum Chordata; class Chondrichthyes; order Myliobatiformes; family Dasyatidae; genus Hypanus; species Hypanus sabinus. The sequence goes on along the minus strand of NC_082715.1, from coordinate 80,924,846 downwards.
AGTGGCTGCTGCCTGTCACAGATAAAGCAGGTCAAAGGGCTTATTTCGCCGCTGTATTTCTCTATGACTCCATTGTGAGAAGGGGTAGGCCTAAAAGAAATGTGAAGGGCGTGCTTTTTATATATACAAAGATTGGTGGATGGCTGGAATACATTGCCAGAGTGGTGGAGGCGGCGAATACAATAGAGGCATTCAAGAGCTTCATGCAAAGGAAATAGAAGGATATGGACATTGTGCATACAGAAGGGATTAGTTTAGTTGGGCATTTGATTAATAACACTGGACAACAAAGATTTTGCTTCCTGAATACATTTAGGTGCATCTTATGAATTTTGGGTTACTGAGCATGAAAATCACCATAAAATTTCCCTATCACGCACCATTTTTTTAAATCATTGTTTATTATTTCAATTCATAATTCCAGTCAATTAAAATGTTGCCTACAATGTAAGCTGGGAAGTTTCCTATCTTGTCCAGGCATGCTTAGGCAGTGTGGCTGCTGCATGGCAGGACAGGTTTTAGTGATAATTATTGGGTTCAGGACTGTAAGAATGGAATTTGCTATCACCAGGCACAAAAATTTCTATGAAGGATTTTGATATTTGAGACAGATGCATCCTAGAATAACTGATGGCAAGACTAAGGAACGCATTTCCGTTGCTCCACAAATCAAGACAGGTCATCAGTGACAGGTAATTTGAAGAATTTCTAGAGGGACCAGAGAAAAATCACATGGAAGGCATTCAAGGAAGTTGCTGAAATTTTTCTCGGCAACTACAGAGCACCAAACTACATGCAGCTGGTTGAAAGCATGCTTCAAGCATATAAAACCATGAAATGCAACATGTCACTAAAGATTCATTTTCTGCATTCCCATTTAGACTTCTTCCCTGCAAATCTTGGTGCTGTCAATGACGAGCATGGTGAAAGGTTTCACCAGGACATTGCAGACATTGAGAAAAGGTACCAGGGCAACTGGAACCCATCAATGCTGGCGAATTATCGTTGGACACTTAAGCGAGAAGCCTCAGACACTGCGGCTATGTCCACACTAGACCAGATAATTTTGAAAAAGCCGGTTTCACATAAAAACAATAGGTGTTCACACCAAGCGTTTTTGAAAATACCTCTGTCCACATTAAAACAAGTATTTCAGCGAATCTCCTCCTACTGCACATGCGCAGGACACATCTACCGAAAACAAGCGACATGTTTGGTGTTGAATGTTACCCTGAAAGACTTTGTGTGCGTTTGTCCAGTTACAGACCAGAAAAACTTAATTGCCAAACGACGGACAGCTGTTGGCTCTCGCTCAGGAGGGCTTAAAACTAAAAAATTACTGGAGCGTATGAAGGCAACCAACAGGGAGTTCATGGACAGTATGACCCAGCTGATGACGAACATTGAAAAACTGACTAACTCTGTTGCGTTAATAAAGCACCTTGTTAAACGGATAAAACATGTCTGCATCAGTGTTATCTTGTATTTCAATACAATGTTACATTATGCTGTTACGCATCTATTGTCAGAGAAGTACATGCACAAATAGGTAAAACAGGGCAAAGTGAGTGTACTTATTTATTCAGTAAGTTATGGGTCAAGGTATTTGGTGAGTACATTTCTAACTCTTCTGGCTTCAGTCTCATTGCTGTCTGTTCCGAAATTGTTAGGTTGTATTCAAGAAAGCAATGAAATGGTGCGCTGCCATCACCATCTGTTCCAGCATATCTTGACAGCGTTCTTAGATTTCACCGGTACCCCATCCACACTGCTCTACCCAATCCGGCGTTTTCAAATTGATACACTCTGGAGAGTGTTTTAGAAAAGCTCCATTTTCAGGGGAGGAAAGCGCTGTTTCAGTGTGGATGGAGGGTCAAAATGAAGAGAAAAACCTTCAGTTACAGATTTATCCGGCCTAGTGTGGACGAAGCCCGAGTACAAATGAAAATCGTTAAGAAAATATTTTTAACTTAGTTGAACTATTGCAAAGCATCAGCACTATTATGCAATTAAACACATTATATTCAGTAAAAGTTAATTTGTTGTTTCTCCAAATTCCTACGTGATACAAGTAGTCTGAAATTATATTTATGTTCATCTTCAAGCAGTCTATCATAAACAAAAATAATTCTGAAGAAGTAACACTTTTGAAAAAATTTGCTGTCCAGTATAATTAGTTTGCTACAGCATTGTCAGCCATGAGGCCTGTTCCTGTGTTGAACAGTTCGATGTTCTATGACTGTGACTAAATACAAACAGTAAATGCTGGAAACACTCAACAGGTCTGACAGCATCTGTGGAAAGAGAATTAGAATTGGTTTATTATTGTCACATACTGTATACTGAAGTACAGTGACAAGTTTATCTACCACACTGTTCATACAGATAAAATCATTACACGATGCACTGAGGTAAAACAAGGTAAAACAGGAACAGTGTAACAGTGTAACTTCAATAAGTAAACAGAGTTAACCCAAGCTTCTCACTCCACCAGTCCTACCTGACTTAATAAGTCTCCATTTATGTTTCAGCTTTCCCATTTTAAATGTTTTATGCAACAAGTAATTGGCAAGTAGAAAGAACTAAATCAAAAATCTACCGATACCAGAAATCTATAACAAATGCTGAAAATGCTCATTGGGTCAGGCAGCGTCCATGGAAAGAGAAACAGTCAACATTTCAGGTCTGGCTCCCTTGATCAGAGTATATTTTCTAGCACCAGCTCCTCACAAACAGAGCCGAGACGTTAACTGTACCCCTTTCCCCCGATGCTGCCTAATCAGCTGCATTGTATCCAACCATTTCAGTGTAGCAGTCTGCTCTACCCACACACAACCTCTAGGATTAGTCCTGCAGACAATGCCTCAGTTCAAAATATAGTGGATTAAAGAAATTTGTTTCCATGGGTCAGGCACAACGGTTTGACAAGTTTTGCAGATAAATCGGAGGAAACTAATCATCCAGAGGTAGAACAGTCTTAACAACTGCAAAATATAAATCTACCTGGTTAATAAATTTGCACACAAAGCAAGTGCTGGTAATGGTGACCATGACATTAATGGATTGTCACAAAACCCAATCTGGCTGAATAATGTTCCCAAGGGAAGAAAGGTCTTTCCAAAGTCAAGGTAAAGTTTATTATCAAAGTACATACACTCAGTGGCCACTTTATTAGCTACCTCTTGTACCTAATAAAGTGGCCATTAAGTATATAATCATTGTCTTCTGCTGCTGTAGCCCATCCTCTTCAAGACTTCAAGGTTCTTGCAGGCATTTACAAGAAAATAAAGAAATATAATAGAATTCATGAAAAAGCACATAAACAATGCCTGTCAAACAACCAATGTGCAAAAGAAGACAATTGCACAAATAAAAAAATAATACTGAGAACATGTGTTGTAGAGTGAGTCCTTTGGTTTTGGAATTAGTTCAGCACTGAGTGAAGTTATCTGCACTGGGTCAGGAGCCTGATGGTTGAAGGGTAACAACTGTTCCTGAACCTGGTGATGTGGGACTTACGACTCCTGTAACTCCTTTCTGTTGATAGTAGTGAGAATCTTTTATCCTCAGAGTGGATAACTCTTAACCTCCATGCCTTAGCAAGTCACTCAGTTTTGTCAAACTATGACAAGAAAAGTGTATATAGCCCAAAAAACCACCAGCATCAAGGCATAAAGGTTTTAACAACCCTGCTACATCCTCCTCACTAGAATCTTGACAGTGCTGTCAGAAGAACATAAGAAACAGGAGCAGGAGTCGGCCATCTGGCTCATTGAGACTGCTCTGCCATTCAATAAGATCATGGCGGATCTAGCCATGGACTCATCTCTACCTACCTGCCTTTTCCCCATAACCCTCAATTCCCCTACAATGCAAATACCAATCCAACCTTGACTTAAATACATTTACTGAGGTAGCCTCCACTGCATCATTGGGCAGAGAATTCCACAGATTCACCACTCTCTGGGAAAAGCAGTTCCTCCTCATCTCTGTCCTAAATCTACTCCCCCAAATTTTGAGGCTATATCCCCCAGTTCCAGTCTCACCTACTAGTGGAAACAACTTTCCTGCCTCTATCTTATCTTTCCCTTTCATAATTTTTATATGTTTCTATCAGATCTCTTCTCATTCTTCTGAATTCCAGTGAGTACAGTCCCAGGCTCAATCTCTCCTCATAGTCAAACCCCTACATCTCTGGAATCAACCTGGTGAACCTCCTCTGCACTGCCTCCAAAGCCCATACACCCTTCCTCAAGTAAGAAGACCAGAAATGAACACAGTACTCCAGGTGCGGTCTCACCAGTACCTTGTACAATTGCAGCATAATTTCCCTACTTTTAAGTTCAATCCCTCTAGCAATAAAGGCCAACATTCCATCTGCCTTCTTGGTAGCCTGCTGCACCTGCAAACCAACCTTATGCGAACTGGGCACAGACAAGTAACAGGCACACAGAATCATCCTCACAACCTAAATCCACCATTTTGCCATCAACATCCTGAGGTACATTGTGACCCAGCAGCAGGACAGATCCACCAGAGCAAGCAACAGTGTTATATGTCTTTAGTGCCACGAACAGGATCTCAATATTGATTTAAGTTTGCATGAAACATCAGGGCATAAGCCCAAAAGTAGATTAGGAAATCTTCTGCTAGATATAATCATACTGCTCTCTCTCAACTGGTGAATCAGCAATCCTTCATGTTGGAAGTAGCACATATGGGAAGCAAAAGTACAATCAATAGACATCATCAAAACCTACCATCAAAGGTATGCTGTTCAAGCTAGGCAGGTAGCTGTGGTTGGTGGTAAACTGACCAATACACTGCATTGTCAGCTGGTCCTAAATGTACCAGTACACCCAGTGGAAGTCTCTTCATGCAGACGTCCTCTCTCTACACTAGAGCCTGAGGTGGAAAGTGCTGCACAAAGCAATACCACATAACAAATTCTCAGTTTGGTTTACAGACTCCTCATTGCTGCAACTGGGAGGAGACAGTGTATTGTGTATATACGGAGCATGAGAGGTTGCAACCCGTGTGTATCTGAAGGAGCGGCTTCTCACATTTGGGCTGCACTTCAGCCCCACGTTCACCCGATGCATAGGGCTGGTGGTTCCATGTTCATAGAGGCAATGAGATATATAGCACAGTAACTGGCCCTTCAACCCAATGAGTGCGTGCTGACCATCAACAATCCATTTAGAATTCATGAAAACTATACATGAACAAAGACTGGCAAGCAACCAATATGCAAAAGACAAATTGTGGAATTAAATACAACTAATACTGAAAACACAAGTTGTTTAGAGTCCTTGAAAGTGAGCCTGTAGCTTGTAGAATCAGGTTAGAGTTTTGGTGAGTGAAGCTATCCACATCAGTTCAGGAGCCTATGGCTGTAATCTGATAACTGATCCTGAACTTGGTGTTCTAGGATCTAAAGTTCCTGTACATCCAGCGAAAACAGTGTTGCCGGGATGGTGAGGTTCTCTGATAATGGATGCTGCTTTCTTGTGGCAGTGCTCCATGTAAACATGCTCAATGGTAAAGAGGGCTTTGCCTGTGATGGACTGGGCTGTGCCACCAGCACCATGATGTTCAACAGCATTTCCAGAGTTGAGTCCATTACTATCAACATCCCAAGGTTCTCCATTTACCAGAAACTCAACTGGTCCAGGCAACATATGAAATCAGGCCTGAGATGAAGTTAATCCCCTTCTGTAAACATGGGGACAGAGAACATCTGTGGGCTGTCCCAAGTCAGTACATGACCGTGCGAGTAGAAAGCAGGAGGGTCAGTCGGTCAGCAACTCTGGAATCTGGGATCACGCTGTGAGCCAATCTGGGATCAACGCCAAGGATACAGGGAATCAGCTTGTTCTGCTGAGCATTGTCGGCATGCTATGCTGGCGCCAGAATGTGTGGTGACACTTGCAGTGCATCTCTAGGTACGAATGCAAACAAAGCATTGTTTTGATGCACACGTGATAAATAAATTTAATTCTGATTCTGATACTTGCCTCCCAATCTCTCACCTGCAAGGCAGAAGCCAGGAATATTACTCAATCGCTCCAGCTTTAAAGGAAGTACCAAAGTTCGAAGTAAATTTACTATCAAAGTACATTATGTGTCACCGTGTACTACCCTGAGATTCATTTTCTTGCGGGCAATCACAGCAAATACAAAGAAACACAACAGAATCAATAGAAACTGCACAAAACAAGATGGATAAACAACCAATGTGCAAAAGAGAACAAATTGCAAATACAAAAAGAAAAAAAATTAAAATGGAAGCATAACAGCAACAAAAGTAGATGTCGTGGACACCCACAAATATTCACTGCCTCCAGCATCAACACACTGACTACAGTACTGTACAGCATGTAGCATCTCCAAAACTTCTGCTCAACAGCTCTTCCTAAGACCAATAAAAATGGAATCGTGTTTAAATCACTAACACAACCCCTCCAAATTACACAGCATCCTAAAATGGGAATATGTCACAATTCATTGATCTCTGGGACCAAATCTTGGAAATCTCTGGCAAATAAAAGGGGAGGTAGCTCCACTATGGCAGCACAAGAGCTTGCAAAACGGCAGTTCAGATTTCCTTTTTAAGGCCAACTATAGAAGAGCAGTAAACATCAGCCTTGGCTGCAAAGCCATTATCATATGAATCAAACACAATAAACAAAAGAGGCATTTGTCTTGTAGCCATCCGATGACTGAAATACCTAAATATGCAGCAGACCACCTCCACTCCATTCACCAAAAGCAAGCTTCCTGGTAGCCTCCAACCTGATGTCATGAATATCGAGTTTGCCTCCCCCCTCCCCTCTTCTATTCCCCACTTTGGCCTCTTAAAGTACCTCTTCTCAGCTGCCTATCACTTCCCCTGGGTACCCTCCTCCTTCCCTTTATCCACTGTCCTCTCCTATCATAGATTCCTTACTCTCCTTTACCTTTCCTACCCACCTGGCTTCACCTATCACCTTCTAGCTAGCTTCCTTCCTCTTCCCTCACCTTTTCATTCTGCTGTCTTTCCCCTTCCTTTCCAGTCCTGAAGAAGGGTCTCAGCTCCAAACAGCAACTATTTATTCATTTCTAAAGAGGCTGACTGACTAGCTGAGTTCCTCCAGCATTCTCTGTGTGTAACTAAAATGGGTTTTAATCTTTTGTATAGTGCTGCATGGAAGCGTAGCAATTAGCGTCACACTTTACAGTTCCAGAAATCAGGAGATCGGGGTTCAATTCCCGCCACTGTCTGTAAGGTCTTTGGACGCTCTCTTCGATGCCCGCATGGCTCTCCTCTGGGTGCTCCAGTTACCTCCCACATTCCAAAGACGTACGTATGGGTTAGAGTTAGCTAATTGTAGACATGCTACTTTAGCATCAAAAGCATGGTTGTGCCTATGGGCCTCCCCCAGCACATACACATGTTGGTCACTGACGCAAATGATACATTTTATTGTATGTTCCAATGTACATGTGACAAATGAAGCTCGTCTTTCCTTCCTTCTATTTAGCTGGTAAAAGTCAGATGAAAAGCAGTATATGCAAATCATTTTTAATGGTGGAGTGCTTTACTTCTTTTTCTGCTGCAAGTGGGCAAATATTTGCTAATTAAACTTTGCATATTTACATATATTGTATGATAATTTACATGATGCTTTGGATTAAAATCAGTATATGTGTCTTGTACAAACAAGCTGGAGGAACTCAGCAGGTCCGGCAGCATCCGTGGAAATGAGCAGTCAACATTTCGGGCCGAGACCCTTCGTCAGGATTGAAGAGGAAGGGGACAGGGGCCCCATAAAGAACAAACACGAGGAAATCTGCAGATACTGGAAATTCAAACAACACACACAAAATGCTGGTAGAACACAGCAGGCTAGGCAGCATCTATAGGGAGAAGCGATGTCGACGTTTCGGGCCAAGACCCTTCGTCAGAACTAATTGAAAGGAAAGATAGTAAGAGATTTGAAAGTAGTGGGGGGAGGGGGAAATGCGAAACGATAGGAGAAGACCAGAGGTGGTGGGATGAAACTAAGAGCTGGAAAGGTGATTGGCGAAAGTGATACAGAGCTGGAGAAGGGAAAGGATCATGGGACAGGAGACCTCAGGAGAAAGAAAGGGTGGGGGGAACACCAGAGGGAGATGGAGAACAGGCAAACAACTAAATATGTCAGGGATGGGGTAAGAAGGGGAGGAGGGGCATTAACGGAAGTTAGAGAAGTCAATGTTCATGCCATCAGGTTGAAGGCTACCCAGCCGGTATATAAGGTGTTGTTCCTCTAACCTGAGTTTGGATTCATTTTGACAACAGAGGAGGCCATGGATAGACATATCAGAATGGGAATGGGACATGGAATTAAAATGTGCGCCCACTGGGAGATCCTGCTTTTTCTGGTGGACTGAGCGTAGGTGTTCCACGAAACGGTCTCCCAGTCTGCGTCGGGTCTCACCAATATATAAAAGGCCACACCGGGAGCACCGGATGCAGTAAACTACACCAGCCGACTCACAGGTGAAGTGTCATCTCACTTGGAAGGACTGTCTGGGGCCCTGAATGGTGGTGAGGGAGGAAGTGTAAGGGCAGGTGTAGCACTTGTTCCGTTTACAAGGATAAGTGCCAGGAGGGAGATCGGTGGGAAGGGATGGGGGGGGGACGAGTGGACAAGGGAGTTGCATTGGGAGCGATCCCTGCGAAAAGCAGAAGGGGGGGGGAGGGAAAAATGTGTTTGGTAGTGGGATCCCGTTGGAGGTGGCGTAAGTTACGGAGAATTATTTGTTGGACCTGGAGGCTGGTGGGGTGGTAGGTGAGGACAAGGGGAACCCTATCCCGAGTGGGGTGGCGGGTGGATGGGGTGAGGGCAGATGTGCGGGAAATGGGAGAGATGCATTTGAGAGCAGAATTGATGGTGGACGAAAGGAAGCCCCTTTGCTTAAAAAAGGAAGACATCTCCTTCGTCCTGGAAAGAAAAACCTCATTCTGAGAGCAGATGCGGCGGAGACGGAGGAATTGTGAGAAGGGGATAGCCTTTTTGCAAGAGACAGGGTGGGAAGAGGAGTAGTCCAGGTAGCTGTGAGAGTCTGTAGGTTTATAGTAGATATCAGTAGATAGGCCATCTCCAGAGATGGAGACAGAAAGGGCAGGGAGGTGTCAGAAATGGACCAGGTAAATTTGAGGACAGGGTGAAAGTTGGAGGCAAAGTTAATGAAGTCGATGAGCTCAGCACGCGTGCAAGAGGCAGCGCCAATGCGGTCGTTGATGTAGCGAAGGAAAAGAGGGGGATGGATACCGGTATAGACTTGGAACATGGACTGTTTCACAAAGCCAACAAAAAGGCAGGCATAACTGGAACCCATACGGGTGACCATGGCTACACCCTTGGTTTGGAGGAAGTGGGAGGAGCCAAAGAAGAAATTATTAAGAACTAATTCCGCTAGACGGAGGAGAGTGGTGGTAGAGGGGATTTGGTTAGGTCTGGAATCCAAAAAAAAAACGAAGAGCTTCGAGACCATCTCGGTGGGGGATGGAAGTATATAGGAACTGGACGTCCATGGTGAAAATAAGACGGAGGGGGCCAGGGAACTTAAAATCGTTGAAAAAATTCAAAGCATGAGAAGTGTCACGAACATAGGTGGGAAGAGATTGAACAAGGGGGGATAAGACAGTGTCAAGGTATGCAGGAATGAGTTCAGTGGGGCAGGAGCAAGCTGAGACAATGGGTCTGCCTAGACAGGCAGGTTTGTGGATCTTGGGTAGGAGGTAGAAACTACAAGTGTGGGGTGTGGGAACTATGAGGTTTGTGGCAGTGGATGGGAGATCCTCAGAGCTAATAAGGTTGGTGATGGTATTGGAGACAATGGCCTGGTGCCAAAGGGTGGGGGAGGGTAGGAGAAGGCTGGTAGATGCCAGGTGAAAAACCAATCAGAGGAAAGATCAAGGGGTGGAGGAGGGGAAGCAGGGAGGGGATAGGCAGGAAAGGTGAAGACGGAATGTAAGGGGAAAGCACTATGGGTAGTAGAAGGCGGCAAAAATCATGAGAGAGGTGATAGGCAGCTGGAGGAGGAGGCAGAGTGAAACTGGGATGGGGGAAGGGAGAGGATGGGAATTACCCGAAGTTGGAGAATTCGATGTTCATACCAAGGGGCTGGAGACTACCCAGACGGTAGATGAGGTGTTGCTCCTCCAACCTGACTTTGGCCTCATCATGGCAGTAGAGGAGACCATGTATGGACATGTCTGAATGGGAATGTGAAGCAGAGTTGAAGTGGGTGGCAACCAGGAGATCCTGTCTGTTGTTGCAGATAGAGCAGAAGTGCTCGACGAAGCGGTCCCCCAATCTGCATCGGGTCTTGCCAATGTAGAGGAGGCTGCACCGGGTGCACCGGATGCAATAGATGACCCCAACAGACTCACAGGTGAAGTGAAGGACTGTTTGGGGTCCTGAATGGTGGTAAGAGAGAAGATGTAGGAACAGGTGTAACACTTACGCTTGCAGGGATAAGTACCAGGTGAGAGTTCTGTGGGGAGGGACGTGTGGACCAGGTAGTCGCGGAGGGAACGATCCCTGCGAAAAGTGGAGGGGGTAGAGAGGGAAAGATGTGCTTGGTGGTGGGTCCTGTTGAATGTGGCAGAAGTTGCGGAGGATAATATACTGGATCCGAAGGCTGGTGGGGTGGTAGGTGAGGAGAAGGGGAACACGGTCTCTGTTATGGTGACGGGAGGATGGGGTGAGGGCCAAAGTGCGGGAAATGGAGGAGATGTGGGTGAGGGCATCATTGATGACGGCAGAAGGGAAACCACAATCCTTAAAGAAAGAGGACATTTGAGATGTCCTGGAACGGAAAGCCTTATCCTGGGAGCAGATGCGGCGGAGACAGAGGAATTGGGAATAGGGAATAGCATTTTTGCATTTGGCAGGGTGGGAAGAGGTATAGTTGAGGTAGTTATGAGAGTCAGTGGGTTTATAGAAGATGTCAGTGGACAGTCTGTCTCCAGAGGTGGAGACCAAGAGATCGAGAAAGGGGAGAGAAGTGTTCAAGATGGACCAAGTGAATCTGAGGGCTGGGTGAAAGTTAGAGGCAAAGTTGATGAAATTGACGAGGTCAGCACGGGTGCAGGAAGCTGGACCAATTTAGTCGTCAATGTAGTGAAGGAAAGGTTGGGGAGCAATACCAGTATAGATTTGGAGCATAGACTGTTCCATATAACCCACAAAGAGGAAGGCATAGCTGGGGCCCATGCAGGTCCCCCTTGGTCTGAAGAAAGTGGGAAGAGCCAAAAGAGAAGTTATTAAGTGTGAGTACCAGTTCCGCCAACCAGAGGAGTGTGGTGGTGTTGAGGAACTGGTGAGGTATATTGTCAAGAAAGCAGCGGAGGTGCCTCTTCGTGGGTTATGTGGTGTTGCGTTCTTCTTGATCTCCATTCTACTGCAAATATTTGTTTGCTATTTCCATTTCTCTACAGAAGATGAATCTCGCTTTGCCAGTTCTGATGGAATGTTACTGACCCACAACATCGACTCTGTTCCACTCTCCACAAAGGTTGGGAATACTCATCAGGTCAGGCAATATTTTCTGTCTAATATCCACATATGAATGTCCTAACTAGTTAGGAATCACATCTTGTCCTTCCACATTCTAAAAGGAGTGTTTGCTAAACAGGATTAAAAGTGCATTTCCTGGAAAATGTATCTATATTAGACACTGCTGATGACATTGGAAGGGGAATACAGAAATACAATCGGCCCTCCTTATCAGTGGATTCTGTATGCGCAGATTCAACCAACCGTGGATCAGGAAAACCCAGAAGAAGTTCTCTCTCCAGCACTCGTTGTTTAAGCATGTACAGACTATTTTTTCTTGTCATTATTCCCAAAACAATACAGTATAATATAGCATTTACATTGTATTAGGTATTATAAGTAATCTAGAAATGATTTAAAAGTACAGGCAGTCCCCGGGTTATGAATGAGTTCTGTTCCTGAGTCCGTCTTTAAGTCAGATTTGAGGTTGGAACAGGTACATCCTGTATTATTTAGCGTCAGTTAGTCAAACACTTTTCTTAGTATATGGTACATATTTTACCTTTCTATGCATATAAAACACTTAAGAAACATACAGATTTCAATAACTAAACCACTGCGTTGCTTAGTAATAATTGTAGCTTTCAATGGGGCAGGGCCTTTCAAATGCTCCATTAAAATTGTTCCGATCGTTGACCGACATAGCCTAACACTCTTCCAATGACTGATGGCGTTTCACCTCTTTCCGATCACTTTATTACTTCCACCTTATTTTCAATCGCGATCGTGATTATTTTCGTGAACAGAAACATGCGGATTCAGAGCAATGCCGGGTCCTAATGTCCACCACACTAAACATGTTAAATAAAGTTCTGGGTTCTGCTGGGTCCTAAAGACCACCGCACTGATTCAGGTTAAATAAAGGACTTGGGCATCCGCGTATTTTGGTATCCACGGGAGGTCTCCGAAACAATCCCCCGCGGATAAGAAGGGCCAACTGTATGAGGCAAAGGCAATTTTTTAGATTGCAAGCATGAAACTGCAAGAAGCTGAGGACTATCGCATTTATGTAACCACACTGAGGAATCAGAATACTGCAGGTTATGTAATGTCACTGAATTCTTGCAAATTTAAAATGTTGTGCATTCAGAAATAGAAAGTTTTACACACTTGATGTGGTCAAATATCTTGCAATAATGTACAAAATGCAATTCAGAATAGTTTCCAATAAATAGTATGACATTTAAACTAATTACATATTTTTACATGTTAAAGTAATCAGTAAGAAAAAATAAGCAAAGGGAGAATTAATAAAACAAGAAAAAGTTATTAATAATTATGACTGAAAATTTTGAAGGAAGTCTGCAGAGTTGGAAAGATGTGGTAAAGGCTTAAGTACAAAAATAAACAGACACTGAAAAAAAGGAAAGAGATCACCCAAAAAGAACAAAGCACGTGATGGGAATGCGAAAAGGAAGAAATCAGGAAGCACAAAAAAGAATGTAATACAGAAGTCTATTCAGCTCATTGAGTCTTTGCCAGTCCTCAGAACAATCAAACCAATCCTATTCCCTTACTTATTTTTCTAAAGACTATTCTTGCACACCAGTAACTCAATTCTCATCCTACCTGCCTATATAGAATGGTTCAGCAGACGATAAGGCCCTTCAGCCCTCAATATTGTGCTGAATCATTTAAACTAGCAAAGAAACACCTTCCAGTTTAAGATGGTACTATTGAAGATGGGCAACAGCTTACTGGTAGTTTGAAAGGCAAGAAATTTGACTAAAAACATTACAACTAACACCTTTTCTGAAGTAAATTGTGGTAAACCATCACTGCAAACAAATAAGAGTGAAGGTGAAGTGAATTTGAGGGATGAGCCATGCTGGTGCATAACAAAATCAATGCACATAGAGACAGAGTGAGTGATTCGGTAAGGAGTCATCGAGGTAGAGGAGTGTCGATGCCCATCCAACTAGTCTGGGTTGAAGGCTGGATCGCTCTAACTGCCGAGCCAATTTGGAGATGTCGAAAGCAGCTTTGGGCAGGGCAGTGGAATCTAGGCCCAGAGCAAATCGTTGGGCAGCGTGGTCTAGGCCTGAAGTGTTTCAATGTGGCAGGGCCCAAGTCCTAATGCGAGTCACAATCCTCTGTTTGGACAATTTAAACAGTGGCCCAGATAGACTGGAAAGGTAGGGTGTCAGGACTAGAGGCAAGAACTAAGCCAATTTTGCTCACTCTCCCGTGATGTTCACTCCTCTCTCCACAATGCTGAGGCTATGAGATCTGCCTGGCTGCTATCCTTCATGGCGATTTGCCTCGCTAACATAATGAACTGAGACCATGGCTTGGGCCTACTCCGAGCTGCTCCAGGGATTCGGATCTAACGACTCCATTTGGTTCCGAGTGTTGTTGCTTGCTTCTGTTGTTTGCATGATTCATGTTTTTATTCCCCTTTGTCTCTGCGCATTAGTCTTTATTTTCTTTAACTGGGCTCTTTCTGGCTTCTTGCACTGCTTGTAATCAGACAAAGTTCTATAATTTATACATCCTTTGATAAAACATATACTTTGAATCTTTGAAATAAACTAATATTTTCAGCCTATACAATATCCATACCCCTCCATTCACTGCATATTCATGTACTTATATAAGACCCTCTTAAATGTCTCCATGACTGCACCCACCACTCTCAGTGTAAAAGGCTTGCCCTGCACAACTCCCCTGAACTTAAACCCCCACCTTAAACACACTTGAGGCAATTTACAGTAGCCAATTTATCTATCAGACAGCACACCTTTGGGATGTGGCAGGAAACTGAACACCCAGAGGAAACACTTGAGGCCATCAGGAGAATACCCTCTGCACAGAGAGCATCAGAGGTCATGACTGAAGCCAGGTCACCGGAACAATGAAACAAATTCCACTTGCTTTGCCACTGTGCCGTCCAAGTATACTGACTGAGGCAGCAAAACTAATGTGAATTGAAGTTAAGGATGGTAAAGATGGGTATTAACTGCTATTCACCAATTCAATTCCACCGTTATCTGGAGTGAGTTTGTACGTTGTCCTCTGGGTACTCCAGTTTCCTCCTATGTTCCAGGGTTAGGGTTAGTAGTTGTGGGCATACTATGTTGGTGCTGAAAGCACAGTGACACTTGTGGGCTGGCCCGAGCACATTCTCAGACTGTGTTGGCCATTGCTGTAAGATCACACGTTTCACTGTATGCTTCGATGTACATGTGACAAATAAAGCTAATCTTTGATCTTTAGTATTCACCTATTCCCTTTCTATGTATACCACACATAAAATAGAAGCTATAGATTTTACCTCCGAAGGTACACTTTAAAAGACTATCCTCATTAAACAAGCCACTAAGTTAAAACTAGGTCATTATTTGAACTATTGGCTAGTATACCTGAAACTGAAATTGTGGTTCATAATCATCTATAATTAAAGACTTCTGTCCATCAGCAAAACAACAGGTTACTTTTTTGCCTTTCTGATCATCTCAGACAAATCAATCAAGCTTTCCAGCCCCAGACAGATGCTTGATTCCTGGTTTCCTCGTTGAAAAGACTTACAATTGCTGATAGTGTGCGCAGTGAACAATTACTGAGCAGCCATGCTGATAGAGCCCTGTGAATAAAAACACAAAATACTGGCAGAACTCAGCAGGCCAGACAGCATCTATGGGAGGAGGTAGTGACAACATTTTGGGCCGAAACCCTTCATCAGGAGTGAAGTGGAGGAACATGCTGGAGGAATTCACTCCTGATGAAGGGTTTCGGCCCGAAACGCCGTCTCTACCTCCTCCCATAGATGCTGTCTGGCCTGTTGGGTTCTGCCAGCATTCTGTGTTTTTATTTATTTCCAACATCTGCAGATTCACTCATGAGAGCCCTGTGAAGAAGCCTGTGTTTTTCTGAGAAACCTGCACCCTATTGCACAATCTCCAATCACATGAAGTGAAAATTTTTTTAAAAGCCATTTCTGAAATCAATGGTAACATCACACACAGGCCCTGGTTACCTACCAGGCGGTAATGTCTCCACGTTCTTTGTTTTTCCTTCTGCATTACCATTCTGACCGTCCTTTCTCTTATTTGGATCCAAAGCATTCCACTCATCCTATAAAACAAAATTACATGGGAGCAATTATTGTAAAATTAGTAAGAGTAATACCATTTCACTGTGATATACATCTAAAATAAAAACTTACCTCTATTTGGGAACATCCACTTTATATTAAGATGGATGAAAGAACTGCAACACTAATTCTAAATGCATTGTAATACTCTATCTATTTTATACTATTTAAATGGGAAAGTCACCAAAGAAATAAAGCGATTGGACCCAAATAACATTATTTTTCAGTCAACATGTACATTTACTGGCCTGCTAAACAAACCCCTTCAAACCTAATTGGGAAGAAAATGAATTGTGTCCAACCTTAGCATCCAGTCAAACCCAAGATATCAAAACTGGAAATCTATATGAAATTTTCACCCTAAAAAACTAAATGTCTTCTGCACTACAAGATGGTAAGAGGCATTGACTGCCAGTGCTTTTTTCCCGGCATCGTAATAGCTAATATGTGAGGACATAATTTTAAGGTGATTGATAGAAAGTATGGATGGGGGGATATCAGAGGTAGGTTTGTTTTGAACACAGAGAGTGGTGAATGCATGGGACGTGCTGACGTGGGTGGTGGTAGAGACAGATACACTGGGGACATTTGGCACATGGATGAAAGACAAATTAAGGGCAATGCATGATGGAAGCTTTAGATTGACCTTCAAGTAGGTTAAAACGTCGGCACAACATCGTGGGCCAAAAGACCTGTGTTATATTCTTTTCCCCTTCCTATCCCTGTACACCAACTCCCTCATACATCCTATTCAGAACTTCACAAGTTCAGTCATGCCTGAACTCAACATGCTTTGAACAAAGCCACTTGAGATTCGGCAGTACACGTTCAATAACGAGACAGATCAAAAAAGAGACATCAAATACTGCACTGATTAGGAACCACTCTTCTACCGCTGGTAGATAAACTGTCACACAAGGTATAACAGCAACACACACAACATGCCAGAGGAATTCAGCAGGTCAGGCAGCATCCGTGGGGACGTTTCCACGGATGCTGCCCGACCTGCTGAGTTCCTCTAGTGTGTTGTGCATGTTGCTTTGACCCCAGCATCTGCAGAGTATTTTGTGTCCAAGGTATAACGACAGGCTAAAATAATTTTATCCAGGTGAGATAGAGTAAATCTGTAAACCAGATTTCAAATGCTGTCTGAAGCTCAGTGAGATCAGAGATGAACAAAAGGCACATGCACAGCTTACAGCTTCATGACATCTCAGAATCAAACTAGGGCTTACTGTCACTGACATATGCTGCAGAATGTGCTGTTTTGTGACAGCAGTACAACGCAGGACATAAAATAACCATTTTTATAAATAAAATAAATAAAAAGCACAAAAGGAGGAATAGTGAGGTAGTCATCAACATGAGAGATTCTGCAGAAGCTGGAAATTTTGAGCAAGAAACAGAAAATGCTGTAGGAGCTCAGCGAGTCAGGCAGCATCTATGAAAGGGAATAAACAGTCAATGTTTTGGGCTGAGACTACATGAGGTCCTAATGAATGGTCTTGCCTTGAAGCATCAATTGTTTACGCCCCTTCATTGATGTTGGCTGATCTGCTGAATTCCTCCAGTATTTTGAATAGCAAGGTGCTATTCATGGACCATTCAGAAATCTGAAGGTGGAAGGGAATTGCCTGGTTGGTCCTAAACTTTGAGTGTGTTTCTTCAGCTCCTGTACCTCCTCCCCAATAGTCCTAATGAGAAGGGGGCAAGTCCTGGGTGGCAAGGGTCCTTATAGAAACACAGGCAACTGCTGTAAAATACTGACACCCACTCGGAGCACAGCAAAGTCTCTGAAATATCCAAATAGTCTTTACTTGTGGCATTGATTGTGGCAAATCCGTTTGATGGGATACACTAGCAATATGAATGTAGGGAAGATATAGGAGAAGGAGGTCCTTTGAGCAAGTTAACAAGTTAAACTGCACGGTTACAGGCCCTTCCGGCCCAACAAGCATGCATCCCCTAATATCACCCACATGATTAATTAACCTACTAATCTGTACACCTTCGGTATGTGGGAGGAAACCAGAGCACCCGAAGGAAACTGACATGGTCACGAGGAGAACGTACAGGGAGAACTGGATAATTAAACTGGTTGTTGCCTCTGTAATAGCGTCACACTGACAACAATACTACCATGCCACCCCTTGGGTGAGAAAAATTGCTAGGATGTATAAAGTTAACATTTACAACTTATTTGCAGGAAGCCCCAATTAATTCAGCACAGCATCAATAACCAGAAGGCTAGAACCAAGAAATCTAATAGAAATTTATAAATAAGTAGCTGGGCTACTTTACTAACCTTAACACCTTTTGTGAGGAAAGAAGAATTACAGGATAAAATTGTGGGAGGGGGATGGGCGGCTTTGGGGCTCTAAGATTTCGCTATCATTCATTCTTTGGGGTTTTCTTCTATTTTGAGTATGTTGGTGAAGAGTAAGAATTTCAAGTTATATATTGTGTACATGCTCTGACAGTAAATGGAACATTGAAATAGACAAAGTTAGAGAGAAGTCAGAGTGCAGGAGAAATAGAAGGGAGTGCAGACAATGACAGAAGGCAAGATGGAGAACAAAGGGATAAAAGGCACAACAAGACAAGATGGAGGGTGAAGGTAAGGAGATAAGGGAGCCTGGTTTATGTGAACAATCCCTGAGGGAACAGAAATGAGGAAAAAGGAGAGGGGGAGGCAAAAGGGAAGAGGCAATGTACTGCTGAACAGACTAGTACAAATTAACGTCATTGGAGTTCAGAGGAAAAGCAAGCAAAGAAACAAAAATGAGTAGATGCTTTTATATTTAAAAAAATATTTTAACTAAAAGGGATTTAATTTAACTTGTAATTATGAATTAGATTTATTGCACAAAGGTCCACAGGTATGCAGAGATATTTAGCACAAATCAATTACAACTTTAGACAAATAAGCCATCTCCCTGTTGTACAGCTTCAAATATATTAGCTTTCAGACAGTGAGTTCTATTCGAGAACTGTTCACTTTAGTGATCCAGAATCTTTCTGTCCTACAAAAGTATTTGTTTTGCTCTACTCTAAGAGGTTAGGTGAATAATCAGGTCTGACATTATAGAACCCAGTACTCTATTCAGTTGTTGGGATTGTTGACAAGGCAACATTCATTGCCTTGATTTCAGATTTATTTATCATAAGTACATTGAAACTGAAAGTGAAATGCAACGTGTGCATTAACAACCAACATACCCAAGGATGTGCTGGGGGCAGCCCACAAATGTCGCCACACATTCCAGCACCAACATATCATGTCCACAATGTTCAGCAGAATGACACAAACAGCCACAAGAAAACTAACAAAACAACAGCAAACGAGCAACTTTCCCAAACACAAACAAACCAAACCAAAGACACACACACACACACAAACACCTCCCACCCCAGGACAGGCTGCCACCGGGCCTAATGTACTTTAGCTGCTGAGCATCTAGATTCTAGGCTCTGACACCAGCTACTTTGATAGTTCCATCATGGGCAATATTCTCCCCAGCAGAGGGCATCTTCAAAGCTGATGTCTCAAATAGGCAGCATCTATCATGAGAGACCCCATGACCCCATGACATGCCCTCTTCTCACTGCTACCATCAGGGAGGAGGAACAGGAGCCTTAAGACCCACACACAACATTTTAGGAGCAGCTTCTTGCCCTCCACCATCAGATTTCTAAATGGACTATGAACCCAACCTCGTTATTTTGCTCTCTGTTTGCATTTTTAATTATATTCTTAGTGTAAATTGTAGTATTTTTGTATTGCACTGCACTTTTGCTGCAAAACAACAAATTTCAAAACATATACTCAGTGGTCACTTTATTAGGTACACCTGCTTATTCGTGCTGATATCTAATTGGCCAATCATGTGGCAGCAGCGCAATGCATAAAAGCATGCAGACATGGTCAAAAGATTCCGTTGTTGTTCAGGTTAAATATAGAATGGGGAAGAACTGTGATCCAAGTACCTAATAGAGTGGCTACTGAGTGCCTGTCAGTGAAAATAATTTTGATTCTGATTCTTTCTCAATGCCATCCAATAGCTTTATTACCATGGCTAAGAACAGTTGTGTTTTCCACATTACTAACTGAATTTTCATTCTATGTCTGCCATTTGGACTCAAACCTCAGGCTATTAGTCCAGAACCCTTGGTTACTTAACTGGAGTCCAATGACCATGCCCCATAATTAAGCGGAATCTTATTATTACAGTCATAGATCATGTACACAGAAATACATAGTCGACAGTACAGAATTTGCCAACTATTCCATCTGACTAGTCTAAACTAAAATATAATGGGAGCCAGAAAACTGAAATGAAAACATAGCACTGAAAATGTTTTATAGAACCCTAGGCCCCACACTTTCAAGTTCAGGAAGTTATTACCCTACAGCCATCGGGCTCCTGAACCAATGTGCTTAACTTCATTCACCACAACTCTGAACTGATTCCACAGCCCACAAACGCACTTTCAAGGATTTTACAACTCATCTTCTCAGCATTATTTATTTAAATGTGTGATTTGTCTTCTTTTGCACATTGGTTGTTTGTCAATCTTCACATATAGTTTTTCATAAATGTTACTGCATTTCTGTATTTTCATGTAAATGCATGCTAATAAATGAATATCAAGGTAGTGTGTGGTGACATATATGTACTTTGATAATAATTTTACCTTGATTTTTGAACATCCGTGGCAAGAGAGAGAGTGAGTAAAAAAAAATACAGTTTCAGTCAAAGACTTTTAGTCAGAAAGGTCTACGCTGGCCACATAAGCCTCCATCCACTCTGCTTCTTTTCACCCTTCACGCGTTATTTTACCTTTTCTTGAACACAACTTTTCTATTCATTTCAGCTACTCTTTCTAAAAGCAATTTCACCTTTTCACCCAACTCTCTTAGGAAAAAAAATCCTAGTGGATTTATTAGGTCAACTGATTTATCAGCTCTGGGTTTGAACATTTTCTTCTTCTTCCTAAGCCTACTACTCCTACTGGGGCATAGGCTGATGACAGCAACTTGCCAGAGTCCTCTATCCTGGGCCTAACAGAAGGTTGATCAGCCCTGTGGCTTCTGTCCTCACCACTCAACTTCATATGTCTTCTAGGTGAAGATCCTTCCTCTTCCAGGAATGAGATCTTCAGTTGGTGTTTCTGTAGCTCTGGGTTTTAACAGGATGGAGTTGATAGCCCCGTACCCAACACACCTCCTTTTGCAGACAGGCTTGGGACCGTCCATGGTGGAGCTGAATATCTTCACAAGTATGCAAAATTAGGAGTGTAGAAAGACTTAATGGTAGCAGGTTTTTTCCACTGAGGCTGGGTGACAATAGAACTAGTGATCAAAGGTTAAGGGTGAATGGTGAAATATTTAAGGGGAACCTGTGGGGGAATTTCTGCACTCTGAAGGTAGTGTGAGTGTAGAACAAGCTACCAACAGAAGTGGTGGATAAGGGTTCAATTTCAATATTTAGTTTAGATAAATACATGGACAGAAGGTGTATGGAGGGCTATGATACAAGCGCAGAGCCGATGAGTCGATGCAGAATAACAGTTTCTGCACTGCAGTGCTCTAAAATTCTACGACAAGATAATCTGTCTCTGGGCACCAACTGTATGGCTGAACAAATACTGAGCTGCAAAGGGACATTCATCACATAGAGCTACAAATGTGTTGTACTCTCAAAGGTCCATGTTCTTCTTTTACTCATGTACATGAATTACCTAAGAGAAGCTCATTTCCAGTTGTCTCATTACAGGAAGGACGTGGAAGTTTACAGAGAGTGCAGAGGAGATTTACCAGGATGCTGCCAGGATTGGAAAGCATGCCTAATGACAAAAGGTGGAACAAGCTAGATCTTTTCTACTTTGGAGTGCAGGAGGATGAGAAGTGACTTGATAGAGGTGTACAAGACCATAAAAAGCATAGGCAGAGTGGACAGCCAGGGACTTCTTCCCCAGGACAGAAATGGCTAATATGAGGAGGCATAACTTGAGGGTGAATGGAGTAAAGTATGGGGGGTAGGGTGGGAAGTCAGAGTTAGTTTTTTTTTTAAACAGAGAGAGAGGTGGGTCCACTGAACACACTGCCAGGGGTGGTATAGAGGTAGGTTAAAAATTTGGCTGAAGGACCTGTACTGTTCTATATGCTAAGTTTAAAAAAATTACAGTTGACCACCATCTGAAAATCTATTTTAAACGGGTAGTCTAAGGGATCAAGAGGATTTCGACTGGACAATTTATAAATGAAATTAAAAATGCTGAATACTGATAAAACAGATGCCATGTGCCCCAGGTCTCTACCACCACGTTATTTTCTCTTGCACCTAAAGCAATTTTGACAGGGATAATGCAGTTTGTAATTGCAGTGCTGTATGTCTATAACAGTGCAGTCAAATTAACTCAAGCTTATTGCCAAAGGCATAGGTTCACTGAGCTACAGATAGTGAAAAATCTGCTGCAGCAGCATCACGGAAAGAGAGATGCAGCCTCATTGTCCACTTGATAATATGCATGTTAACATGGGAATATAAATTTCAAGATAAGACAGTGCTTATCAAAATAGTTCCTGGATTCTGATGCATTGGTATCCAAAATGCAAATTGAGTTCATGAACAACATCACTACATAAATAAAATTCAACCTATTAAATGAGCTTACTTTCAAGAGCACACACAAAGTGCTGGAGGAACTCAGCAGGGCAGGCAGCATCTATGGAAAACAGTAGTCAATGTTTCCGGCCAAGACCCTTCATCAGACATTTCTGTCACCTCCCTCCCCTTTCTCAATCTCTCTGTCTCTATCTATGGTCAGCTTATCTACTAATGTCTACTATAAACATACTGACTCTCACAGCTACTGACTATACCTTTCCCACACTGTCACTTGTAAAAATGCCATCCCTTTCTGTCAACTCCTCCATCTGCACTGCATCTGCTCTTCATTTCAGAACAAAGATGTCCTCCTTCTTCAAAGAAAGGGGTTTCCCTTCCTCCACCATCAATGCTGCCCTCAACCGTATTTCGTGCACGTCTGCCCTCACCCCACCCGGGATAGGGTTCCTCTTGTCCTCACCTACCACCCCACCAGCCGCCTCATCCAGCACATAATTCTTCGTAACTTCCACTATCTCCAACGGGATCCAACCAGCAAACACACCTTTCTCTCCCCTCACCTTCCGCAGGGATCACACCCTATGTGACTCCCTTGTCCATTCATCCCTTCCCACTGATCTCCCTCCAGGTACTTATCCTTGCAAGCAAATCAAGTACTACACCTGCCCTTACACTTCCTCCCTCACTACCAAACAGTCCTTAATAAGTGAGGCGAAACTTCACCTGTGGGTCTGTTGGGGTCATCTACGGTATATGATGCCCCTGATGTAGCTACTTGTCTGTTGGTGAGACCCAATGTAAATTGGGAGACTGCTTCACCGAGCACCTATGTTCCATCTGCCAGAAAAAGTGGGATCTCCCAGTGGCCATTCATTTTAATTCTACTTCCCATTCCCATTCTGTCATAACAACCCATGGCCTCCTCTACGGTAACAATGAGGCCATACTAAGGTTGGAGCAACACCTTATATTCCATCTGGGTAGCCTCCAATCTGAAGGCATGTTCATCAATTTCTCGAACTTCTGATAATGGCCAACCACCACCCCCCCCCCCACGAAACACCCCACCCTTCCCCATTCCCATTTCCCCCTCTCCTTGCCTGCCCATTGCCCCTCTCTGGTGCTCCTTCCCCTTTTCTTTCTTCCATGTCCTTTCGCCCTCTCCTATTATTTTCCCCCTTCTCTAGCCCTGTATCTTCTTCACCAATCAACTCCCCAGCTCTTTCCTTCACCCCTCCCCCATCTTCGTTTCACCCATCACCTTGTATTTCTCTTTCCCCTCCCACCTTCAAACTTTCTCTCATCTTTTTTTTCTCCAGTCCTGCTGAAGGGTCTCGGCCTGAAACCATAAATGCTGCCTAGCCTGCTGAGTTCCTCCAGCATTTTGTGTGTGTTGCTTGGATTTCCAGCATATGCAGATTTTCTCTTGTGGGGGAAAATAACTCTTGGCCAAATACATTATGAAATTATCTCTGGAGTGACATGAGGTTCTGGGGCAGGATGAATCAGAAAAGGATGACAACTAGTGTTGGGTTTATTTAAAGCATATAGGCAATCCACCACGTACCAAAGTGTCAACACGTACTAATGTTCTTTTCTATTTATTAATAGTTCCTTCTGCTTGCAGAGCGAGATTAGTTGGTGCTACTGAAAATTAATTGAGGTGGACCAGTCATGAGGCCTGTAATAAAACAGTCAAATCAATATTTTGTTTTCTCTATTAACCTGTGTTTCCAGAGACATGCTCATGGCACACATTAACTCCAGCCTCCCAGACAACCTCAACCCAGTGCAATTCACCTACTTCTATGCAGACACTGTCTCCCTGGCCCTGCATTCATCTCTGGAGCACATGGATAGTAAATACATCTACTTTAGACTATTGCTTATCGACCACAGCTCCGCCTTCAACACTATAATTCCAAGCAAATTGATCACCAAACTCCAGTTCCTGAGAGTCAACACCTCCCTCTGCAAGTGTATCCTCAACTTTCTGATCAACAAACTGTAATCAGTAAGGATAGGAAACACCATGATTACCCTGAACAAAATTATGCTTCACAAGGCTGGGTCCTCAGCCCCCTACTCCTGGTACACTCATGACTATGTGGCCAGGTTCTGCTCCAACTCCATCAGCAAGTTTCCAGGTGATAACATTGTAGCGGGCCATATCTCAAACAGTGGTAAGTCAGAGTACAGGAAGGAGATAGGGAGCTTCAAAACATGGAGTCATGAAAACAACCAATCCCTCAACATCAGCAAAACAAAAGAGCTGGCCATTGATTTCAGGAAGGGGAGTGGTATACAGGTTCCCACCTGCATTCATGGCAGTGAGGTCAGGAGGGCTGAGAGCTCCAAGTTCCTAGGAGTGAACATCACCAATAGCCTGGCCTGATCCAACAATATAAACGTCATGGACAAGAAAGCTCACCAATGCCTCGACTTCCTCATCAAGCTAAAAAAAAAATCATGTCCCCAATGACCCTTACCAACTTTTTTGTCAATGCATCATAGAAAGCATTTTGTCTGGATGCTTCATGGCTGGTATAGCAACTGCTCCGCACATAACAACTTAAAACTCAGAGGTTTGTGGACACAGCACAGCACGTCCTGGAGACCAGCCTCCCCTCCATGGACTCCGTCTTTCCTCTCGCTGCCTCAGAGGTTTGCGTACACAGCGCAGCACGTCACAGAGACCAGCCTGCCCTCCATGGACTCTGTCTATACTCCTCACTACTTCAGTAATGAAGCCAGTGTAATCAAAGGCCCCACCCACCCCAGACACTTTCTCTTCAATCAGGCAAAAGATACAAAAGCCTGAAAGTACATACTACCAGGCTCAAGGACAACTTCTACCACACTGTTATAAGAAAATTAAGAGTCCCTAGAACTCTAGATATGGCTTTGCACTGTATTGTTGACCTGCACTTCCTCTGTAGCTACTACACTGTTATTAGTTTCCCTTGTTCTACACTGCACTATGTAATGATCTGGTCTGTATGAACAATATGCAAGACAAACTTCTTACCAAGCCTCCGTACACACAACAACAATAAACCAATTCTAAAATCCAATTCCCAATTCAGTGCTTCAGAATCAGAATTATTATCACTAATGTTGTGAAATTTGTTGTTTTGCAGCAGCAGTATGGTGCACATCAAAAATTACTAATATATTACAATGAGAATACATTCAATAAATAAATAAATAGTGCAAAAAAGAGACCAAAATAGTAAGGTGGTATTCATGGACTATTTAAGAATCTGATGGTAGAAGGGAAGAAGCTGTTCCTAAACTACTTAAATGCTCTTGAACTAAACATGGAGTTAAAAGACAACCGTATTTTGGTAAATCGAGAGCCGCATAACACACAGCAGGTAAGGAAGGCAGCTTTCCTTCTCTGCTGAACAGTAAGGGATCTGGATGGGTGTTCACAATGATCTACAAGTTTTATGCTTGCAGTTACCAAGATGAGAATTATTTTAAATTCCACATTTATTTAATTATTTGCATTCAAATTCTCCACTTGCCATATTAGGAATTGATTTGATATCTCCGGATCAGTAATCTGGAACTCTGGCTGCTACCATGGGTCCAAGATTGAAGGCGAACAATCTGACTGGTCGTGTTTTTGTTTCAAATTCCCAGCACCCCGATTTTTCAGTTATTTCTGCACCATTTACAAAACCCAACCCATGTTTCATTAGTTTGGATTGGATGAATGGGATCTTTCAGGCAAGTTTAACAAATTATTCTGACTGATCTAGATTCTGCTGGCTTCCAAGGAGTGATTCATTTAAGTATGACACCATTTGACATTGCATAAACATGTCAGTGTGGCTCTGTGGGCAGCATTCTTGCTGATGAGTCAGGAAGCCATGATTTTGAGTCTCACTTCAGTCATCAGCACAAATCTGACATGTACTTTAACTGCTAATACCGAGGATTGCTTCATTGTCACAGACACATCCTTAAAAAATGTTAAACCAAGGTCCGACCCGGCATTGTGCAAGGATGCAAAATATCCTATGACATAGGTAAGATATGTGGGTTAAGACCAAATAAAAAATGTCTGGAGTCGCTTAGCACTTTAGTGCAAGAATCTTTATTAGGGGCGTCAAAAATCAAACTTAAAAAAATTAGCAAAAATAGTAAAAAGAAAACTGCCAATATTTACAAAAAGCTATCTACCAGAGAAAAAAGTAATAGCTCCATACTTATTCTTGTCCAGTGTGCCCTCCTGGCAGCCCGCATCTTACTCTCTCGTACTGAGGGCGATCAGCTCTTTTTTAAATTTAGCACTAGGACACACTATCTTTAATGACAAAGTTAAGACTACACATGAATTAGAATATGATGCACCCTACAACCTTAAAATACAGTAGGCAAACAACATATACACATCCCCTGAAGAAAACATATACACTGAAGAAAAGGAATATTCCATTGTGTATGGTGGAAAATGCACCATAAAGCCAACCTGAGCACATCGGCTCAGTTTGGGAACCATTATGAAAATATACCTGGGAAGACACTGGAGTGCGTACCCTTAGCGCAAATAAAGCAGAATGATAAGACAATGTTCATGTGCGTATAAACACGCATGTGTAAGGAGGAGATTTACTGTGTGTTCTCCATCACACACATCACTCTGGAATCTTGAATGATGTAGGATCAAGAATATCAGGGTGGTAATTTCTGGATTACCACCTGTGCCTCATGCCAGTGAGGGTAAAAACAGGATGATTTGGCAGATAAATGTATGGCTGAGAAGCTGGTGCAGGGGGCAGGGCTTCAGGCTCTTGGATCATTGGGATCTCTTCTGGGGGATGGGGAGGTATAACCTGTGACGAATTGCACCTGAACCCGAGGGGGACCAATATTCTTGATGCCAGGTTTGTTAGAGCTGTTGGGAAGACTTTAAACTAATTTGGCGGGGGGTGGAAACAGGAGTGAATGCACTCAGGATAGGACGGATGGGTAAAAAAAACCAAAAACAGCATGCAGTCAGACTGTCAGGAAGGGCAGGCAGATGATAGGACAAAACTGCAACCAGGAGGGTGAGTATCAGTGCATTAGGGATGCAGAATTAAAAAGAGTAGCAAATACAGCACTTAAAAGTGTTAAATCTCGATGCATGGAGTCTAAGAAATAAGGTGGATGATTTTGCTGCATTATTACTGATTATCAGGTATGATGTTGTGGCCATCACTGACTCATGGTTGTAGTTGGGAGCTGAATGTCCAAGGTTACACATTGTACTGAAGGGGTAGGAGGATAGGCAAAAGAGTTGGCATGGCTCTGAAGGTAAAGAATGGCAATAAATCAGTAGAAATATTGACATAGGATCAGAAGATGTTGAATCCTTGCGGGCTGAGTTAAGAGATTGCAAGGGTAAAAGGTCCTTGATGGCACTTATATACAGGCCTCTCAACAGTAGCTGGGATGTGGATCACAGATTACAACAGGAAATAGGGCAATGTCATGATAGTCATGGGAGATTTTAACACGCAGGTAGATTGGGAAAATCAGGTTGGTAATGGATCTCAAGAGAGTGAATTTGTTGAATGCCTACAAGATGAGCAGTTTGTCATTGAGCCGACTAGAAGATCAGCTACACTGGATTAGGTGTTATGTAATGAACTGGAAGCGATTAGGGAGCTTAAGGTAAAAGAACCCTTAGGAGACAGTGATCACAATATGATGATTTCAACTTTATATCTGATAGGGAGAAAGTAAAGTCTGATGTAGCATTATTTCAGTGAGTAAGGGAAATCACAGTGGTATGAGAGAGGAGCTGGCATAAGTAAACTGGAAGGAGATGCTGGCAGGGATGAAAGCAGAGCAGCAAAGGCTTGAATTTCTGGGAAAAATGAGGAAGGTGGAGGATTGATGTACTTCAAAAACAAAGAAACACTCAAATGGCAAAATAGTACAACGGTGGCTGGCAAGGAAAATCAAAGCTAAAGTAAAAGCAAAATAGAGAGCACACAACAAAAATTAGCAGGAAGATAGAGGATTGGGCAGCTTCTAAAAACCTATGGAAAGCAACTAAAAGAATCATTAGGAGGGAAAAGATGAAATATGAAAGCAAACCAGCAAACAATATCAAAGTGGATAGTAAAAGCTTTTTCAAGTATGTAAAAAATAACAGAGAGGTGAAGGTGGATTTAGGATCACAAGAAAATGAGGCCGGAGCTTTTCAGTCTGCTGCAAGTCATCACTACAATCACCAAGATCCTTTTCCATAGTGAATACTGAAGTAAAGTATTCATTAAGTACCTCTGCTATTTCCTCTGGTTCCATACACACTTTCCCACTGTCACACTTGATAGGTCCTATTCTTTCATTCTTATTCTCTTGCTCTTCACATACTTCACAATACCTTGGGGTTTTCCTTAATCCTGCCTGCCAAGGCCTTTTCGTGGCCCTTCTGGCTCTCCTAATTTCCTTCTTAAGCTCCTTCCTATTAGCCTTATAATCTTCTAGATTTCTAACATTACCTTGCTCTCTGAGGTAAGCTTTTCTTTTCTTCCTGACTAGATTTATTACAGCCTTTGTACACCACAGTTCCTGTACCCTACCATAACTTCCTTGTTTCACTGGAACGTACCTATGCAGAACTCCACACAAATATCCCCTGAACATTTGCCACATTTCTTCCGTACTTTTCCCAGAGAACATTTGTTTCCAATTTAAGCTTCCAATTTCCTGCCTGATAGCCTCATAATTCCCCTTACTCCAATTAAACGCTTTTCTAATTTGTCTGTTCCTATCTCTCTCCAATGCTGTCATAAAGGAGATAGAATTATGATCACTACCTCCAAAATGTTCTCCCACTGAGATCTGTCACCTGACCAGGTTCATTTCTCAATACCAAATCAAGTACAGCCTCTCCTCTTGTAGGCTTTTCTACATACTGTGTTAGGAAACTTTCCTGAACACACCTAACAAATTCCACCCCATCTAAACCCCTTGTTCTAGGGAGATGCCAATCAATATTTGGAATTAAAAATCTCCCATCACGACAACTCTGTTATTATTACATCTTTCCAGAATCTGTTTCCCTATCTGCTCCTCAATATCCCTGTTACTATTGGGCAGCCTATAAACAATACCCAGTAAAGTTATTGACCCCTTCCTGTTCCTAACCTCCACCCACAGAGACTCCGTAGACAATCCATCCATAACATCCACCTTTTCTGCAGCTGTGACACTATCTCTGATCAACAGTGCCATGCCCCCACCTCTTCTGCCTCCTTCCCTGTCCTTTCTGAAACATCTAAAACCCAGCACATGAAGTAACCATTCCAGTCCCTAAGCCATCCAAGTCTCTGTAATGGCCACCACATCATATCTCCAAGTACTGATCCACGCTCTAAGCTCATCAGCTTTGTTCGCAACACACCTTGCATTAAAATAGACACATCTCAGACCTTCGGTCTGAGTGTGTCCCTTCTCTATCACCTGCCTATCCTCCCTCTCGCACTGTCTACAAGCTTTCTCTATTTATGAGCCAACCTCCTCTTCCCTAGTCTCTTCAGTTCGGTTCCCACCCCTCAACAATTCTAGTTTAAACTCTCCCCAGTAGCTGTAGCAAACCTCCCCACCAGGATATTGGTCCCCCTGGGATTCAAGTGCAACCCATCCTTTTTGTACAGGTTACACCTGCCCCAAAAGAGGTCCCGATGATCCAGAAATGTGGATCCCTGCCCCCTGTTCCAATCCCTCAGCCACGCATTTATCCTCCACCTCAATCTATTCCTATACTCACTGTCTCTTCCCTTCCCTGGATTTGGACTTCCAGAAAGTCTTTGACAAGGTGCCACACATGAGGCTGCTTACCAAGACCCCATGGTATTACTGGGAAGTTACATACTAACATGGTTATAGCATTGGCTAACACACACAAAATGCTGGAGGAACTCAGCAGGCCAGGCAGCATCCATGGAAAAAAAAAGATGTTGATGTTTCGGACCAAAACCTTTTGGCAGGACTGGAGAACAAAAAGCATTAGCTGATCGGTAAGTCAGCGAGCGGGAATAAAAAGATCTTTTTTCTGGTTGGCTGCCAGTGACTACTACCATTCTGCAGGGGTTGCTGTCAGGACCACTTCTTTTTATGATGTATATCTATAACTTGGACAATGGAATAAATGTTTTTTTTGCAGCCCACAAATGTGTTTATACTTCTGGCACCAGCATAGCAAGCTCACAACTTAGAAACCCATTCATCTTTGGAATGTGGGAGGAAACCGGATTACCCAGATGAAACCAGAGCACCCAGAGGAAATCCACCTGTTCATGAGAAAACGTACAAACTCCTGCCAGACAGCAGCAAATCTGAACCCAGGTCGCTGGCATGGCAAAGCGTTACACTAAGCGCTACACTGCCATATAGTGAACACAGCCTCAGGATACGAGGACGTCCCTTTGAAACACAGATGAGGAGGAATTTCTTTAGCCAGACGTTGGTGAAACTGCAGCATTCATAGCCAGAGACAGCTGTGGAGGCCAAGTCACAGGGTATACTTAAAGCAAAGGTTGATAGGTTCTTCATTAATAAGGGCATCAAAGGTCAGAGGGAGAAGGCAGGAGAACGGGTTTGACAGGGATTATAAATCAGCCATGATGGAATGGCAGGCAGAGCAGATTTGATTGGCCAAATAGGCTAATTTTGCTATTATGTCATATGGTATAAAAGTGAGCAAGTTACCTTGGCCTTTCATGTATTTGATTTAGATGAGATAGCTATAAGTAGGTAGAACCTGGTGGGTAGAATCAACATCACAAAAAAAGGCATCCCTTGAAAAACTTGGGAAGAGATAAGCAAAAAATGAGAGTCTTTAAACATTTGGTTCTATTTAAAAGCATGGAAATACCCAAAGTTAATGGAAAATAAATCATTGTAGCGTGGCGACCCATTTCCTAGCGTATCCGAACCGACTCACAATTAGATAGCCTACGGGGGTTTGCGAGCACAGAGCTTTGGAGCCTCTGCGCCATGGGGGGCCGGTTGACAGAGGCTTAAAAGTGAGGCTGAAGTTTTCGAATAAAGTTTTTTCCTTCGACTGCAGTTACCGACTCCGTGTCGTAATTTTAGCGCTGTGTGTAGCACACCGCTACAATTGGTGACCACGACGGTCAAAACGATTTTTGGACCAGAAATGACCGCCGCCGCCTCTGTTCATGCGGTTTCGTTGAAACTGCCAGGTTTCTGGACACAGCGCCCGGACCTATGGTTCCAGCAAGCCGAAGCACAATTCCACGTTCGCCAGATCACCTCAGAAGACACCCGCTACTACTACGTGGTGAGCTCCCTCGACCAGGACACAGCGGCCCAGGTCGCGGAGTTCGTACAGTCGCCCCCGGCAGACGGCAAGTACATGGAATTCAAAGCCCTGCTCCTCAGGACTTTCGGACTCTCTCGGCGCGAGCGGGCTGCCCGTTTACTGCACCTGGATGGCTTGGGCGACAGACCTCCATCGGCTTTAATGAATGAGATGTTGTCTCTGGCCGACAGACACACATGCCTCATGTTTGAGCAGGCATTCCTGGAGCAGCTGCCCGAGGACATACGCCTGCTGCTGTCTGACGCGGATTTCAGTGACCCCCGGAAGGTGGCAGCCCGGGCGGACTTGCTGTGGAACACCAAAAGGTGAGCGGGGCGTCCATCGCACAGATCTTCCAGCCACGCTCCCGGCAGCAAACCAGTCCAGGCCCGGCCGCAGAGCCCGCCAACCCCCGGCCCAGTGAACACTGGTGCTTCTACCACCAGCGGTGGGGCGCAGAAGCCTGCCCTGCAAGTTCCCGGGAAACGCCAGGGCCAGCCGCCGCTGATGGCTATGGCGGCTGGCCATCGGGATAGCCTCCTGTATGTGTGGGATAGAAGGTCGGGACGCCGGTTTTTGGTCGATACTGGGGCTGAGATCACAGCCTGCTGATCGACCTGCCCAGGAAGAGACTGGTACATGCCGAGACCTTTCAGACGTTCTCCCTGGGTGCAGCCCAGTTGCCAGCCCCTCACCTCGGCTCCATCACGCTGTCCGACAACGACTTCACCAGGGTCCTGGCAGAGTTCCCATCGGTTCTGGCACCGCAGTTCACAGCGGCCATGCCCAGGCACGGCGTACAGCACCACATCCTGACCCAGAGACCACCCCTCCATGCCCGTGCTCGGCGGCTTCCCCCGGACAAGCTCCGACTGGCGAAGGAGGAGTTCCAGAGGATGGAGGAATTGGGGATCATCCGGCGGTCCGACAGCCCATGGGCCTCCCCCCTGCACATGGTGCCCAAAGCGACGGGGGGCTGGAGACCGTGCGGCGACTACCGCAGGCTGAACGAGGCTACCACACCGGACCGCTACCCTGTGCCGCACATTCAGGACTTTGCAGCAAACCTGCACGGCGCACGGATCTTCTCCAAGGTAGATCTCGTCCGGGGATACCATCAAATCCCGATGCATCCTGACGACGTCCCCAAAACGGCTCTCATCACCCCTTTCGGCCTTTTCGAGTTCCTCCGCATGCCGTTCGGCCTGAAGAATGCCGCACAGACGTTCCAGCGGTTAATGGACGCGGTGGGACGGGACCTGGACTTCGCGTTCATCTATTTGGATGACATCCTCATAGCCAGCGGCAGTCGTCAGGAGCATCTGTCCCACCTCCGTCAACTCTGCGCCCGACTGAGTGAGTACGGTCTTACAATCAACCCCGCCAAATGCCAGTTCGGGCTCGATACCATTGACTTCCTGGGCCACAGGATTACTAAAGACGGGGCAACCCCTCTGCCCGCTAAGGTAGATGCGGTCCGCCACTTCCCCCGACCCACCACGATCAAAGGCCTTCAGGAATTCGTAGGTATGGTCAATTTCTACCGCCGCTTCCTCCCTTCAGCTGCCCGGATCATGCGCCCCCTGTTCGCCCTGATGTCGGGTCCAAGCAAGGACATTACCTGGGACGAGGAGTCCGCCGCCGCTTTCGTTCAAACGAAGGAAGCTTTGGCGGACGCCGCAATGCTAGTACATCCCAGAATGGACGCCCCTACTGCCCTCACAGTGGACGCATCAAACACGGCAGTCGGTGGGGTGCTGGAGCAACTCATCGCAGGTTGCTGGCAACCCCTGGCGTTTTTCAGCAAACACCTGCGACCACCCGAGCTTAAGTACAGTGCTTTCGACCGGGAACTGTTGGCGCTCTACCTGGCAATCCGGCATTTCAGGTACTTCCTAGAAGGTCGGCCCTTCACCGCGTTCACGGACCACAAACCGCTTACCTTTGCGTTTACGAAAGCATCCGACCCCTGGTCATCCCGCCAGCAACGCCACCTGTCCTACATCTCTGAATACACAACGGATGTCCGGCACGTCTCGGGTAAGGACAATGTCGTGGCGGATGCGCTCTCTCGCCCTACCGTTCATGCCCTTTCCCAAGGGGTAGACTTTGAGGCACTGGCAGAGGCGCAGCAGGCGGATGAGGAGATTCCGAGTTACAGAACCGCAGTCTCCGGTCTGCAGCTCCAGGACCTCCCCGTGGGCCCAGGTGAGAGGACCCTACTCTGTGACATCACCACCGGCCAGCCCTGTCCAGTCACCCCGACAGCATGGCGGCGCCGCGTTTTCGACTCCATTCATAACTTGGCGCATCCCTCCATCCAGACAACTGTCCGGATGGTTTCCAGCAGGTTCGTTTGGCACGGACTCCGCAAACAGGTCAGTGAATGGGCCAAAACGTGTATGGTGCCAAAAACGTGCCAGACGGCCAAGGTGCAGCAGCACACCAAAGCCCCACCGCAGCAGTTCCATCCCGCCCACCGGCGTTTCGACCACATTTATGTGGATATCGTGGGCCCCCTGCCAGTGTCGCGCGGACTGCGGCACCTCCTGACTATCGTGGACCGGTTCACAAGATGGCCAGAGGCGGTCCCGCTCACCGACACCACCTCCGAATCTTGCGCCCGAGCCCTGATCGCCACCTGGATATCTCGCTTTGGTGTACCAGCCCACATTACCTCCGACAGAGGCTCCCAGTTCACCTCCAGCCTGTGGTTAGCTATGGCCAGCCTTTTGGGGACTCAGCTGCACCACACAACTGCCTACCACCCACAGTCGAACGGGCTAGTGGAGCGTTTCCACCGTCACCTGAAGTCGGCCCTCATGGCCCGCCTGCGAGGAGCCAACTGGGCAGACGAGCTTCCCTGGGTCCTACTCGGCATCCGCACAGCGCCCAAAGACGACCTGCACGCCTCGTCGGCCGAGTTGGTATACGGCGCGCCCCTGGTTGTCCCCGGGGAGTTCCTACCAGCCCCAAGGGGGCAAGAGGAAGAACCCGCAGCAGTCCTGGGCAGACTACGCGAGAAGCTCGGTAACCTGGCCCCCATACCCACTTCACAGCACGGGCGGCACCCGACCTGCATACCCAAAGACCTACAGAACTGTAAGTTTGTGTTTGTACGAAGGGGCGGGCATCGGCCACCGCTGCAGCGGCCATACGAGGGGCCGTTTATGGTGCTCCGGAACAACGGGTCCACGTTCGTGCTGGACGTTGGGGGGAAAGAGGAGGTTTTCACGGTGGACCGCCTCAAACTGGCCCATGTGGACCTGGCGCAGCCGGCCGAGTTTCCGGTGCCTCGGCACAGAGGCCGACCTCCCAAGCAGGTTCTGGCCCAGACTGTGGACATTGGGGGGTGTATCGCCGGTTCTGGGGGGGGGGTTATGTGGCGACCCATTTCCTAGCGTATCCGAACCGACTCACAACTAGATAGCCTACGGGGGTTTGCGAGCACAGAGCTTTGGAGCCTCTGCGCCATGGGGGGCCGGTTGACAGAGGCTTAAAAGTGAGGCTGAAGTTTTCGAATAAAGTTTTTTCCTTCGACTGCAGTTACCGACTCCGTGTCGTAATTTAGCGCTGCGTGTAGCACACCGCTACAGTAGATTCCTGCAATCAACCTCCTAATCTACAAGTACTTCCTTTAACTTAAAATCAACCTACAGTTGACAAAGAATTTTAAGTACAAAAGGAGTTTTCAAAATAAATTTAAAATGTTCTGTATATTCACTACTTCACTGCACATCAGATTTTTTTAAATTAAATAGCCAGCAGTTAAAAAGTACCATACAAAGATCAGCACACATTCTTCAACTGTATTTAACACAACTTTTAAGAAGTGACATTCAGCTGCAAGGGCACAAACAAAGCGATGCACTCATGCAAACACTTTCAGTCACTTGGACACAAATCAAGGGCAAGAGATGTTTCAATGATGGTACTGTTTATCTATAACAGGATTTTCTCACTGAAAATACTTCCTGATTGCAATACATGATGCAAAGATAAAGATTTGCTTTATTTGTCATGTGTACATTGAAACAGACAGTGAAATGTTTGTCTTGCATCAATGACCAACACTGTCCAAGCTATGCTGGGGGCAGCCCACAAAGGTCACCATCCTTCCAACACCAACACAGCATGCCCACAACTTTGGAATGTGGAAGGAAAATGGAGTATGTGGAGGAAACACACACGGTCACGGGAATAATGAACAAACTTATAACAGACAGTGGCAGAAATTGAACCTTAATCTTACAGCTGTTGATGTAAAGTGCTACACTAACCACTATATCTCTGTGCTGCCCCCAGTTGCATAGTTTGCATAGGTGGGTCAAAGCAATATTTCCTAACTATTCGTTATTGGCTAGCGATCAGCATGGAATTTGTGGGTTTGAATCCAACTCCAAACATTTGAGCATAATTCAGGTTGCCGTTTAAAATGCAGCACAGTGGGAGTGCTGCAGGGTCAAAAGATGCCAAGGTTAGATGGGACGATGAAAGTTATTGAATTTCATCTCATCGTGGAATGGCAGAATAATTCAAGAGCAAAAGGGGGCTACCTGACCCATCAAAACCGTAAGACAGAGGAGCAGAATTAGCCCATTTGGCCCATTAAGTCTGCTGATTTATTATCCCTCTCAACACCATTCTCCTTCTTTCTCCCCATAACCTTTGACACCCATACTAATCAAGAACCTATTAAACTCCACTTTAAATATACCCAATAACTTGGCTCCACTGCCATCCATAGCAATGAATTCCACAGATTCACCACCCTATAGCTAATGAAATTCCTCATCTCTGTTCTAAAGGGTTGTTCTCCTATTCTGAGCTGTACCTACTCACCCATTATAGGAAACATCCTCTTCACATCCACTTTATCTAGGCCTCTCAATATTTGATAGGCTTCTGAGATCCCCACCCTTTTCTTCTAAACTGCAGTGAGTACCAGCACACAGCCATCAAACGCTCCTCATACATTAACCCTTTCATCTCAGGATCATTCTTGTGAATGTCCTCTGGACTCTCTCCAATGCCAGCATGTCTTTTCTTAAATATGGGGCCAAAAACTGCTCGGAATAGTCCAAATGTGGTCTGGGAAATGCCTTATAAAGCCTCAGCATTATTGCTCATAAAATCTCAACTTTATTTAAGCTCCAGCAAAGTAATCCCACTTCTCTGGTCTTCCAAATTATATTTTCTGAAACAACTGTGCAGTTCACTTTTGAAGGCACTTCAACATTCTGATTCCAACATTCCAATACACGATGGATTCCAGTCCATAAATATTCAGCATGATAAAGCTTTCCCCAATTCTCTCTGCACCTTTTACCCAAATGTTAAATCTGCTAAGTGTGTTGATTGCTGAAATTCCTCTGGTCTATCACTTCACAAGTACATGACTATAATGCATAAAAAGGAGAATCTGCAAAAGTCAGAAATCACATATACACAAATGCTGGAAGAACTCAGGAGGTCAGGCAGCATCTATGGAGGGGAGTAAACATTTGACGCTTCAGGCCAAGAGCCCCCATCAGGACTGAAGAGGAAAGGAGAAGCCAGAATAAGAAGGTGAAGGTGAGGGGAGGGGAGGGCAGGAGAAGGGAAGGAGTATAAGCTGGCAGGTGAAAGGTGAAACCAGGTGAGGTGGAAGGTGGGCGGGTTGGGGAAGGAGGGTGATGTAAGATGCTGGGTGGTGATTAGTGGAAGAGCTAAAAGGCTGAAGAAGGAGGAATCTAATAGAAGAGGGCTGTGGACCATGGAAGAAAGGGAAGGAGGAAGGGCACCAGAGCGAAGAGATGGGTAGGTAAGAAGAGAAAGGGTGTGAGGGGAAACAGAATGGAGAATGGGAAGGGGGAAGGGGGGGGAGAAATTACCAGCAATCAGAGAAATCAATGTTCATGCCATCAGGTTGGAATATCGCATATTACTACTCCAACCCGAGTATGGCCTCAGTGTGAGTAGTAGAGGATGCAATGCAGGACATGTCAGAATGGAAATGGGAAGTTGAATTAAAGTGGGTAGCCACTGGAAATTCCCTCCTTTTGTGGCAGACTGCAATGCCTTTTGAGAGTTCTGGGGCCATGAAGGATGACATATGAATCAAAAGTCTCCCTGCAGTTCTTTTTATAATTAAATATTTCTCAATATCAATCTGTGATAATTACTTTTCCTTCTCCAATTTAATGCAGTTAATTCGGGTTTAGCCAACTACAATGAAACATTCCCTAGCATTCGACATTCTGTTGGTGCTAACCCTGTCTTACAAACAGCATCTAGCCCTGGGACAGGATACCATCGATGTTTCTGGACTAGTAATCCAGACAATTTAAGATAAACATTTGAGGAGTTTCATTTGGAAATAAAAGTCCAGACATTATGAAGTCACCTTAGAAACACACCCAGTTCACAAAAATCCATTAGAAAAGAAGCACCCTTCTTCCCAATCTCAAATTTCAGTCCCACACCAAAGTGGTTAACTCTTTATCTAGAGATAAACTGGGCCTTAACAAACAACTGCAGTATCACGCAGGCTGCTGT
The DNA here is from genome assembly GCF_030144855.1 of Hypanus sabinus. NCBI lineage: Eukaryota > Metazoa > Chordata > Chondrichthyes > Myliobatiformes > Dasyatidae > Hypanus > Hypanus sabinus. The sequence continues at coordinate 80,886,662 of NC_082715.1, read as the reverse complement.
GTTGCCACGGTAACTAGGGACAGGCATTAAACTCCAATATTACAGCTACGCCTACAATCTGATTGCAAAGGATTAATAAAAGGCTTGTAATTCTGGGGGGGGGGGTGAAAAATAACACTGAATGTAGATCCAGCACCAACCTGTCCTTCAAACAATCAACTCAGCTACATACGCTGATCCACACCGGCACTGTGTCAAAAATGTGCTGGGTGTGGAAGTGATTTTTAAACACGTTAGCCAACATGGGCAGTGCACCAGTTATTTACAAAGCGTCCCTTTATAACCAATAGGCATGGTATAAAGGCAGACTGCAAGGATTGATTTTATGATACACCTCGATGCAGAGCCCACAAAATGGTTGGCAAGTTATGTTGGCGCTGGAATATATGGCAACATATGAGCTGCATCCAGCATATCCTTCATCTGCATTGGTTATCAAAGCAAGTAACTAACAAATAAATAAATCTTAATCACAAAATTTTCAAGTGATTGCAATGTAAAATGAGAAAATGACCAATGCAGACAAAGTAAAAGGAAAATCAAGGAAAAACTGCAAATGCCCAGAATCTGAAATAGAACCAAAGTTGCTGGAAACACTCAGTGGATCAGGCAGTGCCTGTGAGAAGAGAAATAGATTTGTTTCACATCAAAGTCTGTTTAAGAAAGGAGCACAATATAACCTCAGGGCATCACCAAGTGTGATAATGCAAACAGGAACCAATTTGCATGCAGCAATATTCCACAGTTAGCAGTATGGCCACATCATCATCTATTTTAGAGATGCTGATCGCTGAATAAACATTGACAAAATTACTCTTTTGTATAATCTTCTACATCCACCTGTGGGTAAATTATAAACACAAGAGATTCTGCAGATGCTGGAAATCCAGAGTAACACATACAAAGTGCTGGAGGAACTCTGCAGGCTAGGCAGCATCTATGAAAGAAGAATAAACGGTTGACAATTCAGGCTGAGAGTCCCAACGAAGGGTCTTGGCCTGAAACAACAACTGTTTATTTCCCTCCATAGATGCTGCCTGACTTGCCAAGTTCCTCCAGCACTTAGTGTGTGTAACTGGTGGGTAAATAGGCTTTAGTTTAACACCTTGTCTAAAGGGCAAAAATCAGAATCTGATTTATTATCACTGTCTTATATGACTTGGAATTTGTTACTTTGTAGCAACAATAAAGTGCAAAGACATATAGTTACTATAAATTACAAAATAAATAAATAGTGCAAAAAAAAAGGAAACTGAGGCTCATGGACCATTCAGAGATTGGATAAAAGAAAGGAAGAATCTGTTTCCAAAATGTTGAGTATGCATCTTCAGGCTCCTGTACCTTTTTCCTAATAGTCATGAGAAGAGGGCATGTCCTGGGATACACATCCGGTATTACAACACACCCTACAATTGCACAGTAGCGTACACATATCGTCACCAACATGCAAACAGGACAGAAAAGAAAACAAGGGCGAGGTTCACTTTCACACTCCCTTTTGCTTTTGCCCTATAAGGCTAGGAGACAACATAGATTTACTCACCACACCTAATAAAAGTGACTTTACAAATAAATGTACAACTCTAGAGCACATTATGTTTACTGAAAATTAAAACAAGATTATATCTTAATTATGAGTCATAGACCACTACAGCATATAAACAAGCCCTTCAGTCCATCTGGTTAAAGCCGAACTGCTATTCTAACTAGGCTAGGCAATATGTATAGTTTAAAGCAGGTCACTTATATCTGTGGGGTTTTCCACGAAAGGATTCAGGTGGTGAAGATGCAGCAACACACACAAAATGCTGGAGGAACTCAGCAGGCCAGGCAGCATCTATGGAAAAGAGTACAGTCAACGTTTTGGGCCGAAACTCTTCCGGTAGGGATGCAGTGTTTATGTTGTAGCTACTGTTTGTTCCCATAGGATCACGGGGCACCTAAGCCATCCCAACCACCATCTATTCTAGCTGCTACCATCCAGGAGGCAGTTCCACAGCATAAAAGTCAGGACTAACAGGCTCTGGGACACCTTCTTCCACCAGGCCATCAGACTGATGAATTCACTCTGACTTGAATGTACTCTATATTACACTGACTATTCTATATATTATAAATTACTATGATTTCACATTTAGATGGAGACATAATGTAAAGATTTTACTCCTGATGTATGTGAAGGATGTAAGAAATAAAGTCAAGTCAATTCAATTCAATTCATTCAATTGTCAAACCCAAAGAGATTTCACTATTGAAAGCAGAACTTCTGGTTTTGGCTGTTTGAAGAAGGAATCAGAAGATGTTTAGAATCTTGTAATCATGGTTTCCATTAAACTGTTTTTCTTTATTTATTTTAATAAATATAATTACACTGCAAAGACTAATAAAGTGTGACAGATCACACCAATCTGCACTACTCAATCTATCTGCTATCATGGATCAAGTTCCAACTAATGCAGTCTTGCTTCCCAACATATTTCTCTTGTCGCCCACAACCACAACCTTAACTCCCACCACCATCCCCTGGAACTAATCAGACACAGCTAATAGTATTTATTTTGTACTTTTAGCAAAGTGAAGGTTCAAAGTAAATCTAATATCAAAGTACATATATGTCACCATACACAACCCTGAGATTTGTTTTCTTGTGGACGTACACAGTAAATCCAAGAAACACGATAGAATCATTGAAAGACTGCACCCAAAAGGACAGATAACCAAAGTACAAAGGATAACAAACTGCGAAAATACGAAAAAGAAAAAGAATAAATAAATAAGCAATATATATCGAGGACATGAGATAAAGAGTCCTTGAAAGTGAGAAGGCTGTGGGAACACTTTAGACAGACAGACATACTTTATTGATCCCGAGGGAAATTGGGTTTCGTTACAGCTGCACCAACCTATTGTAGAAATATAGCAATATAAAACCATAAATAATTAAATAATAAGTTAATCATGCCAAGTAGAAATAAGTCCAGGACCAGTATATTGGCTCAGGATGTCTGACACTCCAACAGAGGACTTGTAAAGTTTAATGGCCACAGGCAGGAATGACTTCCTATGACGCTCAGTGTTACATCTCGGTGGAATGTGTCTCTGACTGAATGTACTCCTGTGCCTAACCAGTACATGATGGAGTGGATGGGAGTCATTGTCCAAGATGGCATGCAACTTGGACAGCACCTTCTTTTCAGACACCACCGTCAGAGAGTCCAGTTCCACCCCAACAACATCACCACAAGTTCAGTGATAGGGCAGGTGAAACTGAGTGATGTTATCCCCTCTGGTTCAAGACCCTGACGGTCAAAGGATAATAATTGTTCCTGAACCTGGTGGTGTGGGTCCTGAGGCTCCTGTAGCTTCTTCCTGATGGCAGCAGTGAGAAGAGAGCATGGCCCAGGTGGTGGGGGTCCCTGATGATGGATGTGGCTTTTTTGCAACAGCACTCCATGTAGATGTGCTCATTGGTGGTGAGGATTTTATCCATGATGGACTAGACCGTATCCACTACCTTTTTGTAAAATGTTCCTACAAATACCTTATGTCACTTCACACAAGTGTAAGCAGACAAAATAGCCAGGCACATATATATGGAAAGATGACCAAAAATTTTGTTAGGAGGCGCATTTTACAATGGCATAGCAGTTAACATGAAGCTTCACAGCACCAGCAATCGTCTGTCAGGTGTCAATTCCAGCAGCTGTCTGTAGGGAGCTTGTCTCCGTCTCCTCCGGCTGCTCTGTTTTCCTTCCACATTCCAAAGACCTACAGGTTAGCGTCAGTAAGTTGTGGCATGCTATACTGGCACTGGAAACATGGTGACACTTGTGGGCTGCTCCCAGCACATCCTCAGACTGTGCTGGGCATTGATACAAAAGACAACTATCACTATATGGTTTGAAGTACATGTAACAAATAATCATCCAGTGTTCGAGCTTTACAACATCCTCCATCCACCTTTCTTCATAGAAACATATCCTAGAAACATGTCCTGCATTTGCTTCTCTTGTCTGCACTTACAGAACCACCTTGTTAACTAATTTATAGTGAATGTCTGTAAATCATTCACTGTGCTGGCCAGTTCCATACCTTGAGAGAATAATGTTTCTTCATTGAATATGATTCAAAGTGCATTTATTATCAACAAGTGTATAAATGATACAACCTTGAGATGTGTTTGCTAACAGGCAGATGCAAAACAAAGAACCTGAAAGAACCCAATTTAAAAAATTAAGACCAAACCCCCAGTGCCCACAAAGAAAGAGAAAAGAACCTATGCAAACAATAGAAGCAAGCAACAACTTCAGCATTCTGAATCAAATTGGGTCCTTAGATCCAAATCCCCAGGGCACCTCGTATTTACAACCAGCTATAGTATGGACTTAATTGAGGACTAAGGAACGGAAAAAATGAAGCAGTGACTCTGTTAATTCAGATATAAATGAAGATATTTGATTTTTTAGCACTAGTGTTAGTCTTAACTAAATGCACACACATAAACAAGCCTTCATAATAATTCATTTTCAGTTTATAACACGGTAGCTAGTGGTTAGCATAACACTAATACAGCACCAGTGATCAATGATTGGGGTTCAATTCCCACTGCTGCCCGTAAGGCGTTTGTACTTTCTCCCCATGACAACATGGGCTTCCGCTAGCTTCCTCCCACATTCCAAAGACATATGGTTAGGGTTAGTGAGTTGTAGACATGCTGCTGTAGGCTCTGGAAATGAGACAACACTTGCGGGCTTGCTCAGCACAATCCTCACTGATTTGATTTGATGCAAACGATGCATTTCAATGTATGTTTCGTGTACATGTGACAAATAGACCCAATCTTTAATATTGTTCTGTCGATCAAAGCAACTACCGATAGTTTCCTATCCAGTTTCTTGTCAAAATTAGTAACAAATGTTTAAATTGTTAAAGATGGAATTCGATCTCAGTGAAATATGGATTAGGTAAAAAAAAATGGATCCTTTAAATTTTAATATCATTGAACTAAATCAAGATATGCATTAGATTTCTAATATTTATGAAGGCTGCAACAGCATAAGGGCATAAGAGAACTAGAGAAGGCCAATCAGCCTCTCTTGCCTATACTGCAATTCAATAGGAAATTTTAAACTCTCCCAATCTCTTACAGTTAACCAAAATCCCTTGATTCCCTTAATGTTCAGACATCTATCATTTCCTGTCTTGAACATAACTCAGCAAAAGACAAGCCACAGTTTCTTTGGTTAGTGAATTACAAAAACTGACTGCATTTTATGCAAAAAAAAATTCTCATCTCACTCCAGAATCAGAAATAAGACTCCTATTTAAAACTTGTGTCTGTCTCTGGGGAATGCAACCAGCCAAGAATGCATCTATCTTGATAAGCCCCTTAAAATGTTTTACATTTCAATTAAATCACCTCTCATTCCTCTAAACTCTAGAGTGCATCAGCAAAGACTGATCAATTTCTTCTCAAAGGACAAACTATACCCATCCATGTGTCATAATATCCCTAGGTATCAGCCTCTACTACCATCCCCAGCAGTGCATTGTAATCCCTGCTATGTGAAAAAAAACACCTCTGACATCTCCACTTAATTTTCCTCCATTCATCTTAAACAGACGTCCTCCAATATTGGCCATTCATCATCATTACGTACTGTGTCGTCTGACACAGGCATTCATGATCTATCCATAATTGTTCTTGGCAAATTTTTCTACAGAGGTAGTTTGCCATTGCCTTCTTCTGGGCAGTGTCTTTACAAGATGGATAACCCCAGCCATTATCAATACTCTTCAGAAATTGGCTGTCTGGTATCAATGACGAGGATTTGTGCTATGCACCACCTGCCAATATGACCATCCACCACCAGCTCCCATGGCTTCATGTGACCCTGATTTTGGGGGGGGGGGCACTAAGCAGGTGCTACACCTTGCCCAAGGGTGACCTAAGGCTACCAGAGGGAAGGAATGCCTTACACTTCCTTTGGTAGAGACGCATCTTCACCCTGCCCATCAATACTAGCTATTTCCCTGAGAAAAAGACACTTGCTGTCCACTTTATCTATGTCTTTTATCATCTTGTATATCTCCATCAAATCATCTTTCAGCCTCCTTCGCTCCAAAGAGAAAAGCCCTAGCTCACTGAACCTGGCTTCTATGTCACGGTCTCTAATCCAAACAAGCATGCTGGTAAATCTCCTAAGCACCCTCTCTGAAGCTTCCACGTCATTCCTATAATGAGGTGAACTGAACTGACACCGAGTGGTCTGACCAGAGCTTTATCAAGGCACAACATAATCTTATGCCCCTTGAACTCCATCCCCTAGCTAATGAAGGCCATTACACCATAGCAACACACACAAAATGCTGGTGGAACGCAGCAGGCCAGGCAGCATCTATAGGGAGAAGTACTGTCGACGTTTTGGGCTGAGACCCTTCAGTCCTGACGAAGGGTCTTGGCCCGAAACGTCGACAGTGCTTCTCCCTATAGATGCTGCCTGGCCTGCTGCGTTCCACCAGCATTTTGTGTGTGTTCCTTGAATTTCCAGCATCTGCAGATTTCCTTGTGTTTGCCATTACACTATAGGCCTTTTTAACCACCCTATCAACTTGTGCAATCTATGAACATGGACCCCAAGATCTGCCCATTCTCCCACACTGCTAAGAATCCCACCAATAACCTTGTACATCTGTTTTTAAGTTTTATCTTCTAAAGTGTACCACTTTTCCAGATTGAACTCCATCTGCCACTTTTCCATCAGTTCAGCATACAATATACCTTCATCCTAAAACAACCTTCTACATACCCACAACTACCGCCTTTGTGTCATCTGCAAACTTATTAACTCACCCTTCCACTCCTTCATCAAATCATTTATATATTTTTTTTATATCACACAGTGTAGCAATTCCAAAACAGATCCCTACAGAACACTACAAGTCAACAATTTCCTCCTCTCCTTCCATTCCAAATCTACACAGCCAGATTTCCATGAATCCCATATCTCAAGACTTTCTGAATGAACCTGTCATGGGGAACCAGTCAAATGCCTTTCTAAATTTCACGTATACCACATCCACCACTCTTTCTTCATCAATGCGCTTTGTCACCTCCTTGACCTACCTCTCAATAAGTCATACTTGATTATCCCTAATAAGAGTATGCTGCTCCAAATGTTTGTAAACCCTGATCCTAAGAACCCTCTCCATTAGTTTGTCCACCACTGATGTAATACTCACCTGTTTACAGTTCCCAGGGTTATCCCTTTCTTGAACAATGGAACAACTTCTGCCATCTTCCATTCCATTACCCCTGGGGCCAGTAAGGACCCAAAGATCACGACCAAAGACACAGCAGACACAGTAGTAACCAGGGTGTATTCTGTCAAGTCCTGGGACTTATATATCCTGATACCTTTTCAGAAGCTCCCACACTATCCCTTTCTTAATCTCAACATGTTCTGGCATATCAGCCTGTTTATGCTGTCCTTACAAACATCAAGATCCCTTTCACAGGTGAGTACCGAGCAAAGTATTTATTAAGGACCTCCACAATCTTCTCTGCTCAAGATACATACAGTGCTACCCTCACTCTAGTCATCCCTCCTGTCCCTCAGGTTACTGCAGATTGCCTTGAAGTTATCTTAGTCCTACTCATCAAGACCTTCTTATGTCCCCTTTTAGTTCTCCTTCTTCTTATGAACTTATAATTCTCTACCTTATAACTCTCAAGAGCGCTGCCTAATTTTTGATTGCTAAACTTTAAAGATGCCTCCTTCGTCCTCTTGACTAAGTGTTCCATCTCTCTTGTCACCCTAGCATCCCTTTCCTGTCTCATTGGGAAAGACCTATCCAGAACCCTATGCAAGTGCTCCCTAATTAACCAACACATTTCTGTTGTATATCTCCATGAGAACCTCTATTCCAAATTTATGCACCCAAGTTCCTGCCTAACAGCATCATAATACTCCCTCCCCCAATTAGATGCTTTCCCATATCATCTGTGCCTATCCTTGGCCATGGCTATGCTAAAGGTCAGGGAGTTGTGGTCACTATCCCCAAAATACCACACACTAAGAGATCGGTCACCTGCGTAGGTTCATTGCATAGTACCAGATCCAGTATGGCCTCTTCTCTAGTCAACATCTACATAAAATGCAGAAATCCTTCCTGGATACGCCTAATGCATCCTGCTGTACCTGAACCTTTTGCACTAAGGAGGGTCAACTAATATTAGGGAAGTTGAAGTTACCTATAACTACCCTGTTACTTTGGTGCCTTTACAAAAGTGTCTCTGTTACTATTAGGAGCCTACTGAATACTCCCAATAGAGCGAGAGTTCCTTCCTTGGGACTTACATTCATATTGCTTTGGTAGACAACCCCTTCAATGACATCCTCCTTTTCTGCAGTTGTGATACTATCCCTTGTTAGCAATGCCACTCCCCTACCTCTTTTACTCTCCTCCCTATTCCTTTTGAAACATCTAAACCCTGGAACATCAAGCAACTAATTCTGCCCTTGCAACAGGCAAGACTCTGGAATGGCCACAAAACCTTAATTCCATTAGTGATTCATGATCTCAGTCCATCATCCTTGTTCTTAATACAGTGGATTCCAGTTAATTGGGCCAATGGTTAGAGTCCCTGTTTATTCAGGACAACTCCTAAAGAACAAAAATTAAATTGAGAAAATAACCAGGATTCCCTTCATTTATACGGGAAACTCAGCACTGAATTGGGGCAGAAGATTGTTTCTGAATGGTTTCAAACTAGGGTCAGTCACATGCACTTAAGCGGCTATTAGATGCTACAGAGTGCTTAGAGTAAATCAGCTTTTAAATAGCATCAGTTGTGTGTGTTTATGTTCAAAAAGCAACGATTTTTTTGTCACTGATAGTTAGTGAAAAATAAGCAATAAAACAACTTGGAACTGTTTTGCTCACTGCAGTTTCAAGCATTTAAGTTCGGAGATGCCGGGAGTGAAAATTAAACAATTTCATTACTTCAACAGGTTGGGAATCACAAAGAATTTAAAGTTATCTTGAATGCTACAATGAGAACAAAGATTTGGAAGAAGCAGTGGTCGAAAGCATTGTGTAAAGGCAGTACATTATCTGCACCAGGTGTCTGACTGTAAACAAACAAAACCAGCACAATCAGAAGAACATGGAAGATTTCTCTGTAGATAACTATTTTATATAGCTACACAACTTTATAGAACTGTAGAGGTATTGGTGGTGTTCTAATTTGTTCAGTATTTCATTTAAAAACATAAATTGTTACTCAGTTGAATAGTAGTTCATTTTTTTATACCTTTTAACTAATTCCATGAAACTTCAGCTAACTGAGGCAGCTGCTTAACTGGGCCAAAATGTACTGGTCCCAATGTGTCCTAATTAACTGGAATGTTAATTCCAATTAACTGGAATCAACAATACTTCTAGCATTGAAGTAAACACATTTCAACCCATTCGACTACATTTATACCCTATCCACTACCTATCCTTCCCCTCAGTCTCTCTGCACATTCTAACCTTACACTAATTGCTCTATCATCTGACTTAACATTCTGGTTCCCATCCCCCTGGCAAACAAGCTTAAACCCTCACAACACATGTAGCATCTTACTAAAGGCTTCCTAGAAATCCAAACAGACCACATCAACCAGTGGCCTATTATTTTAATTTAAAGATATAGCATGGTAACAGGCCTTTCTGGCCCAAAGAGCCCAAGCCGCCTAATTACACCCACATGACTAATTAACCTAATTAACTTACTAATTAACCATTCCACTTTGGAATATGGGTGGAAACTTCTTAGACAGTGACAGGAATTGAACCTGGGTTGCTGGTGCTGTAAAGTGTTATGCTAACACTACACTACTATGCTGCTGCATTAGATATAGAAATGAATAATCCAGTGTCTGAGAGTGCTTCACTGTCTCAAAATAATTACCAGGTAGAAAAAAGAAATGATTCAAGAAGATGGAGCATCCTTCAAAAATGCAATTCCCCACTAGTGACTCCCAGGAATCACTGGGCCACATTGGCTCAAAATGGAGAAGGGGCATTCGAGATGGTATTGAGAACTTCCAAGGCCATGCATTAGAAACACACAAAGATCCTTCATACAGGAGTGGACTACCTCCAAATCTTCACTTGCCGCATCTGGTTCCCTGTGGTTCCCTCATCAGCCAGCTCAGAACCCGCAAAAAAGGTGTGCAATTAAGTTATTCGCAAAGCCAAGCAGATGTGTAACTGCTCCAGCTTCCACAAGTTCCAATCCAATGATTCTGAGCCTGCAAGTTCCATCTATGTGATGGATCCAGTGGCTGAGCCCGTTATCTCTGCAAGAGCTAATGTCTGCAAATTCCAGTATTTGTCAGCCATCCATGTCAGAATATCTGATTCAATGTCCGCATGAGTGCTTCGGTGAATGCAGGTTCCGGTATCAATGTAACCCAGTCTGCAAGTTCCAGTGTCTATGTGAGTGACCCAGCATCCCTGCGTTTCCCATTGATCGACCCATTGTCCCTGCAACCGACAGCGTTTCCCGTGGACTGACCCAGAGTACCTGCGACTGAGTTTCTCCTAGATTGACCGTGTCCCTGCGACCGACAGCGTTTCCCGTGGACTGACCCAGTGTACCTGCGACTGAGTTTCTCCTAGATTGACCGTGTCCCTGCGACCGACAGCGTTTCCCGTGGACTGACCCAGTGTACCTGCGACTGAGTTTCTCCTAGATTGACCGTGTCCCTGCGACTGGCAGTGTTTCCCGTGGACTGACCCAGTGTACCTGCGACTGAGTTTCTCCTAGATTGACCGTGTCCCTGCGACTGAGTTTCTCCTAGATTGACCGTGTCCCTGCGACTGAGTTTCTCCTAGATTGACCGTGTCCCTGCGACTGACAGTGTTTCCCGTGGACTGACCCAGTGTACCTGCGACTGAGTTTCTCCTAGATTGACCGTGTCCCTGCGACTGAGTTTCTCCTAGATTGACCGTGTCCCTGCGACTGAGTTTCTCCTAGATTGACCGTGTCCCTGCGACTGACAGTGTTTCCCGTGGACTGACCCAGTGTACCTGCGACTGAGTTTCTCCTAGATTGACCGTGTCCCTGCGACTGACAGTGTTTCCCGTGGACTGACCCAGTGTACCTGCGACTGAGTTTCTCCTAGATTGACCGTGTCCCTGCGACTGACAGTGTTTCCCGTGGACTGACCCAGTGTACCTGCGACTGAGTTTCTCCTAGATTGACCGTGTCCCTGCGACTGACAGTGTTTCCCGTGGACTGACCCAGTGTACCTGCGACTGAGTTTCTCCTAGATTGACCGTGTCCCTGCGACTGAGTTTCTCCTAGATTGACCGTGTCCCTGCGACTGACAGTGTTTCCCGTGGACTGACCCAGTGTACCTGCGACTGAGTTTCTCCTAGATTGACCGTGTCCCTGCGACCGACAGCGTTTCCCGTGGTCTGACACAGTGGTCCTAGCAACCGGCTGATTCTGCCGTGACAAGAACATAGGCATGGGAGACTGCAGATCCAGCTGCTAAATGAGCGAACGAGCACCTACACAGGCGATCCAGTTCACATCTGTCCGCCCCCGGGTGTTTCGCCAAGTGTCCATATGCTGCACTGCACGCCAGTCTAGCCCAGACCAATGCAAGACGGATGCCCGGCTCGGGCAGAGTAACGGGGACCGATCCTGAGATTACTCCCTTCACCGGGTCGGCTGGGAGCCGAGGCCCAGCACACCACCGGTCGCGCTTTCGTTTTAACCAATAAATAAATAAAAGTTATTAATCCTTACCTTCCGGCTTGTTCCGTTGCCCAGATAAATGTAGTAGGCGATCCCCAGCACCCAGAGGAAGGCAAAGCATAGCAGGATCCTGGACTTTCTCCGCATAGTTCCGAGCAGGGTGCGAGGGAAGAGGCCGAGTCGGAGGAGCAGGCCGAATCGGCACTGGCGACGAAACGACGCTCAGCATCCATCAGCGAAGAGCCGCGCAGGCTGGCGCCTGGGCGAAGGTCAGGGGGTAAAGGGTACGCAAGCGAGGACGAGCGCCCACGCCGGCTGGAAGCCCAGAGCTCCCCGCACCCAAAGCCTCAACGCAAGCGTGCAGCTAATTTTGCAATAAGAGCTAATTCGGCATTACATATAAAATTTAAGTCACCAATTATGCTGTACTCATAATTAAGATATTTTGTACTACATTACATCAACACTTAACAGATAATTATATATCGTATTTAATATTAAATACAATATTAAATAATATTAAATATTTAATATTAGATTACATAAATAAAGCAATGCCCTATGGAGACACTGGCTTGTATTTAATGGAGATAATATTGCAATAATAATACTGCAATAATATAATAACACATAGATAATACCAGCAAAGATAACTTACATTCCATAGCATGAATAAAATAGTGTTTCCTTACTGTGTATACATAATTCAGCATTACTTATTATAATAAATAGACGAGATAGTAATTATTTTACATTAATTATATATATAATATCTCATTTATTAACAATAGCAAAGTGCACAAAATTAATTTAATTTTCTCATGCAACTGATATATTGTATAGCCTTGCATATTGTAATCCAAAAATTAACATAAAGTCTGTTCAAACAATACACACAAAATGCTGGTGGAACACAGCAGGCCAGGCAGAAAGAATAGGAAGAGCACAATTGACGTTTTGGGCTGAGACCTTTCATCAGGACTAAAGTCTGTTCATGAAGGTTGATTCTGCATTGCAAATAATTAAGCTATGTTACATAGTTTATAATAAAGACACTATTTTAAAATTAATGTAAGTATAATTTTATGTAATAATGAAAATAAAACTACATTATTTACAATGAAAATGCATTGTATATATTACATAACAGTAATAACAATGTAGTGTATATGTACTTCATATGTCAACTTGTACATCTACAGAATATTTTTGTTAATATCATTGCATTAATATTATTTATGTGCTGTATCACACACACACACAGAGTTTTACACCTTGATTCCAGAGGAACATTGTTTTGCTTAATGTATACATGTGTACAGTTGCATGATAATAATAACTTAAGCTTGAATAATTATAGTAATAATTATAATCATAATTCAGCACTGTATGTATTGCTGATCACTCCATATGGATCTCATTGCATAAGATCGTGAAGAATGTATTTTACATTTCATATATCAATTTGAATGACAAAATTAAGTTGGCAGATGCAATATCTGTAGCAAGCTCCTAGAGCAGGGGTGGGCAAACTTTTTGACTAGTGGGTCACAAAGGGTTCTAAAATTTGACAGGGGGGCCGGACCAGGAGCAGATGGACGGAGTGTTTTGGTAATACACCTCATAAGAGAAAATAAAATATCATGGGATATGTAGAAAACATGTGCTTTAATTTCAATTGAAAATGAACAAATGCATTACAACAAAATATCTGTCTTTGAAGTCCCATGGTATTTAGCTATTTATTGAAATGACTTTTAAAACACTGAAAATTAAATGAATAAAATACAGCTTTTTTAATAGTAACAGTTATTATTTTAAAGCACTGAAAATTCTGTTATCCTTCAAGATATTATCATCATCACTCTCCTCCTGACTGTCTTTATTTCAAAAACGGTAGGAGATGCAGGTCTACTTGTCCTGCTCCTTCTTATTCAATTGTCCCCTGTGCCAAAACTCAACAACGACCAGCACAAAGACAGAACAATGACAGCGCGTTATTTGATCTGGAGTGCATTTTTTATTTTGAGAACGTACGTGCACCTGCGCACTACTCATGTCCATCACTTAACAGAAATGACATGTAACATGTAAGGCTTATTGAAAAAAATATTTTCAAATGCATTTTTTACAAAACAAAACGAAGAAACATTTTTAATTTCAGTGGGAACAGTGTTGTTGGTCTCCCTTTTTAGCCAGCGCATCAAAGTCTGGATTTAGTTTTGTTGTGGCGATTCTCAGGATGGATCTGAGGTGTTGGTCAGTTAACTTGGATCTGTGGCTGGCTTTGTTGATGTTCATGACGCTGAACGCCTGTTCACACAAATAGGTCGAGCCGAACAAAGAGTAAAGTGTAAATGTGGAGTAATACGCTGCACCTCAACAAAGGTCAATGTGTAGCAGTGTGCTACATGCAGCGCTAAAATTACGACACGGAGTCGGTAACTGCAGTCGAAGAAAAAAACTTTATTCGAAATCCCCAGCCTCACTTAAGCCTCCCTCAACCTGCCCTCCGTGGCGCAGAGGCTCCAAAGCTCTGTGCACGCAAATCCCCGCAGGCCATCTCCCTTAGCCGGAACGCTGGCTAATTGTGAGCCGGTTCGGATGTGCCAGGAAATGGGTCACCACAAATGTATATAGAGTGCGTCATCTATTGGGAAAACGCCAGATTTGCGGGGAAAAAACGTTAACAAGGTTTATTAATATAATTTCATCAAGTTCTGTGGGCCGGATTAAAAAGCTTAACGGGCCGCATATGGCCTGTGGGCCGTAGTTTGCCCATGCCTGTCCTAGAGGAAAACAAACAAAACTTTCCCCGGTGCAGGATGGTGTATTGCTGTCAAAAAAAATTGGATGGTGAAATGGTGTGGAGGAGGAGGATGGGAACATTGTTCCTAGGGAGTCAGGGGAATGTTCCGAAGAACAACACGTTTAGGAGTCATGTCTCTCTCCAGAGCACTGCATGAATGCTGTCTGTTTATTTCTGCTCTTTCTACCAATTCCCCACAATTCTTCTGCACACTCCCATGGTCTTAGAGATGGTGCAGAGGAGATTTACCAGGATGCTGTATGGACTAGACAGCATGTCTTATGAAGATAAGCTGAGTGAGCTACAGCTTTTCTCTATTGAGCAAAGGAGGATGAGAGGTGACTTCATAAAGAAACATTTTCCGAGGGTGAAATGGCTAATGCAAGAGGACATAATTTTAAAGTGATTGGAGGAAAGTATAGGGGGTTATAAGTTAAGTTCTTTAACTAGAGTGTGGTGGGTGCGTGGAACATGCTGCTGGGGTGATGGTAGAGACAGATACATTAGCGAGATTTACGATATTCAGATAGGCACATGGATGACAGAAAACTATAGGGGTATGTAGGAGGGAAACTTTAGATTGATCTTAGAGTAATTAATAAAGTCATCATATCATGGCTGAACAGTTTGCACTGTGCTGTAATGTCCTATGTTCTATAAAGAAGGACTGTCATCTTTCAGACTAGTGAGCTGCAAATAACATGCTGGGGATGAGTGTTGCATTTTGCTCCATTATCCATATAATCTGGAGAAAATTTACAACAAAGATTCAAATTACATTTATTATCAAAGAATGTATAAATTATACAACCTTGAGATTTGTTTGCTTACAGATATCCACAAAGCAAGAAACCTGAAAGAACTCAATTAAAGAAAATAAATAAATAAAAGAAAAAGGGCAAGAGAAAGAGGAAAAAGCAGAAATCATGCAAACAATTGAACCCAAAACCTCACTTATCTATTCATCATTTTAGCAGGTAAGGAGCACAGCAGCCAGGGCAGTTTCGGGAGAATAAAAATTCCATCAAAAAGTATGTTGAATTTCATAATGGACACCAAGACATATGCAAAATAATGCTGTTTTCTGAGTTAAGATGATTTTAAGCAGCTCGTACCAGTTTTCTTTTGAGTTTCTGAACTGCTGCCAGAGTGACAATGGTGTTAGAATTACCAACTTTAAAATTTTAATTAGTCAGTACGATGCCATTGAAATTTATTACAAAAACACTGAAAAATGTTATATTTATGATAGGCCCATCATGATCTCATCTCAAAAATGAAAATAGGCATAAGAAAACTTGGGATAAGATAAACTGTCTTGATGATTTTGTTTGAAAAATGAACAAGCAATGGCAATACAGTAGCATAGCAGTTGGCACGGCATTATTACAGCTTAGGCATTGGAGGGCAGAGTTCAATTCCGCCACTGTCTATAAGGAGCCTGAATGTCCTCTCTGTGACCATGTGGGATTCCTCTGGGTATTCCAGTTTTCTCCCACAGTCCAAAGATATACTCGTATGTAGGTTAATTGGTCATTGTAAATTGTTCTGTGATTAGGCTAGGGTTTAATTGGTGGGTTGCTCGGCAGCACAACACGTTGGATTTGAAGGGCCTGTTCCATGATGTATCACTAAATAGATAGATAAATAAACAGACAAACAAATTAATTAATAAACAGGCTAGGAGTGTCTGTTCCACAGCATGATGGCAACAGTTCAATCTGAAACTTGGAATGTTGTGTGAAGTTTGCACATTCTCTGGTAGATTCATTAACAACGGTAAATTGCTCTAGTGGATAAGTGGCAAAGGAATTAATGGGAAGTTGCTCGGCATGTCAGAGAAAATAAGTTGCTGGGCTTCATTGATATAACGAGAGGGTGTCTCGTGCCAAGATACCTTATTTTCCATCTTGGTTGTCTCCAACCTGATGGCATGAATATTGATTTCTCCTTCTGGTAATAAAAATCCCCCTCCCTTTCCCCTATTCCCCACGCTAATCTTTTACCTCTTCTCTCCTGCCTCCTCTTTCCTTTCCCTACGGTCTGCTCTCCTCCCTTATCAGATTCCTTCTTCTCCAACCCCCGACCTTTCCCACCCATCTGGCTTCAGCTAGCATCATTCCCCTACCCCCACCCTTTTTATTCTGGTGTCTTCCCCATTCCTTCTCAATCCTGAACAAAGGTCTCGGCCCGAAACATCAACTATTTATTCATTTCCATAGATGCTGCCTGACCTGCTGTGTGTGTTGCTTTGGATTTCAAGCATCTGCAGACTTTCTCATGTTTATAAGGAGAGAGAGAGAGAATGGGATTTTTGTACCGGGAGTAACACTGGTCATGAGGTTCCCTTCTATGCAGTAGTAAGTAAATAAAAGTATCCTGATTATACTGATATTTGCTAAAGCATAGAATGAACTTTGGTTCAGCATGTCAAGTGAATGTCAGATCTAGTACTGATTCACTACTGATTTGTCAGCCAGATTATGTGTTTCCCTCAGGAACATGAATTTACAGCCACACAAGAGGGATGAACATAAGCATGTAGCTGAAGCTGACACCCAAATAAGTGAAAGCATTCTTTTCGTATACAATGGATTCAGACGGTTTTATCTAACCTGAGTTCATTGATGGCTTTTTTCAAAGCATTACAACTTTTTATATAGTGCGTATTAGAACAGTTTTTTGGTTGTCAAATTGCTGATGCTTCTGAATCAACCATAAGCTGAATTATTTTTAAAGAGCATGGTTCATTTAGATGGAATTTCTGGTGCATGAAATCTCCGATGCAGTTTCAAGATGTGTCCAATATATTAAACATTAGCTACTAATTAGAAATCCAACTATAAAGAATTGCATTCTGATTAGATAATTAAAAATTCATGGGCAGTCATCACATGAATGATTTTATTGCATACATTCAGTTGAAGTGTATATTTGAAATACATGATAGGTTTGCAAAGCCACTGTGTCAATATGTGGAAGGTATTTTCTACTAAAATTCATGTAAGTGTCTAGAATGGTATCACTTAGCTCAGAACCACTGATTATCATTAAAGTTCAAGTTCAAAGTAAATTTATTATCTAAGTAGAACATAGAACATAGAAAACCTACAGCACAATACAGGCCCACAAAGTTGTGCCGAACATGTCCCTAACTCAGAAATTACTAGGCTTTCCTGTAGCCGTCTATTTCACTAAGCTCCATGTACCTATCCAACAGTCTCTTAAAAGACCCTATTGTATCCACCTCCACCACCATTGCTGGCAGCCCATTCCACGCACTCACCACTCTCTGAGTAAAGAACTTACCCCTGACATCTCCTCTGTACCTACTCCCCAGCACCTTAAATCTGTGTCCTCTTGTGGCAACCCTTTCAGCCCGGGAAAAAAGCCTCTGACTATCCACACAATCAATGCCTCTCATCAGGTCACCTCTCATCCTCCATCTCTCCAAGGGGAAAAGGCTGAGGTCACTCAACCTCTTCTCATGAGGCATGTACCCCAATCCAGGCAACATCCTTGTAAATCTCCTCTGCACCCTTTCTATGGCTTCTACATCCTTCCTGTAGTGAGGCGACCAGAACTGAGCACAGTACTCAAAATGGGGTCTAACCAGGGTCCTATATAGCTGCAACATTATCTCTTGGCACCTAAATTCAATTCCACGATTGATGAAGGCCAATACACCATACACCTTCTTAACTACAGAATCAACCTGCACAGCTGCTTTGAGTGTCCTATAGACTCAGACCACAAGATCCCTCTGATCCTCCACACTGCCAAGACTGTTACCATTAATACTATATTCTGCCATCATATTTGACCTACCAAAATGAGCCACTTCACACTTATCTGGGTTGAACTCCATCTGCCACTTCTCAGCCCAGTTTTGCATCCTATCAATGTCCCACTGTAACCTCTGACAGCCCTCCACACTATCCACAACACCTCCAACCTTTGTGTCATCAGCAAACTAACTAACCCATCCCTCCACTTCCTCATCCAGGTCATTTATAAAAATCACGAAGAGTAAGGGTCCCAGAACAGATCCCTGAGGCACTCCACTGGTGACCAACCTCCATGCAGAATATGACCCGTCTATAACCGCTCTTCGCCTTCTGTGGACAAGTCAGTTCTGGATCCACAAGCAATGTCCCCTTGGATCCCATGCCTCCTTACTTTCTCAATAAACCTTGCATGGGGTACCTTATCAAATACCTTGCTGAAATCCATATACACTACATCTACTGCTCTTCCTTCATCAGTGTGTTTTGTCACATCCTCAAAAATTCAATCAGGCTTGTAAGGCATGACCTGCCCTTGACAAAGCCATGCTGGCTATTCCTAATTATATTATACCTCCCCAAATGTTCATAAATCCTGCCTCTCAGGATCTTCTCCATCAACCTACTGACCACTGAGTTAAGACTCACTGGTCTATAATTTCCTGGGTTATCCTACTCCCTTTCTTGAATAAAGGAACAATATCTGCAACCCTCCAATCCTCTGGAACCTCTCCCATCTCCATTGATGATGCAAAGATTATCTTCAGAGGCTCAGCAATCTCCTCCCTCGCCTCCCACAGTAGCCTGGGGCACATCTCATCCAGTCCCAGCGACTTATCCAACTTGATGCTTTCTAAAAGTTCCAGCACATCCTCTTTCTTAATATCTACATGCTCAAGCTTTTCAGTCTGCTGCAAGTCATCACTACAATCACCAAGATCCTTTTCCACAGTGAATACTAAAGTAAAGTAAAGTACCTCTGCCATTTCCTTCGGTTCCATACACACTTTGCCACTGTCACACTTGATAGGTCCTATTCTTTCACAGCTTATCCTCTTGCTGTTCACATACTTGTAGAATGCCTTGGGGTTTTCCTTAATCCTGCCCGCCAAGGCTTCTCATGGCCCCTTCTGGCTCTCCTAATTTCCTTCTTAAGCTCCTTCCTATTAGCCTTATAATCTTCTAGATTTCTAACATTACCTAGCTCTCTGAACCTTTTGTAAGCTTTTCTTTCCTTCTTGACTAGATTTATTACAGCCTTTGTACATCAGGGTTCATGTACCCCACCATAACTTCCCTGTCTCATTGGAACATACCTATGCAGAACTCCACACAAATATCCCCTGAACATTTGGCACATTTCTTCCGTACTTTTCCCTGAGAACATCTGTTTCCAATTTAAACTTCCAATTTCCTGCCTGATAGCCTCATAACTTCCCTTACTCTAATTAAACACTTTTCTAATTTATCTGTTCTTCTCTCTCTCCAATGCTATTGTAAAGGAGACAGAATTATGATCACTATCTCCAAATTGCTCTCCCACTGAGAGATCTGACACTTGACCAGGTTCAATTCCCAATACCAAATCAAGTACAGCCTCTCCTCTTGTAGGCGTATCTACATACTGTGTCAAGAAACCTTCCTGAACACACCTAACAAACTCCACCCCATCTAAACCCCTTGCTCTAGGGAGATGCCAATTGATATTTGGGAAATTAAAACCTCCCATCACGACAACTCTGTTATTATTACACCTTTCCAGAATCTGTTTCTCTATCTGCTCCTCGATATCCCTGTTACTATTAGGTGGCTTATAAAAAACACCCAGTAAAGTTATTGACCCCCTTCCTGCTCCTAACCTCAACCCACAGAGACTCCGTAGACAATCGCTCCATAACTTCCACCTTTTCTGCAGCCATGACACTATCTCCGATCAACAGTGCCAAACCCCCACCTCTTTTGCCTCCCTCCTTGTCCTTTCTGAAACATCTAAAGCCCGGCACTTAAAGTAACCAATCCTGCCCCTGAGTCATGCAAGTCTCTGTAATGGCCACCATATCATAGCTTCAAGTACTGATCCACACTCTAAGCTCATCCGCTTTGTTCACAATACTCCTTGCGTTAAAATAGATACATCTCAAACCTTTGGTCTGAGCACTTCTCTTCTCTATCACCTGCCTATCCTCACCCTCACACTGTCTACAAGCTTTCTCTATTTGTGAGCCAACCTTCTCTTCCCCAGTCTCTTCAGTTCGGTTCCCACCCCCCAACAATTCTAGTTTAAACTCTCCCCAATAGCCTTAGCAAACCTCCCCGCCAGGATATTGGTCCCCATTGGATTCAAGTGCAACCTGTCCTTTTTGTACAGGTCACACCTGCCCCAAAAGAGGTTGCAATGATCCAGAAACCTGTATCCCTGCCCTCTGCTCCGATCCCTCAGCCACGCATTTATCCTCCACCTCACTATTCCTATTCTCACTGTCGCGTGGCACAGGCAGTAATCCCGAGATTACTACCTTTGGGATCCTGCTTCTCAACTTCCTGCCTAACTCCCTGTAGTCTGTTTTCAGGACCTCTTCCCTTTTCTTACCTTTATCATTGGTACCAATATGTACCACAACCACTGGCTGTTCTCCCTCCCACTGCAGGATATCTTGGAAGCAATCTGAATCATCATGAACCCTGGCACCTGGGAGGCAAACTACCATCCAAGTTTCTTTCCTGTGTCCACAGAATAGCCTGTCTGACCCCCTGACTATAGAGTTCCCTATTACTATTGCCTTCCTC
Source organism: Hypanus sabinus (assembly GCF_030144855.1). Taxonomy (NCBI): domain Eukaryota; kingdom Metazoa; phylum Chordata; class Chondrichthyes; order Myliobatiformes; family Dasyatidae; genus Hypanus; species Hypanus sabinus. The sequence goes on along the minus strand of NC_082715.1, from coordinate 80,865,523 downwards.
TTCCTTTCCCTACCCTTCTGATCCACAGGGCTAGTATGTACCATATTCTACCTTGAGATTCATTTTCTCGTGGGCGTTCTTAGTAGAATAATGAAAAACAATAGAATCAATGAAAAAGTACTTGATAAACAAACTGATCATCAATAATCAATTTTTTGGTTGCTATGTCCTGCTTCTACTTCTTTGCGTATGACTGAGGGAAGACTGATTAGATTATTGTTAGTTAGAATGTATTTTGTAATCAGGATATATATATATACAACTTTGCACATTATTGGATAAATGTTACTGTTTTAGTTAAAGACAGAATGTATAAAGATTGATTTTATTTGTCACAAGTACATTGAAATATACAGTGAAATGCAAGGTTTGTGTCAACGATAATCACAGTGTGAGGATGTGCTGGGGGGCAGCCCACAAGTGTCATATGCTTCTGGCACCAACATAGCATGCACAACGTACTAACCCTAACCCATACATCTTTGGAATGTGGGAGGAAAACAGAGCACTGGAGGAAACCCATGTCGTCATGGGGTGGTGGGAGGAACAAACAAACTCCTAACTGACAATGATGGGAATTGAGCCTGATCACTGATTGCTGACACTGTAAAGCATTACAAGAACTGCTATACAAGAACATGCCACCTCTATGTTTAGAGACCTGTCCCATTTTGGAGAACACCTTTACTATCAGGCTGTGATCTTCTTGGTATCTATAGCTTTATCAGTACACTTAGCCATGGAAGGATAGTTGAAACCCAGGAAAAGAAGCATTGGGCTGGGCTCACATATTACTGGCTGGAAATTCAAAGGAAGCCAGTCATCTGTACTTATGCTATGGACCAGTGAGCTATAGGTTGTAGCATATGGCATATAATTCCCTGTTTTTATTTGTATGTAATTTGAAGTCTCTGGTCACTCTAACAGCTCCTTGCAGAATTTCAGCTGTGAAACTGGTTGGAACGGGGTGTAGAATAGCTATTTTTCTTGATTTTTTTCTTATAGATAACTTTCTCATGCTTGCTTGTATTTTTATTAATCATCTCCATACAAATAATTGTTCAGTTAATTTTCCAGTAATTACAATATAGTTGCCTCTATATTTTTCTAGAAACTTCTTAGTTTCAGTAGCAAGTATCACTTTACTTGAATCTGGTCATTTGGTTATTTTATTGGTTACAGTGCCTTGAATAGTACCACCACCCCCCCAACCCTTTGTTTACATAAATGAGTATTATTAAAACCAGGGATATTGATCAATTTAACAGACTTTTTGTGTGAATCACCTGCTCCTTTTTTTCACAGTAGAGCCCAAAAGACAGAGAAAATTGTAAACCATGAAAAATTAAAACTTAGAAATCCAAAATGCTAGCAGTTCAAACGTATTCTTCCCCCTTTGCTCAATACTTAGTTGAACCAGATCTCGCAGCTATTACAGCCAATAGTCTTTTTAGATAAGTCTTTATTAGCTTTGCACAATGTGATGGAGCAAGATTTGTCCATTCCTTCTTGCTATTTGCTCAAGCTGAGCCAGGTAAATTGGGGAGCAGTGATAGACAATCTTATAGTCTTGCCAGAGTTATTTATTCAAGTTAAGGTCCGGACTCTGACTGGGCCGCTCAAGGGTATCGATTTTCTTCATCTGAAGCCACTCCATGGTTGCTCTGGCAGTGTGCCTGAGGTCGTTCTCCTGCTGAAAGGCAAACTTCCTCCCCAGTTTAAGCTTTCTGCCTAGGTTTTATCTAGGACCTCTCTGTACTTAGCAGCATTCGTTTTCCCATCAACCTCCACCAGATTTCCAGTCCCTGCCACCAAAAGGTATCCCCATAGCATGATGCTACCTCCTCCATACTTTACAATCAGGATGGTGTTACCTGGCTGATGTGCAGTATTAGCTTTACACCACACAGACTGTAATTCCATCGGCAGTATTCTTGTTTCTGACTAACTCACTCCAAAAACATGAGCACTAAATGACCATTACCCTGTTGGAAGTGATGTCTTTCGGCCTCTTGATGTACAAGAAAAGTGCTGCTGCACTACTTTCAGAATACGTCAAGGCCTGAGCAATATTCAAATCTCAAACAGCATTACTAAACCAGCTTATCAAATTGCCATTTCGAGAACACTGTATAATACAAGGGCTCTTGGGTTTCTGAAATTACTCTGCTCAGTACTTCATAAACTATATAATTGAATATAAGACTATTTACATTTCTAAAATCCTGATGTCATGAAATCATTAAAGAGGTCAGATTTAAAGATCAGCTTTATTTGCCACATCAAAACATACAGTGAAAGGTATCTTTTGTGCCACCATATGAGGTGTTCTGGGGGCTGCCCACAAGTCACTAATCCTAATGTACGTCTTTTGAATATGGCACTGTAAAGCATTGTACTAACCATTACACCACCTTGCACCATATATATCCAGATTAGTTTTATTTTTCATCTCATGAAAATAAGATCACTTCCATGTCTTTCTTATCAAAATCAGGTAGCCATAGGTTTACCGTGAGAGACAGGAGTTTTAAAGGTGTTCGTGGGGGGGGGGAGGGGGAATAGATTTTTCACGCAGACGGTGGTTGATATCTGAAACTTTCTACTGGAGTCACCACATTTGACAGATGTTTCACCATCACTTGAATAGGCAAGGCATGGAGAAGTTTGGCCTAATGCTGGCAAATGGTGTAGATGGGGAAAAAAGGAACCAATATTTTTTGCTACAGCCATACTCGTGCAGCACAAGGGCTGGCCCTTTTTCAATGAATCAAAGTAAAATTTCTGGGACAAAGTAGTCCAGAATGCCCAAGAAGTGTTCAGACTCAGAGTCTGAAGAGTCAATGGTTTCAGTATCCACGTGGAAGGAATCAACCTGGAAGACAATTGGGACTGCACCGGCTGTGGAGAAGGTGGACCAAGAAGCCTATATTTGTGCTACACCACTCTACGATCAAAACTCAAAGAATCATTATCAAAACATCTGTAATTCTTGAAGATTATTAAGATTCAATATTATTCCACTAGACTGTGACTCCTTAAGATCTGTAATCTGTTTCCAGTAGTTCCAGCTAGACTAGGTCAATGCCTCACCAAGCTTTCAAATATTTTACATTTTATGTTGTTAGCATTGTCTGGAAAAATTGATGCTAACTATCAATGCATTTTATTTTCCCTTAATTAATAAGTAAATCTAATTCTGGCTTAGGCAGATATTATTTCTTTGTACAGTAGTAGGTTGGCAGGGCCCAAAGACAAGGAGAGCTGGAAAAAGGAGAGAAGAAGCAAAACCTTTCTTTGTTTTTCCTCCTTCAAAACCAGCAAGGAGAGCAATGGAGAGCAGTTTAGCCATCTTTAGACTTGCACTGTATTTGAACATAGGAACATGAATCTGGCTTTAAACATTCTGGCCTGTTCTAACATTCAATGAAACAATGGCTGCTCTAATACCTAATTGTCAGACCAATGTTTGGCAATACTTTGGGCAAAGTCTGAAGTTGAAGGCCTGATGTCTACGAGTCTGAGAATCTTGGGCCAAGGTCGGAGGACTAGAGGCCCAGAGGCAGCTGACATGGGGTTAGAGGCCTGTCTATGTGTGTAATTGGGTGGTGGGTGGAAGGGATGGAAAAGGCATCTGTATTGTTATTGTTGTCTTGCTTTGTTCTGCTGAAGATCTACTGCAGAAGATCTCTGGGATCATTTTGGTAGCAGTATACATTCTACCTCAGGCCAATGTCAATCAGGCTTTAGGTGATCCGAGCAATGGGATCAACATTGCTCAGATCATCTAAAGCCATCACAATAGGTCAAAGGCAGATGCAATTTCAGTTGCAACTTCATGGGAGAGTGGCAAAGAGAAAACCACTGTTGAAATTTTGGCTAGAAGGCATGTGGGTGACTCTGAAGTCAGCTGGATCATACACCAATCCTCTTAAAGGGATCAGAAGTGGAGAGAGTGAGCAGTTTCAAGTTCCTGGGTGTCAAGATCTCTGAGGATCTAACCTGGTCCCAACATATTGATGCAGTTATAAAGAAGGCAATACAGCAACTATACTTCATTAGGAGTTTGAAGAGATTTGGTATGTCAACAAATACACTCTCAAAAACTTCTACTGATGTACCGTGGAGAGCATTCTGACCATCTGGTGTGGGGGGTGGGGGTGCTACTGCACAGACCAAAAGAAGCTGCAGAGGGTTGTAAACGGGTAGAGAGCCCATCTTGGGTACTGGCCTAGAAAGAGCCCAGGACATCTTCAAGGAGTTGTGTCTCAGAAAGGCAAGGTCCATTATTAAGAACCTCGATCACGCAGGGCATGCCCTTTTCTTACTGTTACCATCAAGTAGGAGGTACAGAAGCCTGAAGACACACACTCAGTGATTCAGGAACAGCTTCTTCCTCTCTGCCATCTGATTCCTAAATGGATATTGAACCCTTAAACACTACCTCACTAGTTTTATATTATTTCTGTTTTTTGCACAGTTTTTAATCCAGTCAATATACCTATACTGCAATCTATTTATTTATTTTCTTCTATGTTGTATATTGCATTGAACTGTTGCTGCTAAGTTAACAAATTCCACAACACATGTTGGTGATAATAAACCTGATTCTGATTCTGAATATGGTGGGTATACCATGTTGACACTAGAATGTGTGGTGACACTTGCAGGCTGCCCCCAGCACATCTTTGAGTGTGTTGGTCATTAATCCAAAAGACGTATGTTTTGAAGTACATGTGATATATAAATCTGAATTTGAATTCCAAGTCTCTTCACAAGTGTCTTTATTTAACAAAGGAATCTATCGACCATAGACTTAAAATTAACTATTGACCTGACATTATTTTCCGTTTGTGGAAGAGAGTTCAAAATTTCCCAAGTTATTTCCTAGTTTCCCAAAAGTGGTCTGTCTCTGATTTCTAGACGTAGTCCCAGACTTTCAAACAGTTGGCCTTGTGGTCAAGCAAATCTTAAAAAAAACAGTTGTGGTAAACTATGTGTATTCCTGTCTGGACACACCCCTCTGCCGACTGCTCCTGTGGCTCCTCCCACAGACCCCTGTATAAAAGCGATTGGAGGCACTGCTCCTCCCTCAGTCTCCAAGATGTTGTGGTCACATTTGCAGCTAATAAAAGCCTATCTTTTGCCTCCCAACTCCGAGAGTTATTGATGGTGCATCACCAATGTGGCAATGATCATCAGTTATACACTTAGCTAAACAAATATGTCATCCAGTTTCATGGCTGAGCTTTGGAGAAGATAGGGATGGTTTGTGCAGCAGTCAGGGTAGGATTGGAATGGGGTGGTCAGCAGGACTGGCAGTGATCAGCAAGGATTGTGGGGCAGAGGCACAGGGTAATGTCCAAGGATTGTGAGCAAAAATTAAATAAATGGTGAAGAGTTGATGCTACTGTAGATCAAAGGCTCTTTCAAGAGCCTTGTTAGAGGGTTCACAGTAGCATAACACTTTACACTGCCAGCAATGTGGGTTCAATTCCTACCAATGTCTATAGGAACTTGTAGGTTCTCCCCTTGACCACATGGGTTTCCTCCGGAGCTCCATTTTCCTCCCACAATCCAAAAGCAGGCATGTTAGGTTTAGTGAGCTGTGGGCATGCTATGTTGGCACTGGAAGCATGGCCACACTTGCAGGCTGCCCCCGGCACATGCTCGGACTACATTGGTCATGGACGCAAATGTTGCATTTCACTGTAAGTTTCAATGTACATGTGATAAATAAAGCTAATCTTTTTAAACCTGATCCTTAATCTTTACTTTTCATAAACTAGCCATTCTGTAGTGCCGGTACAAAAAAGCCACTGTTACATATACCAGATTCTAGTTCCTCAGAGTCACAGAGGTAAAAGAAATGAATAGGATAACTGCCAGCAGGCTTTTTCTACTGGGCGAGACTAGAACTAGAGGTCAAAGGTTAAGGGTGAAAGTTGAAATATTTAAGGGAAACCTGAGAGGGAGCTACATCATTCAGAGTGTTGTGTGAGTGTGGAATGGGCAGCCAGCAGAAGTGGTGGATGGGGGTTCGATTTCAATATTTAAGAGAAATTTGGATAAGTACATAGATGAGAGGAATATGGAAAGCTGTGGTCCAGGTGTGGGGATGGAGCTAGGCAGAATAACAATTCCACATGGACTAGATGAGCTGAAGGCCTGTTTCCATGTTGTAGTGATCTATGACTCTAAATAGAGAGGGTAACGACTGTGCAAGAATCAAAACCAGCAGCAACAACGAGGAGCAATGAGACAGCAGAAGGAACAGGAGTCCTGGGTCCTATGCTGCCAAGTACGGAAGCAGTTACTCGGGCTCCTGGACCTGTTTCACTCACCTCAACAATGAACTGACTCTGCAGCCTGTAGACTCACTTTCAGGGACTCTGCAGCTCATGTTTCCCGTATCATCTGCTGGATTTGTTCTTTTTCACACATTCGATGTTTGTCAGTCTTTGCTGTGTGTGGTTTTTCATGCATTCTGTTGTGTTTCTTTGTTTTGTGGGTATCTGCAAGAAGATGAATTTTAAAGTTTTATATGCTATACATACTTTGATAATAAACTTACATTGAACTTTGAAGAAAGCATAAATAAACACAGAGTAGAGAGAGCAGAAAGGCCTCAATGCATTGGAATGTCTGCTCAGATTTCATGCTCAAAACTATGAAATAGTTCTTAAACCCAAAACATTCTGGTCCAGAAACTGAAGTGCTCCCAGGAGAATGGGCACAGGATCAGATTTCTCATGTGTCTTAGTTTGCATCAAGTAAAAAAGAAACATGAATCAGCCTTTCTAACAGCCTAAGCATCTATGCAAAGCTCTAGTTCAGAGTGAATTTGATGTATTTTCTGTGGTGTGAGATGTATACAGTATATTTTGCAACAGAAGGAAGAAATGTTTCCCTATAGATTTTGCAAAGTTCTATGCAAAAGACTTTTTGATGTGTCTGTAAAAAACTTGTGAGCTGATAAAACAGAAAGAACCCTTTAGAAACAGAAATAGGCCATACCAGCCGTTGTGCCTGTTCCATAACTCAACAAGATCACGGGTGATTGTGGGGTGGTACAGTACCATGAAGGTTAGTTACAGTGTCAGCTGTAAGATCAGGCATCAATTCCTGCCACGGTCTGTAAGGAGTTTGTATGTTCTCCTTGTTACCACGTGGGTTTCCACTGGGTCCTCCAGTTTCTTCCCACATTCAAACGATGGATGGGTTAGGGTTAGTAACTTGTGGGCATGCTATGTTGGCACCAGAAACACAGCAATCTTTCCAGGAATTTACAGGAAAATAAAATACAATAGAATTTACAAAAAACTAAACATAACCAATGCATACAAAATGCTGAAGGAGTTCAGCAGGCCAGGCAGCATCTAAGGAAAAAAGTACAGTTGACATTTTGGGCCACAACCCTTTAGCAGGACTCTAATTATAGAGTCTAATGGCTGAGGGTGAGAATGACCCCATATAGCATTCTTTGGAGAAGCATATTTGTTTTAGTCTATTACTGAAATTACTCTTCTGTTCAGCCAAGGTGGTATGCAGAGGGTGAGAAATGTTGTCCAGAATTGCCATGATATTCCAGAGGGTGCTTTGTTCTGCCACAGCCTCCAGTATGTCCAGTTTGTCTCCTACAACAGAGCCAGCCTTTCTAATCAGTCTTTTGAGCTTGTTGGCATCACCCATGTTGATGCCACCCTGCCAAAGGATTTCGGCTCAAAACATCGACTGTACTTTGTTCCATAGATGCTGCCTGGCCTACTGAGTTCCTCTAGTATTTTGTGTGTGTTGCTCAGATTTCCAGCATCTGCAGATTTTCTCTTGTTAATACATAAGACTGACAAACAACCAATGTGCAAAAGAAGACAAACTGTGCAAATTTGTTGTATGGTACAAGCTGCAGCTCAACATCAGTAAGACAAAGGAGATGGTGATGAACTTTAGGAAGACCAAGCCTGCATTGCTCCCCGTTACTATTGATGGTGAGGACGTGGATGTGATGAGGACCTACAAGTACCTGGGAGTGTACCTGGACAACAGACTTGAGTGTAGCACCAATATAGAGTCTGTGTACAAGAAGGGCCAGGGTTGCCTCTACTTCCTGAGGAGACTGAAATCCTTTGGAGAATGCAGGCCTCTCCTTCACATGTTCTGCCAGTCTGTCGTTGCCAGTACAATCTTCTATGCAGTAGTGTGCTGGGGCAATGGCATCAACATGGATGATGCTAAAAGGCTCAATAAACTGATTAGAAAGGCTGGCTCTATTATAGGAGTCAAGTTGGACATGCAGGAGGCTGTAGTAGAATAAATACCCCTCCGGAAAATCCTGACAATTCTAGACAATATTTCTCACCCTCTGTATGCCACCTTGACTGAACAGAGGACTACTTTCAGTAATAGAAAGAGTGCTCCAAAGAGTGCTATATGAGGTCACAGTTTAAGGATAAAGGGGAAGCCTTTTAGGACCGAGATGAGGAAAAACTTCTTCACACAGAGAGTGGTGAATCTGTGGAATTCTCTGCCACAGGAAACAGTTGAGGCCAGTTCATTGGCTATATTTAAGAGAAAGTTAGATATGGCCCTTGTGGCTAAAGGGATCAGGAGGGTATGGAGAGAAAGCAGGTACAGGGTTCTGAGTTGGATGATCAGCCATGATCATACTGAATGGCGGTGCAGGCTTGAAGGGCCGAATGGCCTACTCCTGCACCTATTTTCTATGTTTCTATGTCATTCTTACACTTGGCCATTAGACTCTATGAGTCAACATATAGCCAGGGAAGTGATGACCACCTCCTTTTAGACTGTCATTAACCTCTGTTACACACCCTACTATCACAAACACCCTGTTCAATACCACCATCACTTCTTATCTGGACTGTGCACCCATTACTATATAATATTACAGTAATTCTTGCACTACCATCTTGTCAGTGTGAACTTGTAAATCTTGTAATCTTTGACTTGTAAATCTTGTACATCTTATTTTAAGGTAACTTTTTTATTCTTTCTTACCTCTGTTCTAATATTTGTATATCTGTGCACTTGCAACACTACCATGACATTAATTTCCTTTGGGAATCAATAAAGTATCTGTCTACCCATTTCATTATATAAATAATAAAGAAAACATGAGTTGTAAAGAGTCATTGAAAGTCAGTGTGTAGGTTGTAGAATCTGTTTAGAGTTGAGGTGAATGAAATTATCCAAGTGATTAAGGAACCTGATGATTGTAGGGTGGTAACTGTTCCTGGTGGTGTGAGCCTTAGGCTTCTATATTTTCTGAGAAGAGAGCATGCCCTGGATGTTGGGTGCTACTTTTTTGTGGCAGTGCTCCACCTGAATGTGCTCAGTGATGAGGTGAGATGTGCCTCTTGTGGACTAGGCTGTATCCACCACTTTTTATAACTTTTTCTGTTCCTGGACACTGGTCTTTCCACACTTTTCATGGTGCCATCAGTTACTCTCCCAGGAGAGGGATATCAGAGACCCCAGAGAAGGAATGTTGCTGACTTGCTGAAACATGGGATCAGCAGGTTGGGAAACCAGCCTACTGAGGTAGAAATTGGATATCAGGGGTACTGCCATTTCAGCAATATCACTGTGGGCACTACTTTTGTTCAATGTACAGACTAATCTGCTTGGCAAAGAACATCTCCTGCATTTCAAAGACATACTGTTTCAATTACTTTTTATTAAATATGGAAATTGAAAACACCTTTTAGATCTATAAACAAAACTAAAATTTAATAACAATCTTAGACAAATATTTTTCTAAATCAGAAAAACCTTAGACTTGAGAAGGTGGGCACCCACTCTGTTCCTTACAGTACGTGGAAGCCAGTGGAGCCTCTTATTGCCACGGTGGATCTGTAATTTTTACACTTTTTACTCTTACTCTTGCAAGCTGCATAGTCTGGTCTTATGAAAGTCAATGTCAGTGTATCTGCAAGAGAGAAGGAGAAGCAGAAATTACATCTGTTGGTGATTGGTTCAAGAACAGCACAGACAGTTGCCTAGCAACAGATGGTAGATTGATAAATCCCAGTAATCTCTTAATGTTCTCCTCTAATTTAGGCAGTTTATCTCAGAGGATCTATCCTGGGATCAGCACATTGATTCAATCATGAAAAACACACGCCAGTGGCTATACTTCATTAGGAGTTTGAGGAGATTTGGTACGTCGCCAAAGACTACCAAGTTTCTACAGATGCACAGTGGAGAACATTCTGACTGGTTGCCTCATAGCCTGGTGTGGAAGCTCCAATGTGCAGGATCGCAACAGGCTGCAGAGGATTGTAGACTTAGCCAGCTACATCATGGGCACAACCCTCCCTCCCACTGAGGACATCTTCAAAAGGCGGCGCCTCAAGAAAACTGCATCCATCATTAAAAACCCTCATCACCCAGGACATGCCTTCTTTTCATTACTACCATCAAGGAGAAGGTTCAGGGGCCTGAAGAAACACACTCAATGATTCAGGAACAGCTTCTTCCCCTCTTTCATCAGATTTTTGAATGGTCCATGAACACTACCTCATTATTCCTGTTTTGCAATATTTATTTATAATTGTAACTTATCATAATCTTTTCATGTTTTACACTGTACTGCTGCTACAAAACAACAAATTTCATAACATTTGTCAATGATAATAAAACTGATTCTGATAATTCTTGTTTTTTAAAAGTAAATTGAACTGACCAAGTATGTTGAATGAAAGGATGAGCTGTTGATGTGAGCACTTTGGCCCATATGCTTCATGGGAAAGACCTTGTCTATTGAATACTTGATCAGTCTGAATGGACCCCTCAACCATGTATAGCCCGACGACCAATCTTTTACTTTTTCTGCACTATTCATCTCACAGAGTTCCCCCACACATTCGTTGCTTTCTGCATATTATTTAATTCTAAACTTACTGTGCATTTTCTTCCTTTAACCCTGAGACCATCGCCACAGCTCTTCATTTTGTACTAAACTGTAATATATTATAAGGCCATTTCATCTATACTCTTATGGATCCTTTGTCTTTGAATAAAATGGCAGGATTCTTAGCAGTACGGAGGAACAGAGGGATTCTTGTATAAGTTTTAGTTTGTGCACTGTTCTCTGGCTGAACAACACAAGAGCTGTCCAGCGTGGTGTTGATACTGGTGTTGGTTTATTATTGTCACATGTACCAAGATACTGTGAAAAGTTTGCCTTGCATTCTATTCATACAGATCAAATCATTACAGAATGCATCGAGGTAGGTTAAGGTAAGACAATAACAATGTAGAATAAAATGTAAAAATGACCAAAAAGTGAAGTGCGGGAAAATGATAAACTCATCTCCTTCTACCTTAGGCCACAAACTTATCAATCACCCCGATGAGTTATTAACTTCAAACTTTCTGCATAATCACTCAAAGAGTTGAACTGCATGTGCATGTAACGAGAGCTGTATAACTCATCTCCATCTACCTTAGGCCACGAACTTATCAATCACCCTTGCTGTGGACACTTCCTGGAGTCCAAGATCCGTGTGCTACACGACCGCTGGACTAAGTATGTAAATATAGGAGGGGACTATGTTGAAAAATAAATGTGCTAGGTTTTCTAAAATTGACTCCTTCTACCTTAGGCCACAAACATATCAATTACCCCTTGTACATAGTAATTGACAGACACAATTGATCCAGCTAAGTATTTCACAATGGACAAACAAAATTGCACCAATATGTTGCCTTTCATGACTCAGGATGTCCCAAAGCACTTTATAACTAATGGCACACTTTTGAAATATAATCACTGCTGCAGCTTAGGGAAACTGAGAAACTATTCTACTCAGTTAACTGCCACGTGTAATAAAATAATAGCAACCATATTACCTGCTTTTAGGTATTGGTGGAGGAATAAATATTGTCCAGTACACTGAGAAAGCTTACTATCATCCTTTACCTTCATCTGAGAATGTAATTCAGTGGTCCCCAACCACCAGGCCGCGAGGAAATGATGTGATTTGGCGGTATGAAATGATGTAAGTCAGCTGCCCCTTTCCTCATTCCCTGTCATGCCCACTGTTGAACTTGAATGCACGTGAGGTCATCAGTGGCCTAAACGCAGTGATACCCTAGCGCCAGGGATCACTGGTTGGTCTTGGGTAACTGGCCACCTCGCGCGGCCGGCAAGAAGTACCATTGCTACTGGCCTGGAGGGCAGACAGATGGGTGCCGTCTCTAAACCTGTTTAGCACACCGAATGTTCGAGGGAAACCCGGTGCTAAAATATTCACAGTCGACCTAATTTGGGCTCAAGGTTTCACAAGTAGCAGAGTGGCTACCTCGCTGCGATCTACTGAAAGTCAACCCTCGAGCCAAACTTTTGTTGGTCAATAGATCTGATGCACCATCAATAACTCTCGGAGACGCGAGGCAAGAGATAGGCTTTTAGTAGCTGGAAGAGAGCACTATCAGCAGCAAGAGACCATCAGACAACATCCTGGAGACTGAGGGAGGAGCAGTGCCTCCAATCGCCTTTATACAGGGGTCTGTGGGAGGAGCCACAGGAACAGTCAGCGGGGGGGAGGGGGGGGGGTGTCCAGACAGGTATATGTAGTTCAGCACAAGATCCTACCTACCTATGGAGGGGGCGGGGCACACACCCTGTTGCACTCCTTGCTTGGTCAGTTGCTCTCTCCGGACTGCGACCACCACGGCCCCAGTATGGGGACCTCCGGCCCTTACCTTGTCCTCTCACTGGTGTGTTGCAATGATTTTATGTATTCGTACGAGGAAAATATGCGCTGTGTGTTTAAGATCCAAACGTTACTTAAAATGTTATGATGCTATTGACTTATAAGTGAGTTACAATTGACTTATCACTATATTCATGTGAGGAAAATATGCGCTGTGTGTTTAATATTAAATTTATTAGATAAACCCTTTTAGAAACGAAATTGAGTCTATTAGCCACTTATAAATGACTTATAGTTGACTTATCATCTATATTCCGGTGGTGATTAACATCCCTAAACCCCCTCCCCACCATCGGCTGGTCCGCAAGAATATTGTCAATATTAAACTGGTCCGCGGTGCAAAAAAGGTTGGTGGCCTCTGGTGTAATTGGCACAAGCCTAAATATTTAAAGATCTTAAAAGATTAGTTGGTCACAAGTACATCAAAACATAGAGTGAAATGTGTCATTTGTGTCAACGGTAAACAATGTCTGTGATGTGTTTATTTGTCACATGAAAAACCAAACATCAAAACATACAATGAAACGCGCTGTTTGCTTCATATCAGATCAGTGAGGATTGTGCTGGACAACCCGCATGTGTTGCCACATTACCAGTGCCAATACCATGCCAACAACTGACTAACCCTAACCCATATATCATTTTTGTTTCGGAATGTTGGAGGAAACTCACTTGGCCACAAGGAGAAGGTACAAACTCCTTAAAGACAGCAGCGGGATTAAAATTCCAATTCCTGATCACTGCCATTATGCTGCATGCAATCTCATCTGAAAGATGGCACCCATTTTTGCAAGGTTTGCTTAAGTTCTTGCTAAAAACATTGCAGAATTCCCAGGAAATAATTTCATGAGACTCATCCTATAATTTCTACACGAGATTGTTGACATTGATGGAGCATAACAATGGACCATAATTTTCAAAAATTCAGGCCCAAGAGCCTAATTCTAGATTTCTAGCATTGATTGCTTACATCAACTGCAGGTCTGAGCAATAGCCCAAATTTAACGAAAGCGTAACTTTGCCACTTAAGAGCTGTTTTATCCTCCAACTTAAATTCCTGATGCAGAATATTGTTGCCTGTGCATCCACTGAAGTGGAATTATACTGACAGCCAAAATGACACAGTGGCAGCACAGTAGCATAGCTGTTAGTGCATTGTTTTACAGTGCCAGCAATCACCAATCAGGATTCAATTTCTGCCACTGCCTGTAAAGAGTTTATATGTTCTCCGTGTGATTGTGTGAGCTTCATCGAGGTGCTTTTGTTTCCTCAATTTTCAAAGACATACAGGTTAGGGTTAGTAATGGTAAGCTGTGGGTATGTTATGTTGGTGCCATAAGTGTGGGGACTTGCGGGCTGCCCTGTACAATCTTAGTTGATTTGATGCAAAAGACACACTTCACTGTATGTTTAGTTGTACATGTGACAAATAAAGTTAGTCTTTAAAGACATATAGTTCTCTAGGTAAAGTCTACCCAGTAGTTTATGCCGCAACAATTCTTACAATACAGCAGATTTTCAATCTAATATAAAAATATGGAGGTGCTAGAGGGGACGCTAGCAATTTTTCTGGGAATATATAACAGAACAGGAAAGTTGTAATTATCAGGAGAATTTGTACAGGAAGGGAACAATTCTCTTAAGGTGCTTGTTAACTGACCTGACGTAAGACTTCAAAATGAAGATAGAGTTTGACAGGGCATATTCAGAGATGATGTAACCCTTTATGGCAGGAAGCCAAAACTAGGGACCATTCATATATGCCTGCTACCAATAAATCACATAAGGAATTTAGGAGAAACCTGAGAAAATGCTGAAAATGTCGAACTTATTATTTCATGGAATAGTTGTGGCTGATTTGAAAAGCCAGAAAAGTAGAAAAGGGAGATGGTGTGTAACAAAGGAAGATGAGAAGAGGCTCATATGGAATACTACTTTAGTTCAGTTGAGCTCATGGCTTTTTTTTGTGTCCTAAATTCCTTATAATAGATGACTTGTGTTTATTAATTATTCTGCTCTTAGTACTTCAGAAATAAGCGCTGTAGCCTTGTATCTCTTCACAGACTTGCATTTAACATGATAACTTTAATGCATTTTCCTTTCTGTTGGTTTCTTGGTCCCATATGATCACTGTTTATCTGCATCTACATTTAGTTTCAACCGCCCCCTATTGGCAGAATGGTCTAAAATCAGTACTTCTGAATACTGTATCTACAAAATTCAATCATAATATTCAAGGGTCAACTTTATTTGCCATATATATTTACATTTATTAAGAACTTGCTGTGGTGTGTTGGTCAGGGTGTGATATGCAACAAAAAAATTGACAATTATAAAGAATTATATAAAAGTAAGTTAAAGGTTTAATTACAAATATGGAATAAGATGGCATAAATACTAGAGGTATTTACAATGTAAACAGCATTATAAAAAGTGGTTTAAGTATTTATGGATACAGCGTAGCGATGGGAGTAAATAGATAGAGGGGTTGGGGATAATTAGGTGGTTGATCAGATTAACTGCTTGAAGGAAGAAATGTTTAAGATGGCGTGAAGTTTTGTTTTAATAGCCCTGTAGGGCTTTCCAAAAGGGAGCTTTTGGAAAAGGCAGTTTGTAGGTGGGTAGAGTCTGTCCACAATTATTTTTCCTGCTCACTTCTTTGTCCTGGAAACATACAAGTCCTGCAGTGATGGTAGACTGCAGCCAATGACCTTTTCCACTGACCTGACTTAGTTTTCAACATGATACACTCAAATTTCCTTTAGCTGCATAGTGAAATAGGGTAACAGCCAATTTGTGGTCATTTTGGGAACTTAATCAGACACTGATGCTTATGCCCCTCCCTTCCCTGTCTCACTCCTCCCTCTATATAACTCACAATACAATGATCCTGCATTCCAAAGAAGTACGGTTAAGGCTGGGGTTAGTAAGTTATTGGCGCCTTAAGCATGGCAATACCTGCAGGCTGCCCAACACAATCCTTGCTAATTTGATTTGACACAAATGGTGCATGTTTTGATGTTTCAATGCACTGCACAAGAAACAAATAAAGCTAGTTTCTTTTTGGAACATTGTGGTGGAAATCAAATCCACATTGCCACATGAACTACCAGCATTTGGCATTTCTGTGGTGACTCCACCCTTTCACTACTACACTGATGGAACCTCCATCAGGTAATTCCTAAGCTTAATGTAATTGTTCTTACACTGACTCTCAATAGTGCCTTCAATCTCCCGCCCCAACTATCCACTAAGATAAAAAAATTAAAGATGAGCTTTATTTGTCATATGTACATCAAAATAGCTAGTGAAATGTGTCGTTTCCATCAAATCAAGTTGGCGAGGATTGTGCTGGGCAGCCTGCAAGTTTCACCACATATTAATGAATATGCTATGTTTGTGTCTGGGAATGAAAATGCACCATGTATAAAAGTATGAGAGACCAGGTTCAGGGGCAAGAGGACTGTCAGAATGGGCCCTGTGCTCTAGTTATACAGCTGGGAAGAGAAGGATCAGGAGCAACTTAACTCAAAGGAAAGGGGAAAAAATTCTTCTGATGATTCATGATGACTATGAAATTGTGTTTGAGGACTGGGCCAGAGATGAAGTTGTAAAGTGGTGTGTGGTTAGAGAATGATCTATCACTGGTGGAGTGATACTTGGCGGCACGCCATGGTAATGTAGCAGTTAGCGAAATGCTTTACAGTACCAGTAATCATTGATCAGCAACAGTGTCAACTGTAAAGTGTTGTGCTAACTGCTCTGCCACCGTGCTGCCTCGATGGGAGGGGGTAGAAGAGAGAATGTCCCATCACAGATACTCTCTCTTCTTCATCCTCCCTTCAAGCAAATGACAAAAGCCTGAAAGCACATACTACCGGACTCAAGAGTTACTATTCCTCTGTTACAAGACTATTGATTTGTTCCCTAGTATGATAGAAAGGGACTCTTGACCTTACAACATACCTTGTTAAGACCTTGCACCTTATTGTCTAACTGCACTACCTTCTCTGGTCCGGTTATTCTGCAGTCTGATATTGTTTTACTTTGTACTACCTCAATGCACTGTTGTAATGAAATAATTTGTATGGACAGCATGCAAAGATAGTTTTTCACTTTAACTAACTGTGTGTCTTATGAGGAAAGGTTGACTGAGCCAGGGTTTTTCTTTTTGGAGCAAAGGAGGATGAGAGGTGAATTGTTAGAATTGTACAAGATGGTAAGAGGCATAGATTGAGTGGAGTGCCAGAAACTTTTACCCAGGGCAGAAATTACTAATACCAAGGGAGTATAATTTAAAGGTGATTGGAGGATATGTAGTAGGGATGTCAGAGGTAAGTTCTTTACATAGGAAGTAGTGAGTGTATGGAACACACTGTCAGGGGTGGTGGTAGAGGCAGATACATTAGGAACATATAAGAAACACGCACAAAATGCTGGAGGAACTCAGCAGGCCAGGCAGCATCTATGGAAAAAAGTACAATCAATGTTTTGGGCCGAGACCCTTCAACAAGACACCAGTGACATTTAAGAAGCTTTTAGATAGGCCCGAGGATGATAGAAAAATGGAGGGCTATGTAGGTGGGAAGGGTGGGATTGATCTTAAGAGTAGGTTAACAGCTTGGCAGTGAAGAACCTGCACTGCACTGTACTGTTCTGTATTCCAGGTACATGTGACAATAAAAGAAAAACAATTTACCAGTTGCCCAGGGACAAAAACCACAGGAACTTGTTTCATATGGTGAAAGCTTCCGATGCTAATGGATGTTATTGTGTTCATGTTTATAACTGTATTCTTATGCAGGACAAAATTCAATGTTCTTATAAGCAAGCAAGATAACAACCAGTGGCAGGAATTGAACCCCAGTTAGTGATCGCTGTAATAACGTTATGCTAACTGCTGAGTCGCCATACAGTCCTTATGTTGAAAAGTTTATTTAACCATTGGGGGAGTACTCTAACTTAGGACATGGTAAATCTGGTTGCCAATTCCGGTCAACCCTTAGGAACATATATAGACAGAAGCTTGTGAAACTCTCTTTCCCTTCTTCATCCCAAAGGGACTATAAGTTACATTGATATATTAGGTAATGTGCAAGAATGATTGCAGTTTGAAGATCCACCAAGCAAGGATGAAGTGTCTGGCAGGAGCAGGAGCAGCACAACATGCAGGTGTCCAACCTGGTGAGACGAAGGAGGTGCCAGGCCCGGAGTCACCCCATAGTGCCTGGAACCTCCAAGTGTTGCAAACTAATCCCTCTAACATCAAGTCTAACAGGATGCGGATCAAACGGCCTACAGCTAACATGACTTTACTGTGGTAGCAGTTTGACAAAGATGTCAACCAAATTCTGGAGGCAACGGCAAAGGGAGAGGTCAATAAGCCCAGTGGAGGTTGGATGTAGGGGATTTGCAGCCCATTCTTTAGCCAGAGCCTTCAGCAATTTGGGCATTGAGGGAGAGAGGAAGAGGAGAGCCATCTGCAGTATCACTGATGCAGCAGAGAGGGCCTCAAGATGGCTGTGGTTCAAAAGTGGGGAGCCATTGAGTCATAAGTAGCTAGCCTTCTGGACACAAGCTGGGGTCTGATCAGCCCCAGCTGGGTCACTTGGAGGAGGGTGTATGATATTGAAACACCCGAAACACCCAGTGATTCCAGGAACACCACTGAAGATGTGTCCAGAGGCATCAGTTGATGTATGTACACAGGTACATCATCTTCTGGTTTAAGATGGCACTGGTGAAGCACAGCGATAACTTGCTGGCAGCAAACACAGCTACTACTTACTTTATTACTCACAATTCTTCTCAAAAATAATCACTGCAATCAAAAGCCTGTAACTTCCCTTTTGGAGGTGAGTTTTTGAACTGCCTGAACAACCTGGCATTTTTAAGGTGTGAACTGGTCTCAAAGGTGCAAGATAATTGCAGCATGCATGTACAGGCTGAATTAAGGTGGCAGGGGCCAAGCACAGGACCGAGAGTAGGGAATGAGCTAATATTTGGCTATTGCTAGAGCAGACTTGGAAGCAATTCAAAGCAGCAGAACAGAGTCGAGGTGGCAGGGCCCAGGCCTAAGAGTGAGGAACAAGCGCGATTTGATGGATTTAAGTGCTGGCTCTAATTCGAAAGATTGGGTACAGGCCAAATCAAGCTAGTGGGGTCCAGCCCTGAGAGCCTATCAAAGTGGCAGGGTTGGGTCCAAGAGTGAAGAATGAGCTGAGGTTTAGCCAATTTGAACACCGGACCAGATTGAAAAGATCAGGGTATTGGGGTCGGAGGCAAGGGATGGGCAGGTGTTCAGCTCATTATTTCTCAAGTTTACTCAAATCTGTGCTGAGCTGAAGCTGTGGCCTGCAAGTAATGGGCTCCTGGAGTTGCCTCAACTACTAAGATTTTCTGTCATATTCCACTTGAATGATAGATTTGTACAAGGGAATAGGCCATTTCACCCGAACAGTCCACACCAACTAGTGTACGTAATTCTGCATTAACCCCATTACCCAGCACAGTCTACAGCTCTTGGAGCCTACAAGATTCAAGTGTCCACCCTAGACATTTGTTAAATGCTGTCAGTGATGCAGCTTTAAACATTCTCTCAGACAATGCACTCCAGGTAATCACTGCTGAGTAAATAAGTTCTTCTCATATCTCTGAATATTTCCTCTCTTCCCAAAAACCTTTGTCCTCTAGTTTTATCGATAAGGAAATTAAGCGGCGCTGTAGGATGGAGGTTAGTGTAGTACTATTACAGCACCAGCAATCTATTGGGCCGAATGGTTTAATTCTGCTCCTATGTTTTATGGTCTTAAGGTCTAACCTGGGTTCAATTCCACTGTTGTCTGTAAAAAGTGAGTACATTCTCCCTGTGGCCATTGGGTTTCCTCCCAAATTCCAAAGACGAATGGGTTAATTAGTGACAGCCCTGAGAATCATTTTCTTGTGTGCATACTCAATAAATCTAATAACCATGATAGAACCAATGAAAGACCACACCAAAAAAAGACAATAAACTGTGCAAACACAAAAGAAAGAAACAAAGAATAATGATAAATAAACAAGGAATAAATATTGAGATCATGAGATGAAGAGTCCTTGAAAGTGGGAACTGGTTGTGGGAATTGTGCAGTGATGGGGCAAGTGAAGTTATCCCCTCTGGTTCAAGAGCCTGATGGTTGAGGAGTAATAACTGTCACTGAACCTGGTGGTGTAAGTCTTGCGGCTCCTGTACCTTCTTCCTGATGACAGCAGTGAGAAGAGAGCATGACCGAGGTGGTGAGGGTCCCTGTTATGGATGCTACTTTCCTGTGACAACGCACCATGTAGATACGCTCAGTGATGGGGAGAGCTTTACTTATGAAGGACTGGGCCATATCCATTATTTTTTGTGGGATTTTCTGTTCAAGGGCATTGTTGTTTCCGTGCCAAGCAGCAATGCAGCCAGTAAATTTACTCTCCACCACATACCTATAAAAGTTGGTCAAAGTTTTAGATGTCATGCTGAATCTTTGCAAACTTCTGAGGAAGTAGAGGTGCTGCTGTGCTTTCTTTATGATTGTTCTTATGTGCTGGGCCCAGGACAGGTCCTCTGAAAAAAACAGCACCAAGGAACTTAAAGTTGCTCTCCACCTCTGATACCCTGATGAGGAGTGATTCATGGGCCTCTGGTTTCCTCCTCCTGTCAATAATCAGCTCCTTGGTCTTACTGACTTTGACAGATTGTTGTCACATCTCTCAGCCAAATTTTTCAATCTCCCTCCTATATGCTGATTCAACACTACCTTTGATTTGACCAACTAATTGGTGTTGTCAGCAAACTTAAAATGGCTTTGGAGCTGTGCTTAGTCACACAGTCGTAAGTGTGAAGTGAATAGAGCAGGAGGCTAAGCACACAGCCTTGTGGTATACCTGTGCTGATGGAGATTGTGAAGGAAATGTTATTGCCAATCCAAACTGACTGGGGTCTGCAAGTGAGGGAATCAAGGATCCAATTGTATAAGGAGGTATTGATGCCAAGGTCTTGAAACTTATTGATTAGCTTTGAGGGAATGATAGTATTGAATGACAGGCTGTAGTTGATAAAGAGCATCCTAATGTGTACACCTTTGCTATCCAGATGTTCCAGGGTTGAGTGAAGAGTCAATGAAATGGCATCGGCTGTGGACCTGCTGTGCCGGTACACAAATTGGAATGGAACCAAGTTGCTTCTCAGGCAGGAGTTAATGTGTTTCATCATCAACCTCTCAAAACTCTCCATCACAGTGGATGTAAGTGCTACTGGACCATTGTCATTGAGGCAAGTTACCACAACTTATACCTTCTTAGCACCTATGTAACTGAAGACTGCTTGAAGCAGGTGGGTACCTCAGACTGCCAAAGCGAGAATTAAGTAGTCTATATTGTTAAGTATATTGTAGGTAAGTTACATTTCAGCTTTCTCTTTACAACGGCAAAGAGCTCCAATCTGAAAAAGAAAGAACAAGAGTTGAAGTAGGGGTGAAAATACCGTTACTTGATGGCCAGTGGGAAGAATCACACTCTGAAGGGCACCCATCTCTCTTCCCCAGAATCCTGCGTCACAGAAGTCTTCTTCTTTTAACATTATCTGTGTTTGCTTCTCTTTTGTTTAGCCACAATAAACATCTCAGGATTTAATGTTTATTTATTTCAGTATCTCAGTTCCCCATTCTGCTTTGCACTTCCATTTTTGTTATAATTTAGTCACTCTATTGTAAGATAAAGCATCTCCTGTCTGTTTACCCATGCTCACTTTTCCCATTTCTGTATTTATCAAAAACTTACAATTCTTCTAGGGCTGATAAGTCAACCTAAAATATTATCTCATTCATTTCTATGATTCAATTAATGTGCATGCAGCAGTTTAACTTCGTAGATATTTGGAGTGGCAAATATATGTGCACTTGAACATCAACTTGCATTATATACATCCAAGCAAGAGAGAATCTGCAGATGCTGGATATTGTGTGTTGCTTATATATATCCAATAATGTCTGCATAAGAGTGGCTCTTAGTTCACCTTAACACGAGGAAATCTGCAGATGCTGGAAATTCAAGCAACACACACAAAATGCTGCGTTCCACCAGCATTTTGTGTGTGTTGCTTAGTTCACCTTAACCATGTGTATAAGAACTGAATAAATGTGGTCTCATTACAATTAGAATAGGCTTTTAAAGGCCATTCTGATTGGAGTGACAAGAAGTCGTTGAGTTCCCTCTCAAACTGCCATTGTCCATGTGGTACGATTCCACCACAGTACAGCAGACAGTGAGTCCAGAAAGTTGACCCAGCTTTGGTAGCTGTTGCTCTACAGATAACTCCAGCATCTTGTGTTTTTATTTCAGAATTCCATCATCTGTATTAGATTGCTTTAGATGCAACAGTTCAAATATCTTCTCATCATTACCTTGTAAAGTACAATTCCAATTACTTTTCTGACTATGCTCCAACTTTTACAGTAAAGTACTAAATATTTATATAGTGAACTGTTCTCTTAAATCCATTTTGCTGGCCAGTTTTTTAAACACATTTCTTATTTATTTTATTTAGAGATAAGCCACAGAACAGATCTCACCAAGCTGCACCACCCAGTACAGTACCACCAATTTAACCCTAGCCTAATCACAGGACAATCTACTCACTGGACTGTGGGAGGAAACTGGAGCACATGGAAGAAACACACATGCTCACAAGAAGAGTGTACACACTTTCTTATTCTCTGGAACTGAACTCCAAACTCCAATGTCCCAGGTTGTAATACCATCGTGCTAACCTCCAGCTACCGCAGCTCCCAATGATTATCCCTGTGGACTATCTTACCTTTCTTCCTTAAAGATTCATTGCAGTTATTTTCCTTCTTGCTTGATTTCTGATTTATTTAATAACAGTCGGAATTATGCTTGTTTTGTCGCTTTTCTATTTAAGCTGGATGTTCTATATTATGCCTTTAGGAGTTTCCTGTTGTTTTCCAGTATAGCTCTTTCAGAAACAAATTATTTAATAAAAACAGTTTCTTTTTTGAAGTTTATTTCTAAATTACTTAATACCTAAGAAATAAAAGAAAGCAAAAGTTAATTAATGAAAGAAAGCATCACATGCTGATGCTGTGAGGGAAGGTTTAAATTGATTTAGCAGGGGAAGAGCATTAAGAGCAGCTGTCGATATGGGGAGGTACAAGTACCTGTTGGATGAAAAAGCCAGTGAGTTATTAAGTCCTGTGGACTCAACAAGTGAGTGTGAACATTGATGGAATTCAAAGTACATTTCATTTCATTTAATGCAAGGAGTAAGGAACTCAAAGCTTAAATTACAAGGATCTATGATGTTGCTTCCATTGTTGAGACATGATTAATGTTCAGGCAGGACTGGCAATTCAGTATCTCAGTGTCTGGAGTCTTCAGGCAAAACAGATTGAGAAATAACAAGGTTGTGGGGGGGGGGGGGTTGTTGAGATATTTGCACTGTTAGTCAAAGATTGCATCGTTTCAGTATTAAGGAAGGATATCCTGAGGGCTTTTCAAATGAAGCCATTTGAGTATAGATTAGGAATAAAAAGGGAGTCATAACTTTGCTGAAGTATTTTACAGACTCCCTAACAGTCAACAGGAGACAAAGGAACAGATATCACAGATGCAATAAAAGTAAGGTTATAATACAGGGGTATTTCATTGCTCAATTAAATGGAAGTGCCTTAGTGTTAAAGGTTCTGAGGGTATGTAATTTTTGAGGTGTGTCCAGAACCTTTTGATGCAGTTTGTAGATAGATAAACAAGGGAAGGAGCATTACTGGACTATATCGAGCAGGAATTATCTGGTCAAATGAAGGGAGTATCAGTAGGAACATTTTGGAGATAGTATATTTTAAAGTGGTTATGGAAAAGGATAAGAATGAACCATTAATGACATAGATAGGGGTAAGGCCGATTTCACTACCATAAGGGTAGGCCTTACAAAGGTGGTTTGGGAGTGTCTACTTGAGGGTAAGGCTACATCTGCACAGTGGGAAGCATTCAAAGGAGAAATAGCAAGAGTTCAAGACCAATATGTTCCTGTAAAGTTAAAAGCCATGGTAATGGCATTAAATACTGGGGTAGATTTTCTCTTTTTGGAGATAGTCATTGCTTGACATTTTTATGAAAGTGTGTGTTACTTGCCACTTATAAGTCCATAGCTGAATGTGAGCTAAATCTCGCTGTATGCATTCTAGACTGCTTCATTTGTTGAGGTAGGTAGAATTGAATAATGTGCATTAATCAGTAAATATTTCCGCTTCTGAATTTATGATATTCTATTTACCATCACCAAATCTCAAATCATCAATAACCTGAAGGTCACCTTTGACTCATTCATTTGTTAAGTGCCATGTCATACAATGTGGGAGATCATGGTCTTTCCACGACCATGATTATTTTTGGCGAATTTTTCTACAGAAGTGATTTGCCATTGCCTTCTTCTGAGGAGTGGCTTTACAAGATTGGTGACCCCAGCCGTTATCAATACTCTTCAGAGGTTGACTACCTGGTTTTAGTGGTTGCATAACCATCACTTGTGATATGCTCCAACCTCAAGCTGCTCACGCAACCACACACCACTTGTACCCATGGCTTCATGTGACCCTGATCAGGGAGGCTAAGCAGGTGCTATACCTTGCCCAGGGGTGACCTGCAGGTTGCAAGCTAGAGGAGGGAAGGAGCATCGTACACCTAATGTGGTAGAAATGTGTCTCCAGCCTGCCACCCTACACCATTGACAACAAGGTCAATACATAACTTCAACAGTAGGTCCAATTCTGGTCATTCAAGAACTCATGATTTACGTCCTGACACTCCAAATCCCTACTAACAATTAACTGGACTCAAGTCAGGAATGTGACAGATACTCTTCCCTTCCCTGAATGACTCTTTGCTCGTATTGTTTTCTGACTGTGTTGTGCTTTATTGTAACTATATGTTCTGCAATTTGCACCTTGGTCCCAGAGGAACAATGTTCCATTTAGCTGTATACATGTGTATTGTTGAATGACAATTAATCTGAACTTGAACTTGAGTACAGCTCCAACAACTCTCAGGAACTTCACCATTATTCAAGACCAAACAGACCACATGATTGATACTGTCTACCATCCTAAACATTCATTCATTACCAATGCAACTGAAACTGTTGGGCTGTGAATTTTGTAGTGTAGTTATATCTTTGGGCTGGGACTTGTTGATTGAGGACCCTGGATGAAGACCCCAAACTGCAGCCCTTGAAATCTTAAAAGATCTAGGATCAATATAGTGGAAATCTAGGGCTACCTCTTATGCTTGTACATCACTATACTACCCCCTCTGGTGACTCTGTCCTGCCAGTGGAACAGGACATACATGTATGTGTTATGATGTAGCAGCATGAAACATTGTTTGGCATCAGTCTATAAGTACACAAGAGCAAAGATTTCATAAGGTAAACGTTGAGTCAATTAAGGAACAATTGGGTTGATTTAGAGGTAATAAACACAGTGCCGGAAATGTTCATAGCCAAAAGTCAGGAGAAGTAATTAAAAATAGATCAACTATATGGAAAAATAAAGATATACATTAAAAAAATTGAAGAAGACAGCTATATAAGGAATACAGAAAAAAAAAGTAATGACGTTAACCATGGGGCATATGAAAATATGAAAGCTATTTTGGATAAATAGATAAATTTGGATTGCCAAGAGATAGGTTGAGAAGGGTATTGCTGAAAATGCTATAATTGACCGCAAGAGATTTTTTTCAATACCTTAGTAGTAAAAGAAAAGTAAAGGAGGAAGTTAAGTGTTTTAGGAATAATAGTGAAGTGTTAAATTATGCAGAGAAGGACATAGCAGATACTCTTAACTCATATTTTGCCAAAGTATTCACCTATGAAGATGTTAGCAATATGCCAGTAAGTGTAGATTCAATGTAAGATTGTTTTAAGAGAATTAAAAGATTTTAGAAAGTGAGGTTCTGCTTCAGATAAAAGGCTGAAAGTTAATAAATCTCCAGGGCCAGACAAGGGTACTTAAAGAGGTCTGTGATTATATATACAAATCCCAAAAACGTATTTTTCAAAAGTAACTGAAGACTAGTGAAATCCCTTAGGACTGGAAATGGACTAATGTTATTCTAGTATATAAGGGTGACTGCACTGATCATGAAGATCAGTAAGCTTAACGTATATTGTAGGTAAGGTAATGGAAACAATAATAAAGAATGAGATGGAAAAGCAGATGATAAGAACAAGCATGTTAGCTGAAAGATAGCATGGGATCAGAAAGGGGAAATCATGTTTTACTACTATGCTGGAGTTATGTGAAGAGGCAACGAAAATTTATGACAATAGAGCAGTTGATATCTTTTACTTGGCCTTTCAGAAGGCTTTTGACAAAGTACCTCACAAGAGGTTAATAATTAAATTACAGGAGGTAGGGATTCAGGGTAAGGCATACAAGTGGGTGCAGAATGGTCTCGAAAGCAGAAAACAAGTTATGATGAGAGGATCATTTTCTCATCTAGATGATATTAAAAGTTGGGTCCCACGGGGGGATCAGTTTTGGGACTGCTACTCTTTTTAACTTATATTAATAATCTGGATAAACACATAACAAATAAACTAATAAAGTTTGCTGATAACACAAAATTAGCGGTATGGGCTGATAACATTTAGGCAGCAGAATCAATACAGTTAGATCTAAACAAAATCCAGATAAATGGCAGATGAAATTTAATTAAATTATATGTGAAGTATTACAGTTAGGAATTAGAAATATTAGATATAAATACACAAGGGAGGAGGATCTTGAATTGCACTGCATGAGAAGGATTTGAGCACCCTAGTAGACTCATCACTATCAATGCCTAGACAATGCACAGAAGCAATTAGAAAGGCATAGAAAGTTGGGCTATATAATGCGCTCAGTGGAGTTCAATTTAGAGACCTTCTCCTTAAACCGTATAATGCGCTTGTGAGGCCACACCTTCAGGACTGTGTACAATTTTGGTTTCCATATTGTGTGAGGATGAAAAGGCAGTGGAGAGAGTTCAGAGAAGAGTGAGGATACTCATTTCAGGTCTATGAAGAAAGATTGAAAGAATTAAATCTTTTTTGCCTAAGTAGACATAGAATGAGAGGGCACATGATAGAAGTGTTCAAATTCATTAAGGGTATAAGTAAGGCGGATGCCAGCTGCTACTTCAAAATTAATCCATCGTCAAGGACAGAGGTGAAGACTGGTTAAAGGTAGATTTAAGACTAACATTAGGAAGCACAGCAAGTTGTGGACACATGAAACAAACTACCTAGTTGTTTAGTTGAGAGTAGTACCTTAGAGACTTTCAATTCTAAACTTGATAGTTATTTCAACACACTATGTGTATAGGAATTCAGCAAGCTTTGTTGGACTGAATGGTCTGTTCTTGTCAAAAACTTTCTATTGTTCTATGTCAGACTGTGAGTTGAATGGAGAAGTAGACTTTGGTCTTAGAAGTGGACAGGGTGAAGAGAGGAAAGGGTCAGTCAGACAGCACCATCCACCCAGAACCCAACACCCCACCCAATGAACAGATCGGCATTCAAGTTGGGAGCAGGAGTTGGGACATCTGGTTCTTTGTGGAATTGGAATATTATTATCACATGCAATAAAATATAGTAAAAAAGTTTGTCCTGCATTCCGTTCATGCAGATCAATTCATAACACAGTACACTGAGGTAAAACAAGAAACAAATTCAGAATAAAGTATAACATCTACAGAAATGTGCAGTGTAGGTAGATAAGGTGCAAAGTCATAACAAGGTCAATTATGAGGTCAAGAGTTGAAGGAACAACATTATTTGCCAAAAACAGTATATTTACATGTGTAATGTTATAGGGTATTTTTTATTTTAGCAGTTTTCTGCAAAAGCAGTGTCTCCTGTTAGTAAGTGTTTTGGCTTTGGCTAAAGATAAGCAGCCATGTTGTCCAACTTAGGAAAATTGTGTCAGTCAACCAGGGTTGTCTTGGTACGTGGTCTTTCAGCCCAGTGGAAGATTTGGGAGAGCTGGGTGGAATCAGATTTTTGAAGGACAGTAATCTTTGGGAGGGAGCTGCTGAGCAGGGCACAAGCGAAAATGCCGCAGAATGCCGTTTGAAGGAGAGACCCCATTGTAAGAAGTGTTTTGTGCAGGTGAATGGCTCCAACGAGGAAGTGCCAGTACTCTTGAGAAAGCCAGTTTCTTCAAGGTGGTCTTTGAGTGAAGTCTGAACTGTGGCTGGTGTCCTTCACACAAAACATGGGTTTAGCGCACAAGTAAAGCAATACTCACGACTACACTAGAAGGGAGTTCCAAACCTTATGTGCACATTGGACTAGTTTAACTGTAATGGGGCTCTTGAATTTTCTTTTCCTTTTCTGTAACTGTTTGGTAAAGTTGAAAATTAGATAAATATAATTTCTTTATGATTTTATGCCTGTTAATTTTCTGGCAAATGATAACTTTGCATGGAGTAGTACTTAAATAGCATTTGTTACAATCAACGTTCCTTAGTGGGAACATCCCAACTTTCCTGTTTGGTTGAACCCCAAACTACACCGACTATAGATGTATATTGCTCATGAAAGATGGCCTTCTCACCGCCGACTCATGTAGCTGTTAGCAGAGTTGGCTAACAAACCAGGTTTGTATATGAAGCCAGTGTGAAGGTTGGACATTTATGAGGACTTTGCTGAGGTGTGTTGGTATGACAAGCAACAAAAAACAACATTCAACAACTATAAAGAATTAATTAAAAAATCGTTACAGTACAGATATGGAATAAAATGTGCATAAATTCATAAATACCAGCATATATTTACAATGTAAACAGTATTATAAAAAGTGGTTAAAATATTTACACAGTGCAGTGATAAGGCAATAAAGTTCAAAGTAAATTTATTATCAAAGTATGTATAAGTCATCTTATACAACCATGAGATTCCTTTTCTTACAGGTATACTTAATAAATCCAACGACCATAACAGAATCAATGAAAGTCTGCACCAACCAGTGTGCAAAAGATAGCAAACTGTGTGAATACAAAAACAAAAATTAATAAATAAGCCAGCAAAAATGTCAAGAACATGAGATGAAGAGTCCTTGAAAGTGACTCTTTATAATTGTTGAAAGTGAGTCCATAGGTTGTGAGAACATTTCAATGTTGGGGCAAGTGAAGCTGAGCGAGGTTATTCTCACTGGTTCAAGTGCCTAGTGGTTGAAGGGTAATAACTGCTCTTGAACCTGGTGGTGTGGGTCCTGAGGCTCCTGTACCTTCTTCCTGGTGGAAGCAGTGAGAAGAGAGCATGACTTGGGTAGTGGGGGTTCCTGATGATGGATACTGCTTTCCTGCAACAGCGCTTTGTAGAGGTGCTCAATGGTGGGGAGTGCTTTATCTGTAATGGACTGTACCCTATCTATTGCTTTTTGTAGGATTTTTCCATTTAAAGACAATGGTGTTTCTATATCAATGTACTCTCCACACACATATCTATAGAAGTTTGTCAAAGTATTAGATGTCATGCAGAATCTTTGCAAACTTCTAAGAAAGTAGAGGCGTTGCCATGCTTCATTCATAATTGCACTTGCGTACTGGGCCCAGGACAGGTCCTCTGAAATGATAACATTTAAATTTAAATTTGCTAACCCTCTCCACCTCTGATCCCTCGATGAGGTCTGGCTCATGGACTTCTGGTTTCCTCCTCTTGAAGTCAATAATCAGCTCCTTGGTCTTGCTGACATTGAGAGAGGTTGTTGTTGTAGCACCACTCAGCTAGATATTCAATCTCCCTCCTAAACACCACCTTTGATTCGGCCAACCACAATGGTGTCATTGAAGTGGATAAAAGAGGGTGAGGGGACTAACTAGAATGGTCAATCAGATTAACTGTCTTGGGGAAGAATATTTTAAATTGGCGTGGTTTTTGTTTTAATAGCCCTATGGTGCTTTCCAGAAGGGACCTTTTGAAAAGGCAGTTTCCAAAAGGCTGAGAGAGAGGGAATGTTACCATACTAGGAACGTGGCAGAGTAGTCTTTAATAAAAGTCTTTAATAAGTTATGGCCGGATAGTGCTTCTGATGTTTCTCTATCAAATTAGCAGCTATGTTGCAAGTACTTTGCTAGACTGATAGACAATAACACATAGGATTAGAATCAGGCCATTTGGCCCATCAAATCTGTTCCACCATTCCATCACAGCTGATTTATTATTCTTCTCAACCCCATCTTCCTTGCTTCTCCCCGTAATCTTTGACATCCTTACTAATCAAGAAACTATCAACCTCTGCTTTAAATATTCCTCCTCATCTCTGTTCTAAAGGGACATTCTTGTATTTTGAGGCTGTGCCTTCTGGTTCTAGACTCCCCCATGAATGGAGACATCTTTTTCACGTCCACTCTATTCAGACCTTTCAATATTCAATAGGTAACTATCAAATATCAAAATTTCAGGTAACTAGCTTTCAGTGTTTGTATCAGGACTCACCATCTCTCCACCGTAATATCACTCAATTTTTCTCTCCTCACAGATACTGCAGGACATTTCCAAATTTCCATTTTTGGTTTTAGTTATCCGCAACAGTTATAACCTGCATATCACAGCTTTGCGAATTAACTACTTTACTGTAGTGCTGAAGTCACATTTTAGGCTGGAATGGTTAATGATAGCTGCTTTCCTCTCTGGATGATATTAGAGAATCAAACCAGCATGAGGGACAAACCAATGATTTTGTGATCATTGTTATTGCTTGCAAACAGCACTTAAATTCCACAACTGCCATAAAGGTTCTGAACTCATGTCTCTTGAGGAGAATAAACAGTTAATGTTTTGGGCGGCGTCCCTTCATCGGGATGCTTCCTGAATTGCTGAGTTCCTCCAACATTCTGTGTGTGTTGGTCTGGATTTCCAGCATCTGCAGAATCTCTTGTTCATGTCTCCTAATTTTTAATCCTAGTCCCTGGATTGCAAATCAGACAATTTAACTGCATCAATCTGGATTTTGTGCTCAAGAATCTGGAGTAGGACTTCACAATCTTCTGATTGAGAAGTGAGAGAAGTGTCACTCTGCCATGGCTGATACCTTGAGCTTTAACTGATAATTTCAGTAAACCATCTAGTTCAATTGATACATGTAGAGTTTTATAAACAATAATAGATCCTTGGATATATCATTTTGTTGCAAACTATTCAGCAAAGGAAAATGTGGATACTTACAGGCAAAATGAAGAATAGTAAATAAAAATTGAACAAGAACAAATCCATATTGGATTAACAATTTAATGAGAAAATAATATGGTGACAGGGATGGGAACAAATGCAATTAATAAAAATATACCAGAACGAAGGTAGCTTTAGTAGTATTTTAGTGTCTTGAGATTCCTACCTCAAGTTGGAGCGGTCTTTGTTGGAGTGAACAGTATTAGAGAGCTTATTAGCTTTAGCTCTTTGAGGTTTCAGCAAGAAGCAGCTTGTGTCGGAGAAGGCAAAAAGGCTGCAGGCAGATTTTATTCCCCCAGTTTATTTATTGTTTTCTTCTTTATATTTGCAGTTAGAACAGTTGGGATGCCAGGCAGATTAGTTGAATGCCCCTCTTGCAGGATGTGGGAAGACAGGGAGACCTCCAGTGTCTCTGACAACACCTGCAAGAAGTACATCTAGCTGCAGCTTTTAACATTCTGCATTAAGGAGTTTGAGCAGGAACTGGATGCACTTTAGATCATTCAGGAGGCTGAGAAGGTGACGGGACATATGAAAAGGTAGTTACACCCAAAGAGCAGGACACAGCAGACTGGGAGACAGTCAGGAAGGGAAAAGGGGTTAAACAGCAAATGCAGATTATGCCTGTGGCCATCTCCCTTAACAGGTACACTATAGATACTGTTGTGGAGGGAGGAATGACCTAGCAGAGAAATGTCACATCAGTCAGGTCTTTGGCACTGAGTCTGGCTCTGTGACTCAGAGGGAAGGGGGAGGAGGGAGAAGAGACAAGCTGCAGTGATAGGGGATTTGTAATTTCAGGAAAAGAAAGGAGGTTCTGTGGATGAGAATGAGATTTCTGGATGGTATATTACCTCTCAGGTGCCAGAGTCCAGGACATCGTGCCTCAAGTCACCAGTATTCTTAAGTGGGGTGGTGAGCAGCCAGAAGTCATGTTCCATGTAGGGAACATAGGTAGGGAAAGTGACAAGGTTCTGCAAAGTGAGTTCAAGGAGAGGCGCTAAGTTAAAGTGCATGACCTCCAGGGTTGTGATCTCAGGATTACTACTGTGCCACATACTAATGAGGCCAGAACTAGTAAGATTAGAGAGTTTAACAGGTGGCTGAGGAATTGGTGTAGCAGAGAGGGTGTCATATTTTTGGTTCATTAGGCTCTCTTCTAGGGAAGGTGGGACTTGTACAAAAGAGAGGGTTGGGATCTGAACTGGATAGTGACTAATATCATAGTGGGAAGGTTTGCTTGTGCTACATGGAGGTTTTAAACTAGAATGGCAGGAGGGTGTGAACCAGAGTGCTGGAACAGACAGTGGAAAGGTTGTGGAGAAAAATATTGTTAAGACCTCGGACAAAGTCATGAATCAAAAAGTTGAGCATGGTGTGACTAATGTACTGAGCTACATATATTTCAATGCAAGAAGTATTGTTGGACAAGCAGATGAGCTGAGGGTATGGACTGATACCTAGAATTATGATATTGTAGCCATTAGTGAGAATTGGTTGCACTGGCAGCCCTATATTCCAGGGTTCGTTGCTTAGATATGACAGAGAGGGAGGGATTAAAGGGACAGGGGTGTGTTACTAATCAGGGAAAGTGTCACAGCAATGTTCAATCAGGACAGACTGACAAATTTGTCTAGTGAAACTTTATGGGTGGAACTGAGGAATAAGAAAGGTATGACCATATTCATTGGGCTATATTATAGACCACTCAATATTCTGCAGGATTTAGAGGAACAAATTTATAGAGAGATCGCAGACTGTTGCAAGAAATGTAAGGCTGTGATGGCAGGTGATTTTAACTTCCCACATATTGATTGGGGCTCCCATACTGTAAAAGGACTAGATGGGGATAGTTTGTCAAATGTGTCTGGTAAAGTTACTTTAAAGTACGTAGAAGTACCGACAAAAGAGTGTACAATACCCGATCCCCCATTTGGGAATGAGACAAGGTAGGTGTAGGGGAACACTACATCTAGTGATCACAATGCCATTTGTTTCAAAGTAAATATGGAAAAAGATAGGTCTTTTTCATAACCCTGCCTTCCTTCCAACATTCCCAGCTCCTAGTCATGTCAATGCTCTGACTCTCCTTGTCCAATCCCCTGCTTTAATTCTCCCTACCCCAATTCCCAAAGCCACTTCAAATTTCCGCCTCATTCTGGTCCCACCTACCTCCTCTCTGCACCCTCCTGCAGCCCACATTTCTATTGCTAATTGTTTAGGTGTGTGGTACCCTTGTTATTTATAACAGTCGAAGCAGAAACGAGTGATTATGACTCCTATGTTTGCCATCCCGTCAACACAACCATCCTACTGTAAAGATTTTTGACAAAAGCTTAACAAACACTGTCTACTTCCTACATCTCTGGTACTACCTCTCAGACGGTAAGGATGAAAATCACCATTGGCTTTAGCGTGCCAGCACAGCCTTTGACCATGTAAGCAAATGGATCAAGTTCCTAAAGCTTGTTTACCAGACAACAACGATTCCTTATTTCCCAGATTTCCATGTCTTGTACGTATACATATTTAGAGACTTGTATGATAGGCAGCAGGTCAGATTTCTCCCATGTCTAACACCAGACTCCAGAGAGAGGCGTTCTAGTCCTTCATTATAACCAGGGATTTCAAAGTAGATAGAGGAAACAAATTTTTAAGCGCTCCATGACTG
This sequence comes from Hypanus sabinus, assembly GCF_030144855.1. Lineage (NCBI taxonomy): Eukaryota > Metazoa > Chordata > Chondrichthyes > Myliobatiformes > Dasyatidae > Hypanus > Hypanus sabinus. Next base: position 80,831,859 of record NC_082715.1, on the reverse strand, counting down.
TTCATTGGGGCTGAGAGTATTAAGAACGATTTCCATACACTTAAGAGCCCGCATCCAGTGGAAACCGCTGCCACCCTATTCCCGCCCCACGCACACCATCCAGCATTTCCTACCCCACCTGTGGCTGAGGCCTCGCATCCTCAGCGCTGCAGAACTGAATGAAAACCATCTCGCCTCAGACCCAGCTCGACCAACCTTTCCCCGCCCAGCCGCGGGCACAGGCGCGTAACCGGTCCCGTCACGCCTCGCGGTGGCCGCCGGGAATGGATGGGCGCGCGAGCCTGTGCCGGAACCGGGCGCGCGGTTAGTGTGAGGGTTGCCGGCTAGGCGAGCGCGGGGCCGTGCGGTCGTTGTACCGGTGAGTGGTTTCGGAGCAGCTGTGCTCGGCCCGGCTTCCCTTCCGCTCGGCGGCAGCTCGGGATCAGGGTGTCGCACCTGCTGCGTTTCCCGATTGGGCCTGTCCGGCCTCTGCGGCAACGCGGGTCCGGAGTGCACTGTTAAAGTCTGCTTGGTCGCGGGAGCCGGCAACTGAACTGGTTTCCGACCAGAATTATCAACTCTTCCTCTCATTACCCTCCCAAGGCCCACCCCACCTCCTCTCTCCTCTTCCCCACTCCACCCCACCCCCTCTCTCCTCTTCCCCACTCCACCCCACCCCCTCTCTGCTCTTCCCCATTCCACCCCCTCTCCCCTCTTCCTACTCAGCCCGTCCTTATCCCTAGTCCCTTCTCTTCCGCAATCCTCATCCCCACTACCCCTCCCCTTCCCCTACCCCTACCCCTCCCCTTCCCCTACCCCTACCCCACTCCCCCTTCCCCTACCCCTACCCCTACCCCACTCCCCCTTCCCCACTCTGTCCCCCACCTCCCCCTCTTCCAGACTCCCCACTCCCCCTTCCCTCCCCCTCTGTCCACGCCTCTTCCCCCCCCCCCCGATTATTTGCACTCTATCTTATATTTTCTCACTTACTCCCCTTCCCAACATTCACTGGGTTGTGATTTCTTGCTGTTCCTTTTTCCCACAGTTCAATCGTGAGTATTTTAAGTATGCGGTAATACTGAAACTACATTGGAATTATTGTAACCTGTTATTGAGGTGAAGAAGAAGTGTGGATCAGTCTCCCCTGGAGTGTCAGCATCACATTTCAGCCATGGATCAAGCTAACAACGGTATGCCCCCCTATGCACAAGGATTATCGTCACCACAAGTAAGTTCTATATAATTCATATTTCTGTTACCTTTCTCAAAATACCAAGTTTGTAGTGAGTTACTTATTTTGCAGGTGGGAAGTTAAGCAGCAAACTAGAAGTAGCTTTAGCAGTGTGGTTGAAGATATTGCCAGGAATTATCTAGCAGCAGATTGTTAAATAAATCAGAATGGGAGGTAGAAGCTGTGGATATATGAAAATTATAGACACGTGAATTGAAACCATGAAGGAATTTGAGGATTGGACAGAGATTTTGAGCTTGGTAAAAGTTATTGGGACTTTGGTGTGAAAAGGTCCCAAGATGTTTGGTGGTTCAGTTTAATGTCATGGAATGTAGCCATTGATGAAACTGAGAAAAAAAACCCAAACAGTGATTGACTGAAAACCATTAGAACCCCAAAGTTGAAGGATGGAGCCTGAGAAACTAATGGGTAGAGCATGGAAGATGTTAAATCATTCATCCTTGGAGTTAAAGTTCAGAGTGTCTCACAAGCAGAGATGGAAGTGTATGCCTCATGATCAACTCCTCTTGGTGTTGTCCCAGTTCTGCTCACCAGACATGGAATATCTTGCAATTAAGTGCTGTCTGTTTTACCTGCCATGAGAGATTTCTGTGATCATTTTGGTAGCAGTGTACGTTTCAACTCAGGCCAATGTCAGGCAGGCTTCAGATGATTCAAGCTTTGGGATCAATATCGTTTTGGGGGATTTTAATCAGGCCCGCCTGAAAAAGTCACTAAATAATTATCATCAATAGATCACTTGTATTACCAGAGGAAACAACACACTAGACCACTGTTACACCATGATCAAGAATGTCTACCGTGCCTTTCCATGTCCTCACTTCAGAAAGTCTGATTACCTGGCTGTACTTCTCCTTGTGTATAGGCAGAGACTGTAGACTGCAACATCAGTAGTGAGAACCAAGAAGGTATGGACAAGGGAAGCACAGGAGTGCTTACCGGACTGGACTGTATTCAGGAATTCATCTTCAAATCTGGATGAGTATGTTGCAGTTGTTACCGATTTCATTAAAACCTGTGTGGATGAGTGTGTGCCCACAAAAACTTGCTGTACGTTCCCAAACCAAAAACGATGGATGAATCAGGAGGTATGTCATCTGCTGAGGGCTAGTTCTGTGGCATTTAAGTCTGGTGACCCAGGTCTGTATAAGAAAATCAGGTATGACTTGCAAAGTGCTACTTAAAGAGCAAAGAGAGAATTCGAGTGAGGTTGGAGGCAACATTGGATTCACATCAACTTTGGCAGTGTTTGCAAGACATTTCTTCCTACTAAGTGAAACCCAATAGCATGAGTGGTGGTGATACTTCACTACCAGATGAGCTGAATGCCTTCTATGCCTGCTTTAAAGGGGAGAATATAACTACAGATGTGAAGATCCCTGCTGCACCTGGTGACCCTGTGATCTCTGTCTCGGAGGCCAGTGTTAGGCTGTCCTTGAGGAAGGTGAACCCTCACAAGGTGACAGACCCCGAATGAGTACCTGGTAAAGCTCTGAAAACTTGTGCCAACCAACTGACAGGACATTTCCAACTTCTCACTGCTATTGTCAAAAGTTCCCATCTGCTTCTAAACGGCAACGATTATACACACATCTATGGGAGTAAAATGCTTTGAGAGGTTGGCCGTGTCTAGAATGAACTCCTGCCTCAGCAAGGTTACTTACTTTATTGTCACCAAACAATTGATACCAGAGTGTACAATCATCACAGTGATATTTGATTCTGTGCTTCGCGTTCCCTGAAGTACAAATCAAATTAAATATAACAAAAATTTAAATTATAAATCATAATTAGAAAATAGAAAAGGGAAAGTAAGGTAGTGCAAGTCAGGTCCGGATATTTGGAAGGTACAGCCCAGATCCGGGTCAGGTTCCATTCAGCAGTCTTATCACAGCTGGAAAGAAGCTGTTCCCAAATCTGGCCGTACGAATCTTCATGCTCCTGAACCTTCTCCCGGAGGGAAGAGGGACAAAAAGTGTGTTGGCTGGGTGGGTCGTATCCTTGATTATCCTGGCAGCACTGCTCCGACAGCATGCGGTGTAAAGTGAGTCCAAGGATGGAAGATTGGTTTGTGTGATGTACTGGGCTGTGTTCATGATCTTCTGCAGCTTCTTCCAGTCTTGGACAGGACAACTTCCATACCAGGTTGAGATGCATCCTAGAAGAATGCTTTCTATGGTGCACCTATAAAAATTAGTGAGGGTTTTAGGGGACAGGCCAAATTTGTTCAGTGCTGGTGGCCTTCTTGGCAGTGGACTCTGCTTGGTTAGACCAAGTCAGGTCATTTGTGATATTCACCCCGAGGAACTTAAAGCTTTTGACCTGTTCCACCTGCGCACCACTGATGTAGATGGGGTAGTGCGGTCTGCTACCCCGTCTGAAGTCAACAACCAATTCCTTTGTCTTGCTGACGTTGAGGGATAAGTTATTGTCTTCACACCATACCACCAGATTCTTAATTTCCTCTCTGTACTCAGACTCATCATTACCCAAGATACGGCCTACAAATGTGGTGTCATCAGCAAACTTACATATTGAGTTCGATGGAAACTTGGCTACACAATCATGGGTGTACAGTAAATACAGCAGGGGGCTGAGTACATAGCCTTGTGGGGCACCAGTGCTCAGTGATTGTAGAGTAGAGCTTGTCCCCTATTTTTACAGCCTGGGTCCTGCCTATGAGGAAGTTGAAGATCCAGCTGCAGATCTGAGTGCTAAGACCCAGGTTCCAGAGTTTAGGAATCAGTTTATTTGGAATGATGGTATCAAAGGCAGAGCTGTAGTCAATGAAAAGGAGCATTACCACTGAGTCCTGGACCCACTGCAATTTTCCTATCACCACAATAGGTCTACGGCTGATACAATCTCAATGGCTCTTCACATGGCATAAGTCGCCTAGATAATACGAACACCTATGTCAGAATGTTGTTTGTTGACTATAGCTCAGTGTTTAACACCATCATTCCTACAATCCTGATAAGCTGCAGATCTTGGGCCTCTGTACCTCCCTCTGCAATTGGATCCTTGACTTCCTAACCAGAAGACCACAATCTGCAGATTGGTAATAATATCTCCTCCCTGCTGATGATCAACACTGGAGCACCTCAGGGGTGTATGCTTATTCCACTGCTCTACTCTCTCTATACCCAGAACTGTGTGGCTAGGCATAGCTCAAATTTGCTGTTGATAAAACCATTATTGATAGAATCTCATGGAGATGAGAGGGTGTACAGGAGCAAGATATACCAGCTAGCTGAGTGGTGTTGCAGCCGCAACCTTGCCGTCAGTGTCAGTAAGACGAAAGGGCTGATTGTGGACTTCAGGGTGAGGGAACATAAACCAGTCCTCATAGAAGGATTGGAATTGAAGGGAGTGAGCAATTTCAAGTTCTGAGGTGTCAAGATTTCTGAAATCTAATCTGGTCGCAATATTTCGATGCATCTATAAAGAAGGCAAGATAGGTGCTATATTTTATTTGGAGTTTGAAGAGATTTAGTTTGTCGAAAACGTCTATAGATATATTGTGGAGACCATATGATAGGCTGCATCACTGTCTTGAATGGGGGGAGCTACAGGAACTACAGAGAGTTATAAAATTAGTCAGCTCCATCTTGGATACTATCCTCTGTGGAATCCAAGATATCTTCAAGGAGTAGTGCCTCAGAAAGGAGGTGCCCATTATTAAGGACCCCCATCACCCAAGCATGCTCTCTTCTCATTGTTACCATCAGGAAGGAGATACAGAAACCTGAAGAGACACACTCAGCGATTCAGGAACAGTTTCTTCCCCTCTGCCATCCAATTCCTAAATGGACATTGAACCCTTGAACGCTAACTCACTTTTTTAATACATTATTTCTGTTTTGCACTATTTTTAATCTATTCAATATACATATATCTGGAAGAGGCCTTTGAAAGGAAGCTATCTTAAGTATGCAGGACTGGTCAGCAACTGCCAGCAGGCTGGATGGGGAGCGGGGTGTCTCCCAGTGGAAGTTGGTTGTAGGTGATTCGCAGCCTGTTCCTTAGCCAGAGCCTACAGCAATTTGGGCATCGAGAGAGAGAGGAAGAGGAGAGCCATCTGCAGTACCACCGATGCGGCAGAGAGGGCCTCAAGGTGGCTGTGGCTCAAGAGAGGGGAGCTATGGAGTCATGTGTAGCTAGCCATCTGGACATAAGCTGGGGTCTGATCAGCCCCGGCTGGGTCACCTGGAGGAGGGTGTATGATGTTGAAAGACCCGAAACACCCGATGATTCCAGGAACATCACTGATGATGTGTCCAGAAGCATCAGTAGATGTATGCACACAGCTGTTTTGCACTATTTTTAATCTATTCAATATACATATATCTGCTTTAATTGATTTACCTAATTATTTGTTTTTCTGTTTTATATTATCATGTATTGCATTGAACTGGTGCTGCTCAGTTGATAAATTTTATAACACATGCCAGTGATAGTAAACCTGATTCTGAGATGTCTGCTGTGGTGCATTTCAGGATTAGGTTTACATCACTGTTTTATTTGACATGAAATTGTTGTTTTGCAGCAGCTGTACAAAGTTCAAAGGCCATCAAGTATTCAAAGTGCAGAAAAAAAAGACAAATCATGCAAACAATAAAAATAAGCAAATAACATTCAGAACTGAAGTTTACAAAAGTGAGTCCATAGCCACAAATGAGCCACTCATCCAAGTGAGTGGCCCGAGCCTTGTAGATGGCGGACAGGCTTTGGGGAGTCAGGAGGTGAATTACATACTGCACAATTCCTGGTCTTTGACCTGCTCTGGTAGCCACTGTGCTTGTATGGCTAGATCAGTTCAGTTTCCTGTCAACCCCCATGATGTTGATAGGAGAGGATTCAGTGATTGTGACGCCACTGAACGTCAAGGGACAATAGTTGATCATCTCTTATTGGAGATGGTCATTGCCTGGCACTTGTGTGGCTCAAATGTTACTTGCCACTTGTCAGCCCAAGCCTGGATGTTATCCAGGTCCTGGTGCATTTGGGTATGAACTGCTTCACTATCTGAGGAGTAGTGAATGGTGCAGAACGTTGTGCAGTCATCTGTGAACATCCCCAATTCTGACCTTTGGACGGAAGGAAGGTCACTGATGAAGCACCTGAAGATGATTGGTCCTTGGACACTTCTCTGAGGAACTCCTGCAATGATGTCCTGAGGATGAGATAATTGGCTTCCAATCTTCTTCCATTGTGTCAGTTATGATTCAACCAACTGAGGATTTTCCCCCTAATTCCAATTGACTCCATTTTAGCTATGGCATCTTGATGCCATACTCAGTCAAATGCTGCCTTGAAGTCTCACCTTACTCTTGGTATTTGGCTGTTTGGTCATGTTTGGGTCAGGGAGGTGAGGAGCTGAGTGGCCTTGTCGGAACCCAAACTGGCCATTATTGCCAAGTAAGTGCTGCATGATAGCACTGTTGATGACCCCTTCCATTACTTCGATGATTGAGAATAGGCTGATAAGGCGATAATTGTCTGGGTTGGACTTGTCCTCTTTCTTGTGTACAAGACATACCTGGGCAATTTTTCACATTGCCGGGTAGATGCTGATGTAGCAACGTATTGGGTCCAGGACGAATCTTTAAACTGACCATTCTTTTCATTGCTGACCCTCAGTGAGGACTGGTGTGCATTCTAATTTTACCCTTTCGCAACCCGTTTCTTGGTTTTGGTGATATTGAATACAAGGTTTTTGTTGTGACACAACAATCCAAATTAACTCACACCTGTGTGTTGCCTCTTTGATTTCTGAGATTGTACCAAAAACAGTACTGTCATCTGAGAATTCATAGATGACATTTGAGTTGTGCTTAGCCACAGTCATGAATTTAGAAATAAGAGCAATGGGCTAAGCACATCCTCACGGAGCTACCTGAGGAGGAGATATTAATACTGATCCATACTAACTGTGGTCTTTTGATGAAGTGGAGAATCCAATCACAGGGAGATATAAAAGCCTGGGTTTAGAAGCTTAGTGATTAACATTGAGGGAATGATGGAGTTGAATACCAGGCTGTAATAGATAAACAGCAGCCTGATATATGTCTTGATGTTGTCTAGATGCTCCAAAGCAGAATGAAGAGCAGCGTTATTGCATCAGCTGTAGACTTACTATGACAGTAGGTGATTTACAGCAGACCAAGGTCCTTGCATAGGCCAATGAGGACTGTTGTGTGTTCAGATTTCCCCTTCCTGAAGTTTACGATCAATTCCTTGGTTTTGGTTGTGGTGACACTATCCAACTAGCCAGTCTATCTCACTCCTCTCTGTTGTGAGAGGTTGCAGATGTCATTGAAAACTCCAGCCAAGAGGTCAGCACAGGTTTTCAGAACCTGGCCAGGCGCACCATGGAGGCTTGATACCTTGCAGTGTTCTGACCTCGGCCCCTGAGACAGTGGGTGGATGCTGTAGGGATTCAGTATTTGCTGGAACTTTTTGACCTGAGTCTACAAGAACTTGGGCTCAAAATCTGGTAATAGTCCAGTGAGGGAAATGTATTTATTTTGAATTGTAAGTTGAAATGGTACATAGTTACCTTCAGAGACACTGAACCTTCTATTTACTGTAGATATTGGGAAAATTTAATGACCCATTTACAGTGCTAGTGGCTACAACATGATAATTTGTTGATTTGTTTCTAAACATAAGTGATAATGTTTAGGTAGATAGACAAGGTATTTGATTAATCTAGCTTTCTCGTAGCAAAGTACCCTTTAGGCCACAATAACTTTGGATCTAATAGGCATCTCAGATCTGTAGCACAGAAGACTCAGTCTTTTGCTAAAACAGTACAGTAACAAATCTTATTTGTTTTTCCAACTGTGCTATAACGTACCCCTGAGCCCCTGGGCAATGGAGTGGAAAGAATGGGGGGACAGAAAGAGAAAGTAACTTGATGGTACATGACAGATGTAGCCAGCTGGTAGCATAGTGGCATCTGCACCGAACTTCGAAGTGAGTGGTCCCAGGTTTGAAACCAGCTAGCTCCTTCCATGCTTTCCATCCATACTTGGTTGAGTGTTGAGCTAGCAACTCGGCCTTTTTTTAAAAAAAACAGACAAAAATGCTAAAGAAGCAGCAAGGTTGCCATCCGATGTGCCACAAGGCACAGAAAGGAACAACAGCATAACAGGTGTGGTATAACCTGATGAGTGTTTTTGTTGTGGTTTTTATTTCTAGGTCATAAAATATGTAACATTTATAGTATTGTGCTTTTGGGTGCAGTTTTAACTACTTGTTCTAATTTTCTCTTAATGGATTCCTGGTGCACGAGTCCTATTTAACAATCTTTGCTTATGTTATGAATCAGGCCTAAAATTAACAAACCAAATAACAGCAACGACTTAATGCAGTGCAGTAGAAGATACAAAAACCTATCTCTATTCTAAATTATAAAGCAAATTGGTGAGGAAGTTGCAGAAGCCCTAAGAACTTTGTTCTAAGTAGAAGCTCGAAGCATTTAAAAATGATCTAAAGTAACTAAGGATCCAAGTACACAGATCTTTAAAAATGTCATGGAGAATACGGAAAATAATCAGACTGAAATGTTGTCTTTTTATGTAGAAGACTAGAAAGCAATATTTTTAAAGTCATTCAAATACTGGACAAAGCTTTGGTTTTACATACTAATAACATCTATATTCCTGTATGGATGGAACACCTTAGGAAGAATATAGCAGCTTTGAGGAGACTTGGAAGTGTTTATTTTTATTCATATATATATATATATCTGCTCTGCCACTCTATAATGCCATAGTTAATCTGATTGTAACCTTAATTCCTTACTCTTATCTCCTCTCCTTTGCCCTCTCAAACATTCAAGGCCTCTTCTGCTTTTTGTGGAAGAGTTTCAAAGACTTATAACCTTCTAAGAGAGAAAAAGTCGTCTTAACCATCTTAAACCCCTTATTTTAAACGGTGGTCCATAATTCTAGAGTTTCTCAAGAGGAAGTATCCCTTTCATATCCATAAATACCTTGTGTTTCAATCCAAGTCTCCTCTCACTCTTCTAAACACTAGTGAATAAAAGCTTAGCCTGTTCAGTCTTTCCCTGCAAATATTCTGCATTCTCCAGGTTTTAAGTCTCATATCCTATCCTTTGATCTGCTTCCAATTCATTTATGTTAATACTTAAATCAAGACCAGTACCATACAGAAAATTTCAAATGTGATCCAACCAGTGCCCTATGTACAATAGCATAAATTCCATTCTTGGGTTCATTTACCCAACCAATAATTCTGCAATATTTTGTTGGCTTTTCTAATTATTCACTTTACCCACGTGTTTTTTGTGTAAATTCTGCACTTGCACACCCAGATCTCTCTGCATTCCTTCCCATCTACAGGAGTGGCTCACAAAATAAGATTTGGGGATGGGATGGGTGTGATTTGATTAATTTTCAAAATATTAAGGGGTCCTGATTTAGGTAGCTGGAGAATATCTGTTTCTGGCTGAGTAGCTAGATTTAGAAGGCATGATCTAAAAAAAATAGAGCCTGGTCTTTCAGGACTGAAGGAAGGAACATTTCTATATAGTGAAGGTTGTATAAATTTGGAATAAGTTCTACAAATGGTAATTGATGCTCTGCAAATTAATTTAAAAATTTAAATTAATCATTTTTTAAACTACCATTGATAAGGTATGCAGAAAAATAGACACTTGGTTTTAAATTACCCACAATCTCATTGAATGGTAGGGCACATTCAATGGGCTAAATGGCTCGTTCCTCTTTTGGTATTAAATTAATCTGCTAGAAGACTGAAAATTGTAATTTAGGGAGTATCCATAACCGGTCACCAGACATACTGAAGCAAACCAGTGTATTCACAGGAACCCGTCTAAATAATGTACAAAAAGACATGGAAAGTAATCTGTTCTAGAAGTTAAATTCATGACGTTGTGCACATCACTGGGTTGTGGCTGAAAAAAGATCATAGTTGGAGTTTAACTTCATAAGATACACATTGTATCAAAAGGCCAGGCAGGTTGGCAGAAGGGGTGGGGTAGCTCTGTTGGTAAAAAAATGGAATCAAATCCTTCGAAAGAGGTCACAGGATTGGAGTTTGTAGAATCCTTGTGGTAGAGTCAAGAAACTGCAAGGGTAAATTGACCCTGGTGGGAGTTCTATGCAAGCTTCCGAATAGTAGCCAGGATGTGGGGTACAAATTACAATGGGGGATAGAAAAGACATGTAAAAAGGCAATGTTACAATAGTAATGGGGGATTTCAAATGCAGGTAGATTGGGAAAATCAGGTTGTTGCTGGATTCCAAGAGAGGGAATATAGAATGTCGGATGCCTTTTTAGAACAGCTTGTGGTTGAGCCCACTAGGGGAAAGGCAATTCTAGGTTAGGTGTTGTGTAATGAACCAGATTTGATTAGCTTAAGGTAAAGGAACTCTTTGTAGACTGTGATTGTAATATAATAAAATTCACTCTGCAGTTTGAGCAAGGTGATAAAATCAGGTGCATCAGTAGTACATTGGGAATTACAGAGGCATGAGAGATGGCCAAAATTAATTGGAAGGGGACATTAGCAGGGATGATAGTAGAACAGCAATGGCTGGAGTTTCTGGGCAATTCAGAAAGTGCAGTACATCTCAAAGATCAAGTATTCCAAAAGGAGGATGAGGCATCCGTGGCTGACAAGGGAAGTTAAAGACAGCATAAAAGCAAAAAAAGGGAGCATATAACATGTTGAGAATTAATGGGCAGTTAAAGGGATGGGAAGCTTTTAAAAACCAGCAGAAGGCAACTAAAAAGCCATAAGGAGAGAAAAAATCAAGTATGATGGTAAGTTAGGCAATATATAAGAGTATTCCAAAAGCATGTGGATATTGGACCACTAGAAAGTGATACTGGAGAGGTAGTAATTGGGGTCAAAGAAATAGTGGACAAACTTAAGTATTTTGTGTCTTCGTTGTGGAAGACACCAACAGTATACCAGGAAGTCAAGAGTGTCGGGCAGAAGTGAGTGTGTAGTTGCTATTACTAAGGAGAAGGTGCTTGAGAAGCTGAACTTTCTGAAGGTAGATCAGTCACCTGGACCAGATGGACTACACCACAGGGTTCTGAAAGAGTTAGCTAAAGTGATCGGAGGCATTAGTAATTATCTTTCAAGAATCACTAGATTCTGGGATGGTTTCAGAGGACTGGAAAATTACAAATGTCATTCAACTCTTTAAGAAGGGAGGGGGCCTTCTTAACAGGCAAGGAAATTATAAGCTGGTTAGCCTGACTTGGGTGGTTGGGAAGGTATTTGAGTTTGTTACTAAGGATGAGATTTTCGGGTATCTGGAGGTTCACGATAAAATAGACCAAAATCAGGATAATTTCCTTAAGGGAAGATCTTGGCTGACAAATCTGTTAGAATTCTTTGAGGGAATAACTGGCAGGACAGACAGTGGATGTTGTTTACTGGGATTTTCAAAAGGCCTTTCACATTGCCACACATGGTATTACAGGAAAGATACTAGCATGGATAGATAGGCTGACAGGCAGGAGGGGAAGAGTGGGAATAAGAGAGGTATTTTCTGGTTGGTTACCAGTGACTAGTTTTGTTTCGCAGGGTTGTGTGTTAGGACCACTTCTTTTCATGTTATATATCAATGATTTAGATGACAAAATTGATTGCTTTTTGGTCATGTTTGAGGACAGTACAAAGATGGGTGGAAGGGCAAGAAGTGTTCAGGAAGCAGGGAGTCTGCAGAAGGACTTGGGACAGATTGGGAGAATGGGCAAACAAGTGGCAGATGGAATATAGTGTAGGGAGCTGTATGGTCATGCATTTTGGTAGAAGCAATAAAAGCATAGACTTTTTTCTAAATGGGGAAAAAGTTCAGAAATCAGAGGTGCAAGGGGACTTGGGAATCCTTGTGCAGGATTCCCTAAAGGTGAATTTGCAGATTGAGTCAGTGGTAAGGAAGGCAAATGCAATTTTAGCATTCATTCCGGGAGGTCTAGAATGTAAGAGCAAGGATGTCATACTGAGGCTTTATAAGGCATTGGTTAGACCATACTTGGAGTACTATGAGCAGTTTTGGGCCTCTTACCTAAGAAAGGATGTGCTGGCATCGAAGAGGGTCCAGAGAAGGAGCTCTGAGCCATCAAACTGCAGTTCAGAAGAATGAGAAGGAATTTCATTGAAGCCTATTAAATATTGAAAGGATTAGATCCCATGGGTGTGGAGAGAATGTTTCCTTTAGTGATGGAGTCTAGAACCAGAGCAAACAGTCTCAGAATACAAAGACATCCTTTAGAACAGATATGCGAAGGAATTTCTTTCCCCAGAAGGTGGTGGATTGGTGGAATTCATAGCCACAGATGGCTGCGGAGGCAAAGTCATTGAGTATATTTAAAGAGGTGGTTTATAGGTTCTTGATTAGTCAGGGCATCAAAGGTTGTGGAGAGAAGGCAGAATGGGTTTGAGAGGGATATTAGATCAGCCATGATGGAATGGCAGAGCAGACTTGGTGGGTCAAATCAAATGGCCTAGTTCTGCTCTTATGACTTGTGATCTTAGAGAGGTTAAACAGTTGTCACAACATCATGGGACAAAGAATACTCTGTTGTTCTATGTTTGATATTGAGTGCCCAAAAGCATGGTCAAAAAATTGTCTTACAGGTTAGCCTTATGAGGAGATCGGCAGTATGCATTAGGAGGTGAACACCAGAGAAGCCTTTTAGATTAGCTACCTGTGGTAGAGCAGTGATCACGGCAGCGAGACTTACAAGAGGGAAAAAGTTTTGTTGGGTTGTAGGTTAGGTGGCTGAGGTAGTAAAACAAATATAAGTTTCAGTTGTAATATTTGGAAACTAATGTAATTTTAATTTCCATTTGTCTTCCCATATCTAGGGTATCATGACGCCAGGCAACACCATATTTAGTCCAATGATGCCATATGGCACAGGCTTGACTCCGCAGCCTGTCCAAAGCTCCAACAGCATATCTCTCTTGGAAGAACAGCAAAGACAGCAACAACAAGCAGCACAACAGTCCACAGCATCTCAACTAGCAACCCAGGTTTCTTCTAATCAACCGCCTCAGCTCTTTCATTCACAGACAATGACTACAACTAATTTACCAGGCATCACATCTCATTATGCCTCACCAATGACTCCCATGACACCCATAACTCCAGCTACTCCTGCTTCTGAGAGTTCAGGAATTGTACCGCAGCTACAGTAAGTACCTCTTAGCATTTTTTGTATAAGGTGTTGGCAGATAATTTTACAACTACTGATGTAGTTAACATTAAGCAGTCCCTAGTAGATGTAAGAACTGTTTTATATATATATAATTTCTTTACCAAGTATAATGGATGTGCTTTAATCAGATTTTGAAGAGAACTCTAACTTCTGTGCCATAATCTTACTATTGCCCTCGTAGCACTAATATGTTCTGTGATTACTCTGATCCTTTGTAGATTGGTGCGTATAGGACAGCCATGACTGCTTGGTGTACTATACATCTCAGAAATGATACATTTAAGAAAAACATTCATCCCTGGCCTGAAATTTCAGGGTGTCTATACAGATGCTGATTTAAATTTGTGACATTGGTAGCTTTCATGCACTCTATCACAGATAAGAAAATACTTGAAGTTTTGTAAAAGTCATTGGTTTAATGTAAGTTTTATTTTATAGCATTCCGTCTTTTAATAGCCTTTTAACTTGCAATAGAGAATCTGATTTTTTTCTTAGAATAAATATTGTAGGACTCAGTGGGGGTGGAAATTGGGTAAGTAGGAGAATGTGGATGATTGTTTCAAAAGCTATCATGAATGGAATGGCGTCCTGTGGTGTGAAATTCTGTTATAGGGAGCCATAGAGAAGGCTTATCTCACAGGGAATGCACACAAAGTACTGGAGGAACTCAGCAGTCCAGGCAGCAGGAGTTCTGCTAAAGGGTCTCGGCCTGAAATGTCAGCTGTACTCTTTACCGTAGATGCTGCCTGGCCTGCTGTGTTCCTCCAGCATTTTGTGCGTGTTGTTTGGATTTCCAGCATCTGCAGTTTTTCCTCTTGTTTCTGATGTCTCACAGGGATTAACTTTCTAAACACCACATTAAATGTAATTTCCATTATTTAAATAGAAAATATTTTTTGCACCTAAGTCTTTACACACAGGAGTTTGAGAGACATAGTTGTGGCTTTAGTTGCATTTTGCTAGTCTTTATTTTAAATTTTGGACAAATTTCAATAGTCATCGTGTGAAGTGATAAAATGAGAAGGTTTCAGAAGTACAAGAAATAACTTTTCTGTTAATTCAGAACAACTGGTGCCTTATCTTAGGAGCCAAGAGATGACGAGTCTATCAGGACCCTGAGGACTTGTGGAAACTGTGTGGTGGTTTCTTTCGAATTTATAGTCTTTTAACATCTTTGGACTATTTTTACTGTGCCCATAGTCTGTTTTTTTATCAAATTATGGTTTTGTTTGCACTGTTGTAACTATGTGGTTTTGTGCAGGTCTTGTAGCTTTAGTTTTTGGTCTTGTTTTGTCTGGTGGCTTTGGAGCTCTTTTCTGGGAAACGCGCTAAGATGGTAGCGCGATATTAATACGCAGCAGCCTCTCCGGACTCTGGATTGGGGATTGCCAAACGTTATGTGGATTTTCTGGTGTAGTCTATTTTGTCATGTGCTTTGTTGTTATCATTCTGGAGGAATGTTGTCTCATTTTTTAACTGCATTGCATTTGTGGTTTTTAAATGACAATAAACTGAATCTGAATCAGAAGACGGCAAAGATTGCCTGAGCACAAAAAAAAATTCAGGACCACCTATCTGATAACTGATTACATTACTGATTACGCAAGGAAAAACAGCTTTGACTGTACCAGTGATTCCTTCCTCCCTGTTACTCTAAACAACTTTTCAGGCACACAACAGAATGCCAGCCACTAATGCTACCCCTCCCTCACAAGTGAGCTGAAATGTCTGTAACAGCATCAGACTTGGGAAGGACTCTAGAGAGTCAACCGCCATAAAGCAGCTGAACCAGACAATGTCCCAGGCCAAGTGCTTGTCTCACTGATGTCTTCACAAGCATTTTTAACACTTCACTTATCTAGGCTGCTGTTCCTACATGTTTCAAATCAGCTACCAGCATCCCTGTACCAAAGATCTCTACACCTCAGAACTCAACGACTACTGCCCAGTGCCACCAACACCAATCATCATGAAGTGCTTTCAACAGCTGGTGATGGCAAATATCAAAAACTCCATACATGCCACATTGGACACCCACTAATAAATTTACTGACAGAACTGCTGTATGACAAATGCCATAGCACCTGGTCCTGCCACACCTAGAAAACAAGGAGTCAGAATGCTGTTTCTGGTTTTCAGTTGGGCATTCAACACTATTTTCTCTCAAATCTTGGTAAACAAACTACTACTCCTTGGTCCAAATACACCACTGCGACTGGATGTTGGACTTCCTAACCAATAGATCTCAGATAGTCATGATGCACAATTGCTTGCTCCTCTCTCCCCATCATCCTCAACACTGTGTGCTGAGCCTATTGGTGTGCACTTCGCTCATACATGGCTGCACAGCCAAATATTTGAGTAATCACATTGTCAAATTTGCCAATGACATGACAGTGGTGGGGCTCATCACCAGCAGCATTGAGATGGCCTACAGAGAGAAGAGCTCCTATTGAATTGACTTTATCTCTTACATCCTTCACATACATGAGTAACAAAAATCTTTGTTATGTCTCTGTCTGAATGTGCAATTTATAGTAATTTGTAATAAATAGTATGTACAGTAAGATTTACAACCGAACAGTCAATGTAGCTTAGAAATACAATTGCGTCAGCATGAATTAATCAGTCTGTTGGCCTGGTGGAAGAAGCTGTCCCAGAGCCTGTTGGTCCTGCCTTTAATGCTGCAGTACTGTTTCCCGGATGGTAACAGCTGGAACAATTTGTAATTGGTGTGATTCGGTCCCCAATGATCCATCGGGCCCTCTCTACGCACTCGTTGCTATAAATGTCCTGAATAGTGGGAAGTTCACATCCACTGATGCACTGGGCTGTCCGCACCACTCTCTGCAGAGTCCTGTGATTGAGGGAAGTACAGTTCCCATACCAGGCAGTGATACAGCCAGTCAGGATGCTCTCAATTGTACCACTGTAGAAAGTCCTTAGGATTTGGGGACTCAAGCCGAACTTCTTCAACTGTCTGAGGTTAAGGAAGTGTTGTGATTTTTTTTTATATACCTCACAGCTGGTATGTACAGACCAAGTGAGGTCCTCGGTGATGTGTATACCGAGGAACTTGAAGCTGTTCACCCTCTCAACCCCAGATCCATTGATGTCAGTAGGGGTGAGTCTGTCTCCGTTCCTCCTGTAGTCCACAACCAGCTCCTTCGTTTTTGCGACGTTGTTTTCTTGACACCACTGTGTCAAGGTGATGACTTCTCTGTAGGCTGCCTTGTTATTATTTAAGATAAGGCCAATCAATGTAGTATCATCAGCAAATTTAATTAGACTGGAGCTGTGGGTGGTGACATAGTCATGGGCGTGCAGAAAGTAAAGGAGGGGGCTTAGGACACAGTCCTGGGGGGCGCCTGTGTTGAGGGGCAGAGGTACGGGAACCCACTCTTAGCACTTGCTGGTGTTCTGACAGAAAGTCCAAGATCCAGCTGTACAAGGCAGGGTGAGGGCTGAGGTCTCTGAGCTTTTTGTCATGCCTGGAGGGAATTATGGTGTTGAATGCTGAACTGCAATCCAAGAACAACATTCTCACATAAGCATCCCTCTTCTCTAGGCATGTAAGGATGGCGTGTAGAGCTGTGGCTATTGCATCATCTGTCAGTGGGTTGTGTCAGTAGGTAAATTGTAGGGAGACTAGCGTGGACGGGAGCAAGCTGCAAATTTAGTCCTTGATCAGCACTGCAGCAGACAGGGAGGCCATATAGTGCATAGTGTTACGAAATCCCGTAACTGGATCACTTACCAGCAAAGATAGAGAGGTCCGTTGAAGTCCGATGGTACTATTTTTAAAAGTCTTTATTTATGAAGGGGCACAAAAATAAGATTAATACAAACATTCAGATAATATACATCGTCACTACTCAAATCTAAAAGCACGGGTCTAATAATAACCATCAATAAGAAACAGCTCGATCGTTTGTCTAGGGCAGGGGTCAGCAACCTTTACTACTGAAAGAGCCACTTGGACCCGTTTCCCACAGAAAAGAAAACACTGGGAGCTGCAAAACCCGTTTGACATTTAAAATGAAATAACACTGCATCCAATGTTTTGTTTTGCCTTTATGCTATGTATAAACAAACTATAATGTGTTGCATTTATGAAATTGATGAACTCCTGCAGAGAAAACGAAATTACATTTCTGCATGCAACAAAAACATTTTGAACTCTGAAAAAAAGACGTTGGGTTGAAGGTTACTTTTAAGTAAAATACTCAACGTCTATTTGAGTCCTTCTTGTATTTATGAAAAACGGCAAACTTAAATTTGCCGCCAGCAGCAAACCAAAAATAACGTCAGCCAGCTGTCAACCTGAAAAATAAAAGGAGTATTTCACTGAACAATGAAAACATATGAATATACGTAAAATAATAGGCAATTAAAATATTTATCATACTTGGTCAGGTTGACTCACACCTGCCAATGCAGTCGTATTCAGTAGGGATGGATCGATGCTTAGGGGAGTGACCAGGAAGGATAATGTGTTTTTTTTCCTCTCTGAACTCACAGAAGCGTTTCCCAAACGATGTTTGCATTGCAATGATTGCAGAATGTAAATACTCCGAATTTATCATGTCGTGACCTTGTTTGAACTCTCTCAAATTGGGGAAGTGAGACAATGTGCCTTTCTGTAAATCTCTGGCAAGCACTGTCAACTTGCGCTCGAATGCCAAAACATCCTCCAACATGTGCAGGGCTGTACGTCCTTACCCCTGAAGAGCTGTGTTCAGCGTGTTCAGGTGCGCTGTCATGTCTACCATGAAGTGTAGCTTTTCCAGCCACTCTGGCTTTTCCAGCTCAGGAAAGGTGAGCCCTTTGCTGCCCAGGAAAGTTTTCACTTCTTCCAGACACGCGGCAAACCGTTTCAGCACCTCCCCTCTGGACAGCCAGCGATAAAAACACATTGTAGCGGTGTGCTACACACAGTCAGTAAACTGCAGTCAAAGATAGCTTTATTCGAACTAAACAGCCTTGCTTTTAAGCCTCCCTCAACCCGCCCCCCATGGGCGCGGATGCTGCAAAAGACACGTACTCACAAACCCCCGTAGGCTATCTCCCTTAGCCTGAACGCTGGCTAATTGTGAGCTGGTTCGGATGTGTCAGGAAATGGGTCGCCACAACGTCTTATTTAGATTGTACAAGATCACCATAATCTTCAAATTTAGAATTACATTTCAAAAACTAACAAACTAACATAAAATACATTTTAATTAAATACTGACCAATTATTTCCCAAAGCAACAGGGAGCCGCAGCACAGACGTAAAAGAGCCACATGTGGCTCCGGAGCCGCGGGTTGCCGACCCCCGGTCTAGGGGATAATATATTGTCCGATGGAAATATAAAAGTCACTCAGTTCCTGCAGGCCTCAGCCTTTTGGGGGGGGGGGGGAACGCTGGGTTTTCACTTGTTGGAGAGAGAGAGGTTGGTGAGAAAAGAAACTTGCCCGGGTCTTTTATGAAGCGAATCCGTTGAATCAGGGGAGCGGGCTTCCCTGTTGTTAGCTAAAAGCTGGTTTCCTTGGTTCCAGTCACCGATTCCAGCAACAGAATTGAACACACGTGACTTCCTTCAAATGGCTTCCTGCTACTACGGGATCGTCAGCGTTTCTTCTGGTGCATCTGAAGGGGGTGTTCCCCCAGACCCTCTTTTATACTTCCTCACAGGGGTCTCAGATGTCAATCAGGTTGGGATGATGCGATCTCTCTCTCAACCAGCCCACTTTGCCCGAGGGCTTGCATGTGGCATAGTCCCTAATCCACAAACGTGGTCTCCAGGAGACAATGGTCAATGTCGCATTATTTTGCATCACGGTGGAACGAGGTATTCGGCACGTCTCTCTCTCCCATTTCCTGGGTCTCCTGAACAGTGATCTTGCGATTCTCACAAAGGAGGGGTTCCCCCCGCCCCTTCGGCCCCTCAGAGCTGTTGTGCATTCATAACAATAGTCAAAACTGCTCGACACATTGCCAACACCAACCTACCCACCAAAATTGACACATACAGAAAGATGACAGAACAAGAACGGTAACATGAAGGGTTCCTTCCAACCTGCTCTTCAACTGTTTGTCCCACTTCAATCAGGGAGGAGGCTACATACCATCCATGTCAGCCACCAGACTTAAAAACAGTTACTGTCCACAAGCAGTAAGGCTGATCAACTCCTCAACCCACCTACCCCTCCACAACCCACACCACCATTACTTTATCATTTCCTGTCAGTCATCCTATGTACAGACACTCCTGTGCCTAGTGTCATTTTATGGACATACAATCAATCTATGGATATAAGCTATCTTATATTTATTGTGTTCTTTATCTTATTGTGGAGTTTTTGTGCTGCATTGGATCCAAATAACAATTATTTCATTCTCCTGTACCGGGGGTCGGCAACCCGCGGCTCCGGATCCGCATGCGCCTCTTTCATCTCTGTGCTGCGGCTCCCTGTGGCTTTGGAAAATTTGTGGCTTTACTGCAGAAATCACTGGACAGAAAGCTGCTGACTTTTCACTGCATCTTGCACCAAGAGGCACTGTGCGCTCAAACATTTCTTCCGGAATGGATGTTGTCATTCAGATTGTCAATAAAATAATGGCAAAATGTTTAAATCACCGTCAATTCCGTTTGTTACTGGACGAGCTGGAAAGCGCATATTCTGATCTCCTGCTGCACAACAAAGTCCGGTGGCTGTCCAGAGGGGAGGTGCTGAAACGCTTTGTCGCGTGTCTGGAAGAAGTGAAAACTTTCCTGGGCAGCAAAGGGCTCACCTTTCCTGAGCTGGAACAGCCAGAGTGGCTGGAAAAGCTACACTTCATGGTAGACATGACAGCGCACCTGAACATGCTGAACACAGCTCTTCAGGGGAAAGGACGTACAGCCCTACACATGTTGGAGGATGTTTTGGCATTCGAGCGCAAGTTGACAGTGCTTGCCAGAGATTTACAGAAAGGCACATTGTCTCACTTCCCCAATTTGAGAGAGTTCAAACAAAGTCACGACATGATAAATTCGGAGTATTTACATTCTGCAATCATCGCAATGCAAACATCGTTTGGGAAACGCTTCTGTGAGTTCAGAGAGGAAAAACACACATTATCCTTCCCGGTCACTCCCCTAAGCATCGATCCATCCCTACTGAATACGACTGCATTGGCAGGTGTGAGTCAACCTGATCTTGAGATGGAACTGGCCGACATAGCCGACAAAGACATATGGGTGTCCAAGTTTAGACGCTTGACAGCAGACCTTGAAGATGTTGCCCGTCAGAAGGCCGTTCTTGCTCAGAAACACAAATGGAGTGATATTGAAAACCTCCCCGAACCGGACAAACTTGTGTTCGAAACATGGAATGCTATCCCCAACATTTATGTAAACATTAAAAAGTATGCGCTTGGAGTCCTGTCGATTTTTGGATCCACATATGTATGTGAGCAGGTGTTCTCCACCATGAACTTTATTAAAAACAAACATCGCGCATGCCTCACAGATGACGGCTTGCGATCCTGTGTAAAGATGAAGGTGACGTCATACAGCCCTGATGTGCAGACGCTGTGCGCTGAGGTCCAGGAGCAGAAATCCCATTAACCAAGTATGATAAATATTTTAATTGCCTATTATTTTACGTATATTCATATTTTTTCACTGTTCAGTGAAATAGACCTTTTATTTTTCAGGTTGACAGCTGGCTGACGTTATTTTTGGTTTGCTGCTGGCGGAAAATTTAAGTTCGGCGTTTTTCATAAATACAAGAAGGACTCAAATAGACATTGAGTATTTTACTTAAAAGTAACCTTCAACCCAACGTCTTTTTTTCGGAGTTCAAAATGTTTTTGTTGCATGCAGAAATGTAATTTCGTTTTCTCTGCAGGAATTCATCAATTTCATAAATGCAACACATTATAGTTTGTTTATACATAGCATAAAGGCAAAAAAAGCGTTGAATGCAGTGTTATTTCATTTTAAATGTCAAACGGGTTTTGTGGCTCCCAATGTTTTCTTTTCTGTGGGAAACGGGTCCAAATGGCTCTTTCAGTAGTAAAGGTAGCTGACCCCTGTACACTTGTGTACTGGAAATGACATTAAACAAACTTGAATCTTGTAGTACAGGTTTTTTTTAATCAAAGTTTTACTTGGCCTCTGCTATATTGGAAGTTTGAATGCTGATAGTTTAATGTGAATAAGTGTGAGGTTATCCACTTTGGGAGTCACAACAGGAAGGCAGATTATTATCTGAAAGGTGTAGAGTTAGGTAAGGAAGAAATACAAAGAGATCTAGGAGTCCTTGTTCATCAGTCACTGAAGGTGAATGAGCAAGTGCAGCAGGCAGTGAAGAAGGCTAATGGAATGTTGGCCTTTATTACAAAGGGAATTGAGTACAAGAGCAAGGAAATCCTCTTGCATTTGTACAGGGCCCTGGTGAGACCACACCTGGAGTATTGTGTACAGTTTTGGTCTCCAGGGTTAAGGAAGGACATCCTGGCTGTAGAGGAAGTGCAGCGTAGATTCACAAGGTTAATTCCTGGGATGTCAGGACTGTCTTACGCAGAGAGTTAGAGAGACTGGGCTTGTACACGCTGGAATTAAGGAGATTGAGAGCAACATATAAGATTATTAAGGGATTGGACAAAATAGAGGCAGGAAATATGTTCCAGATGCTGGGAGAGTCCAGTACCAGAGGACATGGTTTGAGAATAAGGGGTAGGTCATTTAGGACAGAGTTAAGGAAAAACTTCTTCTCCCAGAGAGTTGTGGGGATCTGGAATGCACTGCCTCGGAAGGCAGTGGAGGCCAATTCTCTGGATGCTTTCAAGAAGGAGCTAGATTGGTATCTTATGGATAGAGGAATCAAGGGATATGGGGACAAGGCAGGAACCGGGTATTGATAGTAGTTGATCAGCCATGATCTCAGAATGATGCAGGCTCGAAGGGCCGAATGGTCTACTTCTGCCTCTATTGTCTATTGATATAGAATGTCTTAATGATGAAAAGAAGTTTGATGAATTTCAGGAGATTGGCTTTTGTGCAAGTGAAAGAATTTGATGTCAGCCTCTACAGCAACTCTTGTACTAAAGTTAAATCACATTTCACTTAAAATTGCATTGGTTAACATAGCTCACAACATGTCTATGTCGGAAGGAAGTTTTAATTATTGTGTAATTGAGGGCACCTCTGCAGGTATGATATTGGCTTTTCCTCATGGATTAAAATCCCTCTAACTTGTATTTTTTGTCTCTACTCTTTGTTTCCTACATTAAGGAAACAGTTTTTTTTTGCAAGTTTGGGTTTGGGTATCCTGGCTTTCTAGGTAAGCAGCCAGGATAGACAAAGGAGAGCTAGTGGATGTTATTTACTTGGTTTTTCAGAAAGCCTTTCAATACCTTTCAGAATGGTATTGAACATGAGGCTGCAAAACAAGATATGAGCCCATTGTTTTACAGGAAAGAATAGTAGCATGGATAGAAGATTAGCCGACTGGCAGGAGGCAAAGTTTGGGAATAAAGAGGGCCTTTTCTAGTTGGTCGCAGGTGACTAGTGTTGTTCTGTAGGGGTTGGTGTTGGGACCACTTCTTTTTCACATCATATGTCGATGATTTGCATAATGGAATTGATGGCTTCATGGCCAAGTTTGCAGGTGATACAAAGACAAGTGGAGGGGCAAGTAGTGTTGAGCAAGCAGGGAGTATGCAGAAGGACTTAGACATGAAGAGAATGGGCAAAGAAGTGGCAGATGGTATATCGTGTAGGGAAGTGAATGGTCATACATTTTGGTGGAAGGAACAAAGGCTAGTTTTTAAACGGGGAGAAAATCCAGAAATTAGAGGTGCAAAGGGACTTGGGAATCCTTAAGCAGGATTCCATAAAGGTTATCTTGTGGGTTGAGTCAGTGGTAAGGGAAGAAAATGCAATGTTTGTATTCATTATAAGAGGACTCGAATACAAAAGCAAGGATGTAATGTGAGGCTTTGTAAGCCATTGGTCAGATTGCACTTGGAGTATTCTGAGAAATTTCGGGCCCCTTATCTAAGAAAAGATGTGCTGACATTAGAGATGATCTAGAGCAGGTTCATGAGAATGATTCTGGCGATGTAAGAAGAGGATTTGATGGCTCTGGGCTAGTACTTGCTGGACTATGAAGAATGAGGGAGTGGGATCTCTTTGAAGCCCATCAAATATTGAAAGACTTAGAAAGAGTGAATGTAAAGAGGATGTTTCCAATAGTGGAGGAGCCTAGAACTGGAGGACACAGTCTCAGAGTAGAGGGATATCCCTTTGGAACAGAAATGAGGAATTCTTCAATCAGAAGGTGGTGAATCTGTGGAATTCATTGCCAAAGGCAGCTGTAGAGGCCAGGTCTTTGGGTATATTTAAACCAGAGATTGATAAGTTCTTGATTAGTAATGGCATCAAAGGTTACAGGGAGGAGGCAGGAGAATGGGGTTGAGAGGGATAATAAATCAGCAGTGATTGAATGGTGGAGCAGACTTGATGGACTGAATGGCCTAATTCTGCTCCAATGTCTGATGCTTTTATGGAATTATAATTAAAAGAAAGGATTTTCTTTAGTCAGATTTTAATTTAGAAATACAAAGCAACTTTTTATATTTTATCTAGAAATAAGCAGGCAACATTCCAGAGGGGGAAGAAGACATTCTTCTCAGCCTAACGGTAGACGTTTTGGTACTGGTTTGAAGGAACTACAAGAATTGCTTAACACCAACCTCGTTTCACAACATCTGCCCACGTTGGAAATTATTGCATGCTAAATGCTCGAGGAACTCTGTCAGCCAGGCAGCATTTTGTGTGTGTTACCAACCTTGTTTGTGTGTTAAATCTAAGAAACCATCTTAACCCCAGTCTGTTAAGTTAGACAACCTCTCCTTCTCCACTCAGCTGTGTGCTGAGCCCTCTTCTGTACTCCCTTTACACCCATGACTGCGTTCCTGTACATGATTCTAACTCCATAATCAAGTTCACAGGCGACACCACGGTGGTTGGCCTGAGCAGAAGGGATGATGAGATGGCCTACAGGGACAAGGTCCAGCACCTGGCCACCTAGTGTGCCGACAACAACCTGATCCTTAACGCCCAGAAGACCAAGGAGATCACTGTGGTCTTCAGGCATGCTAGGAGCCACACTCACATCCCCATCTACATGAACGGAGCTGTAGTGGAGCATGTATCAAGCTTCAAATTCCTTGGTGTCCACATTTTGGAGGATCTCACCTGGTCCTTGAACTCCTCCATCCTGATCAAAAAGGTGCAACAGCGCTTTTATTTCCTGCGGAGCATCAAGAAAGTTCACCTCGGTCACATGATACTGACGGACTTTTACCACTGTACTATTGAGAGCATACTCACCAACTGCATCTGAGTGTGGTATGGCAATTGTCCTGTATCGGACCACAAAGCACTCCAGCGTGAGGTGAAAACTGCCCAATGGATTATTGGCACCCAGTTACCCACCATTGAGAACACCTACCATAAATGCTGCCTGGGCAGGACGAAAAACATGATCAAGGATGCATCTTACCCTAACCATGGACTTTTTAACTCTCTTCCCATCTGGTAGGTGCTACAGGAGCCTCCGCTCCCACACCAGCATCTTCAGGAAAAGCTTCTTCCCTGAGGCTGTGACCCTGCTGAACCTCACAGTATAGCGCTAAGCAGTACTGCACCCATATTATACTGTCTTAGTACTTTTATATTTGTGTGCTGTAGCACTTACTTTTTATGCAAAGTTATTTTGTAAATAACACTATTCTTTGCATTTCTGGTTAGATGCTAACTGTATTTCATTGATTTTGTATCTGTACTTGGCACAATGATAATAAAGTTGAATCTAATCTAATCTAAGTGATGTTAATAACAGGTTTAACATTTAGTCATGTTTCCTTGTAGTGTTATACTGGGTCCTCCCTCGTAGTTGAACTAACAATTTTGTATTTTGAATATTTTATTTTGAATTACAAGTATTACACAGGATCTGATGGGAATTTGATTTGGAAATATATTACCTGGACCTATAGTTTATGTCAACTAGATAGAGTATATACACCACAGTGACTACACTTTAAAACTGCTTCATTGACTAATACTTTGGAGATCTTAAAATGTGCTACAAAAATGCAATTTATCTCTTTTGAGCAAGCTATAGTAAATATACACCAAGGAGCTTACCTCAGAATGAGAAATCACAAGTCTGCAGCAATTAACATTTTCAATAGGATTATTGTTATTTATAAAATTGATGCACATGTGTATGGCCACTAATTATAAGCTTATGTACGACATGAAAATTGATCACCCATCTACTTCACTGTAATCCTTTATGAATTATATTGTATATTTGCTTGTACAGTTGATTACATAAATGTAGTCTTGAATTTGCCTCTTTCTTTTCCACCCTACAGTCCAACAATGCATCTTAAATGTTTCTCCTTTAGTGTAGGTTTGGGTACCAACATGGTCTGGCCCTCTTTTGCCTCCATCGCATAACAATCTGAGATCTATCTATCCCTTCAATTCTTGACTCTTGACCTTAGTTTTCAAACTTCACCATTATGGTCACAATATGGCTGCCCATCTCACCCCTCTCTTCTTTGAAATATTTAAAGGGTTTCCCATTTTAATCTCAATATGTGCCTTGGTGTAAAATTCTCTGTGATAATGCATCTAAGAAGTTACTTGGAATGATTTTATTAAAGATCTAATATAAATGCAAAATTTTAAAATAACTGGAATTGTAAACTTTAATTTTGATTTCATACTCAAAAATATCAGTGTTTCATTATCTACAACTAATCTTCCTTCAAGCTTATTTCCTTAGAATAATATGTTTTAAGTATTAGTATTCTTGTACTAATATATTTGAAACTTTCAAAGATCTGTTATGTTATTAAATATCAGTTTCTTCTATAAAGAATATTAATTTTTTGTGCCTAGAAATATTGTGTCTACAGTCAATCTGGGTTGCAAATTGGATCTGAAGACAATAGCTCTTCGAGCAAGAAATGCTGAATATAATCCAAAGGTGAATGTCATGTCCTTTATTGAACCAAATACTACTTGCAGTGTATTGAATGGGTTGATCATGATTTTAACCCTTAAGTTATCTTACTGAACCACCAGATTTTATTAAAAATATTGCAGTTGAGGGAAATCCATTTTCTTATTAAATATTTCTCAGTGTTATGTGTAAACTTCAGTAGTATGGTCTGTCAATGTGTATGAGTAGCTGGTCATGAAATGAGACTCAGAGAACAGAAAGTAATTATTTTGACTTCTATCCCTATCTCAAATATCTGGCCTTATGCTTTCTTCTTCATGTTTAATATAAAGGTGACACAGCAAGCAGAACTTCAGCCACTTAGGTTTGATTCAAAGGTTCATTTTATTATTAAAGTATATATGCAGAATACAACTCTGAGATTTGTCCCTTCTCCAGATAGCCATAGAATACAGAAAACCATTCAAATAGTTGAAAGAAGCACATCAATCCTTCCCCCCCCCACACAAAAAGACAAAGAAACAAAAACTTGCAAACCCCAAACACCCCCAACCCATCTCTCACACAAAAACTTAACTGATCAGCCAAACCCTCAGCCTGCCAATGGGCAACAAGAAAGAATGAATGACAACACGAAATAAAACATAGAACTGAAAGAGGTCAATATGAATCACAGTCCAATCCATAAATTTCAGAATTTCGATAACATCTCCAAGAGCATCAGGACCCAGCAGTCCCTCTAAGAACCATTCGTTCTCTGCATTTGCCTTGGTTTCAATCTTCCTCAGAGCTTTAATTGATGAGAAATGTATTTAATCTTGGCCCTGTCGTGGTTTCTCGTGCCCCACAAACGACCAGGAGACGCAGAAGATTCTTTAAGAGGTATTAAACTTTAATTTGCAAATCAAAGCCTGAGACAGTCATTGAGCTAGTTGCCGATTGCCCACCGATCCTTGTACATAGCATTTTTTATAGCAATCTCCTGGTTTAGTTATATTAGCATATCCAATCAGTCTATAGTTGCGTATCACATCTGCCACTATTGTTTCTACCCATTGACTTAATCCTGTTCTAATCTACATCTCTTAGCTACCTCTCATTAACACACCATTGTCTTCTACATTCTTAAGATTTCATTCTCCTACTAAATTGGATACATGCATAGCAAATTCAAAGCTGACTACATAGTTTTGATTACACAGCAAACAATGCAACCTTTATACTCCAATAGCCCCTCATTTCATCTCCGAGCTTCTCCTTGTGGTAGCTTGTGCTTGCATTTCTCTCCTGGAGTTTTCTCAGGTATAGCAAAACACTACTCATTCAGTTATTCTACAGACTAATTCACAGGCTCCAGCAGTTTCAAAAACAAAATTATGTTAAAAAGAATAAGTAGAAGATGTAGAAAAGCTGAAATGATTAACTATCTGGATGATGCCACCCAAAGGATCGCTGGCGCCATCTTGACCAAAAGGCAAAACACTGATTTGACTTCTGGTGTTGTCTACATTTACATGTTCTCTAAGTGACTATGGGTTTCTTTCCAGATGCTCTGATTTCCTCCTACATCCTGAAGACATATTGCTAGGCTAATTGGCCAGTGTAAATTATCCCTAGCATGCAGATGAGAGTTAGTATCATGGACGGTCGAGGGACATGTAATCAGTGAGAAACGTGGAAAGCATAAAAAGTAGTTTCAGATAGGATTAATGGAAAACTGGATATTTAATGCTCAATATGGACACCTTAGAGCAAAGGGGTTTGCTTCCATTTTGTATCCTCCTCAATCAAGCACACCCACCCCACATATGGTATATTGTAAAATAAATTATAGATTTGAAGATGAGAGGTATTGTAACTATTTCCACATAATGGAGCCCATTTTTGTTATCAGCCATTCAAGTTAGCAAAATGTGGGGGGAGGGGGGAAGCTTTCCTGAATACTATCTTTAATCTTTTATCTTCGTAGGCTATGTAACACTGATGCTGAATCCTGAGGTTCTTAGTTACAATGGGCGACTGTATATAGGAAACTGTCGGTATTGGCATAAATGTAACTCACTTAAATGTTTTTTTTAGCGTTTTGCTGCTGTCATCATGAGAATCCGGGAACCTCGTACAACTGCGCTTATTTTCAGCTCTGGGAAAATGGTGTGTACTGGTGCAAAGAGGTATGGGTGTTGATTTTTAACCATATTTTTGATAATACTTTTTACTAAGAAAATAATATGCAAAACTAATCTCCTTGTTAATCTTTTTGGAGTTTTCAATTTATTCTTTCTGTATCAAATGCTGGACCAGTAATAGTATATGTTTTATAACTATATTCAAGTAGTTGATGCAGTGGGTTTACTGCACATTCCTCCTTAATGATCTGAAATTGGTAAAAATATTCACTGGAAAGAAGCAGTGTGGTTTCAGGGTACTTGAAGGCACATGATAAAGTAGGCTATTGTCAGCATGGTTTCTTTAAGGGAAAATCTTACCTGACAAATCTGTTGGAATTCTTTGAAGAAATAACAAGCAGGATAGACAAAGCAGAATCAGTGGAAGTTGTGTACTTGGATTTTCAGAAGGCCTTTAACAAGATGCCATACATGTGGCTGCTTAACAAGTTGACCCCATGGATTTAAAGGAAAAATACTAGCATGGATAAAGCATTGGCTGATTGGCAGGAGACAAAGAGTAGGAGTAAAGGGAGCCTTTTCTGGTTGGCTGCCATTGATTTGTGGTATTCCACAGGGGTCTGCGTTGGGACCGCTTCCTTTTATGTTATTTGTCAATGACTTGAATGATGGAATTGGTTGCTTTATGGCCAAATTTGCAGATGTTATGGCAGGTAGTTTTCAAGAAGAAGAGATGCTACAGGAGGACTTTAGACAGATTAGGAGAAGGGCAAAGAAGTGAAAGACGGAATACAGTGTTGGGAAGTGTACGGTCATGCACTTTGGTAGAAGAAATTGTTTCAGAGGATGAACAGCTCTGATGGGCAGAAGGGTGCAGAGTCGCCCATGCCCCCTCCCCTTTTGGAAAATCGCAAATCGCTACTATTTCGATGCTGCTAACAAGGAAGTAAGAGAGACAAAAGGAAATCTGCCAGGGCAGTTGCTATTGATAACAGCTCATGAAAGTTAATGAGAGAGAGGCACAGCTAAGGTGGGATGTCTGCTACTAACAAAAGAGGAACGGAACCATTGATTACTGCTATTGTCTTTTGGAGAAGGATTGTTTACTTGGTACTGTTCTATTCATTGAAACCCCTCAGGGGCAACCAGAGTGGGCTGGTTTGATGGGTTACATCATCCCAACCTGATTGACACCTGAGATCCCGTGAGTGGGGATAAAAGTGAGGTCTGGGGTAACACCCTTCAGACGTACCAGGAGAAATGCTAGTGAGCATCAGAACCCCATGAGACAGGATGGGAGACCGGAGACCGAACGAAGGTTCGGTAAATTTTAACTCACAGTGTTTTGTAGCAAGTCCGGTGGGGGCTTGTGTGTGTGTCCACCCTTGCCTGGGTGACGTCCACCACGGAAGAATGGTCTAGCTAAAGGACGAAGGGGTCATACATGAATGGCCACAAGAACAACGCATCAACGGATCAAAATCAGAAAGGAAGGTTGGCAAGATAATCGCTGTTACCGTTCACACGTTTTCTCTCTTTCTCTCTCTCCAACAATTGCAACACACCGACAAACAACTACC
The DNA here is from genome assembly GCF_030144855.1 of Hypanus sabinus. Lineage (NCBI taxonomy): Eukaryota > Metazoa > Chordata > Chondrichthyes > Myliobatiformes > Dasyatidae > Hypanus > Hypanus sabinus. The sequence goes on along the minus strand of NC_082715.1, from coordinate 80,801,671 downwards.
GCAGCCTGCATGAACTGAACTGAACTTTATATTTCCATCTGACAATTCATTATCCCCTAGACAACGATAGAGCTTGTTTCATTAGTGATTATTATTATACCCGCACTTTTAGGTTAGTATTGCTAAAGTATATTCTCTGTATATTCGCATTGATATTATTTTGTATATCTTTGCTAATAAATATTGTTGAAAATAGTATCACCAGACTCCAATGGACATTTCTATTTTTGCTGGTAAGACACCCAGTTACGGGGTTTATAACAAATTGGGGGCTCATCTGGGATTTGACACCAAATTGGAGGGCCAGTGAATCGGGCTTTAAGTCCAGACTTTGATCTGGTTGTGTGGGTAACCAGATGGGAAACCAGCAAAGATGGACGTAGACGAATTTACACAAAACCTGACTTTGAAGGCGCTAGAGGATGCCACAAAGACAGACTTGGTAAATATTGCGAAAGGATTAAATCTCACAGAGGTGAGGTTGTCAGTGAAAAAGTGGGAGATGCGGAGGGCCATAACTCAGTATTATATTGAGAAGGATGTGTTTTCGGCTGAGGTATTGGAACATATCCCTGAAAAGGTACCAGCTAGTGGGGCAGTTCAGTTAGAGTTGGAAAAATTGAGGCTGGATGCGGAACAGAAGAAGAGGGAGCATGAACTTAGGTTAGAACAGCTGGAAGCAGAGGAAAGGGAGAAGGAAAGAGCTGAAAAGGAGAAACAGAGGCAGCATGAGCTGGAAATGGAGAAGTTAAAGCAAGAGAGAAGAGTCCAAGGGGCAGACCAAGAGGAGAAGTTTAATGTTAGTAGGGAGTTTAGGTTAGTACCTCCATTCGAGGAGACAGATCTTGATAGTTATTTCTTGCATTTTGAAAAGGTGGCAGTGAATCAGAAGTGGCCCAGATTTCAGTGGGTGGCGTTGTTACAAAGTGTGTTAAAAGGGAAGGCACAACGGGCATATGCGGCGTTTTCTGTGGAGGAGTCTTAAGAATTATGAGGAAGTAAAACAGGCCATTCTTCGTACCTATGAGTTAATACCTGAGGCATATAGACAAAAGTTCAGAGATTTAAAGAAAGTGTGGAATCAGACGTATGCAGAGTTTGCCTATGAGAAGGGCGTGCTCTTGGATCGTTGGTGTGCGGCAGAAAGGGTGGAGGAGGATTTCCATCATTTCAGAGAGTTAATTCTGATTGAGGAATTTAAAGGTTGTGTTTCAGATGATATCTGGACGTATTTGAACGAGAAGCCGAATAAGTCTATATCAGAATTTGCCAGGTTCGCAGATGAATATGCCCTAACCCACAAGACAAAGTTTTCCTCGAATAAGAGTTACCAGAAAGACTGTAGGGACAGTAGAGAAAGCCCGCCGGCTGAGGTAGAAAATAGGCCGGGAGCTAGTGGTAAAAGTAAGGAGGAAGAAAAGCAGGCTGGCAGGAGGGTTCCTGGCTTGACCTGTTTTAATTGTGGAAAGGTTGGTCATATTGCATCTAAGTGCTTTGCTCCGAGGAAGGAGACAGGAAAAGGGAACGCAGCAATCTCTGCTGGGTGTATTGTGTCAATCAGCAAATCGACGAGAAGGCCCAGGTAGAGAAAATACGAGAGGGGCGTGAGAAATTTATTTCAGAAGGGACCGTGTCTGTGAAAAAGGGAGAAACCCCAGTTCTAGTGAGGATCTGGAGAGATACTGGAGCTGAGCAGTCATTGATTCTCAGTAACGTACTAAATTTTGGTCCTGAGACTGGAGAAGTAGTTTTGAGGGGCATAGGAAAAGGGACAGAAGCTGTACCTTTGCATGGGATCATTATAAATTGTGACCTGGTATCTGGACCAGTTGAAATAGCGGTACGGTCAGAATTACCAAGAGATGGCATGGACGTCCTTCTTGGTACTGATTTAGTAGGGGTGAGGTGTGTTCAGCCGTGAAGCTGACGAGCAAGCCTGTGAAGGCTGAGGACCCACCCCTAGATTCCAAGATCTATCCCGCATGCGCAATCACTTGTAGCATGTTGAGAAAGGCAGCTGAGAAAGAGACCAGTTTAATTGAGTCCTGTGTTGATTTGGCTGAGACGTTTTTACTGACCCTGTACCAAGAGGGGTTAGGGGATAGTAAGACGGAGAATAGGGAGGTGAAAGAGAGTAAAGGAGAGGAGGTAGACCTACCCTTAGCCAGGAGGGAATGTATAGAGGCACGGAGTAAAGATGAGAAACAGATTAGGCAGTTTGAAGGTCCAGGGTTGGACATGGATGATTTGTCTGGCTTGACCGAACTGTTTGAAGAAGTTGAAAATTTTAAATGTGTTCCCGATGATATAAGGGCAGTCCTAGATGAAAAGGATGCCGTTACCTTGAAGGAGTATGTTGGTTAGCAGATGAAATTGTTTTAACCAGCAGGGTTGAGTTTACTCTGGATGGGAGTTGCCCAGAGAGTAACTGGGAGGATCAGGGGAATTTAGAATTTGAAAAGGGGATGGGTATTGAAAGCCTGGAAGAGGCAGATGTCCTGTTTGAGTGTGTTCAGGATGTGGATGCACATGGTACTGATCCTAGTAATGAAACTCAGGAAAAGTCTGAGGTATCTGATTTAGTTGAAAAGGAATGCAGTCCTTTTGGGTCAGATGGACTTGGTTCAGTGAAGAAAGGGTTAACCTTGGTACCAATGGGAAGTGAGAATTCTCAGTTGTTTGCGTTAGAAGGTGTGTTAAAACTTGGTGAGGAGATGGGAGCTGGTGATGTGAATATTATTATTGAAGGAGAAGGGAAAAGTGTAGTTCCTAAATTGAATAAAGAAAATTTAAAGCCTGGGTTGGTTTCAGAAGCAGTAACCAGGCTGAAGGAACAACGGCTTGTTAACAAGGTGCCTGTGAATCAATTACAGTTTCTTTTGGAATCTAAAGGTAAACAACTTGCAGATGTTAAACTGAAAACTAATAGAATGAAGGGTCCTGAAGATAAAACTAATGACTTGCTTAAAAATAAAGAATTGTGTGGAAGTTCAGAAAATGGGCTAAGTTTGGAAAACACTGTTGATAAAATAACTCCTATGAAAGGAGTATATGAAAGCCTATTCCACACTGGTGAGCAAGCTAACCACGTGAGAGTTAAATGGAAAAGAGGCAAAGGTTGACAAAATGCCACTTTAAATAACAGGATCTGGTTTTGAGGAATTTCGACAGCATATAAATAATAAAGACAACACCATGGAAGATTGACTGTTGAGTTTAAAAGTAAAATGATTAGCATTTGCATAAACTTTTGTAATATACTACAGAATAATCACACATGTTTTGGTTCACATTTTGTAATATACGCTTAAGCTAAGATCACAACTCTTTTGCTTAAGAAAAGGAATGAAGATAGGTGGTTATTAAATTGGAATCTGTTGCTACAAGAATTTATTAAGGTACAAGATATTAAGATATTAAAGGAAGTGACAATGTAATCGCTGACTGTTTAGATGCTAAGTTGAATGTATATCTGTATTGCTCTGTAGTTAAACAACTCTTTTGTATTGTGTTAGATTCTGTAATTCTGTAAGACTCTGTATTAGTTAATTTTCCCCTTTGGTGAAAATTCTTAGAAGGATGGCGGTGTTACGAAGGATGAACAGCTGATGGGCAGAGTCGCCCATGCCCCCTCCCCTTTTGGAAAATCACAAATCGCTACTATTTCGATGCTGCTATCAAGGAAGTAAGAGAGACAAAAGGAAATCTGCCAGGGCAGTTGCTATTGATAACAGCTCATGAAAGTTAATGAGAGAGAGGCACAGCTAAGGTGGAATGTCTGCTATTAACAAAAGAGGAATGGAACCATTGATTACTGCTATTGTCTTTTGGAGAAGGATTGTTTACTTGGTACTGTTCTATTCATTGAATCCCCTCGGGGCAACCAGGGTGGGCTGGTTTGATGGGTTACATCATCCCAACCCGATTGACACCTGAGACCCCGTGAGTGGGGATAAAAGGGAGGTCTGGGGTAACACCCCTCAGACCCACCAGGAAAAACGCTAGTGAGCATCAGAACCCCCATGAGACAGGGTGGGAGACCGGAGACTGAACGAAGGTTCGGTAAATTTTAACTCACAGTGTTTTGTAGTGGGGGCTTGTGTGTGTGTCCACCCTTGCCTGGGTGACGAGTCCACCACAGTCTAGCTAAAGGACGAAGGGGTCATACATGAATGGCCACAACAACAACGCATCGACGGATCAAAATCAGAAAGGAAGGTTGGCAAGATAATCGCTGTTACCGTTCACACGTTTTCTCTCTTTCTCTCTCTCCAACAATTGCAACACACCGACAAACAACTACCGCAGCCTGCATGAACTGAACTGAACTTTATATTTCGATCTGACAATTCATTATCCCCTAGACAATGATAGAGCTTGTATCATTAGTGATTATTATTATACCCGCACTTTTAGGTTAGTATTGCTAACGTATACTCTCTGTATATTCGCATTGATATTATTTTGTATATTTTTGCTAGTAAATATTGTTAAAAATAGTATCACCAGACTCCAACGGACACTTCTATCTTTGCTGGTAAGACACCCAGTTACGGGGTTCGTAACAAAATGAAAGGATAGAGTATTTTCTAAATGGAGAGAAAATTCAAAATTGCAAAGTGATTTGAGAATCTTCATGCAGGATTCCCTAAAGGTTAACTTGCAGGTTGAGCTGATGATAAGGAAGACAAATGCAATGTTAGCTTTTGTTTCAAGAGGACTAGAATATAAAAGGAAGGATGTAATGTTGAGGCTTTATAAAGCACTGTTGAGGCAGTTGTTGAGTATTGTGAGCAGTTTTGGGCCACTTAGCTAAGAAGGGATGTGCTGACATTGAAGAGGGTTCAAAGGAGTTTGGCAAAAATAATTCCAGTATTGAAAGGCTTGTCATATGAAGAGTGTTTGATGGCTCTGGGCCTCTACTCACTCAAATTCAAAAAGGTGAGGGGTGACACTGTAACCTATTGAATGTTCAAAGGCTTGGAGAGAATGGATGTGGAGAGGAGGTTTCTTGTGACTGGGGAATCTAAGACCGGAGAACAAAGCATCAAATTAGAGGGGCATCCTTCTGGAATGGAGATAAAAGGGAATTTCTTTGGCCATAGAGTGGTGAAACCGTGGAATTCCTTGCTAAAGGTGGATGTGGAGATCAGGTCACTGGGTATATTTAAGGGAGAGGTTGGTGGATTCATGATTTGTCAGTGCATAAAATGATATGAGGAGAAGGCAGGAGATTGGGACTGAGAGGGAAAATGGATCGGCCGTGATGAAATAACAGAGCAGGCTTGATGGGCCTAATGACTAATTCTGCTCCTACAGTGCCTATAAAAAGTATTACCCCATTCTCTTTCCCCCCCCCCGTAACAATTTTCATATTTTATTGCTTTACAGCATTGAATCACAGTGGATTTAAATTGGCTTTTTTGACTGATCAATGGAAAAAGACTAATTTGTGTCAAAGTGACAATGGATCTTTACAAAGTGATCTAAATTAATTACAAATGTAAAACACAAAATAAATATTCACCTCCCTCCCCTTAATATGACACACCAAATCATCACTGGTGCAGCGAATTTTAGAAGTCACATAATAAGTTAAATGGAGATCTGTGTGCAGTCAAGGTCTTTCAATTGATTGTTTTAAAAATACACCTGTATCTGGAAGGTCCGGCTGCTGATGAGTCAATATCCTGGCAAAAACTACACCATGAAGACAAAAGAACACTCCAAGCAACTCCATGAAAAGATTATTAAAAACCCCAATTCAAGAGATGGATACTGGAAAATTTCCAAGTCACTGAATATCCCTTGGAATACAGTTAAGTCAATCATCAAAAAATGGAAAGAACATGACACAGCCTAAAGCAAGCTGTCCTCAAAAACTGAGTGACTGTGCAAGAAGGGAACTAGTGAGGGAAGCCACCAAGACACCTGTGATAACTCTGGAGGAGTTACAAGCTTCAGTGGCTGAGAGGGGAGGTTCTGTGTATACAATTGTTGCCTGGGCGCTTCAACGCAGTTGTATGGGAGAGTGGCAAAGAGAAAGCCACTGTTGGGGGAAAAACCTCACATGAAATCTCGGCTAGAGTTTGCAAAGGGCATGTGGGAGAATGCAAGGTAGTTCTATGGTCTGATGAAACCAAAATTGAGTATTTTGGCCATAAGTCTAAATACAGCACATCATCAAAAACATACAAAATAACAAGAAATTTTCATGTAATATAGCCAGTTCAGCACTTTGATATTGGCAATTAAAAGCAGTAAGTGCTGGAAGTGTTCAGCAACTTGGACAATACCTATGTTTTATTAGTGTTGTTATCTGTCTCCATTTGCTTTATTGGTGTTAATCCATGTGTTTCGTTTCAGTGAAGAACAGTCACGTTTAGCAGCAAGAAAATATGCCAGAGTTGTACAGAAGTTGGGATTTCCAGCCAAGTTTCTGGATTTTAAAATTCAGAATATGGTAGGCAGTTGTGACGTGAAATTTCCTATTCGACTAGAAGGCCTGGTGCTCACCCATCAGCAGTTCAGCAGGTAATGATAGTGGAGGAAAAGGGCTAGAGGTTTAATATATAATCTAAAAGCGAAGCTGGTTTCTATTGGAAATTGAAGTCACTGTGTATTTGTTAATTATGAAAAAAATATACAGGTGTTAGTAGGTTGCATTTATGTCTCAAATCAGAAGGTTATTTAATTTTAACCCCATTGCATAAACCTATAGATAGAATCTAAGTATCAGCACTCAGGAGGACATTATACTCTTTAGAGGGTTCTCCCTACAATGTATTCATATAGGTGAATTAATTTTTTCCTTTTCATCTAGACTCTACCTGTTTCTTTCAATATTTCAGTAGCTAATCCTTGTGACCAAATTTTAAAGGTAAAAGCACAGTGATCAGGACTAATTTTGAAAACAATTGGCCACATTTTCCCCTCGCCATCTTAGTGAGTAATTAAACCTGAATTCATATTCTGAATTTATACCTTATTCCATATTATATTAATTCTTCTAAAATGCTATGTAGTGCTCACTTTCAAATGCATTCCTTGTAGTCTGCATTATTGAGGATGCAATTAAGTGTTAACTTTACAATGTTTAACAAACATAAACTCAAAATGTTTATCTGGGTATCACCTACAGAATGTATGCATTTTTAAAATTTTGACCAGACACTGATGTTGAATGTAAAAATACAATTGATTAGACCAGATACGTTAAGAATGCCCTTTAGGTCATCACCCTTATCTTTTCAGATGGACATAGTGTTGAAATAATATTACTTAGAATAGGGGCATTTATTATCATTTGGCCTGCTATACAGCTTTCTATATCAGTAATCCAGCAGATTGAAATACAAATCAGCAAAAATGTGACATTCAAGTAAAATGTGAACAATGAAGCTGTTGTAATATTGTTAGAATCCTGTTGTGTAATTTAGTTTCTTCTAAAGATCTGCTGTCCTTGCAAGATCTGGCTTATAAATGACTTCAGTCCTTCACTGATTGCCTGTTAAGTTATTCGCTGATTTCAACCTGGTATACTGCAGCAGTCCAGATGGATGCCTGCCCATGACCACTTCACTGTAGCAGTGATTGACAAATTTGCAGCTGTTTAAGACATTTCATTTGTGTTCTGTTTGTCTGCTGGGGATTAAACAAAATAGGGATGCAATGCACAGAGAATACTATAAGTTACTAAAATTTGAAGAGTCTTTGAGATGGCCCCAGTTTAATTACTGTCTCCAGTACTTTCTGAGGAGGTTTTTACCAAGTCAGCTAGGCTGGGTATACTGTACCTTACCCGACCCAAAATCACCGCATAGATCATCTCTGTTTTCACTCTTTCATTGCTTTTTTGAGGTTGGGATCAACCATAAATGTTATGTCCCAGCTATCTACACAAGCCAGCACAGTACAATTTGGAGAGCAAGCTACTGCCCATGTAGCAGCTACTCTCCATGCAGCTCATGAATCCAAAGAAATGGCAGAGACAGATATAGTTTAGCACTAGCAGCATTGCAGGATTTGCCAGTCAGCATTGAATTCAGCATAGGACTACATTAGGGACTCCAGGCCTGGGTTTACCTCTGAAGCCTTCCCCATGCGTGGGTACAGTCACAGGACAGCAGAGGGTTGAGATCAGAATTTTCCTCCTTTTAGATGAGCTGCCCAAAGTGACTGGTACTAAGATGCCAGTAACCTGCCTTTATTCCTTCTCCTGTGAGTAGAAATGGTTCCACCCAGCTTAGTAGTTAAGCTACACATGAAGGCCAGGAGCTGGACTACGGTACTCAGAGGCTGTTTGAGACACACGCCATAGGGAGCATTTAATAGGTAGTGGGCACTTATTCCCACTACCACCTCCAGCTATAACAGCTTTTTAAGGAATCATTGCTTCAGAACAGTGGTATTAATATGGTAAAGTAGCCTAGAACGGAGTGTCTTGCTAGGCTATTTCAGAGGGCAGCAAAGAGTCATCCACATGGGGTGGCTCTAGTGTCAAATATATGCCAGACCAGGTTAGGACAACAGTTTTTACCCCGTTGAAGGAACCAAGTGGGGTTTAGTTATATTTATTATCAAAGTACATGTATGTCAACATATAATACCTTGAGATTCATTTTCTTGCAAGCTTTCACAGTAAAACAAAGAAATACAATAGAGTCAATGAGAAACTACACAAGCAAATTTGCAAAAGAAAGCAAGCTGTGCAAATACAAAAAATAAATAAATAATACTGAGAGCATGAGTTGTAGAGTCCTTGCAAGTGAATCTGTAGGTTGTGGAATCAAGGTCAGAGCTGAGGTGAGTGAAGTTACCCAAATTGGTTCAGGAGTCTGATGGTTGAAGAGTAATAACTGTTCCTGAACCTGATGGTGTGGGTCCTAAGGCTTCTGTATCTCCTCCCCAATGGCAACAATGAGAAGCAATGGTGAGGTTCATTGATGAATGCTGCTTTCCTGCAGCAGTGCCTCTTGTACAGTTGCTCAATGGTAGCCTTTTCCTATGATGGACTGGGCTTCTGAAACAATCTAGTAGTTTTGTAGTAACCTTTGCTAAGCCATGTTGCAAATTCTGTTATTAGCTTCATTTAAATTCCACAAATGACTATTTTGGTTCTGATCTCTGGTTTCTGGGTTGTTAGTCCAGGCCTCCGGATTGTTAGTCTGTTAATGGAACTACTGTAGCAACATAATGCATGTTACAATTAAAACAAAAAGCAAGTGTATATATTAACCCAAACAAGCAAAACACAAATGCTGGAGGAACCCAGCAGGCGGCAGCATTTTGTGTGTGTGGCATATATATTAAGCACAGTTTTGCCGAGTTATATAATGCAATAGGTTCAAAAGGTTAAGTATCAAACTTTGTTTCTTATTTTTGCAGTTATGAACCAGAGCTGTTTCCTGGATTGATCTACCGTATGATCAAGCCAAGAATTGTATTACTAATATTTGTGTCAGGAAAAGTTGTATTGACGGGTAAGTTGCATCACTTTATAATTTGGCTGGTTCTCATATTTACAGTTGCCCTTTATATTGGCATCTGGCACCTGATTTTTATTGCCTGTTTTTTCTAGGCATCTGCTCCTCCATGCAAAGAAGAAATTCCTGATAATAAGTTAAGATTTTATGATTAACAAGCTTGAACTTTATCCTTTCATACTGTTTTCAGGATTCAAAAGAATATTCCAGATCCATCCCTTCCTTTGCCTTGATGATAATATATAGCTTAAAGCATTTTTTCCCTGAAGGTATATCTCCTTTCCATTTACAGTTCAGTCCTTTAACAGCAGAAATCCACTTGGTGGCGCTTTACTACAGATCTTCAAGTTCTTAGTTTATAGAAACATAGAAAAACTTCAGCACAATACAGGCCCTTCGGCCCACAATGCTGTGCCGAACATGCACTTATTTTAGAAATTACCTAGGGTTACCCATGGCCCTCTATTTTTCTAAACTCCATGTACCTGTCCAGGAGTCTCTTAAAAGACCCTATTGCATTTGCCTCCACCACCATCGCCAACAGCCCATTCCACGCACTCACCACTCTCTGCGTTGTTTTCCACACAATCAATGCCTCTCGTCATCTTATACGCCTCTATCAGGTCACCTCTCATCCTTTGCCGCTCCAAGGAGAAAAGGCCAAGTTCACTCAACCTTTTTGTAAGGCATGCTCCCCAATCCAGGCAACATCCTTGTAAATCTCCTCTGCACCCTTTCTATAGTTTCCACATCCTTCTGTAGTGAGGTGTCCAGAACTGAGCACAGTACTCCAAGTGGGGTCTGACCAGGGTCCTATATGGTTGTAACGTTACCTCTCAGCTCTTGAACTCAATCCCAGGGTTAATGAAGGCCAATGCACCATAAATCTTCTTAACCACAGAGTCAACCTGCGCAGCAGCTTTGAGTGTCCTATGGACTTGGACTCGGACCCCAAGATCCCTCTGATCCTCCACACTGCCAGGAGTCTTACGATTAATACTTATTCTGCCATCATATTTGACCTACCAAAATGAACCATCTCACACTTATCTGGGTTGAACTCCATCTGCCACTTTCAGCCCAGTTTTGCATCCTATCGATGTCTTGCTGTAACCTCTGACAGCCCTCTACACTATCCACAACACCTCCAACCTTTGTGTCATCAGCAAATTTACTAACCCATCCCTCCATTTCCTCATCCAGTTCATTTATAAACATCACGAAGAGAAGGGGTCCCACGACAAATCCCTGAGGTCACCGACCTCCATGCGGAATAAGACCTCTACAGCCACTCTTTGCCTTCTGTGGGCAAGTCAATTCTGGATCCACAAAGCAAGGTCACTTTGGATCCCATGCCTCCTTACGTTCTCAATAAGACGTGCATGAGGTATCTTTTCAAATGCCTTGCTGAAATCCATATACACTACATCTACTGCTCTACTTTCATCAAGGTGTTTAGTCACATTCTCAAGAAATTCAATCAGGCTTGTAGGCATGCCCTACCTTTGACAAAGCCATGCTGACTATTCCTGAACATATTATGCCTCTTCAAATGTTCATAAGTCTTACCTCTCAGGATCTTCTCCATCAACTTACCAACCACTGAAATAAGACTCACTGGTCTATAATTTCCTGGCCTATCTCTACTCCCTTTCTTGAATAAGGGAATAACACCTGCAACCCTCCAATCCTCTGGAACCTCCCCTGACCCCATTGATGATGTACAGATCATTGCCATAGGCTCAGCAATCTCTTCCCTCACCTTCCACAGTAGCCTGGGGTACATCTCATCCAGTCCCAGAGACTTATCCAACTAGATGCTTTACAAAAGCTCCAGCACAACCTCTTTCTTAATGTCTATGTGCTCAAGATTTCCAATCCACTGTAAGTCATCTCTACAATCGCTAAGATCCTTTTCCATAGTGAATACTGAAGCAGAATACTTATTAAGTACCTCAACTATCTCCTCCGGTTCCATATACACTTTTCCATTGTCACACTTGATTGGTCCTATCATCTCACATCTTATCCTCTTGCTCTTCACATACTTTTAGAATGCTTTGGGGTTTTCTTTAATCCTGCTCGCTAAGGCCTTCTCGTGGCCCCTTCTGGCTCTCCTAATTTTATTCTTAAGCTCCTTCCTAAGAGCCTTATAATTTTCTGGATCTCTATCATTACCTAGTTTTTTGAAATTTTTGTAAGCTTTTCTTTTCTTCTTGACTAGATTTTCAACAGCCTTTGTATACCATGGTTCCTGTATCCTACCATCCTTTTCCTGTCTCATTGGAACGTACCTATGCAGAACTCCACACAAATATCTCCTGAACATTTGCCAGATTTTTGCCGTATATTTCCCTGAGAACATCTGTTCCCGATTTATGCTTCCAAGTTTCTGCCTGATAGCCTCATATTACCCTTACTCCAATTAAACACTTTCTTAACATGTCTGTTCCTATCCCTGTCTGATGCTATGGTAAAGGAGATAGAATTGTGATCACTATCTCCAAAATGTTCTCCCACTGAGAGACCTGACACCTGACCAGCTTCATTTCCCAATACCAGATCAAGTACAGCCTCTCCTCATGTAGGCTTATCTACGTATTGTGTCAGGAAACCTTCCTGAACACACCTAACAGATTCCACCCCATCCAAACCCCTTGCTCTAGGGAGATGCCAATCAATATTTGGGAAATTAAAATCTCTCACCATGACAACCCTGTTATTATTACACCTTTCTATCCATCTATCTGCTCCTCAATGTCACTGTTACTATTGGGTGGTCTATAAAAAACACCCAGTAGAGTTATTGACCCCTTCCTGTTTCTAACTTCCACCCACAGACAGTCCGTAGACAACCCCTCTAGGACTTCCTCCTTTACTGCAGCCGTGATACTATCTCTGATCTTCAGTGCCACACCCCAACCTCATTTGCCTCCCTCCCTGACCTTTCTGAAACATCTAAAGCCTGGCACGCTAAATAGCCATTTCTGCCCCTGAGCCATCCGAGTCTGTGTAATGGCCACAACATCATAGCTCCAAGTACTGATCCATGTTCTAAGCTCATCTGCTTTGTTCATAATGTTTGCCTGTCAAAGCATTTCTCTGACACTGATGTAATCTAGCTCTCTGGAAGGACAAGTCCAAACAATAATGGATTGGGATAATAATTCATCCCAATTAACCAAAAAAAGGGGTGTAATACAATTATTATGTATAATTATAATTTGTAATATTAATTTCTAACTTAATCCATTAACTGCAGTGATCCAATTAAGACTTTCTTTAGAATGTGTCATTGTACAACTTCCCTGCTTTTAGTATGTTAAATAAATGCTAACTCCAGATTAAGTGGCTCAGCTCAAATTGTTGACTGTCCAAATCCCAGGATGCTCCCTGACTGAAACAATATTGTTCAAAGGTACATACCAAGATCATACCATGTAACAATCATGTGAAATTTTTTAAAATGAGCAATAATATTGCTATCTCATTGTAACAACAGCAAATATTCTGCTTTGGCTATGTTTCCTAATGACTTATCACTTGGCAAGGTCAGCTCAGTTAAAAGTTACTTCTCCATCCTATCTACCAACTTGATATTGTTCTTGAATACAAATGCCACTCTATTACTTTATTTGTCTTTCACTATAGCTTGTGTCTTCTGAACATTTTCCACGTATAGCGCTCTACCCACTTTTCATCTCCCAGGAAAGATTAGGATTCATTCTGCAATCTCTTTTTTCAGTTTGGAAGTGTAGAGGCAAGGTGGCCATATGTATTTAAAATAGGAATTGATAATTTTGAATATCAAGGAATATGGCTTTAGAACATAAAACAGGTTAGCGCAGGAACAGGCTCTTCAGCTCATGATATTGTGCTGAACTAATTAAATGCCTAACTAAACTAATCCCTTATGCCAAAACATAGTCCTCTTAAGCATCTCTATCCTATTTGCCTTCTATAACTGCTGGCAGTGCATTCTAGCCTCCCACCACTCTGTAAAAAAAAAACTTAGCCCACACATCCCCTTTTAACTTACCCCATCTCATTTGTTTAATGTTTTAGACAAAATATGTTATAGATGTTTGATTCTGGGGGGCGGGGGTTGGAATACTGACTCTCTTGTCTATGCCCCTTATCTTACAAACTGTTATCATTTCCCCTCAGCCTCTGCCACTGCAGAGAAAACAACTCGTGTTTGTCTAACCTCTCCTTGTAGTACAGGCCCTCTTAAGCATAAGATATGGAGCAGAATCAGGCCATTTGGCCCATCAGGTCTGTTCTCAGAGAATGCCTGGTACCTTCTCCAAAGCCTCCACGTCTTTCTTACAAAGCAGTGACCAGAAATGAATGCAGTACTTCAGTTCAAGTTTATTGTTATCTCACTTTGCATACATACAACCAAATGAATCAACATTCCTCCAGAACATGGTGCTTCTACATTGAAGATATCACACACAGCACATAAAACAGAATATTACCATAAATAATTTAATAAAATATAATTCAAACTACATGTGAAGTATATATCACAGGTAAATAATACAGTAAGCAGCTTGCTCTCCTAGTGATGAGACCTCAATGATGGCAAGGTATTCATTAGTCTCACAGAAGCTGTTACTCAGTTTGGCAGTTGTTTCTGTACCTCCTACCTAACAATAGTGGCTCAGAGATTATTGGATGTGGCTTAACTAGAGTTTAATAAAGCCATAACATAATTTCCATCTCTTGAACTCAGTTCTTTTAATAATTAAAGCATGCATTTTTTTATTTTGAAGGTGCCAAAGTTCGTGCGGAAATCTATGAAGCATTTGAAAACATCTATCCAATTTTAAAAGGCTTTAGGAAGACGACATAACTTTATTCAAAAGTATATTCTACTCTGAAGGACAGTTTCTATTGCCAATTGCCTTGCATAGTTCGTACAGTTGAAGGTGTTCCAGCTGGTGTTCCAATGCCTCATTTTCCTGGGGTGATTCAGACTTATATGCAACGATTTTTGGAGTAAATATCAATACCTTTTAACTACAATACCAATCTAGCCACCTTGTTACAGCAGCTCTTTTTGTTTATAAATCATCATCAGGACCTGAGCATTCTCTTACCTAGAATTTTATCAACTGATAGAACATTTTGTTTTGCATGTTATTTATATTGAACTTTTTATAAATTGTAAGCCATGTAAATGTATCTTAAAATATTTGAAGCTTAATTTTTAATTCAATTTTACTTGAAGATATCCTGCTTTTTTCAAGCATGATCAAAGATTATGTACTGAATTGTCAAGCAAATGAGATTTTTAGATTAAAATCTTTTCCCCAATCCGTTGCCAAAATTTACTAATGTTGTGCTTGTGTTGAGACTGACCCATTTGAAATCGTGATGATAGCTTCCTTGAAGCTAAGTAAAACATTTTGCAGTAAACACTAATATCTAAAATTTCCCTGTTCCATTGTTGAAACCTTTGGTCATCCACCTTTGCAGGTCATGTATTGGCTCAGATGGGAACACACTCCTCCACGTCGGAAGCTCGGTGGTGTATGTCATCATACTGTACTGGTTACTAATACTCAAACACCAAAGCAAATCAAGAGTTCATTGTTACGTTGTTTTTGGGAGTAGCTGTGTAAACTGCTTACAACATTATCATTTTCAGGTAATTCATTGCCTGTAAATTGCTTTGATGTTCCCTAAAATGTTAAGTTTTTTTTTAATTTAAATAGTTTTAATTACTCCCAAAACAAGCTGTTATAGTTTGAGAGCCATTGGTTAATTAAAACAATGAGGTAAATAAGTAGGAAATCTCTTTAGATCGTATTAAAAGATAAATGTTAACCAGAACTCGAATGAGAGTTGATCACTCTCATCGTGATGTGGGGTCCTCTTACTTCATCCCAAAACAAAGGCCCAGCCTGAGTTTAGAAACTCATTAAAAAGTTAGTACTTCTGACAGTGCATCCTTCCCCTCAACACTACACTGAATTGTCAGTATAGATAACGTGGTCGTTTCAGGGGTAGACTTGCATTCACAGCCGCTAAAATTTATTGTAACTGTTGCATGACCAAGTTAGGGCAGCAGTATGATATAATTTACCTTAAGCTGTATTCATTTCAGTAGATTGTTGCTTATTTTAGCCAGCTTAAATAAAATAACTATCGATCCTTGGGTCTGGCAATCATTTACATGGTTATCAACAGCCTTTATAACTTTTATGTAGAGGTCCTAAAGAGAAGATTCTGTTTTCTACCCTGAGTATACAGTGTCATGCAAAAGTTTGGACACCCCTGTTTAAAATTTCTGTTTCTGTGAATAGCTAAGTGAGTAAAAGATGACCTGATTTCCAAAAGGCAAAGTTAAAGATAGATAGACAGATACTTTATTCATCCCCAAGGGGAAATTCAACATTTTTTCAGTGTCCCATACACTTATTGTAGCAAAACTAATTACATACAGTATTTAACTCAGTATAAATATGATATGCATCTAAAATCACCCTCCCAAAAAACATTAGTAAATAGCTTTTAAAAAGTTCTTAAATAGTTTACTAAAGTGCATTGAGTGGTAACTTAAGCTCAGTCCTAACCCTGGCACTTTAACATGTCTTGCCCCTGGTGGTTGAATTGTAGAGCCGAATGGCGTTGGGGAGTAATGATCTCTTCATCCTGTCTGAGGAGCATTGCATTGACAGCAACCTGCCGCTGAAGCTGCTTCTCTGTCTCTGGATGGTGCTGTGCAGAGGGTTTTCCATGATTGACTGTAGCCTACTCAGCACCCTCCGCTCTGCCACCGATGTCATACTCTCCAGTTCTGTGCCCATGACAGAGCCCGCCTTCCTTACCAGCTTATTAAGACGTGAGGCGTCCCTCTTCTTAATGCTGCCTCCCCAGCACGCCACCACAAAGAAGAGGGCGCTCTCCACAACTGACCAATAGAACATCTTCAACATCTCACTACAAACATTGAATGACGCCAGCCTTCTGAGGAAGTACAGTCGACTCTGTGCTTTCCTGCACAGGGCATCTGTGTTGGCAGATGACACATTTCTATCTTTTACAGTTTCAAAATAACAAAAAAGGAAAAGGGCCCGAAACAAAAGTTTGGTCAGTACTTAGTAACACCCCCTTTGGCAAGTATCACAGCTTGTATACACTTTATGTAGCCAGCTAATAACAGTCTTTAATTTCTTGTTTGGGGGATTTTCGCCCATTCTTCCTTGCAAAAGGCTTCTAGTTCTGTGAGATTCTTGGGTCATCTGGCATGTACTGCTCTCTAGAGGTCTATCCACAGATTTTCGATGATGTTTAGGTCAGGCGACTGTGAGGGCCATGGCAAAACCTTCAGCTTGCGCCTCTTGAGGTAGTACATTGTGGATCTTGAGGTGTGTTTAGGATCATTATCCTGTTGTAGAAGCCATCCTCTTCTCATTTTCAGCTTTTTTACTGATGGTGTTATGTTTGCTTCCAGAATTTGCTGGAATTGAATTCATTCTTCCCTCTACCCATGAAATGTTCCCCATGCCATTGGCTGCAACACAAGCCCAAAACATGATCGATCCACCCCCATGCTTAATAGTTGGAGAGGAGTTCTTTTCATGAAATTCTGCACCCCTTCTTCTCCAATCATTTCTTTGCTCATTGCGGCCAAAAAGTTCTATTTTAACTTCATCAATCCACAGGACTTGTTTCCAAAATGCATCAGGCTTGTTTAGATGTTCTTTTGCAAACTTCTGATGCTGAATTTTGTGGTGAGAATGCAGGAAGGTTTTCTTTTGATGACTCTTCCCTGAAGGTCATATTTGTGCAGGTGTGACTGCACAGTAGAAAAGTGCACCACCACTCCAGAGTCTGTTAAATCTTCCTGAAGGTCTTTTGCAGTCAAACAGGGGTATTAATTTGCCTTTCTAGCAATCCTACGAGCATTTCTCTTGGAATGTTTTCTTGGTCTTCCAGACCTCAACTTGACCTCCACCATTCCTGTTAACTCCCATTTCTTAATTACATTACGAACTGAGAAAACGGCTACCTGAAAACGCTTTGCTATCTTCTTATAGCCTTGTGGGCATCATTTATTTTAATTTTCAGAGTGCTAGGCAGCTGCTTGGAGGAGCCCATGGCTGCAGATTGTTGGGACAAGGTTTAAAGAGTCAGGGTATTTATAAAGGTCTGAAATTTGCATCACCTGGTCTTTCCTAATGATGACTGTGAACAAGCTAATTAATGTCTGAGACCTTGGTAAAAGTTATCTGAGATCTCAAATCTTTTGGGGTGTCAAAATTTTTGCATGGTGCTCCTTTCCTTTTTTTCACTCTAAAATTGTACAAAACAAAAATAATACACTCATCTTGCTTAAAAGAATGTTTCATCTTTAACTTTGACTTTTGGAGATCAGTCCATCTTCTACACACTTAACTATTCACAGTAACAGAAATTTTGACTAAGGGTGCCCAAACTGTATGTGGATTGCTTGGCTGCTGTGCTATTGGATTGCCTCTGTCCCTTTGAAACCTATTTTGATCTTTGAAGGTGCACGTTTTGAAATGAACAGTGGTCAATTACTCTGATTCCATAATGCTCTTTTTTTCTTTGAGAGATGAGTTGAAGTCCATAGCAAATGATGAGGAAAAGTAGTCAGTCAGTGTGTTCCATGAATGTTTTGAAATAACTAGAGGTCAGAAAACCCAGATGTTTCAAGGTTTAGATTGACATTTCCAGCTGGTACAGAACCTCAGTTGGCATCACCTAGAACATTCAACGTGTATCAGCTATGTAATTGTAGTTCCATTTCTTGAGCATACAAATTAGACTGGTACTTTACAAATAAAAATTTCTTTCTTTCTTTCCACAATTAAAACAATAGAATGCAAGTTAGTGGAAGCTGAGATTGAATTACAGCATTGTAGTGAGCACCTTCAATGGTATATCCCTTTCTAGCCAAAAGCTGAAATTTCTGCTGAGAAAAAATAGGAATATGAGAATAGGCAGAAGTTTCAGCTGTGAGATTTGAGTGTGGGGAAAAAAATGGAAAAGTTAAAACTGAAAAATTCCTTCAGACTAATTTGTCTCCCTTACCAACTTGGGGTCTTATCTGAATAACCTATCCTGTAACTAACCATCATTGTCCCAAGTACGTTGCTGAGCTGTTGCTTGCCCTGATAAAGATAACAATTCACCTGTGTTTGAGATGTGCAGAAGAATTTCTGCATTTTAATTTTTGTAGCGTGAACACCAGTGAAAGCCATATATTCTTTTACCCACCCATCTTGGCAAATAATGTGGTTTGAATTAAACCATAAAGGAGTCAGAGGGCATGGAGGAAGAAATAACACCGTAACTAACTTAACTGGCAGCTTTTTATTCCAGACGATTAAGCAAAATGCTGGTTCTTTTGGCGTGCATAGGTTTGCTGCAAATAGATAGAAAGTGCTGATGTCAGTTGATTACAAGTAACAGATGAGTTTCTTGTATTACGTAATAACTTGTCAAAAATTTGTTTTGACTGTTGTAGGGATCAAGTGGAACTTCTAAGATCCTTTCCTGATTTGCCCCTGGTTTATTTGATTTTTCTCTCATTTGGGAGTTTACTTCACTATTGATAATCATAAACATGAAGGTTGTTATAGGCGGAAAAGTATTACATTAATTACGAAGTGTCTGTGTGATTAAGCCTAATGAAAACTGTCTGTCATTTTGTAGGTTTGTACTTTCTGTTCTAAGTCTTAATATAAATGAGTTCTGTAATATAACTTGCCTCTGTTTTAGTAAATATGATCTCAACCAAAAAGATTGCTGCCTGTGTCCTAACTTGCAAAATAGTCCATTTGATTATCACCACCTGATACTTGGGAAGGCACCTGATGTGCAGCTGTTACAAGCTGCCAGGAATTTCAGCACCTTGATATTAGTCACTCAAGATCTTTAACAATGAAAGAATAAAAATACCCTCATAATTTTAAAAACGTTTAAGGAGAATGAGAGGAATTGTTTTGATTGCTGTAGGGAACAATGTTTACTTCTAGGATAATTTTTTGTCAGATTTGTCCATAGGTTTGATTTTTTTGTCACCTGGAGTTTACTTTGTTCTTGATAAAGAGAAACACGAGGATTGGTACTAAATTTTAAAATATTTGGACTTTTTCTATTCTATTTCACACCATTTTCTATTTTGGTATCTCCTGCAGCTGTGCAACTTGCCTCTTGGCGCTCCATCAACTTTGGCTCTTTGAAACTTGCCTGTTATCATTGATCCCCTACTGTTGGTTACACCGCCATCTGTTGACATCCTGTGCTCTGGAATTCACCTCCTAACTTCCCTCCCCTTTCAAGAAACTAGCTATTATCCTATCTTTTATGCCTGCGCAAATTTTTATGCACCTTTTGCTGTGTTCCCTGGTTAAAGCAGTTACTTAAGTCCAATTTGTCATATTGATTAGCCAAGGATTGACAGGCATAATAGATCAAAAATGCCATTTTTTAATTGAGGGAAAATAATGGGTATATTTAAAGTGGAGGAAGGCAGGAGAATGAGGTTGAGAGGATTAATAAATCAACCATGATTGAATGGTAGTGCAGACTCTAGCCAAATAGCCTAATTCTGCTCCCATGTCTTATGGTAACATACTAAAGGTTGAATTGGAAACAAAAATTGGTTCAAAAATCAGCCGTATACCAGCTACCTTTGTAGCTCAATGGGCCGGATTTGAGGCTTCATAGTTCTAACAGAATCGTTTGTTTTGGCAACAAATTAACTTTAACTTAAATTAAAACTAAACTTAAGAGTTGTTGAAAATGAACACATCTTCTCCATTGCATATGGTCAGTTATTGATTATACATAAGAGTCGAAACAAATACAATCTACTTTTATTTCAATGAACTGCGTCTAAGCTGTTAATGCACTATATTTAAGTACCATGGTTTTAATGTTCACTGAGCAGCCTATTTTGTTTTTGGCATATCAGGATGATTCAGTCCATTTTGATTTTTAATTTGACTTGATATTTGAATTCAAGATCAACAATGATCTGGAAATTCTCATTAAAATTAGTATAATTAGTGTGATATAGCAGTAGCATATTGTCACAATGCTGCACAGTTTAAAAGATTTGATTTACTACTTTTCCCATTGTACTCTGGCGAAGAGGATGAACAAAGCCATTCCTCCTCCCATATTCCTGACAAAATTGCTATCTAAGCAGCAGCTGGAATACAGGGCATGAATAAGGCTGTTTTAACTTGGGTATAAAGCCATGGAGAAATTTGAAAACAAGATGAAATGGTTATCATTGGTGAGTTCTTTCTTTAAAAAGAAAGCTGGTAACAATGTAGAACATGATATCTCAAGTAGTTAAAATGAATGACATAAATATATCTGAAAAGTAAGGAGATGAATAAGCGATAACAAAAAGAAAAGTTTGTCAAGTAATTGGGTTGAGGCTTATTGTATAGAGTGCTTGATGGCTCTGGGCCTGTACTTGCTGGAGTTTAGAAGGGTCTCATTGAAACCTATCAAATAATGAAAGGCATAAATAGTGAATATGGAGAGAATGTTTCCTATAGTGGGGGGGTCTAGTACCAGAGAGCACAGTCTTGGAATAGAAGGACGTTATTTTAGAACAGAGATGAGGAAGAATTTCTTTAGCCAATGGTTGGTAAATCTGTGAAATTCTTTGCAAAGATGGCTGTGGAGATCAAGTCATTGAGTATAGCGAAGGTTGATATGTTCTTGATTAGCCAGGATGTCAAAGGTTATGGGGACAAGGCAGGAGAATGGAGTCTATTGAATGGCATAGCAGACTCGATGGGTCAAAGGAGCAGAAATAGATCATATGTTTTAGAGTCTTAACTCCTAAGCATCTGGTATCATGGATAATTAATCTATGTTGTCTTCTGTTATGTTTGTTTCTTAAACTAAGCAGCATCCTGGTAGCACAACCAATGTCTTGCTCTCAATCCAAGCTGGGTTGAGTGTTGAACTCACAACTCAACCTCATTAAATAAAGAACAATACTGCCAAATGTCTGTGTGAGGAGTGGCGCACCACACAGTCTTTTGTTCCATGCCTTGTAAGGCGTGAAAATGCCCGACACTGACCTCTCAGGCTTGCGTTGACGTCATCATTTTTCTAATGGGGATCAGTTTATTAAAAAAAAGATCCTAACAATTTGTTATCAAGCAGGACTTCATTCCGGGAATAATATGTGGCCCAGAGGTTATCTTGATATTTGTAGGTAACTAAACAATAATAATTCTGGAGTTTGTTATCAATAAGCAGTTTCCATCCAACATCCCAGGTCAATAATCACAGCCTGCTTGCAATCACCATCTATTCTTAAAACTACACCAAAGTGTTTCAGAACTAAATAGCATGCACATTTTAAAGTTACCTGAATTTTTGCAAGGGATTATTTGTTCATGTTGTGCTGTCCTAAAATAAACATAAAAAAGCCATTCATTTAAAAGCAAGAAACAACTTGTATCCTTCAAAGGGTAGTTCTTCCCAGGTATAATTGTACTCTTAACAATTGTGACACACAGAAGAACGAATATGTCCAAATTTTTGATGAAATTCATTCTTGGCATGGATCAAAGCCTCTTCATCGATGTAAACTGCAGGTCGCTTGGAAGTCACAAAATATTGGACCTTTCTTAGACTCCATCCGGTGATGTACATCAGGAACCCACATACAGTGGCAGTCGATCTTCCTACCCCTGCGTTACAATGTACATACACAGTGTGGCCATTCTCTAGCAAACCATGCAGCAAGTAAACTGCCTGAGGGAGCATCTTCACCCTGCCTGAAGAGTATCAGAATAAAGGCATCCATCAAAATATCTGAATTTTAAGGATTTCAAACGTGCTTTTAACCGATTCTACTGCATCTAGGTAGATTAGCCAGAGAGTTATTTTCATAATCACAGCCTTGATGTACCCTGCAGCCTGTGGGTAACCCTGATTGGCTTCCTGTCTTTGAAACTGTAAAGTAAAAGGGAGGTGAGGATAGTTTCATAGAGGAAATAAGTACCTCTACAACACTTCCTGGGGGCAGGTTAAGTAGAAGTGCCCCAATATTCACCTTTGTCTCAAGTTTCCTCTTTAATTAAGATTCCCCTACACTGCCTTGACATTCCAGTAACAGTTGTAGGTTCTCGGCCTGAGATTTTGGATTTCTTCAAGCCCCATTGGTTGCTAAGATTGCCGATCAGACTTCTGAGAAGGGTTCCTGTTTTATAAAGCAAATCTCAGTGAAAGCGTGCAACATTTCTGTGCTCATTGATGGCCTGAGGTCCTTGTTCCAATAGAAATGGTTGTCCCAACAACCATCTCCATCTTAAGCTATCAAGATTCTATAACCAAATCTCCTTTTTTAAGGCACTTTCAAAACATACAACACAGAACAGTACAGCACTGTACTGGCACAGCTGTCCACTATTTTGTGCTAAGCCTTTAACCTACTCTAAGATCAATCTAACCCTTCCCTCCTACATGGCCCTCCATTTCTATATCATGCATGTTCCCATCTAAGAGTTTCTTAAATGCATCTGCCTCTACCACAACCCCTGGCAGTGCATTCCACTCATCCAACAGTTTTTGTCAAAACTGTACCTCTGAGTACCCCTGTACTTTCCTCCAGTCACTTTAAAATTATGCCCCATCACATTAGCCAGTTTGGTCCTAGAAAACATGCCTCGTGCTTTTATTCATGTTTCCTAATATCTTGTTGGCTGATTCAGTGTCAGTATGTTTAGTGGTGCATCTTGGGTTGACTTACCATTTTAAAGGGGCTATGTAAATGCATGTTGTTGTTTTTCAATGAGCTTATTTTTGTGTTACTCTTTTTTATCTTGCAGGTTATTATTTAGTTATTTTATGTTTATTTAGAAATGCAGATGGCAACAGCCCTTTCAGCCTAATTAGCCCACATCACCCAGTTACACCCTTGTTACCAATTAACTTACTAGCCTTTATGTCTTTGGAATGTGGGTGAAAACCAGGGCACCCAGAGGAAACCCATGTGGTCAAACCAGTGGACAAGCTCCTTACCGACAGTGGTGGAATTGAACCTGAGCTGCCTACATTGTAATAACGTTAATGCTAACCACAACCCACCACTAAAAAATGATCATGTTTTAATCAATAGTTAATCAAAGTGAATAATTTTTCACCTTCTGTACTCATATCTGGAGTTGGCATCCACACATAGACAATGTCAGCATCTTTGTACAATTCCATCATGAATTCGGGTCTCATTGGTTCAGGTTTGCGGTTACATCCAGCCGAATTCTGCACAACATCCCATTCCGTTTGAAAATTCATAACTGCAGTCACCCCCAATTCGTGTTTAAGTTTGACGGTCACATGCTCTAACTGTCGCGGACAACTACCAAGCCAAATCCTGGGCAGAATCCTGAAGATCAGAACACACAATTCATTGTAAATCTACTTCAGTAACTACATCGCATTCATGGTAATAGTAAATTGCAAAGCTAATTCATTCCATAATGAAGTAAACCAAGCTTACCTTACATCCAAGAGTAGAGAATGGAAGTTAAAACAAAAGTAAACCAGTTTAATATTGCAGAAATCTTTGTATCTAGATTTGAGCTTGCAATACTTCCACAATGTATTTCAATAAGTACAGAGTGGCAAATATGTGGAACTCATTGCCATAGGCGGCCGTGGAGGCCAAATCATTGGGAATATTTAAAGTGAAGGTTGACAGGTACTTAATTAGTAAGGGTGTCAAAGGTTTCAGGGAGACGGCAGGAGAATGGGGTTGAAGGGGATATTAAATCAGCCATGAGCCTAATTCTGTTGCCACATCTTACGGTCTTACAATATACTCCTCAATACATGTTTTGCTGTTTATTTCTATAGAGGTGCAACTGTTAACTCAATTCCATCCATTAATCCACCCCATCATCACTACATTCACATCAGCCATTCCTCTCCAAGCCTCTCAGCACCCTTCATCTCCCCCTCCACTGCCACTTTACACTTACAGTCCTCACCTCATACCCACACTGACTTTGTCACTATCCTACTGTGTTTTCATATGTCCTACTGAAGAGTTCCTCTTGCCAAAAGTCACTTCATCATTTCTTATCAGAGTCACCTTATGTACAGATGCTCCTGCACTTAATGCACATACGATCGGCCTATCTATACAAGTTAATCTCATGTATATACAGTCACGCCTAACAGTTTTTGTAAATTTTTTTTAGAATTGCTTTTATATTTATTAATGTTTTATGCTTATTTTTATGCTGCATCACATCTGGAGTAAATCATTTTGTTCTCCTTTTACACTCGCATACTGAAGAATGACAACAAATAATCTTGAATCTTGAACTGTATTGTTATTGCTTGATTCAACATGACATTTTCAAGCAATTGAAGAGGTCAGAAATGTATAATCAAATGTATAAAACAATTTGTTGATCTTATTGAGGGAAGGGGAGAATTGTCTGTCTTTTTGTTCTAATAATTGGAAATTTATCGGTGAAGAGATTAGACATATTTGTTTATATATTTTCAGTCACTGAGTGATGAAGTGGAAGGCTTGATGGGGCCACAGTCTTTTGCTACCTTTGGTTGATTCTCATTAACCTGATGTCAGAATTACTCTTGAGCCCAACATTTATTAACCATTCCTGATGAAGGATCTCGGCCCGAAACGTTGGCTACTCTTTTCTCACGGATGCTGCCTGGCCTGCTGAGTTCTTCCAGCTTTGTGTACGTATTATTTGATCCACAGCATCTGCAGTTGTATTTTTGTGATTTATTAACCATTGCTAATTGCCTTTTCGAAGGTGGTGTGCGCCTACTTCAAGTGTTGCAGCCCAATGATGAAACTATTTCATGGTGCTGGTGGGATGGGAGATCTTCGGCCATGAAGGCATAACAAAATATTTTACACTCAGATTAATGTGTGACTTAGAAACTATTGTCTACTCACTTCATTTGAGTTTCAGGTGGTGGGGAATGTGATAAGTGAAGTGGTGTCGAAGATGTTTGGATGTAGGTGTTGGACAATGTGGATGTAGTAGAGAAAGTTACTATGAGGAAATTATTGCTGTGCTGGTTATTTAAGCTGCTTTAACCTAGTCAACTACAACTTGTTGAGTGTTTTTGTAGGCTCTGTAGAGATCCAGATGGTTATTCTATCAGCCTTTTGATAAGTGGTATCTAGATCAGGGGTCACCACCCTTTTTTGCACTGTGGACCAGTTTAATATTGACAATATCCTTGCAAACGGGCTGACAGGGGAAGGGGTGGTGTTAATCACAACCAGAATATTAAATAATATATTAAGTAATAATTTAATATTAAGTATAATATGTATAAGTATATCCAGGAGGGTCTCTTAAATACACTCAATTTCATTTCTAAAAGGGTTTATCTAATGAATTTAATATTGAACACACGTCATATGCATATCTTCCCCACATGAATATAGTGATAAGTCAATTATATGTCACTTATAAGTCAATAGCATCATAACATTTTAAGTAATGTTTGGATATTAAACACACAGCGCATACTTTCCTCGTATGAACATATAAAATCATTGCAACACACCAATATTGCTGAATCAGTGGGAGCTCTGGGCTTGTTTCCCTGCAACAAGACATTGAGGGTTGATGGGAGACAGTGATACTCGAAGGGGGTTCCTTATGTCCAGTCTATTCCTCAATTTAGTTTTCACTGCATTCATTACAGAAAACCTCGCTTCACAGAGATATGATGTTGGAAATGGAAGCAACTTTTTCCAGTGCTTTCAGGGCTATCTCAGGATATTCAGTCTTGACTTTGATCCAGAATGCTGGCAGAGATGTAATATCAAACATACTTTTCAGCCCATCGTCATTTGCAAGTTCGAGGAGTTGATCTTCTTCCCGTGCTGACATGGATGATTCACTGGGGATATTCACAAATAGGTCACAGACCCATTCCTTTGCACGTCTTGGATCGTTTACGGTTGGGAAGTAATGCTTGAATTCTGTTGACAGCGAAAATAGGTGATCGCGCACCAGCTGTGAGAAGGACGGTGCAGCCTCAATCTCTCCCAAAATCCCAGCTAATGTTGGGAACATGTCAAATATGTCCCTGTCCACTCACCATCCTCACAGTTCCAGTTTGGCTTTGAAAGCAGACTCTTTATCTGCCAACTTGAAGACAGTTGTCATTTTTCCCCTGAAGTGACAAACTGAGTTCATTGAGCAGGTTGAAGATTTTGTTATCTACTCCTCGTCACTGAAGTGTGCTGCCAGTGGTGACTTTTTTCCTGAAAGAAATCTCTGTAGCAGCTCTCTTAATTCATAAATCCCTGGTGAGGGCTCTCCCCCGTGATAGCCACCTGACTTTGGTGTGAAAGAGAAGGTGTTAGTGCTCTGCATCCATTTCCTCACAAAGCTGCTCAAACAGACGTGAGTTAAGGGCTTTTGCTTTGGTATGATTGATAATTTCAACAACGTCATTCAATATGCTGTAGATCAGGTGACATTTTTCGGCTAGCCAGCATTTCCCTGTGTCTGACACAGTGTATAGACTGGCATTCAGGAGCAACCTCTTTGACTCAGGTAGTGAAACCAGACAGCCGTCCAGTCATAGCTGCAGCCTTGTCTGTGCATATTCCAGCACAGAATGACCAGTCCAGTTTGCCTGACGTGTAGTCATTCAAAGACTTGAATAGTTCTGCCCCAGTTGTGTTAGTTGGCAGCGGCTCTGCACACAACATATCCTCGTGCACATCATCTTGAAATATATGTCGCACATAAACCAGCAGTATTGCCCTGTTGTTGACATCGGTAGACTCGTCGACCTGGGTAACATACCATGGTGACTCCAACAGCTGTGCTTCGATGTCCTCCGCTATGTCATCGATTCTCCTTGAAACTGCGGTAACTGAAAGAGAAACCTGTGCCACATTGTTAGCTGCAGCTTCTCCCAACAGTTCAGGACACATGTCCTTGGCAGCAGGCAGAATCAGTTCTTCACCAACAGTCTTAGCAATACAGCCAGCCACTAAGTATGACACCCTCAGAGCAGCAGCATTTGTGGCTCTCAGCACTTGCTTCTGTCCCGCCTGCTCACGTTTTTTCCACTCAAAAAACTCAACGTGTTTGTCTTTAAGTGTAGGGTGCTTGGACTCAAGGTGCCGAAGCAGCTTTGAGGGCGTCATTGCCTCATTAGTCAGCTTGTCTCCACATATCACACACGGGGCTTGGAGTGTGTGAGTCACTGGTCGCATTAAAGCCATATTTTATATACGACTTGTCATATTTTCTGTTGAAGGAAGCTTTCTTTTTTTTTTGCAGTCTCGGCCTCAGTTGTCTCTGCGTTATCATCATCGTTAGGCCTTTTATGTCCCCTACCACCTCTTCCAAACAAACTCTCAAGCGATGTTTGTTTTTCACTCATTGAGTAGTTGTAGGTCAATGACCGACTGATGACCTCGCGTGCGTTCAAGTTCAACAATAGGCGTGACAGGGAATGAGGAAAGGCGCAGCTGATTCATATCGCTTCATACCGCCAAATCATATTGTTTCCATGCAACCTGGTAGCAAGTGCTTTGCGGCCCGGTGGTTGGGGACCACTGTTCTAGATGATGGAAAAGCTTTGCAGAGTCTGAGGATGAATCACTTGTGATCTGCTCAATGATGGCCTGCGTGATTGATAACCCTCAGATTCTATCACTCAACTGCACACCAGAACTATTTATAGAGGCCACTTAACTTACTAACTCATGTACTTTTGTGATATGGAAGAAAGAACACTCTGGGGAAACCAGCACCTCCACAGAGAGTGCAAATTTAATACAGACAGCATTGAAAGTCAGGATTAAATCCCAGTTGCTGAAGCTATGAGGTAGTGGATGTAATCCCTGAATATTATTTAAGAGGTTATTGTTGAATAAATAAACACCACAGTCTGCAGACGCTGGAAATCCTGAGCAAAATGCAAAATGCTGGAGGATTTCAACAAGTCAGGCAGCATATATGAAGGGGAATAAACGGTCAATGTTTTGGGCTGAGACCCTTCTTCAGGACTGGAAAGGAAAAGGCAAAAGTCAGAATAAGTAGGTGGGGAGGGGGAATGCAAGCCGGCAGATGACAGTTGAGTCAAAGTGAGGGGAAAGACATGTGGGGGGAGGGGATAGGTGGAAGGGGTAAAGGACAGAATTAAAGTGGAATCTTTTCTGGTGATGGGTGACCTGTACAAGAGGGAGGGATTGCACCTGAACTGGAGGGGAACCAACATACTGGCCGGGAGGTTTGCTAGTGCTACTTGGGTGAGCTTAAACTAGTTTTGCAGGGGGCTGGGGACAAGAGCACCAGGTCAGTAAGTGAAGGATTGGACCAGAAGGTTCATGTCAGAGAAAGTATTGAAAGGCAAAATCAAAATAACAACTATGATGGGTTGGATAGTTTTAAGTGTGTGTATTTTAAAGCTAGGAATGTTATGGGTAAAGGTGATGAACTTAGAGCAGGGATCAGTACATGAAACTACAATGTTGTGGCCGTTACAGAGACTTGGTTGAGAGAAGGTCAGGAATGGGTGATTAATGTAACAGGTTTCAAAGTTTTGGAAAAGATAGAGGAGGTGGTAAAAGTTGGGGGAGGTGAGTTGCATTACTAATCAGGGACAATATCACAGCTGCACTCGGGGAGACATAATGGAGGGTTCAGCCACCGAGTCCATTTAGGTAGAACTCAGGAATAGGAAGGATGCAATCACACTGATGGGATTGTACTACAGCCCCCCCCCCCCCCCATTAGCCACCAGGATACTGAGGAACAGGGATGTAAACAGATTAAGGAAATGTATAACAATAATTGAGTTGTTGTCATGGGGGAATTTCAACTTCCCTAATATAAACTGGGACCTCCTTAGTGCCAGGGGTTTAGATGGGGCGGAATTTAAGTATATCCAGGAGGGTCTCTTAAATCAATATATGGACAGTCCAATGAGAGGAGGGGCCATCCTGGACCTTATGTTGGGTAATGAGCCTGGCCAGGTGACTGACCTATCTGTGGGTGAGCAGTTAGGGAACAGTGAGCACAGCTCTTTAACATTCAGGTTAGTGCTAGATAAGGATAGATAATGCCCTTGTGGAAGTGGTTTAAATTGGAGTAGGGCAAATTATAAGGGCAACAGGCAGGAACTATTCATTGGGAACACCTTTTCTCTGGCACGTCCACATCATTCATATGGAGGGTGCATAAGGATCAATCACAGTGAGTCAGGAAAGGTATGTTCCTGTTAGAAGAAAGACAGGGATTCAAAGATGAAAGAATTTTGGACATCCAGACTGGTGATGAATTTAGCCAAGAAGAAAAAAGCGAAGTATGTAAAGCTTCAGAAGTTAGGATCGAATGAAACACATGTGGATCATAAAGAAGCCAGAAAATAACTCAAGAAGGGAATTAGGAAAGCCAGGAGGGGCTGTAGAAAGTCATTGGCAAGTAGGATGAAGGTAAATCCCAAGGGTTTCTATACATACATCAAGAACAAGAAGATAGGGGGGAACATTTGTTTGGATGCAGGGAATGTGAGTGAGGTACTTAATGAATATCTTACTTCAATATTTACCAGGGTAGAGGATATGGAGGACCAGGAGATCAGTGCTGAGTGTATAAATATGTGAGGGCTTTTAGAGGTCAAGGAGGAAGAAATGTTGGGCTTCCTTATGAGTATTAAGATGGACAAGTCCCCAGGGCCTGATGGGATTTATCCCAGATAACTGAAGGAGGTAAAAAAATGAGATCGCTGGGACCTTGACCAAGGGTGAGACTCACTAGTCTACAGTTCCTGGAGTTTTTCCCTTCTTCCCTTCTTAAATAGAGGTACGACATCAGCCACTTGTCGGTCCTCGGGGTAGTGGTTGAAGGGACTTATTCTAGCTGGAGGTCTGTAACTAGTGGAGTTCTGCAGGGATCTGTACTGGGACCTCTGCTGTTTGTGACGTATACAGGTGACCTGGATGAAAACGTAGACGAGTGGGTGAGTAAGTTTGCAGATGATATCAAGATTGGTGAAATTGTGGATAGTGTAAAAGACTGGCAAAAAATACAGCATGGCATAGATCAATTACAGAAGTGGGCAGAGAAATGGCAGATGGCGTTTAACCCAGGGAGGTGTTGCACCTTGGTAGGGCAAAAGCAAGAAGACACCATAAAGGCAAGATCCTTAACAGTGTTACTGAACTGAGAGATCTTGGGAATCCAAGTTTATAACTTCTTGACTGTGGCTACACAGGTCAATAAGGTGGTTCAGAAGGTTTATGGAAGGCTTGCTTTTATTAATCATGGCAATGAATTTAAATATCAGGAGGTTTTGTTGCCACTTAATAAACCTCTGGTGAGGCCACATCTGGAGTATTGCACACAATTCTGGTCGCCCAACTATAGGAAGGATGCTGAGGCTTTGGAGAGGGTGCAGAAGAGGTCTACCAGGATGCTGCCTGGTTTCGAGGGCATTATGCATGTGAGGCATAATCTTATAAACACGGACAGAGAGTATTTGTTTCCCAGGGTTGAAATGTCTAATACCAGAGGGCATGCATTGAAGATGAGAGGGGGTAGCTTCAAGGGGGATGTGATAGGTAAGCTCTTTTACTCAAAGAGTGGTGAACTTCTGGAATTCACTGCCTGGCATGGTGGCAGAGGCAAAAATATTGGAGGTTTTTAAAGAGTCATTTAGATAGGCACATGGATGCCTGGAAGATGAAGGGATATGGACATTGTGTAGGTCAGAGGGATTAGTGTTTCTGATCTGATTTGGCACAATATAGTGGGCTGAAGGGCCTGTTCCTGTGCTGTACTGTTTTGTGTTAAACTAATAGGAGAGGGCAGTGGACCATGAAAGTAAGGGAAGGAAGAAAGGAACCAGAGGGAGGTAAGAAGAGAAGGGGAAAGAGAGGAATCAGAATGGAAAGAAAAAGAGAAAGAGGGAATTGGGAGAAATTAGAGCGAGTTAGAGAAATGAATGTTTAAGCTGTCAGATTGGAGGCTATCCAGATGGAATACAAGGTGTTGCTCCTCCATCCTGAGTTTGGCCTTATCATGGTAGTAGAGGAGGCCATGGACAGGCATATGGGGATGTGAGGTTAAATTGAAATGGATGGCCACCGGGATATCCTACCTTTCGTGTGAACACAGTGGGGGTGCTGAATGAACAAGTTCCCCTCTCTACGTCGAATAACACCGGTGTAGAGGCAGCTACACCAGGAGCAGCAGGTACAATAGATAGCCATGACAGACTGAAATTATGTGTCACCTCACCTGGAAGGACTGTTTGGAGCTCTGAATGGTGGTGAGGGAGGATGTACTGGGGCAGGTACAGTACTTGTCACAGTATAAGGAATATAATTAATATAAGGTGTTAGTCCTCCAACCTGAGTTTGACATCACCATGGTAGTAGAGGAGGCCATGGACAGACATTACATATCAATTGTAATTGGGGATAATTTACTAAAATGAATTGCGAGATTGAGAATTCTCTGCACTATGGATGCTCATTTATTGATTTCATGGAAAACTGATTGATAGATATCAAAATATTGAGGGAGACAAAGGATATGGGGATGGTGCAGAAAAATGCTGAACTAGATCAGCCATAATCTTGAATACTGTTGCAGACTTGAGGGGCCAAATGGCCTGACCCTTCTCCTTGGGGCCTTATTTCTTTATAATGAGCATTAGAGATGGATCTTCTGTGATCTCAGGTCCAAGTAGGAGGCCAAAGTGCATTATACCTTATACATTTCAGGCTGAAGATCATTACAAATATCAACTTTATCCTTTGTTTTCAACTGCTCACCTCAGATTCAGATTTATTTATCACGTGCACATCGAAACATACAGTGAACCGTCTCATTTGTGTTAACATCCAACATAACCTAATGATGTGCTGGGGACAGCCCGCAAGTGGCAACACACAGTACTGCACCAATATAGCAGTCCAGCTAAACAAAACAAAACAAACAACCAACAGTAAAACTAGCCCCTTTTTCACCCTCCCACCCATCCCCTCAGACAGCTTCCAACCCCAGGACAGGCTGCCTCCGGGCCTTGGCCCCAGGCTCTCAGACATGGAGCCTCCAACCTTGGACTTCACCCCAGGTCTCACCAATCACTGGTTTGACCTCTCGGCTCCGACTTCCAGACTCACACAAACTTCTGACCCCAGTGACCCAGGCTCTCGTGACTCCTACAGGCCTCTACCTTCCATGCTCAACCTTAAGGCTTCTACCTCCAGACTCTCTGTGTTCTGGACTTGCAACAACGCTTAAGATAGAGATATTTATGGAACGAAGCCTCTGACATTGGTTGTTTAATTGAACACCACTATTCATAACCATGCTGGCAGCACCCTAGGACTTAAATCTGATCCATTGTTTGTGAAATAACTTGGCAATGTCCAAAGTATGATATGCCTCTTACTTAGTATGAATGTAGTCAACAAGTCAGCACATCTTAAGAATATAAGAGTTAGAATGAACAGGTTATCTTGCCCCTTAAGGAGGCCCTCCTTTGATCATCATCATATTCAATCTACTTTAGCATTCACATTTCCTTTCATTCTCTTAATATCCAGAAATCCATCAATCTCTATTTTGAACAAGTGCTACTGAATCACCAAATCTCTTGGCAGAGCAAATTCCAAAGTTTCACCAGCTCCTGAGTGGGGAGAAGAAAGTCTTCTTTCAAACCTAAATGACCTAACTCTTACTGCGAACTCTGGTTCTAGACTCTCAAATAGGGAACAGAAACCAATTCCATTCCACTTCCTTTAACCATCCTATTTTGCTTTGTAAAAATATCCTGCCAAAATTGAAAAAAATCACACTCTCCCATATTATGCTCTTTTTAACAGATCTTTGCCCACTCACTTAACCTATCTACATCCCTTTGTAGTCTTAAATCCTCCTTAAATCTTACTTTTCTTCCCATCTTTGTGTTGCCTGCAAATTTAACAAACACACATTTGGTGCCTTTATCTGGGTAATTTCAGATTCAGATTCAGTTTATTGTCATTTAGAAACCACAAATGCAATGCAGATAAAAAATGAGACAACATTCCTCCAGAATGATATCACAAAAGCATATGACAAAACAGAC
Source organism: Hypanus sabinus (assembly GCF_030144855.1). NCBI lineage: Eukaryota > Metazoa > Chordata > Chondrichthyes > Myliobatiformes > Dasyatidae > Hypanus > Hypanus sabinus. The sequence continues at coordinate 80,768,063 of NC_082715.1, read as the reverse complement.
TACACCAGAAAATCCACATAACGTTTGGCAATCCCCAATCCAGAGTCTGGAGAGGCTGCTGCGTATTAATATCGCGCTACAGTCTTCGCACGTTCCCCAGAAAGGAGCTCCAAATTCACCAGACAAACAAGACCAAAAACTAAAGCTACAAGACCTGCACAAAACCACATAGTTACAACAGTGCAAACAATAGCATAATTGATAAAAAAAACAGACTATGGGCACAGTAAAAAGTCGGAAGATGTTAAAGGACTATAAGCTCAAAAGAAATCACCACACAGTTTCCACAAGTCCCCAGGGTCCCGACAGACTCGCCATCCCACGCCGGCGGCAGAAGGGAATACCCCCGCTATGAACTTCCACGGCGCCGCCCGATTCAGCCTCGCAGACGCAGCACACACTGAAAGTGACCTGACTGCAGCGGACTCCGAGTCCGTCGAACCTCCGACCATCCACTCCGGCACAGCTTCTCCGAGCACCATTTACAATTTACAATTTGTGTAAATTGTAAAAAGTTAAGTTCTCAGCACCAATTCCTGTTGTACACCACTCAATGCATCCTGTCAACCAGTGAAAGACCCGTTTCTGCTCACCTTCTGTTGTTGTTGTTAGCCTGTCAATCTTCCATCCCTGACAACAGGTTATGTCCAACCCAGTCAACTTTGATCTTGCACAGTAACCTTTGAAGTGGCCCCGAAATCAATGGAGGCTGGAGGCCCAGGGACAGCCTGTCTGGTTGTGTGAGTAGGGAAGAGGAAAGGAGCTTGTTCCAGAATGGTCAAGTTCAAGTTTATTGTCATTCAACTGTACACATATAAACCACCAAACAACACTCCTCCAGCCCAAGGTGCAGGGCACAGTACACCTAACTCACACACAACACATAAGAACATAAGAAATAGGAGCAGGAGTAGGCCATCCGGCCCATCGAGCCTGCTCCGCCATTCAATAAGATCATTGTTGATCTGTCCATAAACTCAGCTCCATCTACCTGCCTTTTCCCCATAATTCTACTATGTAAAAATCTATCTAACTGTATCTTAAATATATTTAGTGAAAAAGCCTCAACTGCTTCCCTGGGCAGAGAATTCCACAGATTCACCACTCTCTGGGAAAAACAGTTTCTCCTCATCTCCGTCCTAAATCTTCTGCCCTGAATCTTGAGGCAATGTTCCTTAATTCTAGTCTCACCTACCAATGGAGACAACTTACCTACTTCTATCTTACCTATCCCTTTCAAAATTTTGTATGTTTCTATCAGATCCCCTCTCATTCTTCTGAAATCCAGAAAGTATGGTCCCACATGACTCAATCTCTCCTCATAAGTTAACCTTTCATCTCTGGAATCAACTTGGTGAACCTCCTCTGCACCTCCTCCAAAGCCAGTGTATCCTTCAAGTATGGAGACCAGAACTGCACACAGTACTCCAGGTGCGGCCTCACCTGTATAGTTGCAGCATGACCTCCCTGTTCTTGAATTCAATCTCTCTAGCAATGAAGGCCAACTTTCCATTTGCCTTCTTAATAACCTGTTGTACATGCAAGCCAACTTTTTGTAATTCATGAACAAGCACTCCCAAGTCCCTCTGCACAACAGCATGCTGCAACACATACTGTAAAGTAATATTACCACAAATAAAAAGGCACATTTACAACACAAGTTAAAAAGTGAACAGTATAACACTATTGGCGCTTCATACTTGATGAGCACTGGGTAGTGGCTGGTTGTTTCATCTCCTCTTTATTAAACTACATTGACTTTGCCTGAGGATATTTTTATAACCTATTTCTAATATTTCGCAATGATAAATTGTAATTAAAACATTTCAAAGCTCCCCTCTGTGAAAATACCTAAGTTCTTTTATCTTTCCTATTCCACAGCTCTATATAAGTGACAAGTAGAATTAGCCTTTGAATTCCCTTGAATATTCTTCCTCCCGCATTCTGCACTTTAGATAAAGCAGCACTGAAGTCAAGACATAGATAGAGTAATTCAGTTGTACAGCACAGAAACCATCCATTCACCCCACACAAGGACACCATCATGTCTATCTTTACTAATCCCACTTGCCCGCATTGCTTCCATGTCCTTCCATGCACTGCTTTTTCAAGTTCAAGTTTATTGTCATTCAACCATGCACATGTATAAAACTAATTGAAACATCGTTCCTCTGGGTCCAAGGTGCAAAGCGCAGTGCACATGGTTACAATAAAGCACAATACAGTCACAAGATAATATTAGCACAAGTCCCTGAGCGGTATGGCCCGATAATGCATGGGATGTTGTCCTGGAGCCATGAATAATCACACAGCAGTTCCTCATCTCACACTGGGTCAGTTGCAGACAAAGGTAATCCGGTTTCTTTTCCAGGGAGCGAACACGGAAGAGCAGCATTGACAGTATAGCTGATCTGCAGTGGTTTTAACTTAATGCAGATTCCAGTACAGTCTCTCATGCCACTTCTGGCACTTTCTCTCCTGGGTGGCTGTAACAGGCCTGATCTTTGCAATAACCCAAGGCTACGCAGCTTCTTAAATGTTATTGTTCTCGCCTCTACCGCCTCCTCTGACAGTTCATTCCAGATGGGAAATGTGAAAAGTGTATCCTTCAAATGCATAAATCTCCTTGATCTCACTTAAACCTAGGCCCTCGCATGGGAACCAAACTCTGGCTATCGATGCATCTCACAATTTGTAAGCATTTATCATGTCAACCCTCAACCTCTTTTGCTTCAGGGAAAACAACCCCAGCCTATCCAATTTCTCATATCACTCCAATCCAGGCACAACCTGGTGAATCCGTTTTGCACCCTCTCTAGCTGAATCATATCATTGCTATACTGTGACAACACCTTACCATGGAGGATAAAGCATATCCTCCAGTTGCAGTGCAAACTTGTCAGCATTTAATAAGTAAAAGTTATTACTAAAATAAATATGTTACCACATACTACCTTCAGATAAATTTTCTTGCAAGATTTTCAGGAAAATAAAGAAATACAGTAGAATTTATGAAAAAATGCTCTACGTAAGCAAAGACTGACTAGCAACCAAGGTGCAAAAGAAGAGAACATGTGCAAACAAAAAAATAATACCAAAAACATTAATCATAAAGAGTCCTTGAAAGTGAGTCTGTAGATTGTGGAATCAGTTCAGAGTTGAGGTGAGTGAGGTTATCCACACTGGTTCAGGAGCCTGGGTAATAACTGTTCCTGAACTTGGTGGAGTCCTCAGGCTTCTGCACTTCCTGCCCAATACCAGTAGCAAAAGCATGGCCTGGATGGTAGGATCCTTGATGATGGATACTGCTTTCTTGCGGCAGTGCTCCTTGTAAGTGTACTCCATGGTGGAGAGGGCTTTGTCTGTGATGGACTGGGCTGTATCCACCACTCTCTGTAAACTTCTCCATTCCTGCCATTGGGATGTTGTGTTAAATACACAAAAGCACAGAAATGTAAACTCCTGATAGCTGAGTGAGCGATCCATTTCCATTCAGTACTGAGTCACTGCAAAACCAATATCACACAACATCAAATGCACACAAAAGGCTGGTGGGTCTCGGGCTGAGACCCTTCATCAGGACTGGAGAGGAAGGGGAAGAATGAGGAGTACAAGCTGGAATGTGACAGCCAAGCCAAGCGGGTGGGGAAGGGGGATGAAGTAAGAAGTTGGGAGGTGTTTGGTGGAAAAGATAAAGAGCTGGAGAAGAAGGACTTTGATAGGAGAGAAAGGGAAGCAGGAGGGGCATCGGGGAAAGGGCTGATAGGCAGTTGAGAAGAGGAGAGTGGGCCAGAGTGGGGAATTGAAGAAGAAAAGGTAGGGGGAAAATTACCGGAATTTGAAGAAATCAATCTTCATTACTTCCAACAAAGCAAAACCTAGCATCATAAATATATTTATCCTCTGTCTACATTATCATGTATTGCATTGAACTGCTGCTGTTAAGTTAACAAATTTCACAACACATGCCTGATTCTGATACTAATTGTCACTGATGCTTCACTCCCAGATGAGCTTTTAAACTACATCTATGTGAATCCCTGCAGCATCCAGTGACTGTGATCTCTGTCTCGGAGGCCAACATCAGAACATCTTTCAAGAGGGTGAACCTGTGCCAACCAACTGGTGGGAGTGTTCAAGAACATCGTCAATCTTTCACTGCTGCAGTCTTAGGTTCCCACCTGCCTCAAAAGGATGACAATCAATTCAGTGCACAAGAGCAGGGTAAGCTGTCTCCATGACTACTGCCCAGTGCCACTCACATCTGCTGTGATGAGGTGCTTTCAGAGATTGGTCACAGTCAACAGCTGCCTAAGCAAGGCCCTGGACCCACTGCAATTTGCCTATCACCACAATAGGTCGACAGCGGATACAATCTCATTGGCTCTCCACTTATGTCAGGCTACTGTTTATTGACTACAGCTCAGTATTAATACAATCACACCCTCATTTCTAATCAAAAACCTCCAAAACCTGGGCGTCTGTACCTCCCTCTGCAACTGCATCCTTGACTTCCTCACTTGAAGACTACAGTTTGTGCATTTCAGAAATCATATCTCCTCCTCACTGACGATCAGCACTGGCAACACTTCAAGGATGTGTACCTAACCCACTGCTCTACTCTCCCTATGCTCACAACTATGTGGCTGGACACAGTTCAAACACCATCTACAAATTTGCTGATGACACAACTATTGCTGGCAGAGTTTCAGACGGTGACAAGAAGGCATACAGGAACAAGACATCAGCTGGTTAAGAGGTGCTGCAGCAACAACCTTGCACTCAGAGCCAGCGAAACCAAGGAGTTGATTGTGGACTTCAGGAAGGGTAAGTCGAGGGAACACAAACCAGTCCTCTTCGAGGGATAGGAAGTGAAAAGGGCAAACAGTGTCAAATTCATGGGTGTCAACGTCTCTGAGGATCTGAATGGACAATGAATTCATAAACACTCCCTCAGTACTTTTCCCCTCTCTTTTTGCATTACTTAATTTATTTTTTAATATATACTTCTTTAAGTAATTTACAGTTTTTATTACTATGTATTGCAATGTGCTGCTGTTGCAAAACAACAAATTTCATGACATATGCCAGTGTTATTAAACCTGATTCTGATGCTGTCAGGTTGAGGTTACCCAGACAGGATATGTGGTGTTGCACCTCCACCCTATGTGGCAGTAGAGGTAGGAATGGAATTTAAATGGTCAGCCACTGGGAAGTCCTCCTTTTTGTGATAGAGCGAAGGTGGTCGACAGATTTGTTGTTTCTCAAAGTGCTTGGTGCCAGTGCCGATGCTTGCTTTGTTTTTGCCGGTGTGGGTTGGGGGAATTGTTGCTCGCCGCCGCTTATGCACGGGAGGGAGGGGAACTTTGGGGTTCTTACGTTTAACTGTCGATCATTCTTTCAGGCACTTCTCTGTATTTGTGGATGTTTGTGAAGAAAAAGCATTTCAGGATGTATATTGTATACATTTCTCTGACATTAAATTGGACCTTTGAATCTTAGGCCCTTTCATTGCATTCCCCCTTTATTTTCTGAAATATATTTTATTTGCACCTTGTTTTCTGCCAAATTACAGTACTTTTTACTTAACCTGTTAAAGATAGTATTTTAGTCAGTTGTGCTTGTACTTTCTATCTATGACCTTTACCTGTAATATTCTTTGTCTTACTTTGCTCCTAAAGCTGAAGCAGTTTGCATAGCGGTTATTGATTCTCCAGATGCCTTACTCTCCAGAACAAGGTCATACAGTGTTTCCTTCCCCAACCAGTTTGATTTAGAAAATTATCCAGTATCACACCAGATAATCAGTCTCCTGCAGCAATAACTCAAGCACCTCTGGTTTGTTAGCCAATTCCAATCTTAACATTTTAAACTGAGCAACACACACAAAATGCTGGGACTCAACAGGTCAGGCAGCATCTATGGAGAAGAATAAACAGTCGACGTTTCAGACTGAGCCCCTTCATCGGGACTCAAGCTACTGATCTGAGAATCTGAGTTGTTGATACAGGAGACCAGTTATCTGGTGTGATCATCAGACAGGAGCTACAGATATCTTAGAGTAGACAGCCAGTATCTTCGTCCAGAGCTGAAATGTCTATACCAGAGGGCGTGCATTTGAGGTAAGAGGGAAGTAAGTTAAAAGGAGATGTGTGGAGCAAATTTTTTTTCCCTTGGTACTTGTGGGTGCCTGAGGAAGTGGTAGAGGTGAGTACGATAGGAGCAATCAAGAATGCACTGCCTGTGCTGGTGGTAGAGGTAGATGCATCAGGGACTTGCAGGAGATGTTTAGGTAGGCACATGAAGGTGAGGGAAATGGAGGAATGTGGACATACTGTAGGCAGAGGGATTAGTTTAGTTAGCCATTTAATTACTAATTTAATTGGTTTAACACAAGATTGTGGGTTGAAGGGCCTGTTCACACGCTGTGTTGTGTTGCACTGTTGTCTCTGAGGGGTACTGTTCTATGTTCTGAAAGGATAATACATTCATATCCATCATGTTCAGCACTTATCCCACACTTTCTCACCATCCCTATAAATCTCAAGATGAGGTAAAATCTGAGGACACCCTCAGAAGCTAGCACCCAAGTGTGATCCACGTTGAACTCTTTAGGATGGAGTTTCAGAACACAGAACACTATGTTGTGCCAACCCTTTAACCTACCCCACATATTGCTTCAGTTTTCTATCACCCATGTGCTGATCTTAGAATCTCTTAAATGTCCCTACTGGATCTGCCTTGACCACCACCACATTCCACACACCCACCATTCTCACCTACCTTTGACATACCCCACCACACTTAAAATTGAGGTTCAAAGTTCAAAGTAAAATTTATTATCAGAATACATACTTGCCACTACAGACAACCCTGAGATTCTTTTTCTGTGGGCATACTTAGCAAATCTATAACTGTAAACAGGATCAGTGAACAACAAACTGTGTAAATGCAAATATCAATAACTAGCAATAAATAACCAGCATGAAATAACAAGATAGATGTAAGAGTCCTTAATGAGTATACTTCCCTTTTGTTCAAGAGCCTGATGGTTGAGGGGTAGTAACCATTCTTGAAGCTGGTGGTGCGAGTCCTGATATGTGAGTGGTGATTTGCCCTCTCACATTAGCCATTTCCACCTTCGGAAGAAGTCACTGTTTGTCCACTCTTTCTATGCCTTATAACATCTTGTACACCTTTATCAAGTCACCTCTTATCCTCCCTCACTCCAAGAGAAAAGCTCCATCTCTCTCAACCTATCTTCATAAGACATGCTCTCTAGTCCAGGCAACACCCCAGCAAGTCTCCTCTGCACCCTCTCCAAAGCTTCCACATCCTTCCTATAATGAGGCAACCAGAACCGAACACAACATTCAACTTGCTTGACAACTTTGAAAGATCTATGGACACGAGCCCCAAGATCCCTCTGACACTCCGCACTGTTTAGAATCTTGCCCTTTACCCTGTATTCTGCCCTCAGATTCGATCTTCTGAAGTGAATCACTTCACACTTTTTCGGACTGGACACCATTTGCCAATTCTCAGCCCAGATCTGCACCTTGCCAATGTCCTGTTGAAACCTATGATGTGGATGAAATTCCAGAAGTTATGACCAATTGCTGTGTAAATTTGTTGGTAAAACATTACAATCATAGATGAATACTTATCCAAAAGTAGACTGAAAATTAAAACATGCCTTGTATTGAGAGAGCAGAAGTTCCTGGAAATTTGATCAGGACTCTATTTCTCAATCAATATGCCAAAGGTCCAAAAGGTTTATTAAAACAAGTTGGTTTGATTGTGGTTAATGAACTACATGTTGGATGTGACCCAGTAGCAGCAATAACCAGGTTTCAATCATGAAAAGATAAGGATGTAAGGTTCAACTGAAGATAAAGATTAAAGATTAGTTTTATTTGTAACATGTATATCAAAACAGAGTGAAATCAAATCACGATATTTGATCTGGGAGCAGCTCACGAGTGTCAAGAGGCTTCCAGTACCAACAGGGCATGCCCACACATACTAACCATAACTATAAACAGGCTTCCAGTACCAACAGGGCATGCCCACACATACTAACCATAACTATAAACAGGCTTCCAGTACCAACAGGGCATGCCCACACATACTAACCATAACTATAAACAGGCTTCCAGTACCAACAGGGCATGTCCACAACATAGTAACCATAACTATAAACAGGCTTCCAGTACCAACAGGGCATGCCCACACATACTAACCATAACTATAAACAGGCTTCCAGTACCAACAGGGCATGCCCACACATACTAACCATAACTATAAACAGGCTTCCAGTACCAACAGGGCATGTCCACAACATAGTAACCATAACTATAAACAGGCTTCCAGTACCAACAGGGCATGCCCACACATACTAACCATAACTATAAACAGGCTTCCAGTACCAACAGGGCATGCCCACACATACTAACCATAACTATAAACAGGCTTCCAGTACCAACAGGGCATGCCCACACATACTAACCATGACTATAAACAGGCTTCCAGTACCAACAGGGCATGTCCACAACATAGTAACCATAACTATAAACAGGCTTCCAGTACCAACAGGGCATGCCCACACATACTAACCATAACTATAAACAGGCTTCCAGTACCAACAGGGCATGCCCACACATACTAACCATAACTATAAACAGGCTTCCAGTACCAACAGGGCATGCCCACACATACTAACCATAACTATAAACAGGCTTCCAGTACCAACAGGGCATGTCCACAACATACTAACCATAACTATAAACAGGCTTCCAGTACCAACAGGGCATGCCCACACATACTAACCATAACTATAAACAGGCTTCCAGTACCAACAGGGCATGTCCACAACATACTAACCATAACTATAAACTGGCTTCCAGTACCAACAGGGCATGTCCACAACATACTAACCATAACTATAAACTGGCTTCCAGTACCAACAGGGCATGTCCACAACATACTAACCATAACTATAAACAGGCTTCCAGTACCAACAGGGCATGTCCACAACATACTAACCATAACTATAAACAGGCTTCCAGTACCAACAGGGCATGTCCACAACATACTAACCATAACTATAAACAGACTTCCAGTACCAACAGGGCATGTCCACAACATAGTAACCATAACTATAAACAGGCTTCCAGTACCAACAGGGCATGTCCACAACATACTAACCATAACTATAAACAGGCTTCCAGTACCAACAGGGCATGTCCACAACATAGTAACCATAACTATAAACAGGCTTCCAGTACCAACAGGGCATGTCCACAACATAGTAACCATAACTATAAACAGGCTTCCAGTACCAACAGGGCATGTCCACAACATAGTAACCATAACTATAAACAGGCTTCCAGTACCAACAGGGCATGTCCACAACATACTAACCATAACTATAAACAGACTTCCAGTACCAACAGGGCATGTCCACAACATAGTAACCATAACTATAAACAGGCTTCCAGTACCAACAGGGCATGTCCATACATACTAACCATAACTATAAACAGGCTTCCAGTACCAACAGGGCATGCCCACACATACTAACCCTAAACAAACAGGCTTCCAGTACCAACAGGGCATGTCCACACATACTAATCATAACTATAAACAGACTTCCAGTACCAACAGGGCATGCCCACACATACTAACCATAACTATAAACAGGCTTCCAGTACCAACAGGGCATGTCCACAACATAGTAACCATAACAATAAACAGACTTCCAGTACCAACAGGGCATGTCCACACATACTAACCATAACTATAAACAGGCTTCCAGTACCAACAGGGCATGTCCACAACATAGTAACCATAACTATAAACAGACTTCCAGTACCAACAGGGCATGTCCACAACATACTAACCATAACTATAAACAGACTTCCAGTACCAACAGGGCATGTCCACACATACTAACCACACTTCTTCAGAATGTGGGAGGAAACCAGAGCATCCAGTGGAAACCCTCACAGTCACAAGGAGAACATACAAACTTCTTACAGACAGACAGTGATGGGGATCGAATTCTGATCGATGATTGCTGTAAAGAGACTGCGTTAACTGTCAGGCTATCGTGCCACAGTACTAGAAAAATTAATAAATTATATTAGGTGTAAAAGCGCAGATTACATGGAAGGGGAACAATCACTGATCAGCAAAGTTAAACATTTAAACAGGGACTGAAAATTTCAGAGTAAGTTTGAAAGTTGAGCGCTAAGGGCCTAATGAACATAAAGGTTACAGAGTTGAGAAAAGATATTGTGCGTCAATGGTGTAAGACTGAAGGAACAGGACACTGATTGGCTCCTCTCCTCTTTCACCATTGACTGTAATTATGTCTATTTTGTAACTTGGCACCCAAACCCTTTTCCCTATAGCTCTTTATCTTTAGTAAACAGAAATCATCTGGAATCAAGTTTAAGGTTAACATGGCAGTAGTTCCTGTTGGTGGAAGGAGGGGTTCCACATTTACAGAACACTACAGCACAGGAACAGGCTCTTCAGCCCATCGAGTCTGTGCTGGCCTGGTTTTCTGCCGAGTCCCATCTACCTGCACCTGGACTACAGCTCTCCAATCTTTCATCTGTCTACCTATCCAAACTTCTCTTAAACTTTGCAGTTAATAACATGAAAAAGAGTAACAGAAGTTTGAAAAGAAATAAAATCTGGGAAATGCCCTAGAACTAAAAGTCTACATCCCACCATTTTAAAAGAAGTGCCTGTAGACATAATTAAATCATTAATTTACAGTTGTTCAGAATTTGATAATGTTCTATATTGTTTGTGTTTTGGAAGGTGTTCAAGAATGAATAGCAAAGATCCCCTGGCCAGGAACACTGCATCTGTATGATGAAGGACATGCCAGTGGGATGCTGCGTAATTCACAAATGATTTGCCACACTCACTATGGTTTTCTGAGAGGAAACTCACAGTCATAAAGTGCTACTACAGTAAAACAGGCCCTTCAGCCGATCTAGTCCACACCAATCTGTTACACTGCCTCTTCCCATCAACCTGCATCAGGCCCACAACCCTCCATGCCCCTCCCATCCATGTACCTATCCAAACTTCTCTTAAATGACTCAATCAAACCTGCATCCACCACTTCAACTGGCAGCTTGTTCCACACTCTCACTACCCTCTGAGTGAAGTTTCCCCACAGGTTTCCTTTAAATATGTCACCTTTCACCCTTAACCTACCGTATGACTTCTAGTTCCAGTCTCTCCCAGTCTCAGTGGAAAACCCTGCTTGCATTTAATCTATCTGTACCCCTCATAGTTCTGTCTACCTCTATGAAATCTCCTCTTATTCCCCCACCCGCCCCCCAGCTGCTGTATACCTGGAGTAGTGCATGGCCTGGTGGCCAGCAATGTGGAAGTAGAAGTCAGTGGTATGCTTCATCTCGTTAGTACACCCACTTTCCTCAATGTAATGTCCGACTGGGTGATAGTAAACATCATCCACCAAGTTGTTTTCGTCGTACTCGCAGCACCGATCGTGATGCGGCCCACTTCCTACGATGGATAAAAGATTAGTGGCTTCTCAGTAAGCAGTCACTTTTCAGACGAGGCAACCTCTATAAGCACGTAAGTAACACATAGGAACAGAATTAAGCCATTTGGCCCATTGAGACTGCTCTGCATTCCAACATGGCCTATACACTTAGCTCTTGATTCGGAAAAAAAAGTGTGGACGTTCACCCTATCAATGTCTCTCATGATTTTATACACCTCTAAAAGATCAGCTCACAGTGTCCTCCACTCCAAGAAGCAATGCCCTAGTTCATAGGTGTCAAACTCAAGACCCGCTGGCCATATCCGGCCCGGCGTACAATTATATCCGGCCCGCGAGATCATTTTAGATAGATCTATTATTTTAATTATTAATGGCCCGGCGATATGAAGCCTATGATTGTAAGCTAATACCAATCATAAAAATAATGCTTGCTCAGCAGTCTTCTTCATAAGGAATGGAATTTGTGAAGTGAAACACTTTATAGTTATAGCAGAGACTGAGACACATGAGAACAGGCTGAAAAAACGGAAGCAATGAAAGCTGCGTTCGCACGCGCCCGACTGATCCGGCCCGCATGAAGCTGCATTTTGCCCAATCCGGCCCGTGACCTAAAATGAGTTTGACACCCCTGCCCTAGTTTGTCTAACCTCTTCCTATAACTCTGTTCCTCAAGTCCTAGTACCATTCTTGCAGTTTTTTCTCTACTCTTTCTAGTTTAACAGCAAAGCAACAAAACTGAACACAGCTAAGTGTAACCTCACCAGCGTCCTGTACAACCACACCATGATCTCTCAGTTTTTATACTCTAAGTCCTGACCATTGAGGGCCAGCATGCCACAAGCCTTATTCACCACCCTGTCTACTAGTGACACCACTTACAGGGTACCATGTACGTGGCTCCACGATGTCTGTGTTCTACAACACACTTTTGGGCCCAGCTCTTCACTGTGAAATTCCTACCTTGATTTGACTTTCCAAAATGCAATGCCTCAACACTAACTGAACCAAACTGCATTTGCCACTTCCTTGGCTGATCAATATCCCCCTGAATTTTTATAACTATCTTTGCTGTCTGCTATACCAACTATTTTAGTATGACATGCAGATTTACTAACCATGCCTTGTACACTCTCATCCAAATGATAGAACAGTACAGCACAGGACTGGTTCTGGGGCCCATGATGTTGCACTGACCCTTTAATCTACTCCGAGATCAATCTAACCCTTCCCTCCCACATAGCCCTCCATTTTGTAGGAAGGTCTAGAGGACGTCAATGTCAAAGCTGGGTTTTTTTTACACACAGAGAGTGGTAGATGTACAGAATGTGTTGACTCTTAAGATAGGCACAAGGATGATAGAAAATGAAGTCAATGTGAGAGGGGTTAGACCTGGGGTCCACAGACGCCTCGGTTAATGGTAGGGGTCCATGGCACAAAAAATGGTTGGGAACCCCCGTGTTAGATTGATCTTGGAGTAGGTTAAAGGGTTGGCACTACATCATGGGCTGGAGGGGCTGTACTGTGTGGTACTGCTGCCATCAGGGAGGTGGTACAGGAGCCATAGGTCCCACACCATCAGTGAACCCTTCGACCATCAGGCTCCTGAACCAGCCTGGATATCTCCACACACCTAAACTCTGAACTGATCCCACAACTTTAAAACTTGTGTTCTCAGTGTCGTTTGTCTTCTTTTGCACATTTGTTTGCTGGCAATCTTTGCGTGTAGTTTTTTATTGGTCCTTTTGTGTTTCTTGTTTTACTGTGAATGAATGTCTGCACAAAAACTAAACTCAATATTGTACATGCTGACATAAACAGTACATTCGTTAATAAATCTATTTAGTTCTGTAATATGTTCTAATTCAGCTGAATTCCTTGTGATCGTCTACATCCAACAGAACAGAGATAAGGAGGAATTTCTTTAGCCAGAATCTGTGACATTCACTGCCATAGACACCGTGAAGGCCAAGCCATTGGGTATATTTAATGCAGAGGTTCTTGATTAGTCAGGGCATCAAAAGTTACAGGGAGGAGGAAAGAGCATGGGTGGGGCTGAGAAGGAAAATAAATTAGCCATGATCAAATGGCAGAGCAGACTCAATGGTTGAATGATCAAATTCTGCTCCTGCAGTTTGTCTTAAGAGTGATAATGGCTCTTCAGCTGAGCAAACTGTAGAGAGGACAATATCTTGTGTCCATTGTTTTTCTTTATTTCAAATGATTCTATTTTTTGTTCATGTTAGCCAAGATTATTTACCATTACTGTCCTAATATATACTATCATCAGCACTGGCCCTTCTCCTTTTCCATTCAGCCTGTACAGAACAAGTTCCTGCAGCCCCCCTTGTCAATATCAATGTAAACTAATCTTTGGTCCTGTGCTGCCAGTTGTTGCCTGCAGCCACTGTGCTCCTGGACCGGTTTCACTCACTCAGCGCTCAGCGGGCTCCAGTAGCAGTGGGAACCCGGCAGCTCACCTTCTCACTGCTGTTTTGTTTATTCCTTCTTGCTATTTGCAACATTTGTCTATTGGCTGTTTGCGTGTGTGTGTGGTTTTGATTGTGTTCCTTTCTTTTTTTGCCTGCAGGGAAACGAAACTCAAGGCTGTATATAGTATACATACTTTGATAATACATTTGAGCTTTGAACTTTACCAGCACTGGCTAGCCATCTTTACACCAAGTACCCCAGCTAGTTCCTTCCCATGCTGGGTTACCCCTCATGGCTATTTGATCAAAACTAGTCTTACTTATGCTATCAGTTCACCTATCGTTACAAATTCTGGTGAGTTCAAATTATTGGGTGACTTTCACTATCTTTTCTGTAATTTGACCATAGTTTCTGCTGTTTCTTTGTCCACCCTGGCTCACTCTGCTCATCTTAATTCATACTGTTACCCTGTGGCATCTTTTAGGGATACAGACCCTCTCAGCACAACAAGACCATGATGCCCAATTGCACCCCTGCGACTGATTAACCTTCTAACCCAAACGTCTTTGTGGGAGGAGCCTGGAGCATCCAGAGGAATCCGACATGGTCTCGGGGAGGACATACAAACTCCTTACAGATAATAAATAATACTGGCAATCAGTATTAGCTGCAGGTTTCTGTATTTCCCCTGCCAAGCTCTGTGTGACAATGTTCTCAGTGTCAATTATCAGCAGGGTCAATGGAGAGTCAATATACAGTCCATTGCCATAATTAATCAGTTACTCGTGCACTGTCCATTCCCAGTGCCCAAGACCAGTCCCTGCTCAGTGGCAGTCTATGCCAGAGCTTAATGCCAAGTGCCCAGTGACAGCATCTAGCAACAGATTACGTCCAGTCACTGTGGTCAGTGCCAATCTGTAAGCTGCAAAATTGGCCAGGGTCCACCTACGCCCCAGAGGCAGAGTCCCATAAAGGTGCCTCCAGCCAATCAACACCCAGTGACTGCACCCTGTTGAAGTAAGTGCAGTAATGGTTTGATCCAATGCCCAGTGTCAGCCAATGGCTTGTGACAGTTAGCTGGTAGCAATCAATGCCCAGTGATTGAGTGCCAGAATAGTTCATTATATGCCCAGATCAAGCTGGTGCATGGCATTATTACCCTGAGTCCAGAGGCCGTCACTGCTGTGTCAGTTTCCACTAAGGGTGATTCAGAGGCAGTCAGTCAGAGCACGATGCCAGTCAATGCCTCATGACAGTGTTCAGTGAGTCAGTATCCAGCGTGAATGCTGAGACAGTCGATGATCAACGAGTCTCTAAGCTCCCCGATAGTCTGCCCCCTGCGACAGTGCCCATGGAGCCGATGCCAGTGAAGGTTAGTACCCAGGACCCAGTTGCCACCGCCCAGTGACAGACAGCACTCGCGTCCAATCAGCAGCCGGCGCCCCGGAAGCCGGTGTCCGGTCAGTGGTCAGTCCCGAGTCCCTCACCTTCCCAGATGAACTGGCCGCGGGTCCGCTTGCCGAATTTGAACCAGAACCTGTCGGCGCAGCGCTCCTGCAGCATCACCTCGCCAAGCCAGAAGGAGGGCTCGTTCACCGCGCTGCTCGCCGGCTGCATCGGCACCGCTCGCTGCGGGTCCCAGTGCCCCAGCTCCGGCCTCGACCCGCACACGAACAGCTGGGCATCGCGGTCGGCCAGCCTCACCACCACCCCGAACCGCAGCAGCATGGCGAGTTCAACGCGGGCTGAAGGGTCACTCCAGCGCCGCCCTCCTCACTGAACCCGCTCCACGGCCAATGAGCTGAGAGGGAAGCTCGGCCGCGCACCCAAAATAACCGGAGACTCGGGGAGATCACATTTCATCAATGTTCGGGGCATCCCCCTTCCAACTGATCTGGATTCTCCAAGCTCCACACAGACCGGTTGGGACTCGGCTGGTCAGGCAGCATCTGCGGTCGGGAGTAAACAGTTGGCGTTTCGAGCCGAGACCTATAGAACCGGGACTCGGGTTATTTCTTTGAGAATTTGTATCCGGTACTCCCGCTGCGGTCTTCTCGTCGGTGAGACTAGACAAGGTCATTTGATTCCAAACTGTAGCTGTGATAGCAATGCCACTCCCCACATCTGAACCCTGAAACATCCAGCTCCCATCGCTGCCCGTGTGACAGGCAAGTCTCTGTATTGGCAACATCGTAGTCCCACTAAGTAAGTTCATTACCCTTCCGGATACTTTCTTGTATTAGACACACTTTAACTCATCCCACGGACTGGGATGTTTCGAGGATAATTTCTATTTTGGACTTTCCGGTGGAAATTTTAAATACAAAGCTCAGGATGGACAAAAATATTCTGTTCTCTTAAACACGTCTTTGCTATTTGCCCCCACCACTGTGATAGCACTCACCTCAAAGTAAAGATTTTTCTCCTGTCCCGTTGTGATTGAATTGGTGCCTGTCATAATATTTTCAACCTCTAGATACACACACATAAGAAATACGAGGAGTAGGCCATCCGGCCCATCGAGCCTACCCCACCATTCAATAAGATCATGGCTGATCTGTCCATAAACTCAGCTCCTTATACCTGCCTTTCCCCCATAAATCTTAATTCCCCTACTATGTAAAAATCTATTTAACTGTTTCTTAAATATATTTATTGAAGAAGCCTCAACTGCTTCCCTGGGCAGAGAATTCCACAGATTCACCACTCTCTGGGAAAAAGTTTCTCCTCATCTCCATCCTAAATCTTCTCCCCTGAATCTTGAGGCAATGTCCCCTAGTTCTAGTCTCACCTACCAATGGAAACAACTTTCCTACTTCTATCTTATCTATCCCTTTCAAAATTTTGCATGTTTCTATAAGATCCCTTCTCAAGTCTTCTGAAATCCAGAGAGTATAGTCCCAGGCGACTCAGTCTCCCCTTCATCCCTGGTGAACCTCCTCTGCACTGCCTCCAAAGCCAGTATATCCTTCAAGTATGGAGACCAGAACTGCACACAGTACTCCAGGTGCGGCCTCACCAGTACCCTGTATAGTTGCAGCATGACCTCCCTGCTCTTGAATTCAATCCCTCTAGCAATGAAGGCCAACTTTTCGCGATTCATGCACAAGCATTCCCAAGTCCCTCTGCACAACAGCATGCTGCAATCTTTCACCATTTAAATAATAATCTGCTCTTCTATTATTCCTTCCCAAGTGGATGATCTCACATTTACCAACATTGTATTCCATCTGCCAGACTTTGGCCCACTCACTTAACCTATCTGTATCCCTCTGCAGACTCTCCACATCCTTTGCACAATTTGCTTTTTCACTCAGTTTAGTGTCATGAGCAAATTTTGCTACGCTACGCTCAGTCCCCTCTTCCAAATCATCAATGTAAATTGTAAACAGCTGCACCGACCCCTGCAGCACCCACTCACCACTGACTGCCAACCAGAGAAACACCCATTTATGCCAACTCTCTGCCTTCTATCGGTTAACTAATCCACTATCCACGCTAATACACTTGCTCTGACTCCATGAATCCATATCTTTTTTACAAGTCTCTTATCGAATGCTTTCTGGAAATCCAAATATATGACATCCACCTGTTCTCTTCTATCCACTGCACTCATTATGTCCTCAAAGAACTCCAGTAAGTTTGTCAAACAGGACCTGCCCTTTCTGAATCCATGCAGCGTCTGTCTAATGGAACCTTTAAATGTTTCTAAACCACTCCTTTCTAAATGTTTCACCACTTCTTCCTTAATGACAGCTTCAAGCATTTTCCTGACTACAGATGTTAAGCTAATTGGCCTATAAGTTGCCCGTCTTTTGCCTACATCTTTTTTTAAGAAGTGGCGTGACATTTGCTGTCTTCCAATCCGCCAGGACCTGCCCAGAGTCTAGAGAGTTTTGATAAATGATTACCAATGCGTCTGCTATAACCTCTGCCAATTCCTTCAGCATCCTGGACACATCCCATCAGGACCAAGGGACTTATCTACTTTCAAACCCTCTGGTATCCCATCAGAGCTTAAAGAGCCTGATAGTCAAGCTATTGAGTGTTGTGCTGGTAGGTACCACAGTATCACTGGGAGCTGTGTACCTGCGAGAGAGAGGAGAGATGTGTGGGCATGAGAGGGAAAACAACAGAGTGAGAGATGGGGCGGAGTGGGGAGAGACCTCCACGTCCGAAATGAATGGTTTTAAATACAAACTAGTGAATGAGCCACATTTTTGTCCCGTACAAAGGTGTTTATTGCCTTGACCATTACAGAGGTTGGTTTGTTGCACCCAAATCCATTGTATTCGATTTTCATTTTAAAAAATAATTCCATCCTTCACAACCTGTGCACTTTCAAGATGATGCTCTGTTTAGAGGTGAGGCCTCTGTCTGTTCTATGGTCACATCGAGTGGTGCCATTCAGATAATCTGAGTGATAGTACCACTGTCATTCACATAAAACAGGCTGAGACCCGACCCCTTCTCATTGCTCTCTACCTCCCACCAAACACTCACATCCTAACCACAACAAGATGGAAAAAAATAACCAAACTTCTCAAGGCTAATCGAAAGAAAATTTAACTCATCCTTTCCCTGTGAGATTCTAGCGCACAGAGAGAATAGGTCATAGGTTAAGGGTGAAAGGTGAAATACTTAAGGGAAACCTGAGGGAGAACGTCTTCATCCAGAGGGTGGCATGAGTGTGGATGGGGGTTCAATTGTAGCATCGAAGAGTAACTTGGATGAGGGAGGTTTGGGTGTGGGTACATGGGTCCAGGCAGAAAGAGTTCAGTACTGACTAGATGAGCTGAAGGATCTGCTTCTAAGACTATCATGTTCTACATTTATTTTTCTGGAAGTATATCTCTTCCTCTTAAAACCTTTAGGTATAATACAGAAGAACTATTCTGAAGATACTTCACAAACAAGAGAAGATCTGCAGATGCTGGAAATTGGAGTAACACCCAAAATGCTGCCTGGCTGGCTGAGTTTCTCCAGCATTTTAGGTGTGATACTTCATTCCAATTCATCCCAGCCATTCCACATTAAGGGTCAGATGATCACTCCGGATGTGTGATTTTGCCTTGCCAACCCCAACCTCACTGCACCAAAAACACCCAACTGATATTCCACCATAGCCTGTGAGCAGGTGATCCTCCTTGCCCAGTTACTGAGGAAGCAAAGTCAATCCAAACCTGTTATGAGGATAGGTCGAACCAAACTAGGGCCCTTCTCTCGGGAGGAATGGAGGATGACAGATAAATTGATAGAGGTGTACGAAGTGAAAAGATGCATAGATTGAGTAGCCAGAGACTTTTCCCCAAGGTGAAAATGGCTAATATGAGGGAGCATAATTTTAAGGTGATTGGGGGAAAGTATTGGGGGATGTCAGAGACAAGTTCTCTAACACAGAGAGTGGTGGGTGCATGAAATGCCCCACCAGGGGTGGTGGCAGAGGCAGATACATTAGAGACATTTAAGAATCTCTAGGATAGGCATGTGAATGATAGAAAATCGGAGGGTTATGGGGAAGGGAGGGGTTGGATCGATTTTAGAATGGGTTAAAGGGTTGTTACAACATGGTGGTCAGATTAACCTGCACTGTGCTTTAATGCTCTACGTCCAGTTCGACACACAATCTTCTCTTGAATATCTGTGGAGCTCCCGTTCCCACTTAGAGCCAAACAAGTCAATGGAGAAAGCAGAACTCTTGTTGTATTAAGGCATTAGGCTTGTCACTTATCATTTGCATGTTATGTTGTCTTGTAAGGATTAGTTTAGCAAAGAACAGGAATATAGAATCAAGATTACTAAAACTACAGCTAAAAATTTTTCCCTTCCTGCAGCTTCTTGTGACTCTACACAAACAACTTTATCTCATGGCTTTCAGTATTTCAACCACGCCAGGTCGATCAGTTGGGTTGGCACATGGGTGGAAGAAAATGATGGTCCCTTGTTGATTCAATCCAAAGTCACCACCAAGCTGTTGGGGAAAAAGAATAAAGACCCCTCTGAATTTAAGAAAGATTAAAGATATTTGTCACATGTACATTGAAACAGAGTGAGATGTGTTGTTTGTGTCAATGACCAACACAAAAGCTGTCCTGGTGGCTGCCCATAAATGTCACCATGCTTTCCAACAGCAACATATCTATAACTCACTCACCCTAACCCAAAGTTTTTGGAATGTGGGAAGAAACAGGGGCACCACGAGGAAACCCACACAGTCACGGTGGGAACGATCACGCTGGAACCATAAACTGCTGGTACAGTACACAGTAAAAGCGAAACAATGTCCCTCCAGGACCTGGTGCTACATGAAACAACACAAAACTACACTAGACTATGTGAGATAGCACAAGGCTACACTAGACTATGTAAAACACCATAAAAACTGTTCTAGACTACAGACCTGCACCAAATAGTGCAGGGCATTACAATAATTAATAAACAAGACAATAGGCACAGTAGAGGACAAATTACAATATAATAATAAATGATGTAAATATCAGTCTAGACTCTGAGTATTGAGGAGTCTGATGGCTTGGGGGAAGAAACTGTTGCACAGTCTGGTCATGAGAGCCCGAATGCTTCGGTAGCTTTTGCCAGATGGCAGGAGGGAGAAGAGTTTGTGTGAGGGGTGCGTAGGGTCCTTCACAATGCTGTTAGCTTTGCGGGTGCAGCGTGTGGTGTAAACGTCTGTAATGGCGGGAAGAGAGACCCCGATGATCTTCTCAGCTGACCTCACTATCTGCTGGAGGGCCTTGCGATTAGAGATGGTGCAATTTCCAAACCAGGCAGTGATGCAGCTGCTCAGGATGCTCTCGATACATCCTCTGTAGAATGTGGAGAGAATGTGGGGTGGGAGATGGACTTTTCTCAGCCTTTGCAGCAAGTAGTGATGCTGCTGGGCTTGCTTGGCTGTGGAGCTGGTGCTGAGGGACCAGGTGAGATCCTCCGCCAGGTGAACACCAAGAAATTTGGTGCTCTTAACGATCTCTATCGAGGAGCCATCAATGTTCAGCAGAGAGTGGTCACTCCATGCTCTCCTGAAGTCAACAACCATCTCTTTAGTTTTGTTCGTGTTCAGAGACAGGTTGTTGGCTCTGCACCAGACTGTTAGCTGTGGAACCAACAACCCGTCTCTGAACGTGAACAAATTCCTGTGGGAATTGAACCTTGACTGGAGATTTCTGCCACTGTAAAGCATTACACTAACAGCTATGCTACTGTGAACCAGTTGGCAGTTTGGGGAGGCTCTATAATGCCTGTCAAAAGTACCCCCAGAGGACTGCTGTGGACTCTGCCTGTCCAGGACTGGCACTGATATCCTTGGTGTCTGAATGAGAGCAGATCAGATGATGCTTGTATACTCCTTATGCTTCGTTCTCATTGCACTTGGGCATAAGGAGTAAAAGCATTAGACCAAAGTGACACCAAGTTCTCAATGAAAGAAAACTGAAGAGTACAGCACAGTCCAGGACCTTTAACCTACTCCAAGATTAATCTAACCCTCTATCTCTCACATCGCCCTTCATTTTTCTATCATTCATGTGTCTCTTAAATGTCACTAATGTATCTGCCTCTAACACCATCCCTGGCAGCATGTTCCATGCACTTCTCCCACTCTCTGTGTAAAAAAACCTCCCTATACTTTCCAACAATCATTTTAAAATTATGCCCCCTTCTATTAACTATTTCCACTAGGGAAAAAGTCTCTGGCTGTTCACTCTATGTATATGTCTCTTGTCATCTTGTACACCTCTGACCCTCCTTCGCTCTAAAGAGAAGAGCCCTATCTCACTTAACCTAACCTCATGCTCTCTATCTAATCCAGGTAGTCATGGCTCTTGCCCAACTAATGAAGACCAACACACCAGATGCCTCTTATCTACCCTATCAACCTGCATGGCAGCTTTGAGGGATCTATGAATGTGGAGCCCAAGATCCCTCCATTCTTCCACACTGCTAAGAATTCTGCCATTAACACTACTCTGCCTTCACGTTCAATCTTCCAAAGTCAATCACTTCACACTTTAGTGAACAGAACTCCATCTGCCACTTCTCAAGCCAGCTCTGCATCCTGTTGTAATCTACAGTAGCCCTTTACACTACTGCAAACCTGTTTGCCCATTTCCCACTTCTTAATCAGTCAATTATATATATTTTTTAAAAATCACAAAGAGCAGATCCCCATGGAATAACACAAGTCACGGACCTCCAGGCAGAATAGGTCCCATCTATTGTCACCCTTTGCTTCCTGTGGGCAAGCCAGTTCTAAATCCACGCAGCCAAGTTTCCCTGGATCCCATGTCTCTTGAAAGGTCATATCATCTCTCAAATGCTGATTTAAAACATCAAGGACATTCTGGGGAGTGGGACAGAGGTGTGAATGAATTATTTAACCAGTTGGTTGATAACAGGCACTGAACTAACCTGGTGCACATCATCGGGGTGGGTTTTCTTTGGTAAGAGCCGATTGCTGACTATTTGTTCAGCATAATAAGTAATCATATCGATATTCCAGACCTTCTGAATGGACACTCCCAATCCAAACGCATGATACAACTGGAAAAGACACAGACAAGATGCCCATTTTGACTCAGGGCTCACTTGCTATTTTAATATAATAACTTAATTTCCTGATCAAATCCATCCATATTCTGTGGAGGGGAATAAAGAGTCGGTGCTTTGGGCTGAGACCCTTCATCAGAACTGGAAAGGAAGAGGGCAGAAGCCTGAAAAAGAAGGTGAAGGGAGGGGGAAGAGGACAGGCTGGCAGGTCAACACGTACAAACAAGCTGGAGGAACTCAGCAGGTCGGGCAGCATCCGTGGAAACGAGCAGTCAACGTTCCGGGCTGAGACCCTTTGTCAGGCTGGCAGATGTTTGGTGAGACCAGGTGAAGGGGAAGGGGATGGAGGGAGGATGGCGTGAGAAGCTGGGAGGTGATTGGGGTAGAATCACTGATAGGAAAGGAGAGGATGAGGGGCATCAGAGGAAAGTGAAGAGAAGGGAAAGGGTGAGAGGGGAGCCAGAATGAAAAATGGAAGAAGTGAAAAGGGGAGGGGAAGCAATTACCAGAAGTAAGGGAGATTGGTGTTCACGCTGTCAGGTTGAAGGTAGAATATGAAATGAGGAGCAATTCGGGAAACTCTAAACGAGTTGGCACTGGCATGGTGGGTCACATTACCTACTGCCCTGCTGCAGAAAGTACAAATCACCTGCCGACTGGGATCCAGCAACATGTCATAGGGGCACTTAGTCTCCTGAAGCCACTGAACAGCTCCATCCTGACACCCAAACGCGATCAGCAAGACCTTGAGGGGCACAGCATCGAGGCAGCTCTGTGTGAAACACAACACCATCCTCTCAATAACTAAACCTACTATAGATTCAACCAAAAAAAAAACCTTGAAGCAAAATTCACAGGACCCATATTAATACAACTGATCTAACATTGAGGTTGCCTCTGTTAGACATAGCCACAGAACTTAACACTGTGCATTGCCTTAAGCTGATCTAAAGGATTCTCTGGGAAGGCGACAAGGAACGGGAGCCATACCTGGCGTGCCTGCAGCTCTGCCAGGTGATCTCGTCATGGGAGTCAGGCAAAGTGCCTGAGCAGGACCAGCAGCAGCTTCTTCTCATCCTGCAGGAACTCACCGAGTTGAACTTCTCTGAAAGGCAAACAGGAATGAGGAGAAATTAGAAACCCAGCCTGGTTAACCCACTGAGCGCTGGACTTATTCAGAGGGATTTCATTCTGCAGGACAGGACCACATTTGTACAACAGAGCACCTCAAGGGAGCAGTGGGGAAAGGATCAATGGAGGAACTAGAACAGTACAGTTTAGGACAGGCCCTTGGCCCACAATGTAGTGCCGACACTTTAGCCTACTCCGAGACCAATCTCACGGTTTCCTCCCGTGTAGCCCTCCATTTTCCTTTCATCAATGGCCTGTCTCATGTACCTGCATCTACCGCCATCCCTGGCGTTCCATGTACACTTAACCCTCTGTGTAAAAAAAACCTACCTCTCACACTCCTCTACTTTCCAGCAATCACTTTAAAATTATGCCCCCTGTACTAGCCCCGGGGGGAAAAAGTCACTGCTTGTCCACTCTCTCCCTCTTAATATCTTATACACCACTATCAAGTCACCTCTCACTAATCCAAATTGAAAAGCCTAAACTCGCTCAACCTATTCCCGTAAGACATGCGCCTCCCACAAGGGTAGAGGGACTGAGGAGGTGGGCTGATGGAGTGTTAGACCTAATTGGAAAGGTGTGATTATGGGGGTAGAAAATGGGAGGCTGCACAGGGCTGAATGGCCTATTCACATTTGTGATTGCTTGAGTATAGTTTTGAACATTTACTTCTCTTCAACAACTAATTAATAGCATGAAACACAAAAGGCTTAGATGCTGGAACCTGCTGGAAGAACTCAGCAGGCTGGGCAGCAACTGTGGGGAAAAAAAAACAAATTGTCGACATTTCAGGTCAAATTCCCGGACAATTCCTTTCCACCCACAGATCCTGCTTAGCCTGCTGAGTTCTTCCAGCACAGTCGTTCGTTGTAACTCAGATTGCCAAGTCATAAATGGGATCTTTGGGCAGCTGAGTCAATTTACCCGGAGTATATCCGGGATTGCTACCTCATGTCATTGAGAACGTACAATCATTTACCTTTCAGTTCTGACATCAGTGAACACAAGGCTTCCAGGCACCTGTGTCCCCATTGTCAGCTGGGCTTGGAAAGAATGAGCTTTCAGTCGGTCATCCATATCACCAAGGAAATTGTTCCACTCCGCCTAAGGATTACAGATCAACTTAATTTGTCACACATCAAATCATTTGGTGAAAGTCGTTGTTTGCAGCAATGACACAGTCCGACAGACAACGTGCTGGTGGGTAGCTTTCAAATATCACCATTCTGCCCACCATTCTCTAACCCTAATTGTTTGTCTTTGGAACTTGGGGGGAAACTGGAGCACTCGAGGAAACCCACACGGTCACGGGGAGAAAGTACAAACTCCCCACAGGTAGCAGCAGGTATTGGACCAAGATCGCTGGTGCTGTGTTGTCTGGGATGCCCACCTCCGGTAAATCCAGAAGTGAGGTTGGAAGCAGGTTTAAAATCCACCCAACCCAGATCCATCCTCTTTAGGACGTTGAAATCCACATCCTTCTGGGAAGAATCACTGTCAACCAATCTTCCAAGGTCTGGCACTAACCATTACACCCCTGTGTCACCACTGCAGTTTCATTTGTCACAGGCAGTAGCCAATAGCTATTCTGTTGTGGGATGGGCCAGTTTATAAGTTTAATGTTAGTGGAAACAGATTTTGTACCAATGTTAAACATGACCAGTAGAATCCAGGCACTCATACAAAGTGCAAACAGCTCCCTCCTTTGTTCCAGCATTCACCTGCGGACTTTGTGCCCATACCACCAATCAGTGGGGACAATGTCAACACCAGCCTGACCATGGCACCCAGAAAAAATCTTCAACTGAAGCAAAGGTCAAGTAGGGGCAACACTGTGTGATTTTAACCTAATCTGCCTCTAGGCAAACCAGCACTGAACACTGAATTCAGCCCTTTCATACAAACTTTACTCTCCAGTGAAGTTGATCTAGGGCTTAGGCATGGAAAACACTTTCCACATGACTGGACTTAGGATCACCTTGACAGTTGTAACATCTAGTGAGATGTTACGTAGAAAAATGCACATAACTCTACATACAGACTATGTTTGCGACTTGAGTAACATACAACATAATAAGCAGAATTACCTCAAACTCCAGTAAGTCCTCGACCTGATCCTGTACAGAGACAGAGCTGTTGGATACAAATAAATGTACGGGTTTAGCGGCCCAAAGGGTTTTTGAATTTATTCCTCCCCTATCCCAACTTGAAAGCCATCTGATCTCTACAGTAGATTAATGGGGGGGGGTGATGGAGGAAGAGGGGAGAGGGATATACAAAGCATCAAGAGTTATGGCACCAAGGCATGTGGAAGGAAGCAAGATGCAGGTCAGCCATGATGTCTCTGGATTGTGAAAATGTTTTGAGAGTCTGAATGATCTCCTGTTGCTGCAAGACACGGTATAGGAGCAGAATGAGGCCATTTGGCACATTAAGCCTTCTCTACCATTAAATAATGTCCAATTCTTTGTCCACCCTATTCTCTCATCTTCACCCTGTAGCCCTTTGCCCCCTTACCAATCCTGATGCTGTTAATACACCCAGTGACTTGGCCTCAGCTATCTGTGGCAATGAATTCCACAGAATCCCCACCCACTGGCCAAAGAAACTCCTCATCCTGTTTTAAAGCAACATCCTTTTATTCTGATGCTGTGCCCCCTGATCCTATGTACATTCTCAACAGTCCTACAGAAACAAAACACATTCTAACACTCAGAGATTTACACCATTAAATATAACTGCTCAACCTGATACTTACTGGTAAAACCTTTTGAACAGATCTTCAGTATCACTTCGCTTCTGCACATGCAAACTTTAAGGGGGAAGAAAAGTGTCTTGATTAGTTCTAATAGAAAAAAATATTCAGGCTGATTTTTTAATCTATTGAGATTTATATTACAGTTTGTAAATAGTTTGACTTAGATACTCAATTACTTAGCCTTAGTTGGGGTTTTGTCAGTTACAAAATTGAGCTTTTTGGCCATCAGACTAAATGCTATGTTTGGCATAAGCCAAACACTGTACATCATCAAAAACACACCATCCCTACCATAAAGCACGGAGGGGCTACATCATGCTGTGGGGACGCTTCATTGCCACAGGGCCTGGAAGGGTTGTGAAGGTAGAGGGTAAAATGAATGCAGCAAAATACAGGGAAATCCTGCAGGAAATCCTGATGCAGTCTGCAAGAGAACTGTGACTTGGGAGAAGATTTGTTTTCCAGCAAGGCAATGACCCCAAGCATAAAGCAAAAGCTGCACAAAAAAAAACAAAGTTAATGTCTGGGAGTGGCCAAGTCAGAGTCCACAACCTAAATCCAATTGAGAATTTGTGGCTGGACTTGAAAAGATCTGTACACTCATGACCTCCATGCAATCTGGCAGAGCTGGAGCAGTTTTGTAAAGAAGAATGGGGAAAAATCACAGTGTCCAGATGTGCAAAGCTGATAGAAAATCTATCCACACAGACTCAAGGCTGTAATTGCTGCCAAAGGTACATCTGCTAAATACTGGCGTGAAAGGGGTGAGTAATTACGCAAACAATTATTTTGCATTTAATAATTATAATAAATTTAGACCAATTTGAAAAAAATTTGTTTTCACTTTGACACGCAAGCGTGTTTTCTGTTGATCTGTGTTAAACAAGCCAGATGAAATCCACCGTGATTCAATGTTGTAAAACAATAAAACATGACAACTTCCTGGGGGGGGGGGTAAAAATACTTCTTATAGGCACTATATATTAAAGCTGTAAAATGGTCTGGAAACTACTAAGATTGTGGGCATAAATATGTATTTTGAAGTGCTAAGTTCAAAGTAAATTTATTATCAAAGAACATACACCATATACAACTCTGAGATTAATTTTCTTGTGGACATTCACAGTAAATACAAAAAACACAAATTAATTGGGTTTTATAGAAACATAATTGCAATGGAAGATAGAAAATACCCTGTCAAAAGAGCAATCTTACAATTGTTATGGGGGAATCTCGATATGCATGCAGATTGGGAAAGATCGGGTAGGTGCCGGATCCCAAGATGGGGAATTTGCAGAATGCCTTTGAGATGGCTCTTTCGAGCAGTTTGTGGTTGAGCCCATTAGGGGAAAGGCTATTCTGGATTGGGTGTTGTGCAATGATCCAGAATTGATTAGAGAGCTTAAGATAAAGGAACCCTTACGAAGCAGTGAGTTCTATATAATATATAATAGAACTCACCCTGCATTTGAGAAGGAGAGATAAAATCAGAGGTATTGGGATCACAGTGGAGTAAAGGGAATTACAGAGGAGCTGGCCAAAATGGATCGGAAGGAAAAACTAAGCAGGGATAACAGCAGAGCAGCAATGGTTGGAGTTTCCAGAGCAATTCACAAGGTGCAGGATAGATACTTCTCAAATAAGAAGTATTCTACAGGCAGGAAGATGCAACTGTGGCTACAATGAGAAGCCAAAGCCAACATAAAAGCCAAAGAGAGGGCAAACAATAGAGCACAAAATAGTGGGAAGTTAGAGTGTTTGGAAGCTTTTAAAAACCAACAAGGCAACTAGAAAAAGTCATAAAGAAGGAAAAGATGGAATATGAAGGTAAGCTAGCCAATAATATTAAAGAGGATATCAAAAATGTCTTCAGATCTATGAAGTGTTAAACAGAGGTAACAGTAGATAGCAGACCGTTGGAAGATGACGCTGGAGAGGTAGCAATGAGGTACAAGGAAATGGTGGATGAAATGAGTAAGTATTTTGCATCCGTCTTCACTGCGGAAGACACTAGCAGTGTGCCAGATGCTCGGGAGTTTCAGGGGGCCAAAGTGAGTAGAGTTGTCTTTACTACAGAGAAGGTGCTTGGTAAACTGAAAGGGCTTAAGGTAGATAATTCAACTGGCTGGACCAGATGGTATACACACCTAAGTTCTGAAAGAAGTAGCTGAAGAGATTGTGGAGGCATTAGTAATGATCTTTCAAGAATCAATGGATTTTTACATGGTGTTGGGAGACTGGAAGATTTCAAATGTCACTCTGCTCTTCAAGAAGTGAGAGAGGCAGAATAAAGGAAATTATAGACCTGTTAGTCTGACCTCAGTGATTGTGACAATGTTGGAGTCGATTGTTAAGGATGTGGTTTCGGAGTGCTTCAAGGCACATGATAAAAACGAAGTCAGCATGGTTTCCTTGAGAGAAAATCTTGCCTGACAAATCTGTTGGAATTTTTTGAAAAAGTAACAAGCAGGATAGACAAAGGAGAATCGTGGATATTGTGTACTTGAATTTTCAGAAGGCCTTTCACAAGTTACTACATGAGGCTGTTTAACTAGTTGACAGCCCACGGTATTACAGGAAAGATACTAGCATAGATAGAGCATTGGCTGTTTGGCAAAGAGCAAAAAGTGACAATAAAGGGAGCCTTTTCTGGTTGCCTGTTGGTGACTAGTGGTGTTCCAAAGGGTCTGGGCCTATACATACTGGAATTCAGAAGAATGAGGGGGCATCTCAATTAAACCTATTAAATGTTGGAAGGCCACAATAGAGTAGATGTGGAAAGGATGTTTCCTGTGGTGGAGGAGTCTAAGACTAGAGTACACAGCCTCAGAATAGAGAGACTTCCATTTAGACTGGAGATGAGGAAGAATTTCATTAGCCAGAGAGTGACAAATCTGTGGAAGACAAATTATTGGGCATACGTAAGGCAGGGGTTGATAGATTCTTGATTAGTCAGGGCATGAAGGAATACGGGGAGAAAGGAGGGCTGGGGGGAAATGAATCAGCCATGATTACATAGCAGAAGACTTGATGGGCCAAATGGTCTAATTCTACTCCTATGTCTTGTAGAATCAATGGAAGATCACACTCAACAGGATGGGCAGACAACAAAATATAAAAAGAAATAATAATAATAATAATACATGTAGATAAGCAATAAGTATTGAGAACATAAGTTGACTCTTTGAATGTGAGTCAAGATTGTTTAATGTCACTTCTACTACACAAGAGTAAAGAGAACGATATAATTGTTACTCTGATCCAATGCAGCTCAAGAAAAAACAGATTAAGGTAAAGAACACAATAATAAAAAATCAAATTAAATGTAAATACACTGTCTGTACATAAAGTAACAGGAAATTATAATGTAGTGTTGGTGGGGGGGGCGTGGAGGGGCGGGTTAGCAGGAGTGTGGAGGGATGGGTTAGTGAGGTTGTGAGGGGCAGGTTAGTGGGGGGTATGGAAGGGTGAGTTAGTGGGGTGTGTGGAGGGGCGGGTCAGTGGGGTGCGTGGAGGGGCGGGTCAGTGGGGGGCGTGGAGGGACGGGTCAGTGGGGGGCGTGGAGGGACGGGTCAGTGGGGGGCGTGGAGGGACGGGTCAGTGGGGGGCGTGGAGGGACGGGTCAGTGGGGGGCGTGGAGGGACGGGTCAGTGGGGGGCGTGGAGGGACGGGTCAGTGGGGGGCGTGGAGGGACGGGTCAGTGGGAGCATGGAGGGCGGGTTAGTGGGAGTGTGGGTTAGTGAGTGTGTGGAGGGGCGGGTCAGTGGGGGGCGTGGAGGGGCGGGTCAGTGGGGGCGTGGAGGGCGGGTCAGTGGGGGGCGTGGAGGGCGGGTCAGTGGGGGGCGTGGGGGGCGGGTCAGTGGGGGGCGTGGAGGGGCGGGTCAGTGGGGGCGTGGAGGGGCGGGTCAGTGGGGGCGTGGAGGGGCGGGTTAGTGAGAGTGCGGGTAAGTGGTTGTGTGGAGGGGCGGGTTAGCGGGGGTGTGAGGGGTGGGTTAATGGGGGTGTGGGGGGGGTTAGCGGGGGTGTGGAGGGACGGGTTAGCGGGAGCGTGGAGGGCGGGTTAGTGGGAGTGTGGGTTAGTGGGGGTGTGAGGGACGGGTCAGTGGGGGTGTGAGAGACGGGTCAGTGGGGGTGTGAGAGACAGGTCAGTGGGGGTGTGAGAGACAGGTCAGTGGGGGTGTGATGGGCAGGTTAGTGGGGGTGTGAGGGACGGGTCAGTGGGGGTGTGAGGGACGGGTCAGTGGGGGTGTGAGAGACGGGTCAGTAGGGGGTGTGGGTCAGTAGGGGGTGTGGGTCAGTGGGGGTGTGATGGGCAGGTTAGCGGGGGTGTGAGGGGCGGGTTAGCGGGGGCGTGAGGGGCAGGTTAGGGTGGGAGTGGAAGGGTGGGTAAGTGGGGTGTGTGGAGGGGTGGGTTAGTGGGGTGCGTGGAGGGGCGGGTCAGTGGGGTGTGTGGAGGGGCGGATTAGTGGGGTGTGTGGAGGGGCGGATTAGTGGGGGGCGTGGATGGGTGGGTCAGTGGGGGGTGGGTTAGTGGGGGGTGTATGGAGAGGTGGGTTAGTGGGGGCGTGGAGGGGCGGGTTAGTGGGGGGTGTATGGAGGTTGGTCAGTGGGGGGCATGGAGGGGCGGGTTAGTGGGGGGTGTATGGAGAGTTGGGTTAGTGGGGGGTGTGGAGGTATTGAACAGCCTTACTGTTTGAGGAAAATAACTGCTTTTGAGTCTGATGGTCTTGGCGTGGATGCTACATAGCCTTCTCCCTGATAGGAGTGGGGCAAACAGTCCATGAGCAGGGTGGGTGGGGTATTACAATACAGTATTAACTTGAACCTCCCAAGCAAGAACAATACTCTAAATATTAGGTTTTATTCTCCTTTAGAATTGGCTTTGGTATGAGGGAACTGACTGTTACTTACCTGTTGAAAAAGTTTGCATAGAGCCGAATCAGTTCAGCCAAACAGCCTATCTTCTGTGAGACAAATTCCTGGACATTCTCTAAAAAACAAAGGCCACAGGAGCATAACGTTTAGTAAAAGAAGCTCAACAAGACTTGCAGAGCTTCCAGTGCTGCCTGTACGGAGTTAATAGCGTGAACTGCACGGGTTTCCTCCCGAAGTCCAAAGAGGCACTGGTTAGTAGGTTAATTGGTCAATGTAAATGGTCCTGTGATCAGCCTGGTGTTAAAAGGGTAGGATTCTGGGTGCACCACTTACTAGGCTGGAAGGGGCTGTTCCACGCTGTATTTCTACATAAATAAAAAGTGGGATGAAAAGACACATAAAATGCTGGAGGAACTCAGCAGTTATGGAGAGGAATAGAGAGCTGATATTTCTGGCTGAGACCCTTCATCAGGACCACTATTTAAAAATCTACACCACCGCCACATAACAAACACAAGGAATATTTAGCCTGACTACTTTTAACTGAGCTGGTTCTAAGACATCATAAATTTGGTGATTTCTTTAAAAACTAAAATTAGCTGAGGTGTGAAAAGCAATTCACACAATGTGGCTGGCACCTCGGGGATGAGATCAGTCCTAATGACCAGACTTGGCATAAAACGCCATCCATTTACTTCATACTGCTGAACCTGTCGAGTTTCTCCAGCGTTGGCAGAATCCCGTGTTTGTATATTGATAGTTATTTGTTACTCCACACCTCAAGTGGGTCACTTTTCTTTGTTCCGCCACCTGAAGTTGACACGTTGCAACGGAAATCTGCTGTGTGCAAGTAAACAAGGGACACCAAAGAATTAACTTCCAGTAGTGACTCTATAATTGGGGACATTAATTCCTCAATGGGGAATTATGGCAGCATCTCCATTAGGTGGTGT
Source organism: Hypanus sabinus (assembly GCF_030144855.1). Taxonomy (NCBI): domain Eukaryota; kingdom Metazoa; phylum Chordata; class Chondrichthyes; order Myliobatiformes; family Dasyatidae; genus Hypanus; species Hypanus sabinus. The sequence continues at coordinate 80,735,797 of NC_082715.1, read as the reverse complement.
ACCCTCTCTGCTCTGCAGCTCTTCAGCCCCCACAACAATCACCAAGCACAAGAGATTCTGCAGCTGCTGGAAACCCGAGGCTAAACACCCACAGCGCAGGCAGAACTCAGCCGTTCAGGCAGCATGAGTAAACAACCGACCTTTTCGGGCCAAGACCCTTCTTCAGTACTGGAAAGGAAGAGGGAAAACACCAGAATAGAAAGGTAGTGGGGGGAAGGAAGGCCAGCTGAAAGTGATGGGTGAAGCCAGGTGGGTGGGAAAGGTAAAGGGCTGGAGGAGAAGTCTGGTAGGAGAGTGGACCAGGGGAGAAAAGGCAGGGGAAGTGATAGGCAAATGAGGAGAAGAAATTGGAGTGAGGAAGAGGAGGGAGGGAGGAGGAAGTAAAAAAATACCAGAAGATGAAATGGATGTTCTTGCCATCAGATTGGAGGCGACCCAGATGGAATGTGAAGTGCTGCTCCTTCACCCTTAAAGTGGCCTTACTGCGTCACAAGAGGAGGCACGTTGGAACGGGAAAGGGGTTAGGAATTGAAACCCCAGCAGATTTGCAGGTGAACTGTTGCCTCACCTGGAAGGAGACAAAGACAGGGAGGCGAAGGTCGTCGGTGGGAATGAGGAAAGAGCGGGGTAAAGTAGGGGGATAGAGAGAAGGGGCGATGGGGTGGGAAAGGGGAGAAGAGGGGGACCCTCTCCTTCGACGTGTTGATGCAGGGCCGGCCGCAGGTTTCGGCAACTCTTTCCCCATCCCCCGGGAACCGCACCTCCAGCGCTCTCCTCCCTCGCCGCCGCCAGGATCCTCCGGCCGCCCTGCAGCAAGTCCTCGAGAGCCCGCAGCAGCTCCTCCATCGCCGCTGCCCCGGTTCACACAGCCGCGCCCGCCGGCCGGGAGGGACGAAGGTTGGCGGAAGGCGGAGGGGCGGAGACTCGAGGAGGGAGGAGAGGACTTGCTCCGCCTGTTGAGGTGGCGCACTTCAGAGCCGGATAGAACAACCAGGCAACACTGGAACAGCTGTAGTTTGTTCCCGGTTTTTATTTTTTTGGCCTAATATTAATTTCAGGATTCGGGAGTCCCTGTCAAGACCACCTACCTTGGGGAGGTGGGGGGAGCAACTTGTGGAGAGTACCATCACGGCCTGGTAGGGAAATTCCAATGGCCAGCAACAGAGAAGTAGTGGATAGAGCCCAGTTCCATCACAGAAAAGCCCTAAACACAAGAAATTCTGTAGGTGCTGGAAATCCAAAGCAACTTCTTGAAGATGCTCTCCAAAAAAGATCTTGATAGTATGGTTGAGTGGTCACAACAATGGGGCATGCAGTTCAATCCTTCCAAATGTGAAACCATGTGTGTCACCAGTAAGAGAAAGCCAAGTAAAACATCATATAAAATCCTTGAAGAAACCAAACAGATCAAGTATCTTGGTATCAAAATCCAGAATGATCTGCACTGGAATGCAACAGTGAATGCAACAGGAGTCCTAAGTTTTCCGAGATGCAATATTCATCATTGTTGAACTTCTGTCAAGGAGAAGTTGTACCTCACCCTTGTTCGGGCACATCTGGAAATTAACATACACAAACAAAAATACTACTTCCATCGAGCGAGGCCAAAGACAGGCAGCCCAATTTGTCACAATACCTATGAGAGAGATGCGATGGGTCTCACCAAAGTCAGGAATACTGGATACAATAGACAACCACAACAGATTTGCAGCTGAAGTGTTGCCTCACTTGGAAGGGCTGTTTAGGTCCCTGAATAAAGGTGAGGGGGGAGGTGTATCACTTTGGCCAACACAAAGTACACTGCAGATGCTGTGGTCAAATCAAGACGCACAAACAAGCTGAGTGAACTCAGCAGGTCGGGCAGCATCCGTTGAAATGAGCAGACAACGTTCTGATGAAGTATCTCGGCCCAAAACATTGACGGCTCATTTCAACGGAAGCTGCCCGACCTGCTGAGTTCATCCAGCTTGTTTGTACGTCGTGATGTATCACTTTGACTACTTGCCAAATGGGGAAGGATGAATGTACCAAGGAATCTCAGAGGGAGGGATCCCTGCATAGATTGGAGGCAAGGAGGATCCCTTTGGAGATGGCAGAAGTTGTGGAGAATGACCTATTGGATGCAAAGGCTGATGGGGTGGTGGGTTAGTACAAGAGGAACTCTCTCTGTTAAGGGAAGATGGGGGTGAGTGCAGATGGTGAGAAATGGAGGAGATGCAGGTGAAGGTGGCATCAACAGCGGAGGAAGGGAAACCCCGATCTTTGTAGAACATCTGTGATGTTCTGAAATGGAAAGCTGCATACAGGGAACAGATGCGGCAGAGATGAAGGAATGAGAAAAGGGAATTACATTTTTACAGGAGACGGGGTGGGAAGAGCTACCATCAAGATTGCCGCGGGGATCAGTCGACTTATAAAAGATGTTGGTAGGCAGTTTATCTGCGGAGGTGGAGAAAGGTGTCAGAAATGAACCGAGTGAATTTACAGGCAGGGTGGATGTTGGAGAGAAAGTTGATGGAATTGACAAGCTCAGTATGTGTGCACTAAGCAGCACCAATGCAGACATTAATGTAGCAGAGGAAGAGTCGGGGAGGCTTGGAACATGGACTGTTCTACGTAGCCAATGAAAAGGCAGGCATTGTAGGGCCCCATGTGGTGCCCATGGCTACCCCTTGAATCTGGAGAAAGTAGGAGGAGCTAAAGGAGAAATTGTTGAGAGTGAGGACAAGTTCTGCCAGATAAAGGAGGGTGGTGTGGAGGGAAACTAGTTGGTTCTTTTGTTGAGAAAGAAGCAGATACCTTCAGGCTTTCTTGATGGGGGATAGAAGTCTTTAGGGACTGCACATCCATGGTAAAAATGAAACTGTCAGGGCCAGGGAATTGAACGTTGAGGAGTTCAAGAGCATGTGAAGTGTTGTGGATTTATGTGGGAAAGGACTGAACTGAGGGGGACAGAATGGAGTCAAGGTATGAGGGCACGAGTTCAGTGGAGCAAGCAGAGACAATAGACCCACTCGAGCAATCAGGTGGTCAGGAAAAGCCCTCCCCACCACTGAGCACATTTATAAGGAGTGCTGCATCAAGGACCCTCCCTATGTGGGTTACTCTCTCCCACTGCTACCATCTGGCTGGAAGTACAGGAGCCTTCGATCCCACACCACCAGGTTCAGAACATCTACTACCCTCAACCATCAGGCTCCTGAACCAGCATGGATAACTTCATTCACCTCAACTTTGAACTGATTCCATAACCTTCAGACTTATTTACAAGAACTTGACAACTCATGTTCTCAGTATTCATTTATTTGCAGTTTATCTTTTGCACATAATGTTATTTGTTAGTCGCTATGTGTACTTTATCATTGGTTCTATTGTATTTCTCTGTTCAACTGTGAATGTCTGCACGAAACTGATTCACAGCATAATGAATGATGACACAGACATACTGTACATTGATAATAACTTACTTTGACAACCACAGCCTTCTCCTGGTTAATGTGCTCCCACAGTGCTTTTCGATAGCGAATTCCACGACACAGACTCAGCCACCAGTAATATATTTTGAAATCAGGAGGGAGTGTGATGTAAAAGGTTTCAAAGGTTCAAAGTAAATTTATTAGCCTAGTGGTTGCACAACGCTTCAGAGAAGCAGTGATCCAGGTTCAATTCCCACCGCTGTCTGTAAGGAGTTTGTACATTCTCCCTCTGACTCTGGGGGATCTGTTTTCCTCCCACAGTTGTTGGTAGGTTAATTGCTCATTGTATACTGTCCCAATGATTGGCTAGTGTTAAATCAGGCATTGCTGGGTAGCATGGCTCAAAGGGCCTATTCTGTGCTGTATCCAATAAATAAATAAATGTCACCAAACGCTATCCTGAAGTTCCGTTTCCTGCAGGCAGTCACAGTAGGTGCAAAGAAATACAATTTAATCAATGAAAAAACCACACAGAAACAACGACTGACAATCAACAGATGTGCAAAAGTAGATGAACTACGCAAATATTAAATAATAATAAATAGATAGTACTGAGAACACAAGATGTTGGTTCTTTGGAAGGTTGTTAAATCGGTTCAGAATTGAGGTGAGTGTAGTTAATCACGGCATTTCAGGAGCCGGATGGTTGAAGGGCAACAACTGTCCCTGAACCTGGTGGTGTGGGAGCTAAGGTAAGTCCTGCCTGATGGTGGCAGTGAGACAAGAAGATTCTGCTGGTGGTGTTCCAAGCACCTATCGTCCTCGATCTATTTGTTGGTAGTTTTAAGGGGGCGGGGTAACTACTGTGTACACAGCACTTGCATCCTGACAAACAGGCTGCTCTGTCTGGATGGGCTCAAACTTGTTGGGTCAGTGACTGACCTGCAGTATCTGTTTGGCTGTTCCAGAGCCACTTGTACTCCTAACCAAGTCATTCCAGTAATCCATCATGGGTAGCTTTACCAACCCTTTATAAACACCAAGGTTAGCATTTTGCCCATTCACTCAGAATATCCTTCAGATCCCTTATTGTCCAGCTCAATAACAGACTATTCCTCTCGCTTTAGAGGAGAATTCCAGAGATTTACCATCCTTTTCAGCTCAAAGTACACTTCTCATCAAAATACACATGATGTCACCATATCCTACCGAGATTCATTTTCTTGCAGGCATTCACAGTAGAACAAAGAAACACAATTTAATCAATGAAACACAGACTGACAAACAACCAATGTGCAAATAAAAATACTACCACTGATCATAAATAAATAAACAGCACATCTCCACCACAAGTGAACAAATCCATCAATACTCACACCCTATAATTGCAGGTTGTGTCCATGTGTGTGTGCACTCTAATCCTGGACCCTTAGACCACCGGCTCCACCCTGTCAATAGATACTCAATATCAGGGCTCTATGTTGGCAAATACATTGCTCTACTTGCAAAGGTTCTCATGATAATACTTCACAAACCCTCCTGTATATACTGATACCCCATTCTGAACGCGGGCCTACGACTCCCTGCCAAGGTAAACCGTATCTTCACTGTTGAGTTTGCTCACTGTTACCTCACATTTTACTTACTCCATTTTGTAAGTTGAACTGCTATTGCAGGCATCAGTCTAATGATTTGTTCCTCCCCTTCCCCCTTGAGTCAACCAAACAGACTGATTATGGGAACTAAGTGTGGTCTCAAAAGATCTGAACAGATGTTCAACGACTCCTTCACCTCATTCCACTTCCTACAATAATTATTCCCCTTCCCGATTGCTTACTGCATTTAGTTCTCATTTAAAGAATAGCCAACTCAGTCTGGTTATTTATCTCAGAACATAAATTCTCCACGACCTGGGTCAACACATCAACGCCGTGTGGAGGTCTGTGTGCTTCAAGGCCTCCAACAGGCGAAGCCAACTCAGGGCCACCCATGTTGGAACGACTGTGGATGAGATGCCAGATGAAGATTGATCCAATCCCAATTTTCCAACAGACATATTTGCATCCACCTACCCCAGCCCATACCATAAGAAAGAAGCACTTAAGTTAATGTTTTCTGTACTTAATACCAAAATGACTAACATCCCCATTTCAATTTACATGCTTTTGCTTTAACCGCTGAAATATATCCCTTTCTAGATTCTTGGTAACTTCATCACAACATCCCGTCTCACCTGGCTTTGGAATACAGAAGTGGGTATTCCTGAGAACCCAACTGTATTCAGAGTACAGATAGTTAGTTCATAGATCAGTGACACAATTTTTACTTTTTATTTTACTTAAAACAAGCTTACAAAAGTTACTAATCCTATGACATCCATATTACTTTGATTTCAGATATTTTTGGATTATAGATATTTAGCTGAAGATTAGCCGATGAGAAATTGTGCATACATTGCACATGGTTCCCTCATATGTACATACAATTAGACCACAGCATACATAGATCTGTTATTTGTACATTGTGTTTTACAGGATCGCTTTTATAGATATTGTATTTTTTTGTGCTTATTGTGGGTTTTTTTTGCTGCATTGGATCTGGAGTAACAATCATTTCATTCTCATGTAGTTAAGAATGACAATAGACCATCTTGAATGTTGAAATAGTTGAGGCTCATCATTGACCCTTGTGAAGCTACTGGTAACCACCTGAAAGTAATCAATTTATTCAGTCTTTTTTTGTTTTTTAGCTGGTGTCTGCCCAAACTAAGTGCATCTTCATTTAGTATGATACCTTATCCAGATGCTGACAATTCAGGTTCAGCATCCACCGATTTCTCTCTCTCAACAGCACTGCTTGCTACATCTTCAAAGGAAAAACAAGTGTCAAATGCAGTGTTCCCTTCATAAAACCAATGACTGACTCACAGATAATTACACACAAAATGCTGGGGGAACGCAATAGGTCAATAGGTCTATAGAGAGGAATAAAGAGTCGATGTTATAGATATTAACCTTGACACTTTATTCCTCTTCATAAACGCTGCCTAACCTGCTGAAATCTTCCGGCATTTTATAGATGCTACTCTGGATTTCTAACATCCGCAGAAATTCTTGTGTTAAGATTCAGATAATAAATTTGATGATATAAAATGCTAATTTGTCAAACCCTCACAATGGATTCTAGAATACATGTAAGGACCAAGACCAGGTTATCGGGAATGTGATTTCTGGATTCTCACTTATCCCTCCTTGTTTGAATAGGGGCGTTACAAAGTCCTGATCCAATCACCACCATGGGTTCCTTCTCAGAACAAAGGGGCTAGTCATCTGCTCCACATTTGTACTTTATTTTCCTGGTAGCTTTGCATTTAGTTGCTCACTTGAAAACGCTCACTTCCCCTATTCCTATTCTCATTTGCTTTTTATGAAGATGTATGCAAATATTTGGTAAAGATTTCTTGCACTTCCTTAATGTGTCATTACAATCTTTCCTGCCTTCATCATGAAAGACTTACGTTTCCTATTTTAAATACCCACAGAAAGCCTTGCAAGTAATTTTTATTATATCTGGCAAGGTATTCTATTTTCCCCTTCATTTTATTTTTGCTTTCTTTGCATTTCTAAAGCTCTCCTAATTCTGTGGTTTTATATGTCTTTTATCTTAGATGAAACTTTAGATTTAATATTGTACAATGACAATAGACTAATTGTAATTGATAGTTAAGGAACCTACAAGGAAGTGCTCAAAAGCTGATAAACTTTATATTAAGACACAAAAATACTGTTGATATTGCAAATATTGATATAAGTGTGAACTACAAATGTGCAAGGCCTACATTGGCTGTGGTAGATCGGAAAATGGAATTGAATGGCACGAGAATAAACAAGCCATGTGCAATATTTAAATAATTCATACCTAGCTAATATCAAATCTCATTCAGGATCAAAAACCCAGAAGAAAGCGGTTCAGCCATGAGTATCAAGGGAATTCAAAAACAGTATTCGAACAGCTGTTTGATTAAGGCATGACAGCAGAGGTGTGTGGACATCAGCAAGTTAGACCGGCGGGAAGAATTTAAAAGATCATCATTTTCTCTTCAGCAATTTGATTGAGGCACGACTGTGCAGGCACGTGAATATCAGCCAGTTAGACTGGCAGGAAGACAGCTTTATAGAGCGGAGGGCTTTGGCTTAACGGGGCTTTGGCGATAACGCATTGAGGCAAGTTGTTACTTGTGAAGAACAGGAATAGGAAGAATCTCTGTGAGGCTGGTGTTCTGTACTGGGTGTCAGATGTGGGATGTCTGGGGGACTCCCAGTCTCCCGGATGGCCACATCTGCGCCAGGTGCGTCGAGCTGTAACTCCTTGGGGACTGGGTTAGGGAACTGGACATGCAGCTGGATGACCTCATCTGGTCAGGAAAGTGAGTACTGTTGTTTGGGGGTGGGGGTGCTGTGGACCCTACGTGGGGGAAGCAATAGTGGCCACACCTCTGGCACAGAGTCTGGCCCTACAGCTTAGAAGGTAGGAAAGGAAGAGGATGGCATCTGTAATAGGGGACTCAATAGTCAGGGGGTCAGACAGGTGATACTGTGGATGCAGGAAAGGAACACCAATGGTAGTTTGCCTCCCAGGTCCCAGGATCCAGGATGTTTCTGATCTCGTCCACGATATCCTGAACTGAGAAGGTGAACAGCCAGAGGTCGTGGTACATATTGGTACCAACAATATAGGTAGGAAAAGGGAGGAGGTCCTGAAAACAGACTACAGGGAGTTAGGAAGGAAGTTGAGTAGTAGGACCACAAGGGTAGTAACCTCTGGATTACTGCCTGTGCCATGTGAGAGTGAGTATAGGAATAGCGGAGGATCATTGTGTGGCTGAGGAATTGGAGCAGGGAGCAGGGATTAGGGATTCAGATTTCTGGATCACCGGGACCTCTTTTGGGGCAGGTGTGACCCGTACAAAAAGGACGGGTTGCACTTGAATCCAAGGGGGTCCAATATCCTGGCAGGGAGGTTTGCTAAGGCTATTGGGGAGAATTTAAACTAGAATTGCTGGGGGGTGGGAACCGATTTGAAGAGACGGAGGAAGGCTCACAAATAGAGAAAGTGCGTAGGCAGTGAGAGGGGGAAGGATAGGCAGGTGATAGAGAAGGGATGTGCTCAGACCGATGGTTTGAGGTGTGTCTATTTTAATGCAAAGAGTACTTGGAGCTGTTGTTGTGGTCATTACAGAGACATGGATGGCTCAGGGGCAAAAATGGTTACTTCAAGTGCCAGGCTTTAGATGTTTCAGAAAGGACAAAGAGGGAGGCACTGCTGATCGGAGATAGTGTCACGGCTGCAGTGAAGGAGGAAGTCATGGAGAGATTATCTACTGAGTCTCAGGAAGGGGGCAATAACTACTGGGTGCTTTTTTTAAAAATAGACCACCCAATAGTAGCAGGGTCATCGAGGAGCAGATAGGGAGACAGATTCTGGAACAGTGCAATAATAACAGGGTTGTCATTATTGAAGATGTTAATTTCCCCAGTATTGATTGACATCTCCCTTGAGCAAAGGGTTTAGATAGGGTAGAGTTTGTTAGGTGTATTCAGGAAGGTTTTCTGACACAATATGTAGATAAGTCTGCAAGAGGAGAGGCTGTACTTGATCTGGTATTGGGAAATGAACCTGGTCAGGTGTCAGATCTCTCAGTGGGAGAGGATTTTGGAGATAGTGATCACAATTCCATCTCCTTTACCATAGCATTGGAGAGGGATAGGAACAGACACGTTAGGAAAGCGTTTATTTAGAGTAATGGGGAATATGAAGCTACCAGGCAGGAACTTCGAAGCATAAAATGGGAATAGATGTTCTCAGGGAAATTTACGGTAGAAATGCGGCAAACGTTCAGTGGATATTTGCGTGGCGTTCTGCATAGGTATGTTCCAATGAGACAGGGAAAGGATGGTAGGGTATAGGAACCATGGTGTACAAGGGCTGTTGAAAATCTAGTCAATAAGTTTATGAAAGTTTAAAAAAAATGAGATCTATAAAATTATAACGCTAGCAGAAAGGTTCTTAAAAATGAAATTAGGAGAGCCATAAGGGGCCATGAGGACTTGGCAGACAGGGTTAAGGAAAACCATTTTATAAGTATGTGAAGAGCAAGAGGATAAGATGTGAGAAAATAGGACTAATCAAGTGTGACAGTGGAAAAGTGTATGGGACTGGAGGAGATAGCGGAGGTACTTAATGAATACTTTTCTTCAGTATTTAGTACAAGAAAGGATCTTGGAAATTGTAGGGGTGACACGGCAGATTGAAAAGCTTGAGCATATATAAAGAGGATGAGCTGGAGCTTTTGGAAAGCATCAAGTTGAATACATCTCTTGGAACAGATTAGATATACTCCAGGCTACTGTAGGAGGAGATTGCTGAGCCTCTGGCAATGATCTTTGCTTCAATGAGGATTGGAGAAGTTCCAGAGGATTGGAGGGTTGCAGATGTTGTTCCTGTATTCCCAAGAAAGGGAGTAGAGATAGTTCAGGAAATAATAGACCAATGAGTCTTACTTCAGTGTTTGGTAAGTTGATGGAGAAGATCCAGAGAGGCAGGATTTATGAACATTTGGAGAGGCATAATATGATTAGGAATAGCCAGCATGGCTTTGTCAAAGGCAGGTTGTGCCTCACAAGCCTGATTGAATTTTCTGAGGATGTGACTAAACACGTTGATGAAGGTAGAGCAGTAGATGTAGTCTATATGGATTTCAGCAAGGCATTTGATAAGGTACCCCATGCAAGGCTTATTGAGAAAGTAAGGAGGCATGGGATCCAAAGGGACCTTGCTTTGTGTATCCAGAATTGGCTTGCCCACACAGGGCAAAGAGTGGTTGTAGACAGGTCATATTATACATGGAAGTCAGTGACCACTGATGTGCTTCAGGGATCTGTTCTGGGACCCCTTTGTGATTTTTATAAATGACCTAGATGAGGAAATGGAGAGATGGAAATTTGCTGATGACACAAAGGTTGGGGGTATTGTGGATAGTGTGGAGGGCTGTCAGTGGTTACAACAGGACATCAATAGGATGCAAAACTGGGCTGAGAAGTGGCAGATGGAGTTCAACCCACATAAGTGTGAAATGGTTCATTTTGGTAGGTCAAATATGATGGCAGAATATAGTATTAATGGCAGGACTCTTGGTAGTGTGGAGGATCAGAGGGATCTTGACGTCCGAGTCCATAGGACACTCAAAGGCATTGGCCTTCATCAATTGTGAGATGTTGCAAGGATGTTGCCTGAATTGGGGAGCATGCCTCATGAGAATAGGCTGAGTGAACTCAGCCTTTTTTCTTTGGAGCAACAGTGAGGTGACCAGAGAGATGTACAAGATAAGAGGCATTGATTATATGGATAGTCAGAGGATTTTCCCCAGGGTTGGAATAGCTAGCACGAGAGGACACAGTTTTAAGGTGCTTGGAAGTAGGTACAGAGGAGCTGTCAGGGCAAGTTGTGTTTTTAAAAAAAAAATTCTTTTAAACACAGAGAGTGATGAGTGCGTGGAATGGGCTGCTTGCGACGGTGGTTTAGGTGGATACGATAGGGTCTTTTAAGAGATTTTATAATTTTTTTCCCCCAAATGGAGGACCATTGCATTGATATTGAAAGGGATGATAGAGTAGGATTGTCATCTAGCCAGCAACAGCGGGGATAAAAAAGGACTCTAAGTTTCTATTAACACAAAAAGGAAACCTAACAAAAGTTAATATGCTATGTACTGTGAAATGAGGAAATGGAAGAGAAAGCAAATAAACTTTAAGTCCCCTTCACAGAAAATATCCTGGAAATAGTACCGCACAGTTCTCCCCTCTATCTACAGGGGGCACTGCCTCAAGAAGGCGGCATCAAGTGAAAATCCCCACTATCTGGCCTGTGCCATCTTCTCACATCTGTTGAGCACGAGGCACACAAGTCTTGATGGGCCACACCACCAGGCTCAAGAACAGTGACTTCCCTTCAAACACTTCGTTCTTGCAGTAACCCAATTACTACCTCAGTGGAGTAATGTATCACTTTACACTACAGTGGATTTTGGTCATTTCTTTTTGGTTCTTCCTTGTACAATTTAGTTCTTTTTCTGAATGTGGTTCTAAAGTCATTTGGTTTAACTGAAGTGGAGGTTGATACATTCTTGATTAGTAAAGGCATCAAAGTTATGGGGAGAAGGCAGGAGAATGGAGTTAAGAGGGATAATAAATCAGCCATGATGGACGATGGGCCACATGGCCTAATTCTGCTCCCATGTCTTAATGCTACTGCAAATAAGTTTTTCATTCCACTTGTGCATACATGTGCACTAGAACAAGCCTGAGTTGAAATACGTCAACATTGATACAGCAGCATTACAAGCAATGGGGCAGTTACATCAGTTATAAGTACCGAATGCAGGAATACTTTTATCAATCTTCCTCTTCATTCCATACATCAGTAACAAAGGAACAAATTCATAAGACTCTGCATGAAGACCACTTCACAACATTTCACCATTTTTTTTTGCACATGATGAAGACCAAATACATGGACACGAAAAATGCACTGGAACACCATAGCATAGGTTCAGCTAACAATTGAAATAAAGAGTTAAACTTTCAAACTTGTTCTTCTCTCTTGCAATGGATAACATGTTGATATTCTTTGAGAAATCCATATACCCACCTGAAATTGCTTGATATCTTTCTAAAGGATATTACAAGACTATACAACACAGCAGAATTAGGCCATTCAGCCCATCAAGACTGCTCCACCATTCCATCATGGCTGATCTATTATTCCTCTCAACCCCATTCTCCAGCCTTCTCCCTATAACCTTTGACACCCTGATTAATCAAGAACCTATCAATCTCTTCCTTAAGTAGACCCAATGACTTGGCCTCCACAGCAGTCTGTGGCACTGAATTACACAGATTCACCACACTCTGGCTAAATAACCATTCTTAACAGACATCCCTCAATTCTGAGGCTGTGTCCTCTGGTCCTAGACTCGTCCACTAAAGGAGTGCATCCTCTCCACATGCACTCTAACCAGAACTAGGCTTTTCAATATTCGATAGGTTTCAATGAGATTCCTCCCTCATTCTTCTAAACTTCAGTGAGTATAGGCCCGGAGCCATCAAACACTCCTTATGTTAATCCATTCATGCCTGAGATAAACTCTTGTGAACCTTTCAAGGACCTTTTATGATGCCAGCTCATATTCTCTTAGATAAGAGGCCCAAAACTGCTCCTCCACCATCAAAGCTGCACTCACCCCATTCTCCCGCTGCCGCAGTAGGAATAGAGTTCCTCTTGTCCTCACCTACCACCCTACAAGCCTCCACATCTAGCACATAATTCTCCGCAACTTCCACCATCTCTAACAAGATCCCACCACAAAACACATCTTTCCCTCCCCCCTATTTTCAACTTCCCACAGGGATCACTCCCTATTCCACCCATCTCTCCCCACTGATCTCACTCCTGACCATTCAGGGCCCCAAACAGACCTTCCTGGTGAGGCAACACCACCTGCAAGTCTGTTGGGGTCATCTACCGCATCCAGTAAATCAGCGTGACCCCATGTAGATTTGGAGACCACTCAGTCAAGCACCTTTGCTCCATTCATCACAAAAAAAGCAGAATTTCGCAGTGTCAGTCCAGGGTCTCCCCTAGCAAACCTGCCCACAAGGATATTAGCCCCTTCAAGTTCAGATGTAACCTGTCCCTTTTGCACAGGTCATACCTTCCACAGAAGATACCAATGACCCAGAAATCTAAAACCCTACCCCAATTCCTCAGCCAAATCATCCAATTCTTACCCTCACAGGCACGTGGCACAGGCGGCAATCCAGAGATTACTAGCCTGGAGGTCCTGCTTTTCAGCTCCATTCTCTCTTCAGCACCTCCACCTTTTCCCTACCTATATCATTGGTGCCAATATGTACCATGACTTCAGAATGTCATGGACCCAATCCCAGACATCCCTGATCCTTCCACTTGGATGCAACATACCACCTGGGTGTCTCTTTCACATCCACAAAATCTTCTTCCTGTTCGTGTAACTATGGAATCCCATATTGCTACTGCACTCCTCTTCTCCCCCTTTCCCTTCTGAGCCAGAGCCAGACTCTCTACCAGAGACCTGCTCACTGTGGCTTCTCCTTGTTAGCCTGCCCCCCAACCAACCGTATCTAAAGTGGCATATTTACTACTGAGGGGTACTCTGTACTGGCTGCCCATTCCCGTTCCGTCTCCCAGGTACCAGATTCCTGCACCTCCTATATATCACCTCATTTTCCCTTACGAGTTGAAGGTCATCCAGCTGCAGCTCTATATCCTTGACACGTTCTCTCAGGAGCTGATGCTCGTTACACTTAATGCAGGTGTAGTTATCAGGAAGACTGGAGTTCCCATACCACACAAGTCCCACATCCCACTACCTCTGAACCCATTCTCAGTGCACTAGCTGTGAACTTACTCACTAGGAACCTCCAGTTGTGCTTGTCAGCCTGTTGAGCCAAAGGCAGTCCACTCAGACAGTCACCACTCTGCTTACACCTTTTTATTGACCCTGTGCTGATGGCAATCCTTTTTGAATTTCAAAGACACCTCACACCAATTGCAGCCCTCTGAAAAGGGATAGAGGAAAGCACTGGAATTCTTTTTAAACCTCGCACTGCATCACCAAACAACCTCTCGCTCTGATTGCAGCTCACTGAATATGGCTGAAAATTCAACAGGGGTCACTTTGAAAACCGAAAGGTCATGTCTGTGAATCGTGGTGAGAGATTTGAGGTTCAGTACCTGTGAGTTTGAGAGTGCGGGGCCAAGGGCTGCAGACCTGGAGGGAGCCTGTGCTGGGGTTGGCGGCCTGTGTGCGTCTGTGAGAAAGGGCTTGTTTTGTTCTGTTGTTGCTGCTGCTGCTTGTGTTTTTGTGTTGAACAACATGGGCATACTATATTGGTGCTGAAATGTGTGGCTACACTCAGCACATCCTTGGGTGTGTTGGTTGTTAATGCAAACGACACATTTTACCATATAGTTTGATGTACATGTGAAAGAAAAAACAATCTGAATCTAAATTTGAAACCTAAATCTAACTTTTTACAGCTAGCATGGGAACACAAAACATTATTGGCTGTGAGGAACTCAGGTTGACTAGATTAAGAAAAACAACTTCACTCTGAAATTGTGAAATTTATTCTATTATTTTTCATTCCAGTCTCTCTCAATATAAAAACACCATTAGTGCAGGCTGTAGCATTTACTCCAGTAACAGTGACCTCTGGTATAACTCTAATCCCAGAGCGGCAGTGTGTCATTCACTGCCTTTGAATTTTGTCTCCTACTCAGTGTGGACCTGTACTGTGGTTCAATTTACGTACAATAAATCAGCCAATAGAGAGTGCAAACATACTCTCATCCACTCACTTTAAATATAAAGTTTCAGCTCTGAGGAGCGTTGCACAGTCGTGGTGGAGATGCTTCTGAGTTCCTGAGTTGTCAAAAGCAAGGCTGTCTGGAGCTCAGCTCTTGGTCGGGTCACATCACAAAGGCAGTGAAGCGTCCCCAGTCATCTTGGATGCCACGGCACTGGGTGCTGACCCCCATCTGTCAAAGACCATGTGGCGGCTGCCAGCGCACCAGCCTCCCCACATTAAACTAAGTCAAGCACAAGGGTTTTCCATTAAGGGAATTACTCAACTTGTGTGATTGTGCTACTACTGCTGTAGACATTGCCACCCAAGTTCCCCTGGCAGTGAGCTTAAATGTGAAAACCTGATTATTACTGCATTTCCTCACCTGGAGGGAGAAGCCACATGGCAAGGTGAAAAGAAACATGATCAAAATTAATAGTTAAAAGTTTTCTAAATGTGGTTCTTTCAAACAGAACACCATTCTTTCA
The DNA here is from genome assembly GCF_030144855.1 of Hypanus sabinus. Classification (NCBI taxonomy): domain Eukaryota; kingdom Metazoa; phylum Chordata; class Chondrichthyes; order Myliobatiformes; family Dasyatidae; genus Hypanus; species Hypanus sabinus. Next base: position 80,720,449 of record NC_082715.1, on the reverse strand, counting down.
AATCAATGTTACACAATCCCAACACTTGTTCAAAATAGACTTATTGTAACAATGAGATTTTACCCCCCCCCCCCCCCCACCTAAGCTTCCACACAGGAAGAATGTGAATAAAACTCGACTATGTGGAATTGGAGATAACCAGACCATAGGACATAGGAGCAGAATTAGGCCATTCGAACCTTGAGTGTGCTCTGCAATTCCATCATGGCTGATTTATTAGCCATTTTCCTGCCTTTCTCCCTGTAACCTTTGACACACTTATTAATCAAGAACCTATCAACCTCCGCTTTAAATATACTGACTGACTTGGCCTCCACAGCTGGCTAAAGAAATTCCTCATTTCTGTTCTAAAAGGGACATCTCTCTATTCTGTGGCTGTGCCCTCCAATCCTAGACTCCCCCACAATTGGAAACATCCACTCAGTGTCTACTCTATGCTTTCAGTAATAAATAGCTTTCAATGAGTCCACCCCCTGCCCAAGCTCAAGTGAGTACAGGCCCAGAGCCATCAAACACGCATCATGTGTTAACCCTTTCATTCCTGGGATCATTCTCATGAACTTCTGGACCTTCTTCATCTTTTCTTAATCGAACGGCCCACATCACCCCTAGTGTATAAACTTATTAAGGGTAGATTGAGATTGGTTAACAGATGGAAAGAAGGAATAAATGAGCTCTCCTCATGTTGGCAGGCAGTGACAAACAGAACATAGCAGGGATTAGTGATTGCCCAGCTATTTACAATCCATTTCAACAGCTTGGACAAAGAGTGAGTAGTAACGAGGATGCAAAGCCACCCAGTTGTTATATGTAGGTTCGAGAAGTGGAAAGCTCCACAGCTGTATATGGGAGACAACTTGAGAGTATATAAACATTATAAATGCCAAATATTATAGTTTTATATTGAAAGAGAGTAGGAAGTTCTCACATTGAAAGGGCCCAGGCTTCCTTGAATACAAGTCACCAAAACCAGCTTGCAGGTACTACGGGCAACTATGAAAGCAAAGGATATGTTGGCTTTCAGTGCAAAAGGATGAGTTCAAGAGCATCCGAATCAAAAAGCCATCATAATGAGACCAATTCTGGCAAACTCTGTACAACTTTGACCCTCTGTATACTTGCAATGAATTATTACAATGAAGATTCAGCAAACTAGTTTCGAAGATGTTAGGCTTATAATATTTGGAGAAATTATGTAAACAAGACAGTATTCTCAGTCACTTTTTTCTAGGCAAAACGCTTATCCATACATCCTAGCAACAATGACTACAAGTAATTTTTCATTTTTTCTAGACATACTATTTGGTTCATTCATTCAAACGTGTACAATAATTAGCTAACTATAAATAGCTTTGTTGATTCTCTTCATTTTAGTGATACCTTAAAAGGCAATCAGAAGAAAATGTGAATTTATATTTTCATTGTTATACAGAATGATTGAGATGGAAGCAGGATTGGCAATTCTCATCCCCTCCACTTCCCAGACCGCTCTCCAATGCTCTTTTCTCCTACCTGTTCTAACTCAGTGGGACTCAATACTGACACTTTCCTGGTCTGTGTTTAACGTTTCATATAAACAATAAGATAACCACTCCTCTGAAGAACACTGTACTGGTGTGCAGAGTAAAAGGTGACCTCACTGAAACATCTGCCATTCTTTGGGGTTTGACAAGGTGGCTGATTTCACGGGTTGATGGGTTTGGATGCAAGAGGGTTAGACTTAAATCAAAGGGTGGATTGTGTAAGGTTGAGACAGGGAGAGATTTCTTTGGAATTTTTCAGTCTAAGGGGGCGTAAAGCATCATCATTAATGGCATTCAAAACAGATTAGTGGGGTACTGGATTTCAAAGATACAGGGACCTGGTAGGAAAATGGGGCTGAAATAGATTAGTAATGATCTTGATGAATAATGGACCAACTCAAAAAGACCAACAGCCTATTCTGGGTTCTTATTTTACAAACAATTCTATAGTCCTTCTGAAAATATTGCAAGTGCTCTATAAACTCAGCAATAATCATTCAATAGATCCTGCTTCACTTGACAAATTAAAATTTAAACTCAATAACTTTGCAATGGCTGTCGACATGCAATCGCCAATTGATCCCTCACATGGGGGAATTACAGAAGTTAGGACAGTACTTGCTTCTCCACATTAGAACAGGATAAATGCAATACACAAAAATTCAGTCTTCACTTGATGCGATCTTTCACATGGGGCAATTACAGAAGTTAGGACAGTACTTGCACCTCCACATTAGAACAGCATAAGTGCAATACACAAAAATTCAGCCTTCACTTTATGTGATTTCTATCTTATCACAAGGATTCAAACTCTACGGTGGGCTAACACAAAATTTATACTTAGTGCAATCTAGAGGTAGCAATGTCCAATTACCCATGTCATTTCTTCAGGGAGAAATAAAACCAGCCACAGATTCAGTTGGATATAAAGGTTTACGCTAAAGAATATACAGATTCTCTGATGCCTTACTCAACAATGATTCTACCAACTAACACCACTACAGATTACCAAACATTATCATGTTGATGCTTGCTGGAACCTGACATCCAAGTTGACTTTTCATTTCCTACATCTCAATGTTGATTGTACTACCAATGAACACAAGTACGTTTACAAGAATGCATTAAAATTTTGTTAAATGTTTTTCCAATTTGCTGACATGCATGTGAAAAATAATGCCATTTTCTTTGATACATTTTGCCCCAAATAATACCATTCTAAAAATAGAAAAGAAAATGAAATACAAATCAAATTTGTATTCTGAGGGCCAAAGTTCTGTGTGAAGATTTTTGCCACTGAATCTGATTAGGTATGGCATGTATTTTGTGACAAAAATCTGCCCACAGAAATGTAGCCCTTAAAATTGAATACAAATTTGATTTTCTAATAAAGCCATTGTACTAAAATGGAAAAATGGGCATCAATATTTTGATAATCTGAATACCAGAAATAAGTTTTATTTTATAAAGGTACTTCAAATTTTATTGTTTCAGAGCATTAATGCAGGATCAGGATTAAATCAGACTTTCACTACAGTGGCAACTTTACTTCTAACTATAAAGTGAAGATAATAAAAATAGCATTTAGAAGTAATGGACCGTATAAACTCCCACAGAGAATGGAATATGCAATTAAAAATCCAAATTACTGGGGCAAAATTTAGAACAAAATCAGATGCACTTCATCCTATTGGCCCCTGCCACATTTAAGCTGCAATTGAAAACCTGTCACAAATGGTAGATCACAGCTTCACTAACAGCTAACTGACTATAAGAACACATCAAGTGGGACAGCTGTTCAGTTCAAGAGCCGCGACACGGTCCTGCAGTCAATACATTCAGAAAAGCAAGGGTAGTCAACTCTCAAAGGAAAATGGCACCAAAATTTGAATTCTGAACTCTGGAACACCCTGAGTTGTAATAACACCATGCTAACTGCTACGCTACAGTAGCAGCCACTTTATAGTGGTCAATTGATCTACCAACCTCCGCACCTTTGTAATGAGGGAGAATGACCAAACTCCACATGGACAGCACTGGAGATCACTGATCTTTAATCTCCTGAGCTTTGAAGCACTCAGATAAATCCTCCAGACCCCAAAAACTTGTTGGATTTTACCCGATGCCATTTCTCTCATATTACAAGGATCAAACTCTACAGTACGCTAGCGTAAAATTTACAAATTCTACAGTCTAAAGGCAAAACGGAGAAGAAAATGTTCCAAAATGAAATAAGAATATTTTGGCTTTGTGAAGGCAGCACAGCACAAGGAGGCCCAATCACTTCTATAGGACTTGAGTAATGAGCCTGAACTCAGATATATTTGCAGGATGCAGGAGCATCGCAAGGTGAAGCGACTTTGTCATTAAGCTGATGTAGATGTAAACGAAATCCTCAAATTGACCCCAAAAGCATTTATAACTGAAAATTCTATAGAGTAGGATAGTATATATTATAGTATAATTATTCCACATAGAAAAAGCAATGCAAAGGACATCATCAGTTCTTGTGGCATTAGCTCGGAGGTAACTGATAATCAGAATATTTGTCCGATATTTCAAAAGTACCAGGTAACCCTTGGCAATCAAATAAACACTAATGGGGACCTTTGCTTAAAGCCTGAATTACCACCAACAGGATAGTACCTATAATATGGAACTGCCAAACTGGTGTCCTCACAAAGCAAGTCTCCAACGTTAGGGCAGAATTGCAGCATTACTGCACAGCAACAAGTTACAATGCTGACACTGTCTAAGGACATATAAAGTTACTTCTTCATTGTTAAATCCAAAGTACTTAATGGGATTTAAATGGGGTGAAAAATACAATGAGCTTCAGGTGATATTGAATTTAGAAAGCATTGAAACTCGAGGACTACAGCAATGAAACCACCTTCTATTTCAAATGCACCACCAACAGCAGAAAAAAAACAAGCATTGAGTTACATATATCCCAAATGTTTAGGTAATGGAATTGCATTTTAAAGTGAGAGACAGAGAGACACAGAGTTTTTGGCAGTGGAAGGAGAACTGGGCCTTGGAAGTCAATGGCAATTTTCCCCTCCACAAACGTTAGTATGTAAGTCCAGGTATTACTATAAATTTGTTTTACTAGTGAAATATAACCAGACAAAGCAGGAGTTGCTAAACATAACTAGCAGGTGAATATAGTGTCCTTTGTATAACATGAGATAATTTAAGATTGTCCCAAACAGATACAGCTTGTATTAAATAAGAAATATACAGGAGTGGCTGTGTAGGAGATGCCTGCAACAAGTACTCAGCTGTTCAGACAAAGGAATTGGTACTCTCTGGATTGACACGAATGATTCGGGAGCCATTGCGGAGATCCTGGAGCTGTTTAGCTGGTGTCCCAACCCCCTCTTCGAACCGTCTCTCCACCACTGGGAGGACCGTCTCATAAAGGAAGGAAACATTGTCCCGAATGAAGATTTTCTTCTCTGGGTCCTGCTCACAACGCAGGCTGTAGTCAACGTGCTGCACAGCCACCAGAATGATCTCCTGGAGGCTCTCCAATAGGACCATGTGCAGCTCTGGAAAGTAGAGCTTTAGCCCTTCCTCCAAGAAAGCCATCAGCTGCTTGGTGAAGGCCACGATGGTGTAGCTGAGGTTGACCCAACAGTCATCACCTGTGTACTGATCGAAGTTGGTGATTCCGCTAGCCTTCATCTCGTCCTTCAGTTTTGTCAGGGCCTCAGGAGTCATTAGGTTCATCCTCCTCCACATCTCCTCAGAGTTGCGGTGCTTGGTGGCTTCCATGATGATTCCCTTGTAGCTATGGAGCGCGGCCTTGATGTCCTTGACCAACAGGGCCTGTAGGGTAAAGGTGAGGTCCAGGCCGATCTCACGCAGCTTGTTGCAGTGCTCCTTGGCCACCTCCACGCACTCGGCAGTGGTGGACAGGCTCTCCTTGCTGTCGAACACCTGCTTGCTGAAGGCATCCACGAAGAGGCGAGTGGCCGAGCGCGACCACACCACGAAGGCCGAGTAGCAGCCGCTGTCGCCAGCGAAATCCATCTCGAACTCGCGGGCCGTGTCGAGCAGGCCGGTGAAGAAGATGTTGCAGAGCTTGTGGATGTAGAGCAGGGTGGCGCCCTCGATGCGCAGCTGGCGGATCGCCGTGTGCACGGCGGCCGCCCGGTTCTTCAGGAACAGCTCGCATGCCTTGGTGGACTGGCCCAGGCGGATGAGCTGCGAGACGGCACGCCGGGTGGCCCGTGGGCCGCCCCGCAGCGAGCGCCCGGGCGACAGCTCGTACACCAGCACGTCGGTCAGCCGGCGCACCCGCTGCTCCACCCGGCTCCTCAGCTGCCGCACACCCGGCTGACCGTCGGCGCCGCTCACGTAGGCTGACAATTTGTCCAGCAGATCCACGGCACCCTCGAAGTCCCGCTGGGCGATGCACACATCCAGGTCCTCGGGGAGCTCCTGGATCCAGTCCAGGCTAAGGTCCAGCGGCTGCAGGGCTGCCCGTGGCTCCTCACCCTGCTCTTCCTCCTTCTCGAATGGGTTGGTACTGCCAGACGCCGGGGGTCTTCTGCGCTGCTCCTCCTCCTCCTTCTTGGCCGCCGCCAGCCGCAGGGCCTCGGCCTTCTCCAGCTCCCGGCGCTCGCTCAGCGCCTTGTTCTTCTTGGTCTGGTCCAGGATCTCCAACCACTCCTTCTTCACCTTGGCGTTCTCGGCCTGGAACACGCGGGTGTCGGGGAACATCAGCACCTTGAACATGTCGCGCATCGGGCCCGCGTCCTTGACGTTCACCACCGCGAAGCTGTCCAGCTGGTAGACGGCGTCGAAGCGGTAGCGGAGGCCGGCGCCGCGGCGGCCCGGCAGCCAGGCGGCCACGAGCAGGCAGTCGTTCATGAGGAAGGCGTGCACCCGCTGCAGCTGCGCCGCGCTCTCCGGGTCGCACTCCAGCAGGTCGCCGTTGTAGACCAGGTAGCGGCCGGGCGCCTGCAGCAGCTCCTGGCAGCCCTCCACCTTCTGCAGCAGCGGCGTCAGCGTGCGCTGCTTCTGCTCCTCGGCATCCCGCGGCAGCAGCGACGAGTCCGACTGCGAGGAGGCGCCGGTGCTGGCGACGGACGAGGCCGAGGAGGAGGAGGCCGCCCCGGTTTGCAGGAGCTGCTGTTGCTGCTGCTGCTCTCGGTCGGCCGCCAGCAGCATCTGGGTCAGGCCGTCCATGATGCCCTTCTGCTCGGTGAGGATGTGGCTGAGCTGGTACATCTCGCTCTCCAGGTACGAGATCTCCCGCGCCGTCTCGATGAACTGCCGGTAGTTCTTATAGACGTTCTTCTTCAGGTTCTGCGCCGTCTCGTCGGCCAGGCTCTGGATCTTGTGCCGGTGCTCCTGCAGGTCGCGGTCTCCGTCCGACTGCTGCGACAGCTGCTTCACGTAGAGCGCCGGGTCGAAGCGCATGGCCTCCAGCTGGCGCCGCAGCTTTCCGCCGCCGTCCGCCGCCATCCTTAACCGCCGAGACCGATAGGCTGAGGAAGAAATCGAGTCCCAGGCCTCACCTCAGGATTGTCCCTCTGCTTCCGCTCGCCCCATCAGCTGACAGCTCCTTCCGCCTAGTACAGAGCGGAGGCTCTCATTGGCAGCTGATGACTAAGCCGTTCATTTTCTTGATCCCCATTGGTCAATGGAAATTCACCCCCTGACTATAGGTTGATTTCGTTTTGCAGCATGACCAATCAGCATCCTCACTCACTTCTCATTGGTTGTTGCCCCACCCATCCTGGTTTCTGAGTGGCCCTGTCGCGTAGATTGCCGGCACGTCCATTGGTCTGATCGGGCGCATTGTCGTCACGTGATACAGGAGGGTCCGGCGCTAATGGTTCGGAGGATGGAGGGAGATTTGCTGTTGGCCCTCCAACTACAAGCCGCCTGGGCGGCCGAGGATGATGGCGTCCCGGGGGTCGGTCGACCGAGTCCAGCTGAGCCCCCGGTCCCGCTTTCGGTGGTGGACGAGTCATGGGAATTGATGGACCCGAACCCGGACCTGCGCGGCCTCTTCCTGCAGTTCAACGACATGTTCTTCTGGGGCCGGTTGGCCGGGGTGGAGGTGCGCTGGAGCCCGAGGATGACGCTGTGAGTTGGGGTCGGGCCAAACAGTTCGCTCCGGCTTATCAGCAATTATGGTGGGGCTGATTTCTCCCTAAAGTGACCTTTTCCCAAGTAACAAAGGAATAGATAAAGGCTGGGAAGTTGTTTCCAGTGTTTGGGTACATAGCCTTAAAATACGGGGGAATTTCTCAAACAGTAGTGAATGTGTCGAATTACCTCATTAACTATATTTAAGACGCTGTTAGATTAGCAGGGGAATTAAGGGTTGGTAGTTGGAGCAGAGTCCAATTACCATGATATTATTCAGCTATGATATTAATGAATAGATGGCCTTCTGCTCCAAATAATGTCCTATTGTCCACCTGAGTTTGTGCCAGATCCTCAGCACCACCTTTAGGAGCGCTGCAGGGACCTGTCCTGCTGCAGATTTCATCGCCGTTCCAGCGAGAGTACCTTTAGTAAATGAGGTACAGGTTTAGTGTAGGCAAGTGGCAGGGTAGGTGCAAGAGTCTGAGTGGTCTGCTCCCACACACACACACACACACACACACACACACACACACACACACACACACACACACACAGTGCTGGAGGAACTCGGATCAGGTGGAGAGGATTGAGTAGTCCACGTTTTGGCATGAGACTCTTTGTCAGGACTGGAAAAGAACAGGGAAGATGCCAAAATAAGATGGTGGGGGGTGGGTGGGGAAGTGGTTAGAAGCTACAAGCTAGAGGGTGATAGGTGAAGCCATGTTGGGGAGGGGAGAGGAATGCTGTAAGAAATTGGTAGGTGCCTTAATGGAAAAGGTAGACTCCTGGAGAAGGAATCTGTGAAAGGTGGACCATGGGAGAGGGAAGGTGGAGGGGAAGTCTCGCTTGTTTAATCCCCTGGATGGATGCTGACTGATTTATAGAGTTGTACAATTTATTCTGCTCTCCTGCTCTCTGGTATCGATTCTGCTCACTGCAAATCTCTACAGCTTCTTGGGGGGGGGGGGTGGAGTTGGGGCTTGCCTTGTACCTGTCTAGTCAATGTCTTTCAAATCAAAACCAATTTGGTTAGATAGTTGTTTGGGGAGGGATATCTAGTTGCCAACTAGAGGCAGAAGTCATGGGTTAGGGGGGAAAGGTGAAATATTGAAGGGGAACTTCACCCAGAGGGTGAAATGAGCTGCCAGTGGAAGTGGGTTTGATTCAGCACTTGAGGAGTTTGGATAAGGATGTGGTTGGCAGGGGTGTGGGAGGTGATGATCCAGGTACAGATCGCTGGGACTAGGCAGAATAACAGTTCGGGATGGACCAAGGGCTGTGTTTCTGTGCTGGTGTGTTCTATGATTCTTATGGGTCTGTTTTTGTACATTTCTCAACAAAAATGTGATCAGTCATTTGGAAATAAATCTTTAGTCTCGTTCTGTGTCGTCAATAAAACATTTGCAATTGCTATATTTCAAATGTTTGGTACCACTTGACTGCTTTGCATTGTTACAGATGTGCAGGTTTATGCTGCTACGAGGGGAGAGGGGGACTGTGTTCAATACGCATCAGTGAACCTCTGCTGAAACTGCGGCCCAGGCGTGACTTGGTTGAAGTACGTGCTATGTAGTTTTAGTGTTTAGTACTTTAGGAATCCTGACAAGTCTTAAATGTTTTATTTCACTTTTGAATACAATGCACATGGTGGACAAAAGGTCTCCCTTCCAGCACTTGCTGGGTTCATGGGTCTGTTATATGGGCCAGTCACAGGAACAGCATTCTCAGCCTGTCCGTAATTAATCCAACATTGCCTTATTCATTCCAGAAATGTAAAATGCATAATTCTGAAAAGTATCTTCTCACCATTGCCACATGGCCAGAAAGATCTCCCATTCACTGTTCCTTTCTGAAAGGTATGTTCTCGCCATTCCCATGAGGCTAGGAAGATCTCCTGTTCACTATTCCTTTGCTAACATGGTGCTGTGATCTCTGCAGACCTATCACTTCACTTTCTAATCCAGCTAACCTTTAATATTCACAACTTGGGAAAGCTGTAACATGTCAGAAACCGGTCTCCCCTCTATGGACTCTGTCCTTCCTGCCTCAGTAAAGCAGCTAGCATAATGAAAGACCCCCACTCACCCTGGACCACCTCCCTTTTCGGGCAAAAGATACAAAAACACATAACATCAGGCTTGAGAACAACTTCTCACATTTTACTTTATGTTTAGAAGTGAAAGCTAATTACAAAACCCCATTTCCAGGAAAGTTGGGATATTTTCCAAAATGCAATAAAAACAAAAATCTGTGATATGTTAATTCACGTGAACCTTTATTTAACTGACAGAAGTACAAAGAAAAGATTTTCAATAGTTTTACTGACCAACAATTGTATTTTGTAAATATACACAAATTTAGAATTTGGCCGCAACACACTCAACAAAAGTTGGGACAGAGTTAAAATAAGATTGAAAAGTGCACAGAATATTCAAGTAACACTGGTTTGGAAGACTCCACATTAAGCAGGCTAATTGGTAGCAGGTGAGGTATCATGACTGGGTATAAAAGTAGCGTCCATCAAAGGCTCAGTCTTTGCAAGCAAGCATGGGTCGTGGCTCACCCCTTTGTGCCAAAATTCGTGAGAGAGTTGTTAAATCAGTTCAAAAGGAACATTTCCCAACGCAAGATTGCAGAGCATTTAGGTCTTTCAACATCTACAGTACATAATATTGTGAAAAGATTCAGAGACATCTCAGTGCGTAAAGGGCAAGGTCGGAAACCACTGTTGAATGCGCGTGATCTTCGAGCCCTCAGGTGGCACTGCCTAAGAAACCGTCATACTACTGTGACAATTGTAGCCACCTGGGCTCGGGAGTACTTCGGAAAACCATTGTCACTTAACACAGTCTGTCGCTGCATCCAGAAATGCAACTTGAAACTGTATTACGCAAGGAGGAAGCCATACATCAACTCTATGCAGAAATGCTGGTGAGTTCTCTGGGCCCGAGCTCATCTCAGATGGACCAAAAGACTGTGGAACCATGTGCTGTGGTCAGATGAGTCCACATTTCAGCTAGTTTTCAGAAAAAAACGGGCGTCGAGTTCTCCGTGCCAAAGATGAAAATGACCATCCTGATTGTTATCAGTGAAAAGTGGAAAAGCCAGCATCTGTGATGGTATGGGGGTGCATCAGTGCCCACGGCATGGGTGAGTTGCATGTATGTGAAGGTACCATTGACTCTGAGGCGTATATTAGGATTTTAGAGAGACATACGTTGCCATCAAGGCGACGTCTCTTCCCAGGACGTCCATGTTTATTTCAGCAGGACAATGCCAGACCACATTCTGCACGGGCTACAACAGCGTGGCTTTGTAGACACAGAGTGCGTGTGCTTGACTGGCCTGCTGCCAGTCCAGATCTATCTCCTATTGAAAATGTATGGCGCATCATGAAGAGGAGAATCAGACAACGGAGACCACGGACTGTTGAGCAGCTGAAGTCTTATATCAAGCAAGAATGGACAAAATTTCCAATTGCAGATCTACAACAATTAGTATCCTCAGTTCCAAAACACTTAAAAAGTGTTATTAAAAGGAAAGGTGATGTAACACAATGGTAAACATGCCTCTGTCCCAACTTTTGTTGAGTGTGTTGCAGCCATCAAACTCTAAATTTGTGTGTTTACAAAATACAATTAAGTTGGTCAGTAAAACTATTGAAATTCTTTTCTTTGTACTGTTGTCAGTTAAATAAAGGTTCATGTGAATTAACATATCACAGATTTTTGTTTTTATTGCATTTTGGAAAATATCCCAACTTTTCTGGAAATGGGGTTTGTAGAAGTGTAATGATAGTTTTGGAGTGTGGTGTCTAAAAACATACATGCAGATCTGTAAGATATTAGATTGTCATTGTACTTTCAGTTAAAGAAATGTTTTATATGAAAAATATTTAGAAAGGAAACAATTACAGTAACACAGTCACAACTTTCGCTTTGCTTTCTCAATAGACACTGTTACATGAAATGATCCACGCCTTGTTGTTTGTTACAAACAATGACAAAGATCATGATTCTCATGGCCCTGAATTCTGCAAACACATGAACAGGATCAACAAGATGTCTGGAACCAAGATCACTGTAAGTACTGAGGCAGACTCCCAATTATGAGTCATTCACTTTAGAATAAAGTCCCGAAGCACACATCAATCCCCACATTCTGAGCTAAGGTAGTGGTTCACTGTGTCAGGGCTGGTGATGAAAGAGGATGTAATTTGGTGAGCAGCTTTTCTTGGATTGGTTTCTGCCCGTTTGTTGACTGCATTTCTGCATGTGGTGGTTGAGCTTGGAGAGTCCGAGAACATAAAACTACAGCACAAGATCTTCAACCCACTGTTATGCCAAGCCAATTAAATTAGTATTCAAATAGCCAAAGAAACTAATCCCTTCTGCCTACTTAATGTCCACATTCTCCCTTTTCCTTCACATTCAAGTGCCTATCTAAAAGTCTCATTAACATCCCTAATGTATCTGCCCCTACCAGCACCCGAGGCAACGGTTTCCAGGCACACATCCCTCTGTGTTGGTCTTTGTTATGAGGATTTAAGTAGAGGAGCAAGGCTGCCTCACCTACTTGATGAGGCCACACTTGGAGTTTTGTGTGCATTTTTGGTATCCTTGCCTACAAAAAGATGTATAGTGGATTCCAGTTAACCAGGGCAGCAGCTTATTTGGGGCAACTCTTAACAAGAGCAAATGGAGAAAATAGCTAGACTTCCCTTCGGTTATTTGAGATACTGCCACTCAACTGGGACAGGACACTTGTGAAACAGTCTATAACTAGCATCAGGTGTGTACACTTGTGTGGCCATTAAACGCTACACTGTGCTCGGATCGAACAGTTTAAAAATAGCTTCAGTTGCTTGAAGTGATGGTCAGCTACTGCATGCAAGGAACCATCGTTCTGATATCTACCCGTACCAGTAGACGCAGACTTCCAAGGTCGAGAGAGTTGAGTTCCCCCAGTGCAATGCTATTTCCACTTCGAAATCCTTCCTGCAGAGGTTTCTTGCCATCATTGTATACGATGGACAATCACCAAACCAACTATTAGGAAGTAACACAGTTTTACAGTACTAATTTGTTCTGGATTTCATTTAAATACATGATGTGTTTCTCAGTTAAATGGCAATTTGTCTTTTTTTTATACCTTTTTAACTATTTCCATGAAACTTTGGCTAATTGGGGAAGCCACTTAATTGGGCCAAAATGTACTGGTCTTGATGTGTCCCAATTAACCTGAATCCACTGTATGTGCCAAAGCTTCATTAGAGCAATTTTGCCACGTAGGGAGAGATTGAGTGGACTAGGTCTGGATCAGGCTTGTGATGAATGAGGGGAGATCTCATAGAAATGTATAAAATTTGTACAAGAGTGAAAGTTTAGAAAATCGAGGTTAGTTTCTTCACCTGCAGTGTGCTGTATCTTTGGAATTCTCTACCCAAGAGGTTCATAGTGGGTCTCAGTTGCCGAGTTCAACAGAGATGGTGCCGTCTTGGCTGAGATAGATGGTCAGGCTTGATCTTCACAAATGGCAGAGCGGGCTCAAAGGGCCAAGTGGCTGACCCTTGCTCCTATTCTTGTGTTCCTGGACACAATCCAGTAAAATGCTGGAGATCCCTTGCAGCAGAGTTTCTTATAGTGGGGGAGTCTGGAACTAGAGAGCTCAGCCTCAGAATAGAAATGTGTCCCTTTTGAACAGGAATGAGGAGGAATCTCCTTAGCTCGTGTTGGTGAATCTGTGTAATTCATTTCTACAGGTAGCTGTGGAGGCCAAGTCATTGGGTATATTTAAAGTGGAAGTTGATAGGTTCTTGATTAGTAAGGGCATCAAGGGTTACAGGGAGAAGGCAGGAGAATGGGGTTGAGGGGGATAATAATCAGCCGTGATGGAATGGTGGTGCGGGCTTGATGGGCTGAATGGCCTAATTCTGCTCCTATGTCTTGTGGTTGCATTGATCTTAGAGTAAATCAAAAGGGTTGGCATAACATCATGGGCCAAAGGACCTGTTCTGCCCCTATGTCTTACGGCCTTAAATAAGGTGTGGCATGGTCGGCTCCAAATCAAAAAGGGATATTGGGCCCAGCACCAGGGCAGAAGCACCGAGATATGCTGTGATTGGGATGAGCTCTTTTGGTTAAATATGGAGGGGCATTTGCATCTTAAATAACAAGTATTTATCATCCCTAGTAAAGTGCTCCCAAAACCATTTAATAGTTGTCTGATATTGTGTCCCATCCAGCTTTAATACTTAACAGATTTCACCATAGCTGTGTCCGTACATACAGCACTGCAGCATGGAAACAGACCATGCTGAACTGTTATCCTGCATAGTCCCATTGACCCACACCTGCACCAGTGCCCTCCATACCCCTCTATCCAGAATTTTTAAATGTTGCAATTGAACATTTCTGCTGGCTCACTCTCCTTTCCCTCTGAGTATATAAGTTCTCCTTAAATACTTCATCCTTTACTCTTAACCAGTGACCATTAGTTCTAGTGGCCCAACCTCAGTGGAAAAAGCCAGCTTGCATTTAACTCTGTGCCCTTCGTCTGTCATTTCTCTGGTAATAATTTGCTTGTTTGGCTTCTGAGTAACCCTAATTTTCATTACTACATCATTGGTTGTCCCACCCAAAATGACTGTAACTATCTATTTCTCTCTAACCTGGTTAGTGACCTTTTTAATGTTCTGGTGCCATTTTCTAATTCCCTGTTAATGACTCAGTGAAGTTCCTTGGAAATTTATTCCCTGAAATGTAAGGGAATGAGGGGAGATCTGATAGAGGAATCCAAAATTATGAGGGGTTACAGATAGGCCTTCTCCATTGAGGTTGGGTGAGACTACAACTAGAGGTCATAGGTTTAGGTTGAAAGATAAAATGTTTAAGAGGAGCCTGTGGAGGAAATTCTTCACTCAGAGTGTGGCACCAGTGTTGAGCGAGGTGGAAGTGGGCAGATATGGGTTCGGTTGAGAGAAGATTAGGTAGTTATGTCGATGGGAGGAGTATGGAGGCCAATGGCCCATGTGCCGGTCAATGGGACTATGCAGGGTAATGGTTTGGCAAGGCTAAAAGGGCAGAAGGGCCTGTTTCTGTGCTGTAGTGCTCTATGATTCTATAATCTATTACTATTATAGGAGGTACACAAGGCTGGTTGTCTATTAAGTACTAATAGGTCAATGACAGTGATGACACAATTCTTAAATTGTCCTGTCATGCTGATGCATGGTTTAGTTTGAAATGGTCTGTAGCCTTGGGGAGGGCAGTTTGTGTCTGTGGTGTGTGCACATAGCTGGTTGGTCTGTTCGAATGTAGCTGTGATTATGGATGGAGGTTGCAGACTGACTGCATTATCAAACATGAAGAAACACAGATTGGAAAGTGAACCTGAAGTGATATTTCTAGTCACAGAATTGTTGCTTGTTTTAACATTTGGAGGAGTTTGCTACCAGTCTGTCTCTTTCAGATTTATCACAACTTCCACGAGGAGATTGATGTATACCGGCAGCACTGGTGGCGTTGTGACGGGCCCTGTCAAAACAGGCGGCCCTACTACGGTTATGTGAAACGGGCAATGAACAGAGCACCGTCGGCTCGAGACCCCTGGTGGGCTGAGCATCAGCTGACGTGTGGTGGGACATTTACTAAAATTAAGGAACCAGAGAATTATAAGGCAAAGAAAGGGAAGGGAGAAGGAACGCCAGGACATCTCTCAAGACCCTCAAAGGATGAAGGTACTGTACATCCCTGGGCAGGTGGCTATATTTTGGAATACAGAAGTTCGGCTGGACTATGTGGGCTGAAGGGCCTGTTTCTGTGCAACGACTCCAGTTCATCGTATTCTTGGTCTTGCACTCATCACAACACCAAACATTTGTTTATTTTTGACTTTGAAGGTGAAACAATAGTTTTCTGCTTCTGTTACAGTTTGCAATGAATTGATGAGTGTAGGATGGTTCTGGGCCTGTACTTGTTGGATTGGAAGACTGAGGGGGAAGATCTCATTGAAACCTACCGGCTGCTGAAAGTACAGGTGGAGGGGATATTTCCTAGAGTGGGGGCCTCTGACCAGAAGAATATCCTTTTAGAACTGATGAGGGATTTCATTTGCCAGGAATGGTGAATCTCTGCAATTCATTACCACAGGTGGCTGTGGAGGCAAAGAAATTTGGTATATTTAAAGCAGAGGTTGAGAGGTACTTAATTCATTGCGATGGATGGCTGTGAATGCCGGGAAACTAGATATATTTAAAGTGGAGATTGAGAGATAGTTGATCCGTAAGGGCTTCGGGGGACAAGGCAAGAGAATGGAGTTGAGAGTGATGATAAATCAGCCAAGATGGAATGTAAGAGGACTCAAGGGGCTGAATGGCCTAATTCTGCTCCTATGCCTTATGATCTTAGAAGTTCAGACTGATTAACTGTTATCTTTTCTAAAGGCGAGATTTAATTGTCCTTCAGATTTAACGCCTCATTCGCTTCAATTCTTGAGAGGTTTGTTCAACAGCTGATCCCATTACCTGTCTAATTGGTTCTTAAGCTGCTCTATAGCTTCATCAGCTGGAAGTGAACAGAACTCCTTAATAATTCTCCTATCTTGCTGTGTTGAGGTTTATTAAAAAAATTGCTGAAATAAAGTGAAATCAGCTTCTTGTTGTCAACTAAATGTCAGCTTATTCAGCCGTTCACATCAACCGTTTTCATTAGACCCCTCCACCTCTCTGTATTACCTCAGTCACTGCACACTCTATAATATTCTGTACATTGCAGGTACCTGCTGGTTTTGTTTTGATGCATATTTGAATAGCTTTATATTTTATATAATTCTTTATTAACTGTTGAATGTTTTTTTTGTTGCATGTCACATCCTGACCAACTCACCAAAGCAAATTCCAAGTACATGTAAAGTTGATCTTTAAATACTAGCATGTATGTTTGCATTACTGTGAAATGGGTCCACTATTCTGGAATACATTTCCACATCCATTGAAAATAGAAATCTACAGCACATTATAGGCCCTTCGGCCCACAATGTTGTGCCAATCATGTAACCTTTTCTAGAAACTACCTAGTACTTCCCTATTGCATAGCCCTCTATTTTTCTAAGCTCCATGTACCTATCTAAGAGTCTCTTAAGAAAGACCCTATTGTATCCACCTCAACCACTGTCGCTGGCCGTGCAAAGCTTACCTCTTGCATCCCCCCTGTACCTCCTTCCAAGTCCCTTAAAACTATGCCCTCTCGTGTTAGCCATCTCAGCCCTGGGAAAAAGCCTCTGGCTATCCACACGATCTATCAGGTCACCTTTCATCCTCTGTTGCTCCAAGGAGTTAGTGTTCTTGGGCACTAAGCCATTTTAAAGAGCAGTTAGCCAAAATATATTGATATGTTATTGGTGTTGCAATAACATCCTTGTAATTGAAAGTTCAATGTAAATTTGTTAACCAAAATCAGTATATCAGCATGTGCTACCCTAAGATTGTTGTTTTGCAGGTATTCACATAAAACAAAAGAATACAATAGGATCAACGAAAAACAGACTGACAAACAACCAATGTGCAAAAGACAACTGCAAATTTAAAAAATCACATAATAAAACTGAGAACACGAGTTGTTAAGTCTGTAGGGTGTGGAATCGGTTGTTGAGTTGGGGTTGAGTGAAGTTATGGTTCACTGATGGTTGAACTGCTCCTGAAGCTGGTGGTGTGGGACCCAAGGCTCCTGTACCTCCTTCCCGATGGCGGCAGTGAAAAGAGACTGAAGTGATCGGGAGTGACTTTGCCACATGGACTGCAGCAGTTCAAAATGGTGCATCTAATGCAGGGTATTGGACATTCATTGGCAGTGACACGCAATGCCAAGAGTGAGAAATCTCTGAATTAAAGTTCTAATGCACATGATAAAGTGTGACGTATACAGTTTAAAGAAGAAACGTAGTGATCTTTAACACCTTTTGGTTTGTTTAATAAATACAAACACTTGGCTCCATGTGTGACTAGCTCAGGATAATAATCTTCCTGCTCTGTTGTTTAGGTAAATCTATGGGTGTCCATATATCCACTGTCATCCCGTTCAGTGGTAAAGGTCACATCCTCAAAGGCAGCAGTCCGAACTCAGCTGTTCAACATGTGTCCCCAGGGAATATTTCTGAGAGATTGCTCGCTCGGTCATCCCACAATGTTCCATGGGCTTCTGAATCTCCTTTGCGGTTCTGGACCGCTGAATCTAATGGGCAAGAAGCTGCTGTAAAGGCCTCAAGTTCATCTACCTCTCTGCTGTCAGATTTGGGGTCTCCTGGAAGCCCACCAAAAAGTCCAGGAGCCCACCCAAGCTCAAAACTTACTAAAAAATCTGTTTCCAACAGCAAGGCTTTTGTCAGCATCAATGGATCACCTGTTCGGATCAATAGTGCCATGCTAATGAACACTGTGAAGAAGGTGCCAAAAGGTTGCCCGAAAAGGCCCATCTCTGACTTGGACAGATCTCCTCTTCAAAGGGACAGGGGTGATGAGAAGAAGGCAAGGCCTGATCCATCCTTTCCCAGAGGGACCATTTTGCATGCCTTTGGTAAATTGTCTACAGTCAGACAGGGAGGTCAATCCACTGGGGCAAGCATTTCCAGTGAGGCGGACTCTGAGAATCTACAGAGCCCGAAAGGTGCTGCCGTGTTACCTCTGCAAGCCTCTGCAAGTGCTGGGAATGATAGCAATATGCCTGTTAACTGCCCAGTCTGTCAATCTGCCGTCTTGGCTTCTGAAATTAACCAACACTTGGATCTGTGCCTTCAGTGACGGAGTTTATTAGGAAAATGTAAATTGTAAACTCACTTCAGAATTGTCAGGGTTGGTAAGAATCAACAGGAGAGGGTGGGAGTTAATTTGGGAGTGGTTTATTTTGCCTACGGATATTCTGCGTTTTAACTTAATCCCCACTGTTTGTCTCTGAGACCTTTTAAAGTGAAAACGTGTATTTGGAACGTTTATTAAAAGAATGTTTTCTGCAGTTTTTATCATGGTATTTAATTGTATTAATGTTAACTAATACTTCCCTAATTCTTACAGCCAATTAAAATGTTAAATATTTTTCAATGCAATTTCTGTGGATCTAAATTATTTGGATAATCTATTTTTCCAATAAAGATGACAGTGACTTATTTTCCATTGTGTTTGTGCTGGCGTAGAAGATGAAACAATACCAGTAGATGTATGTTGCTCCTGAGATAGTTACATTCTTTAAATTCGCATCTCTTGATTCATCTACAAATCTGCTTTGTTGAACTTTTAGCAAAATTGCCAGAATTTCTTCCTAAGGTTCTTTGCTCTGGTCTTTCACTTGTGCTCATTAAAACCACCTTCTGACCAAGCTCTTGATCCCATGCTGTTCTGTTTGTGACATGACATCAGTTGTTGCTTGTTCAGAACTCCCCTAAAGTACATCCTCATCTTCTGCTGTGTTTAAAGTAGTTGTTGATTTGATCAATATGTTTGAGCCAGATATTTTTGGGTTTTAGTGCATCAAACATAGAACACAGAACACTGCAACACAGTTCTGGCCCTTTGGCCCATGAACTTTTAACCCACTCTAAGATCAATCTAACATGTCTATCAGTGGTGTGCCCATATACAGGTGTTTAAAATTCCCCTAAATCTAACTGCCTCTATCATCATCCCTGGCAGGGTGTCCCATTCACCCACCACTCTATATTTCAAAAAATCTTGTCTCCTGTACTTCACTCTATTCATAAAATTATGCACCCCCCCCCCCCCAGTATGAGCCATTTCAAACTGGCTGTCCACTCTGTCTGTGCCTCTTACCTTGTACACCTCTATCAAATTACCTCTTGTCCTCCTTGTTATTTTTGAAAGAACTCTGGTGTCAGACACCATCTTGTTGAGGGTGGTCAATGCTTGGCACCTTTGGTCCACACTTGTCTGTATGTAGGAGTAGGCTACTTTATTTTCTGTATTATTACCAAAACCTACTCATGGTTTGAATTAACAACAACACACAAAATGCTGGTGGAACACAGCAGGCCAGGCAGCATCTATGGGAGAAGCACTGTCGACGTTTCGGGCTGAGACCCTTCGTCAGGACTCATGGTTTGAATTCTTCACTTTGAGGCCTTGTACATTCTTCCTATGACCGATTGGGTTTTCTCTAGGTGCTCTGGTTTCCTCCCCATTCCAAAGATGTATTCAAGCACGTTGTGAGCTTTGTCCAGCATGAGCTACATATTTCACTGTTTTTGTGTAAATGTGACAAAGTTGATCTTTACTCTCAATTCCACCAAGTTCTGTCTCACTTGGGAATACTTGGATCAGATTTGCCACATTCCAGTCTGCCTTGCTCTCAAACAGATGTGTCCTTTTATCATTCCACTCTTGCTCTCCAAAGTTAATCCTGAACTTCCCAGCACCCATGATCGGTTTGCCTAAGCAAAAATCTAAATCCAGTCTGGAAATTCTGTGCTTTCGATCTTTTACTCTATTGCTGTTAACGTTTGGCCAATTCATATCTTTTGCTACTACCGGCCTAATATTTTTGCACATTACAAGTTGTCCTCATTGGACTTGAGCTCCCAGTAGTGCATCTTCCTCCTTTGTTTGTTCTTTCATTGAACCCATGTAGTCTTCTATGATCTTGGCATATTCTGGTAGCTGATATTTTTTCCCTCCTCTGTCCATTATTGTTGGACCCCTCCTTTTTCTCCCCATCTGTCACTTGACAGATTTCTAATGAAAACTAGGCTGGTGTTCATACTCCTCCTGAAACTATGTTTCCATTATAGCTATGCTTAGTTCCACCTGTTAATGCCTTTAGCTATTCTGCATTTTACACATCTATTTAAGTACAAACTCCATTTTTTTTGCCCAGTTTTATTTTCCATCTTACAAACCCTTCATTTTATATTTTCCACATCAAAACCTGTGATTTCCTTCCCCCCCCCTTCTGAATCTTAGTTCAGCTTCCCTTGATCCCTAATAAACTTCATTAAACACTTAAAATGCTGGTTTTGATAAGCACATTGGTTTTGGCCCTCCTCAGAACTCATCCCAATAAAGTCTTGTCTTCTGTATCATCCCTCTAGCCCTGCATTTATCCATCCAAACCTAGCACATAGTACTGGGAATAATCTGGAGGTCTCTACTTTTAAGGTAATAAAGCACCTCAGTGCAGAAACAAGCTCTTCAGATCATCTAATCTGTTATTCTGCCATCTTACTGAAACACACCTAGACCATAGCCCTCTATATCCTTATCCTGACTAACTCTTTCCTAATTCCAAACTGCCTGCAGAACCTCAATCTATATTCTTCCCACCTCACTTGTAGAGAAGCTTTCCTCTCCAGTATTCTCTCTCTGTACCCACCTACTTCCTTCCTAATGCGCTTTGACCAGACCTGTAATACTGCAGTGACTGAATAAAACAATATAATGTGTTTTATAATTAGGCTTTTCCCTTTTCTAAATTTCTCATCTTATACAATCTTATGACCAAGTAACAATTTTGGGTACCATACCTTTAGAGAGTGAAGAACTGAAGATTTCTAGTTGTGTGCAGGGATTGGAAGCTAGGTTTGTTCATTAAGTAGAAGCTTGAGAACCAATTTTACAGAGGTGATTAAAATTAAACGCAAAGTACACTGCAGATGCTGTGGTGAAATCAACAAGTACAAACAAGCTGGGGGAACTCAGCAGGTTGGGCAGCATCCATGGGAACGAGCAGTCAATGTTTTGGGCTGAGACCCTTTGTCCTGATGTCTTTGGAATGTGGGAGAGAACTCACACAGTCACAGGGAGAACAAACAAGCTCCAGGAATTGAACTTGATCTTACTGCTAGTGCTGTAAAATGTGCTAACTTCTATGTTACCATACTGCCCTCAAAAGTCTATGGTGCCGAGTAATCCGGGGGGGGGGTTCCATCCAAATACTTATCAAGCATGAGCCACTTTAGCATCTGAGGTTGGATGAGATTGAGCATTTTCAGGCTAGTATGGCTGTAGTTTTATTCTAAACATACATGTAATTTTGTTCCAAATACAGATTTATGATTAACAACCAGCAAATGAGAACATATTTACATGCACTGAATATTTTTAGGATTTATAGTGGGATGATAGTATGGTTGAAATGGATTTGGTTGAGGCTACAGAAAACTGGATAAGTAGTAAAATTGAATAAGCAGAATAAGATGCAGGTTTGTGAGGCAGGAACCAGGTAGTGGGACTTAAATGGAGAGGCTGAGGGAAGAGCTGGCGAAGACTTAAGAGCTGCATGGCTTATCATGTGGCATTTTTGTAATTATATCAAAATTCTTCCATCTTGTTTTGACTAACTCACACTACCAATTCAATCCTTCATTTCAACCTCTTCAGAACATATCAAATGTGATCAAAGACTTAATGCTTTTCAGATGGTAAAAGATAAAATGCTGTGCAACTTTGATATGGTACCTGACATTTGCCAAAAATACTTTTCTAAAGTTGATTATAATGATTTAGAGAAACAAATTACATCTTATCTTCAAGATTTCTTTCATTCATCAACCTAGTAGCTGTGTGCTGCAGATTAACGAGGGGAGGAAGTTTGACAATGTGTTGCTGTGGGTGAGCAGGCATCCTTTGTGTTTAATCCACACGTTAACTGACCTGGGTTCAAATACAGACTGATTACTAAATTGTCTCATTAATCATGTTCTGCAAAGTGCTTAAGTTGTATTTAATCTATACTTCCTCAATATGAAGGAGTTTATAGAAGGTATTCATAATTCAAAAATATTGATATCCATTTAATATTTTTTAAAGACAGCAGTTAGCATATTCATTCAGAAATTTTAGAATTATCCAATTCTGAAATTCCTAAGACTGATTTGAGGATTACCATTGGGAAGTAAGACCATCAACTGGCCGAGAACAAAAATGATTCTGCAGATGCTGGAAACCCAAAGCAACACACACAAATGTCTGCAGTGTTCCTTCAGTATTTTGTGTGTGATGGATTGGTTAAACTGATTTTATTCAAGTGATGAGAGGAGTCACTACTAATCCCAATTATAACAAATTAAGCGTTCCTCACCAGTATGAATTAGGAGCACACACAAAAAACATTTAAATTAACCAGAAGTAAATTAGGCCACTGAAGTATGAGGTGATCTCACATTAGTTATAGCCCATGCAGGCACAAAGGAAAGAAACACGAAGTACAATATAAATAAATGTAGGCATTTAATTGGATTAGCACTGTTAACTTATTAAGGAATATTGCAAATATCCAACCACATTTTAAATGTTATTTAAACAGAATGGTTGGAGCAGGGTTTCATATAACTGAAATGGTTGAGTTCCACTACCTGTAAACAAATTCATCCAAACATTGGCTGTTAAACTAAGGTATCAAAGTGACCACTTGTTTAGAGACAATTACTGAGGTAACCACGTGACACTTCACCCCTATCTTTATGTCTACAGTAACACATATTCTTATTTCAGGAGTGACCCTATATTCAGAGTAACCACAATCTCCATTGTGGAATTGACCCAAATATCTGAACAACCATCATTCCCAGCTTGGAAGTGAAGTGACCCAGATATCAGACAAGAACTGTACACTGTCTGTTCACTTCAGGAGTGATCCAAACATGGCTCCGTTTTAGCAGTGAGCCAATCAGCAAAGTGAGGGCACATTTCCCATTTCTGGGGTGGCCTGAACTGACAGTGAGTGTACATCAGGAGTAATTCAATTATGAGGCAGACCGTAAACTCTGCATTTCAGTAGTGGCCACACCTCCCCATTTCTAGAGAAAGTTAATTAGCAGAGTGACCATGTATGAGCTAACAAACAGAGTGACCATTTTGGAGTGGTTCAATTTCTGGAGCGATTTCCTGGATCTAAATAGAACAAGTTAAACAAACCTTCACCTGCTCCTCAGCACGTCCTGGGTGGTTTCAAATCTATTAAAATATTTCTCCCTCAAGTGCAATCACCACAATGTGGGAAAGCCACCTCCAAACTCGACAGCCGCAAAGCTAAAACTTTTTCTAAATTCTGACAATGCTGTGAAGCACACAGCATAAACAGATGCTAAATGTTTGTAGCCAATTCATTGACATCCATGTACAAAGTAAAAAGTGCTCAACCCTGCCCATTTTTGCTACCTTTCTTACCATTACAATTCCCACTGTCTGTTGTGCCCTGGATTAGATTAAGTGCTTTTACCCTAGGCATTTTCTGCATTTGCAAAAGCTTCTGATTTTGCTGTTCCATCTACAGTATAAAAGTTAAAAAGACTTTATCCAATTTTAAGGGACTTTAAAGAACAATATAAACCCCACTACCACCCTTGGCATTTAAGGCCGTATGTGAACTGAAGAGATGAACTTCGATGAAATTTTGAGTCTGACGCAAATGCAAACAGGCCTCTCCTGCTCAAAACAGGTCTTACTCCACAATAGCTATTGCTTGGAAATGTTGACAACAGAAATAGCCTTGTCCAAGACTAGATTTTGAAGACAGATCCACTGAATCTCCAGATTAAACAAATGCTTCGCAGAAATTTATGATAAACAGCATTGTCCCATTAGGGGCTAAAGAGTATACTGTAAACTTGACCTTTTAGGCTCTGCTGCACTTTTAACTGAATGTGGTTCTGAAGAACACATTTCAATACTACTATGTGTTTACATGAAACAAACTCTCCACTTATATATATATTATAAAAAAAAAGACACCACAGGTGAAAGCAATTTGAAGCATGAACTGAGTAGTTACAGGGATTTCCTGCTTCCGATCAGTGCAGATCAGGTTCTTGTGACCTTGGATTCTTGATTAAGTCATCAGCCCACTAGATCCATTCGAAGCAACATCTTTTGCCAGCTGCATTTGGTTCCCACTTTCATTGACTTATAAACCCAACAACTTCCACCTACTCCAGGAACAATCGTGTGTTGTTAGACTGCACTCAGAGTCTGGCAACAGCAGCACTTTTCACTGGCATCCTGGGCACTGCAAAAGAACATTTAAAAAATCTTTATATTATACACCTCAGATAATTATTTGGTCCATCACACTCAGATTAACATAACTTACTATGTAAAACAAAAGTAGAAAGTTCAAAAATCAAACTACATGTATGTCATCATATACAACCCTGAGATTCATTTCCTTGCAGACATTCACAGTAAATACAAAGAAACACAACAGAATTAATGAAAGGGAGTACTGCCAAATATTAATGGATTAGGTGTATAAGATGGGGATGAATTTCCTTGAGGAGCAGGTTAGCATGGTGGTATGATAAAGCGTAATATTTTACGGCACCAGCAAGTTTGGTCCAATTCCTGCCACTATAAGAAGCTTGTATATTTTCCCCAGGACTGCATGGGTTTCCTCCATGGGTTCTGTTAACTCATAATTTTAATATTTGCTCCTTAAAGTCTATAAGCAATCAGAAAATTATAGAGTACATCTACAAGGCATGACATAGTGCACCCCCAATCAGTTCCAATCATGTGGCAGCAACTCAATGCATAAAAGCATGCAGACATGGTCAAGAGGTTCAGTTGTTGTTCAGGCCAAACATCAAAATGAGGAAAGAATATGATCTAAGTGATTTGACAGTGGAATGATTGTTGGTGCCAGATGGGGTAGTTTGAGTATCTCTCACACAACAGTCTCTAGAGTTTAGAGAATGGTGCAAAAAACAAAAAAAAAACTTAAGAGTGAGTGATGGTTCTGTGGGTGAAAATGCCTTGTTAAAGAGAGAGGTCAGAGGAGAATGGCCAGACTGGTTCAAGCTGACAGTATTCAAATAACCACATATTACAACAGTGGTGTGCAGAAGAGTGTCCTTGAATACGTAACACATTGAATCTTGGAAGTGGATGGACTACAGCAGCAGAAGACCAGAAACATACATTCAAGTAGCCACTTTTTAGCTACAAGAGGTACCTAATAAAGTGGGACTGAATGTATGAGGCAAGCTAAATCCATGGCCGGCAAGGATTTATAAGGAGTTCATGCAATTATTATGCTGGTGGAAACTGATGATAAAAAAAACTTACCCAACATGTCCACCACCCTACTGAGAGTCTGTTTATTAACCTTACAGATGATCCCATCAGCTCTGTAATGCAAAAAAAAATCAATCAGACGCAATTACCATTTCTGAAACAGAATTGTTCAGATGTGTTTTATTGATACATACGTCTTAAATTTTTCCACAGCACCTAGACGGCTTAAAGCAGCAAGGGCGTTTTTTTGCATATCCACTGAAAGGACCTCATTGTACTTTATGGCACCTGTAATAAGAAAAAGGGCAAGTCAGCCTCTGATGGGAATGACTCTGAACAGTGGTACTGTAATAAACCAGGGATATGATGCTGGACAACTGACTATTTCAATCATGGGTCACAAATTCTCACCCAGGTCTGATCAGCAATGGATTCACACTTGTACACTCTGCAGGTCTCTAACATTCCAGTTTAAGTTTATTGTCATCTGACTGTACATATATACAACCAAACAACATTCCTTTGGACCACAAGGCATCTGCAAAACACTGCACACAGCACATAACCAAAATATTACCACTAGTTAATAAAATATAATTCAAAAATGCATGTAGTGCACAGCACAGATTAACAGTAAATAGCACAGAACTCGGTGGTGGCAGGGAATTCATTGGCACCCAGTCTGGCGGTCCGAGTCCTGATGGTAGTAGCTAAGAGAGATTGTGGGATGGGTGGTAGGGATGAAGTGTATGGAGGGCGAGAGGAGTACACCTGATAATTAGTACAACCTCCCAGCACAACCAGTAGACAATTTTTTTAAAGTTATAGCTTCTTGGCCCATGTGAATAAGGCCTTAATAGTGATGCAACTCAGGATAGAAATACTGTGCTTGAAGTACTGCGAGCAGTTTTGGGCCCCGTATCAAAGAAAGGATGTGCTGGCATTGGAGAGGGACCAGAGGATGTTCACAAGAATAATCCCAGGAATGAAAGGTTTAATGTATGAGGAGCATTGATGGGTTCTGAGTCTGTACTCGCTGGAGTTTAGAATAATGGGGGGGGGGGGAATCACATTGAAACCTACCAAATATGGAAATGCACAGACAGAGTGGGCATGGGATCATGTTTCCAATAGTGGGAGAATCTACGACCAGAGGGTACAGCCTCAGAATACAAGGACATCCTTTTAGAACAGGGATGAGAAGGTGAATCTGGAATTTGTTGTCACAGTCAGCTGAACAGGGTATACTTAAAGTGGAGGATAGTAGGTTCTGCGTTCATAAGGGTGTCAAAGGTTATGGAGAGAAGGCAGAAGAAGGGGATTGAAAAGGATAATAAATCAGCCATGATGGATTGATGGAGCAGACTCGAGGGACAGATTGGCCTAATTCTGCTCCTATAGCATGTCCCATCGTCTTAACTGCTCCAGTGAAGGTATACTCAACACCTCCAAATCCCATGTTCAAAACAGGCATTATTAAAATAATCACAGTTACTACTTCTACACAGAAGCTCAGCATTACTCACTAATAATGCAAAATCAAAACTTCCAGATCCAAATACATCAGGGACACCAAGAAGAAATCAGTGGGAATGGATACCTGTTAGAATGAGCTCTGCTGCATAGTTTCGGAATGCAGCAATAAACTTCTTCTCGGTAAAATCATCTGTAAATTCAGAGTGTAACAGGTACTTGCATATAACCTACAAATTCAAACATTTATGAGAGAATACTGTACAGGTTTTTGAAAAATGAAAGCATTTATTTAACCATACATATTTATAGAGAAAACCTGAGAATTAAAAAGATTGTTTACAAACAAAATAAAAATCTTGAATTTTAAAAATTAGTATTCTAAGATGCACCATTAAACATTTTTGAAAAATTAGCAGTGTTTTGTTTGCAAAATATTGAAGCACAATAGAGTAACACAGAAATTAAAATATTACACAGAACTGTAGAGCACAGGAACAGGCCCTTCAGCCCACAATGCTGTGTTGAATCAATTAAATTAATAATCAAATAGCCAACTAAACTAATCCCTCTGCCTACACAATGTCCATATCCTTCCTTTGCCCTCACATTGACGTGCCTATCTAAATGTCTCTTCAAATTCCCTAATGTATCTGCCTCTACCAGACAGCACATTCTGGGCACCCACCACTCTGGATAAAATACTTGACTCTCACATTTCCTTTGCACTTCTCCCCTCTCTCTTTAAATGCATGCCTTCTGGTATCAGACATTTCAACCACGGGGAAAAGCTACTGTCTGTCTATTCATATGCCTCTCATAATCTTATGAATCTCTATCAGATGACCCCTTAGCTTCTGCTGCTCCAAAGAACATAAACTAAGTTTGTCCAAACTCTCATTATAGGCACCTGCCCTCTAATCTAGGCAGCAGTCTGGTAAACGTCTTCTGTACCCTCTCCAAAGCCTCCAAATCCTTCCTGTGATGGGACACCAGAACTGTATGTAATAGTCCAGAAGCGACCTAGCTAGTTTTATAGAGCTGCAACACTTCTGACTTTTCAACTCAATGCCTCGATGAATAAAGACAAGCATGCTATATGTCTTCTTATCCCCTGTAAAGCTCTGTAGCCACTTTCAGGAAGCTATAAACCTGGACCCCAAGATCCTTCTGTTCAACCACACTGCTAAGGGCTTTGCAACAACATAAAATGAGCCACCGCTGTCAGTACCAAGGGCTACAATTTCAGTCTACCAGCATCAGTTAGACTATTTATACTGCCTTATTGTTGCTGCTGACACCAACATAGCAGAGTTTGTCAGACAGCTACAAATTGTTCAGTAAAGCATGGCACAGACAGAAACAGTCACTAATCAGAGCTGGTGGGCATCCCAGTTTGGCAGCATTCAATAACTTTAGCAGATGATTACACTCTACTTACAAAGCTGTATTTTAGGCTGAAGTTATTTCTGATAAAGGGTTTGGGTAATCAGTTGTCACTAGCTGCAACACAACCTATGCAAGTTGTGAAAGACTAACAATTCTCATACTGAGGCAAAGCCCACCATGACTCAGTAATTCTTGAATCTACAACCATTCATGGTGTATATATGACAAGCTGTGGAGAAACTATTCCAGAATTGTGCACTTGTGCAGATGTACACAAAAACACACAATCAATGCCCTATGCTCAAATTACTTGATAAACCTAAGTGTTATTTATGATGTACACTGTCTAACACTATAGGGATGAGGTTTAGGGCACTCTTATTGTGATATCAGCTTAATCATTTGTCAGAAATCACATGGGAATATAGTAATACGCCAGTCTTGCTACTAAAAGGGGTTGCAGTTAATTAATTTTTGAATAACCTAATTTTTAAACAAATGAATCTATGAGTTGACTTCACCATGATCGTGACATATGTATTCTTAACATTTGCAAAGATAATCCCCTACACAAACAAGCGTGATAATATAGGCAGCAATTCAGTACTTGTGTCTAGTATATATACTGGAGCATGTCAATTTATCCAGTGGCTATGCTTCAGACACTTCCCATCAATCACTGCCTTCATAGTTAGATCTAGTGCTGGTTCTGTCCGGCCAATATTTAGATTACACCAAAATGGACAGACAATCTTCTCATTATCACACTGCTATTTGTGACAGAGGTAGGGCACAAAAGGCAGCTACAATTTTAATATGACAGGTATATTAAGAGTTAAGAAACTGCAAAAGACCCTGATGATGTGAGTTATAGACAGGCTCCTGAACGGTAGCCAGGATGTGGGCTACAAATTACAATGGGAGACAGAAAAGAAAAGTAAAAAGGGCAATGTTAAGATTATCATGTGGATTTCAATATGCAGGTAGATTGGGAAAATCACGTTAGTACTGGATCCCAAGAGAGGGAATTAGTAGAATGCTACAGGATGGCTTTTTAAGAGCAGCTTGTGGTTGATCCCACTAGAGTAAAGGCAATTCTGAATTAGGAGTTGTGTAATGAACTGGATTTGATTAGGGAGCTTAAGGTAAAGGAACCCCTTAGGAGGCAGTGATAATATGATAGAATTCACTGCAGTTTGAGAGGAAGAAGCTAAAGACAGATGTATCAGTATTATAGAGTATTATAGTGGAGTAAAGGAAATTACAGAACCATGAGAGAGGCACTGGCCAAAGTTTATTGGAAGGGGAGACTAGCAGAGATGATGGCAGAACAGCAATGGCTGGAGATGCAGGCAGATAAAATGTAAACAAAATGTAAAATATTAAATATAGGAAGTAGAAATGTTAGATATAAATATATAATGGAGGAGGTTCTTGAGTTAGAAAGTGCACTGTTTGAGAAGAATTTATATGTCCTGGTTGACTCATCACTGTCAACATCTAGACAATGTAGAGAAGCAATTAGGAAGGGGTAATAGAATGTTCAGCTATATAATGCACACAGTGGAGTTCAACTCTAGAGATGTTCTCCTTAAGCTGTGTAATGCGCTTGTGAGGCCACACCTTGAGTACTGTGCACAATTTTGGTCTCCATATTTTGTGAGGGATGTGAAGGCACTGGAGAGAGTTCAGAAAAGGGCAATGTGATTCATTGCAGGTCTGCAGGGTGTGAGTTATAAAGGAAGATTGAAATAATTAAATCTTCTTAGCCTAAGTCGATGTAGAATGAGAGAAGACACAATAGAAGTGTTCAAAATTACGAAGGTTATAAGTAAGGTGGATGCCAGCTGCTACTTCAGAATTAATCCATCAATGAGGACATGGGGGCCATAGGTGGAGACTGGTTAAAGGGAGATTGCAGACTAACAGCAGGAGGCACTTCTTTACAGTGTGAGCTGTGGACACATGGAACAAACTACCTAGTTGTGTAGTTGAGAGTAGTACCTTAGAGATCTAAACTCAATAGTTATAAGACCATTAGACCATAGGAGCAAAATTAGGCCATTCAGTCCATTGAGTCTGCTCTACCATTCCATCATTACTGATCCTGGATCCCACTCAACCCCATACACCTGCCTTCTTGCCATATCCCTGACTGATCAGGAAACTATCAACTTCTGCCTTAAATATACCCATTTGACTTGGTCTCCACTGCAGTCTACAGCAGAACATTCCACAGATTCACTATTCTCTGGCTAAAAAAGTTCCCCCTTACCTCTGTCTAAAAGGTTATCCCTCAATTTTGAGGTTGTGCCCTCTATTTCTGGATACCCCACCATAGGAAATGTCCTCTCCACATGCACCCTTTCTAGTCCTTTCAACATTCGGTAGGTTTCAAAGAGACCCTCCCTGCATTCCAGTGAGTATAGGCCCAAAGCTGCCGAACACACTATTTGAACACACTATATATGATTCCCATAATGGCTTTTTCACCTTTGCAGTTTCTGAACTCCACCCACAAAGATTCAACATTCTCTGACCCTATGTCACCTCTTTCTAAAGATGTAATTCCATCTCTTACCAACAGAGCTACACCACCACCTATGTCTTCCTGCCTGTCCTTCCAATACAAAGTACATCCTTTGATGTTAAGCTCCCAACTACAGCCTTCTTTCAACTATGACTCAGTGATGTCCACACTGTAATTGTACCAGGAGTTTGTCCATGCTACATGCATTTAAAAACACCTCTGGTCCTACATTCTTCACTCTTTTGAATTTTGCCTGTGAGGTACAATGTAACTCTTTGCTCTGTCTCTATTTATACCTAATCATTGGCTTGTCCTTCCTTACATTCATGTTATATGCATCATCTACTATGTGAATGTGTGAAGAGGAACTTGGCAAGCTTTACTATGTGAGTATATCATTATCTACAACATAATATGTGAATAGGAATTTGACAAGCTTTGCTGGGCCAAATGGCCTGTTCTTCTCGAAAGCTTTCTAATGTTCTGAGAGCAATTCAGAAGGTACTGGATAGATACATCCCAAAGATGAAGTATTCTATTGGAACACAGACGTCTGAAACTATTTTCAGCATAGTATTCAAATCAAAATTTTCTAGATTAAAGTAATCCATTTTAAACTCTGAAGGAACAATAGTGGTTGTTTGAACAAGAAAAATCGCCACATACCTGATAACCTTCTAGAAAAGGTGTAAACATCACTGATAAAAAGGAAATAGTGGTGCTCCCCTTCTCAGAGATGTAGAGATCAGCCTGAGATCCCTGAATAGCACCACTCTTCATCAGCAAGTACAAGCCTTCATCAAAATCCTGTGGATAGAAAGAGAGCAAGCGAGTTACACATTAGAAATACCTTATGCTGAATGAACTGTGGTCCATGGCCAAGCAAGCAAGGAAGACAGGATGTTAAGTGACACCAGTCTTGGCCAATTATGTGACCAACAAATTCTATATTCACTTACTCATTTAGGATTTGGGTGTAATACAAGTTTTAAAAAAAAGAACCCATCTTAAAAATCTTTTATTTTTAAAAAATATTCAATAGACAATAGGTGCAGAAGAAGACCATTCGGCCCTTCGAGCCTGGACCGCCATTTTGAGATCATGGCTGATCAATTACTATCAATACCCTGTTCCTGCCTTGTCCCCATATCCCTTGATTCCCCTATCCATAAGAGACTTATCTAGCTCCTTCTTGAAAGCATCCAGAGAATTGGCCTCCACTACCTTCCGAGGCAGTGCATTCTAGACCCCCACAACTCTCTGGGAGAAGAAGTTTTTCCTTAGCTCTGTCCTAAATGACCTACCCCTTATTCTCAAACCATGCCCTCTGGTACTGGACTCTCCCAGCATCTGGAACATATTTCCAGCCTCTATCTTGTCCAATCCCTTAATAATTTTATATGTTTCAATCAGATCCCCTCTCAATCTCCTTAATTCCAGCATGTACAAGCCCAGTCTCTCTAACCTTTCTGCGTAAGACAGTCCAGACATCCCAGGAATTAACCACGTGAATCTACGCTGCACTTCCTCTACAGCCAGGATGTCCTTCCTTAACCCTGGAGACCAAAACTGTACACAATACTCCAGGTGTGGTCTCACCAGGACTCTGTACAAATGCAAGAGGATTTCCTTGCTCTTGTACTCAATTCCCTTTGTAATAAAGGCCAACATTCCATTAGCCTTCTTCACTGCCTGCTGCACTTGCTCATTCACCTTCAGTGACTGATGAACAAGGACTCCGAGATCTCTTTGTATTTCTCCCTTACCCAACTCTACACCATTCAGATAATAATCCGCCTTTCTGTTCTTACTCCCAAAGTGGATAATCTCACACTTATTCACATTAAACACCATCTGCCAAGTATCTGCCCACTCACCCAGCCTATCCAAGTCACCCTGAATTCTCCTAACATCCTCATCACATGTCACACTGCCACCCAGCTTAGTATCATCAGCAAATTTGCTGATGTTATTTTTTATGCCTTCATCCAAATCGTTAATGTAAATGGTAAACAGCTGTGGTCCCAATACCAAGCCCTGTGGCACCCCACTAGTCACCACCTGCCATTCCAAGAAACACCCATTCACCGCTACCCTTTGCTTTCTATCTGCCAACCAGTTTTCTATCCATGTCAATGCCTTCCCCCCGATGCCCTAAGCTTTGATTTTACCCACCAATCTTCTATGTGAGACCTTATCAAATGCCTTCTGAAAATCGAGGTACACTACATCCACTGGATCTCCCCCGTCTAACTTCCTGGTTACATCCTGGGTGCATTATTGGAACCAGGATGTTGTCTGGTCCTTTGGAGAAATTTCTTCCTATTTATGATAGAAATGTTATGACAAAACACTCAACATACATTTCAATTTTCTAATCTTAAAAGTTTAAATGACTTTATCAAGTGCACCACCTTCTTAATAACACAACTGATTTTTTACCTGTAATAGATCATTATGAAAGTAAAAATATCCCTTTCTAACCTTTTCCCTAGAACACTGTGTACACTGCACTTGGCTAAGATTTACACATAATGTTTTATTTTACGTTACCTTGACATTATTCCCTGGTGAGAAAACAAACTCGTCAGACAGAACTTCACGCAGGTAGCTGAAGCAGCTGTAAATGTCCTCTGAAAGATGTGAGAAAAGGGAATTAGGTGCAATCTGCAGTTCTGATTAGAAAATCTGAAGCCTGATATGCTTCATTTTATTTATTTGGAGATACAGCATAGGACAGACCTTTCTGGCCCAACAAATCATACTAACCAGCAACCCACCTATTTAAATTCCAGCTTAATCACAGGAAAATTTACAATGACCAATAAGCCTACTAAGTGGTATGTGTTTGGAATGCGGGAGAAAACCCTGCAGTCATGAGGAGAATATATAAATTCCTTATAGTCTGCACCAGAACTGAAATCCAATACCCAAACAGTATTAGCATTACCCTAACCACCATGCTACATGGTGCCCCTTCTCTTACAGGTATACAGAAATAGATTATACTTTAAAACATATCTTTACTTGTGTTAGCAAACAAAGGTGCAGTCTCTTGTCATCTTATACTGTCAATTTACTCAGGTCATATCTTGGTACATTTCATACAACATACACCTTGGTAAAACCTACTATCGGATACCATTCCTTAGTCAGTAGGAAAGGGTACCAGGAGATGTGCTGTAGCCGGTTTGCCTGCACAGAAAGTGGGTTGCCACAGTGCTACATTTTTGGAGAATGCTGTAAAAGGGGGACAGAAATTCATCAAAACTTTGTTAGAATCAAGGTTTGCCTCTAGTTGGAATCTCAAATTCAGTGTTTCTTTGTTGGTGTGTTTAAAGTCCACAGACAAATAACAAGATGGGTAGTCATACTTTAAAGTGATAGGATTGGCAGATTTTGATATATCTAATTTAATTAGAAAAGGCCTGGTGCCATAAGATAACGCCAAAAGCCACCAAAAGGAAAATTAATGACAAGATGGGTGAAGAGAAGATGAAATAAACTGGTAAGTTTTAAAACCTTGCCACAAGGAGGAACTCCTGACAGGTTGGAGCTTCACAGTTCTGAAAGTCTGGGAAACAATTTATTAAGAATCAGAATCAAGTTTAATATCACCGGCATTAGTTGTGAAATTTCAGAATCAGAATCATGTGTCGTGAAATTTAACTTAGCAGCAGCAGTTCAATGCAATATATAATATAGAAGAAAGAAAAGGTAAAAATAAGTAAATCAATTACAGTACATGTATATTGATTGGATTAAAAATTATGCAAAAGCAGAAATAATATATATTAAGAATGAAGTAGTGTTCATGGGTTCAATATCCATTTAGGAATTGGATGGCAGAGGGGAAGAAACTGTTCCTGACTCACTAAGTGTGTACCTTCAGGCTTCTGTACCTTCTACTTGATGGTAACTTGAGTAAAGGGCATGCCCTGGGGTGCCGGAGGTCCTTAATAATGGACCCTGTCTTTCTGAGACACCGCTCCTTGAAGATGTACTGGGTACTCTGTAGGCTAGTACCCAAGGTGGAGCCAACTTATAACCCTCTGCAGCTTCTTTTGTTCCTGTGCAGTAGCACCCCCTCCCCACCTCCGCCACCCCACCATACCAGACAGTGATGTAGCCTGTCAGAATGTTCTTCACAGTACTTCTATAGAAGTTTTAGAGTGTATTTGTTGACATACAAAATCTCTTCAAACTCCAAAAGAAGTACAGTTGCTGTCTTGCCTTCTTTATAACTGCATCGATATATTGGGACCAGGTTAGGTCCTCAGAGATCTTGACACCCAGGAACTCGAAACTGCTCAGTCTCTCCACTTCTGATCCCTCTTTGAGGATTGGCATGTGTTCCTTCTCTTCATGAAAGTCCACATCAGCTCTTTCATCTTACTAACACTGAGTGAAAGATTGTTGCTGCGACACCACTCCACTAGTTGGTATATCTTGCTCCTGTACACCCACTCAGTTCTATCTGGGATTCTACCAACAACGGATGTATCATCAGCAAATTTATAGATGGTATTTGAGCTATGCCTAGCCACACAGTCATGTGCATAGAGTACAGCATGGGCTAAGCACACACCCAAGGATCATCAGTGTTGATCGTCAGTGAGGAGAAGACATCACACAGATTGTGGTCTTCCAGTCAGGAAGTCAAGGATCCAACTGTAGAGGGAGGTACAGAGGCCCAGGTTCTGCAACTTCTCAATCAGGATTGTGGGAGTGATGGTGTTAAATGCTGAACTGATTTCGATGAACAGCATCCTGACATAGATGTTTGTGTTGTCCCGGTGGTCTAAGGCCATGTGAAGAGTCATTGAGATTGCATCTGCCATTGACCTACTGTGGTGATAGGCAAATTGAAATGAATCCAGGTCCTTGCTGGGGATGGAGTTTCGTTTAGTTATGACCAACCTCTCAAAGCATTTCATCACTGTCAATGTGAGTGCTATTGGGTGATAGTCATTAAGGCAGCTCATATTATTCTTCTTGGGCACTGGCATAATTATTGCCTTTTTGAAGCAAGTGGGAACTTCTGCCCGTAGCAGTGAGAAGTTGAAAATGTCGTTGAATACTCCCACCAGTTGGTTGGCACAAGTTTTCAAAGCCTTACCAGGTACTCCATCGGGGCTTTCCGCCTTGCGAAGGTCACCTTCTGTAAAGGCAGCCTAACAATGGCGTCCCAGACTGAGATCACAGAAGTTTAACTTGCAGAGTTCCTCCAGCATTTCATGTGTGTGTTAGTCATGAGATATGTTGTTTTGTGACAACAGTACAATGCAATATATAATAATAATAATAAAGTCATAAATTACGATAAGCATATATAAAAAATAAATTTTTAAGTAGTGCAAAAAGGAGACAAAAATACTGAGATAGTGTTCGTGGGTTCATTGTCCATTCAAAAATCTGAAGGTGGATCTGGAAACACTGAGTACATGTCTTCAGGCTCCTGTACCTCCTTCTTAATGGTAGCAATAAGAAGAGAGCAGGTTTTGGGAGATGGGGATCCTTAATGATGGATGCCGCCTTTTCAAGGCATTGCCTTTTGAAGGTGTCCTGGATGTTCGGGAAGCTAGTGTCCACGAAGGAGCTGGCTGGGTTTACAACTTCCTGCAGCTTTTTCCAGATCCTTTGCAGTTGCCCTTTCCACTCTGACCCCTTGATGAGGACTGAAGTGTGTTCCCTCGACGTCCCCTTCCTGAAGTCCACAATCAATTCCTTGGTTTTACTAACAGTGAGTGTAAAGTTGTTGTTGTGACACCACTCAACTAGCAGAGTTACCTTGCTCCAAAATGCTTCCTCATGATCACCTGAAATTCTGCAAACAATAGTTGTATCATTGTCAGATCTATAGATGGTGTTTGAGCTGTACTAGCCACAACATCGAGGGTATAGAAAGAGTACAGCAGTGGACTAAGCTCGCATCCTTGAGGTGCACCAGTGTTGATTGTCGGTGAGGAGGAGATATTATCTCCAGTCCACAGAACTGAGGCTACTAATGTGTTTAATGCTGAGCAAAGGTGATCAAATTTGTAAACAATTACTTAATTTTAAATATGGAATACATATTTATCACTTTAAATTGAATAACAGATTGAACAATAAAATTAATTTCTGTTGATGTTAAGTCCAGTCAGGTCAAGCACAAGGAAGATCATATTCTCTTCTGACACCTGAACAATACTAATTAACCTGCACTCTTACATTTGTTGTGGAGTTCAGCATCATTATTTCTATGACTAATGCCTAGAATAGAAAGTCTATAGAATTTTTTAAACAATGATTCCCAATGCCAGCAGAGTGACAACCTTCTTTGAATCTGTGGCCACTTTATTAGGTACACCTGCTTGTTACTATGAATATCTAATCAGCCGATTATGTAGCAGTAACTCAATGCATAAAAGCATGAAAACATGGTGAAAAGGTTCAGTTGTAGTTCTGGGAAGAAATGTGATCAAAATGAGTTTGACCGTGGAATGATTGTTGATGCCAGGTGGGATAGTTTGAGCATCTCAGAAGCTGCTGATTTCCTGGAATTTTCATCCACAAATGTCTCCAGAGTTTACAGAGAATAGGTACCCGATAAAGTGGGCACAGTTTGTAGATATAAATCCACATTCCATAGATGAAAGGAAACTTACTGTCTCATTTTAGATGAAAGATAGACATATTTCTTAAAGAATTGCATATTTACCTCTCCTGCAGCTTTGTGTGCTTTGAAATGCAATTGCTATCAGGGCAGGGCGTACAAAGACATGCAGTATCTGATTTCTGTAGGAAGCACACATCAGCACTGAGACTGTGTGCTTGAAAATCTTTTCCACTGTGAACTTAGCTGGAGTGTCTTCCTGGCAGAGCATGACCTGGTTTTTGATTGTCTTCACTATACTGTGGTGTAAGGCCAGATTAGAACGAATCACTTTGTCAGGTGTTACGTTTTCTGCAACAGATCACAGATTATCAATGCATTTATTTCACTGTACACAAGG
Organism: Hypanus sabinus; assembly: GCF_030144855.1. Lineage (NCBI taxonomy): Eukaryota > Metazoa > Chordata > Chondrichthyes > Myliobatiformes > Dasyatidae > Hypanus > Hypanus sabinus. The sequence continues at coordinate 80,682,412 of NC_082715.1, read as the reverse complement.
AATAGAAGCAAAAAAACTGATGTTGAACATATCAATAAATGTGATTAAAATTTTAAAAATTAGAATATTTAAGAATGACTATGATTTTAATTTTGGTTCAAAATGTTAGTCTAATCCAAGGGTCGGCAACCCGCGGCTCTTTGATCTCTGTGCTGTGGCTCCCCATGGTTTGTTAGTTTTTGAAATGCAATTCGAAATTTGAAGATTATAGTGATCTTGTACAATCTAAAAACGTTGTGGAGACCCCATTACCTGGCACATCCGAACTGGCTCACAATTAGCCACTGTTCCGGCTAAGGGAGATAGCCTACAGGGGTTTGTGAGTACGTGTCTTTTGGAGCATCCGCGCCCACGGGGACGGGTTGAGGGAGGCTTTAAATCAAGGCTGTTTAATTCGAATAAAGTTAACTTTGACTGCAGTGTCTTTATTTTAGCGCTCTGTGTAGTGCTACACTGCTACAACGTGTTTTTTATCGCTATTAATATACATCACCACTGCCAATGCCTGACACCCGCCAGTGCGCGCTTTCTTTTAATTCTTCGATCCAAGGTAGGCTACCTATGGAGTAACCTTCAACCCAACGTCTTTTTTTCGGAGTTCAAAATGTTTTTGTTGCATGCAGAAATGTAATTTCATTTTCTCTGCAGGACTTCATCAATTTCATAAATGCAACACATTATAGTTTGTTTATACATAGCATAAAGGCAAAAAAAACCGTTGTGTGCAGTGTTATTTCATTTTAAATGTCAAACGGGTTTTGTGGCTCCCAGTGTTTTCTTTTCTGTGGGAAATGGGTCCATATTGGCTCTTTCAGTGGTAAACATTGCCGACCCCTGCTCTAATCTGTCAGCAGTATCTTTGGATTGTGAGATTAGAGATTTGAAAGAAGCTAGCTTCATATGTCACATCTACATCAAAACAAGCAATGGAATGCGTCCTTTGCATCATGACCTACACAGTCCAAGAATGTGCTGGGGACAGCCTGCAAGTGGCACTGAGCTTCTAGCACCAATACAGCAGGTCCACAACTTACAAATCCTAACCCATACGTCTTTGGATTGGGAGAGGAAACCAGAGTAACTGGAGGAAACGCACATGGTTACGGGAAGAATGTACAAACTCCTTATAGACAGTGGTAGTAACTGAGCCTTCATCCTACAGCTAGCACTGTAAAGTGTTACGCTAACTGCTACACTACTGTGCTGCTCTTTGTTTAACAAGGGAGAAAAGAATGCCTTTCAAAAGTCTCAATTTTTGATCACTGCAAAATACACCATTCCTCCATCTGAAGACTGTATGATAAAATACTGAAATGTAATCATCAGCAGACAGATGGTTAACAACACAGTATTTGATCTCAACAAGTTAGCTGCAGAAGTTACAACATTTGTACCTTACTGCACTCTCACGATACTTAATACGCTTCATGTACCACTATGTGTAAACTATCAACATGCATACTGTTCAGAGAAGCCATAAAAATCTAATCTGGCCTATTACTACCCCCATCTGTTCTCTAGATGCTTAACAAGCTACTTTATCTGTGCTTACGTGGTGAAAAGCATCTCACTGTGCCACATGGTGAAAAGCCATCTAGTGATACTTTATGATCATCTGTTCACTCACACTCCTTTTGGTTTCCATCAAAATCACAGTCATTTTTTTAAAAATCGAAGTACGTACAAGTCACCATACACTACCTTGAGATTCATCATCTTACTGGCATTTACAGGAAAATAAATACAATAGAATTTATGAAAAACTATACATAAAGACTGACAAACAACCAATGTGCAAAGACAACAAACTGGAAGATACATTAGGAGTATTGAAGAAACTCTCAGATAGACACATGGATGATAAAAAAATAAACCGAGGGAAGGGTTAGAATGATCTTAGAGTAGGTTAAATGGTCAGCACAACATCATGAGCCAAAGGGCCTGTTCTGTGCTGTTATGTTCTATGTTCTAAAATAGTGCAAGTAAGAAATAATACTGAGCACATGAGTTGTAAAGCAAGTCTGGAGGTTGTGGAATCAGTTCAGATTGAGGTAACAACTTTGTGAACTGCGTGGTGTGGGACCTAAAGTTCCTGTACTTCTTGCTCAATGGTAGTAGTGAGAAAAAGCATGCCCTGGATGGTGGGTCCTTCATAATGATGCTGCTTTCTTGTGGAAACACTTCTTGTAAACATGCACCATGGTGGGGAGGTCTTTCTAGCCACCACTCTGTAGACTTTTCCATTCCTCAGCATTGGTGTTTCCATACCACGTTCAAGGCCATTCTCTAGTCACTATTACAAATTTGTCCACACCATGGACTAAGGGGTTAAATTCCAGAGATGCATTGTGATGATTGCCCTTGATTTAGCATTTATCTGAGTATGGCATCAAAGAGCTCTAGTGTATTTGAAATTCCTGACCAGCAAGCAAACAGAAAACTTTTTACTGTCTACAGGGATACCCAAAACAATCTTCTTTGAGGATCGTCACCTTGTCATGTTGGAGAAGCTCGAGTTCCTGTGATCCTGAGAACGATGATGTCTGGAGCTTAGCTCCTGGTAGGGTCATCCATGGTAGAAAGATCAATACAGAATTTCCAGACAAAAAATGATCCAACCAAGACTCAACAGTGGAGCTGGCAAAAGATGATGACACTTCACAATATTCCGGATTAAGTCCTGTGACGATCCCAGATTATTCTCTACAGCCACCTTTTTTTTTCAATGCCCATTATACCACGACGTTTAGGGCAGCAATGAAGGTTCTCCATCTCTGCATTCAAGGACTTTTCATTGCTGTTTCCATAACAATTTTTTTTGACCAGTCAAGGTGATTAGCCCTGAGCTGAACCTCCCAAACCTGGAGGACTGGTGGACCACTCCTAGTCTGGCTTCTACCCTTTGACCTATTTGGCATGGGAGACCTTACCAAGAGCCAAAGACAAGGCTCTGACTCCAGCCAACACGGGTCTCTGGCTCATTGAGGCACACAAGCCTCCAAACCCTACCAGATTGTGATCGTCTCAGAGGTGTATAACTACCTGAAGACCTACTAATAGACAACCTCTTAGGAGAACATCATACTCAACTTGAGTAATCACATTATACTATTATTACCCAATGTAAAGGAAAAGGACTACAGGTATTGAAAGTGAATCATCTCTACAGCTGGAGATCAAGATAAAAGTGTTCTTGTTACGTGCATTTCTCAATAATAATATGCCAGTAACATAGGGAGACATTGCAAAGCACAAGAGAGGTTATCAGCACTCTTTGCAGGAGTTTTAGCAAAGTAACCAGCCACTGTCTCTGTTCTTGGTCGGCAGTAGCTGCCTGACTGGAAAGGAAATGTGCAAATAGGGCCAGACAATATCACATCTGCTAGACCTTACAATTTAGGTAAAGTTCTGGAGGGCAAGAAATATCCATGAGTTATTGTAAAACAGTATTTTTCATGAGGAGCTTTAACTTATTATGTGGCACCTGGTAAAACAGGTAAGGGTTGGGGACATCGGATGTTTTCACAATAAATATTTTTTATAAAAGTAAACCTTTACTTACCTGGCCAGTCAATGAAAGCACCAAATGTTTCTGCAATTGCTTTGAGCCATAGTGTCTGCCTAGTTAGATCTGACAGAGTTAGGCCTGGCAGGTTCTGGATGACCACTGTAGCCATTAGTACCCAGGGACTCATTACCATATTTTTCTGTTGAAGGACTACTATTCTATGGCCTAGAGTATCAAGAAAACTGTACACATCTCCAGAAGGCTTCCGTGGAATATGCCTATTTGAAAGTTCAAAAGAATTATGTTAAAAAGGTCTTTCTTTGGGCATCTTCTTATTCAGCTGGAGTTGGCAGAAACATAAACACACAAAAGCAGAGTCACAGTAGTCAATTTTATCTCAAAAGTTGATTGTACACATGTATTGAGCTCAGTGTTTTGCATATTGAGGGTTTTGAACTTTTAAAGAATATTCATACCATATTAATTTTGATCTTATTACCACACTGAACCAGTAGGCATCACTTCTGCCTTTGGTGTACTCCAATCAAACCAGGGCTGGGACAGGGACAGGTACTGACCATGTTATAAAGTTACAGAAATTATTTGTTTTACTGTATTACACTAGGGGATGTTCATAGTTGTGTTTTACTAATTCCACCTCTTTTCTCCTCTTCTCCTTACCTGCCCATCTCCTTCCTCTGGTAACCCTTCTCCTTCTCTTTCTCTCATGACCCACTGGGCTCTCCCATCAGATTCCTTCTTTTTCAGCCCTTTACCTCTTCTTCTACCTATCACCTTCCAGCTTCTCACTTCATCCCCTTTTTCCCAACCACCCACATTCTCCTTACCTGGTCTTAGCTGTCACCTGCCAGTTTGAAATCCTTCCTCCTGCCCCCCATCCTTCTTATTCTAGCTTCTTCCCCCTTGCTTTCCAGTTCTGAAAAAAGGTCCCAGCCCATAACATCGACTGTTCATTCCCCTCTGCCTGACATGTTGAGTTCCTCCAGCATTTTGCATGTGTTGCTCTGGAATTCCAGGATCTACAGAATTTCTTGTGCTTATAATTCTACCTTTTTTTTCTTAATGAAAATTGATCACTTCTTTTTATAGCATTTCATTTCTGACATGGTTCCACTATTCCAGGCTCATGTCTAGCCTGACAAAGCGCCTAACAACTAACACGTGTAAAATATTTATTGTACAACACAGAATTATGATGTATATTTTATTAACATGCTATTTTAGATATTGATAACTGACCTGGGTAACAAATTATAATGAGATCTCCTAACAATTCCTGTTGCTAAGGATCGCACTGACACAGGTTGGCCAAAGTAAACATGTATGCTTCCAAAGTTTTCACTTAGAATCTTCCTAGCCTTCAGCAAACCCTACAAAAGAAAAACTGGTTTGGTCACCAACTCCCATTTATTTTTCCAGAAAACAGCTAAATTAGAGACATTACAACAAGAAATATGAACACACCGAAGTTGATTCCTTTGGCTTTGGAACGCCCAAAAGTTCATGTGCATAGAGGGACTCCTCCAGGATTCGCTCATAGCTTATACTTATGGGAATTAAGTACATATCAAAAACCTCCCCCATCAGAAAAGGTTCGATTGCTATGTTTAACAGCCCTGTAAGAGAGAACATTTTAAGAATGTAAAGTGAAAAAAAACAAATTGTCTACAAATATTATTGCTTAAAGCATGAAATATTCACTTTTACATTGCAAGTGCAAGTTCTAAAATATAAATATACAGTAAAATATAATGAACTTACCTGACAGCCACTTGACACTGTATCTATCAGACACGTTTGCCTGGGTCTGAACTGCACGGAATCCAAGCATGAGCAGCACGATGCTGGTAAGACTATTATTATTTTTTTTTAAGAGGTTGAAAAGCATTTAATGATTGTCTGTTGCCCACAGATCAAATATTGCTTATTAAAAATCAAAATTAACCTTCAGATTGATATCCTTCTTGCAAAGATAGAATTATATTGCAATGATTTGAAATATAGTTGGGCCACTTTCATGCTGAAAATTACAAACATAAACACAAACGATTCTGCAGTTGCTGGAAATATTTAGGAGCACAAAGTGTTGGAGGAACTCAGCAAGTCAGACAGCATCTATGGAGAGGAATAAAGAAGGAGTGTGAAGTTCAAATAGGAGACTGGACTGCTGAAATTGAGATGGTTGAAGACTCTTTGGCAGTTGGTGATGGAAAAGATCCAGAATAGGGTGTCCACAAAGAACAGGAGGGCTGAAGGAGTCATTGATGAGATGGGGGTTTGGGGAATCCTTGCTAAAGAAATAGCCTCGGAGATAGGACGACAGAAGAAGAGCTCAGTGTCATGTCAGGTGCAGAACTCACTGAGGTGGACGTGCAGAAGGACAATGTTAAGGTCCTTGCTGAGGACAGAAAGATCCACTTCAGAGAGTGGAAGGTCAAGTGGAGATCATGATGACACAGCAGGCATTAGAGCCAAGCAGTCTGATGAAGGGTCTCAGGCTGAAACATTGAACCTTTATTCCTCCCCATAGATGCTGTCTCACCTGATGAGTTCCTCCAACATTATGTGTGTGTTCCTCCTATTTTGTTAATATTTTTGTTACCAATTTATAATTATCTTCCAAGTGTTAGGAACATTTAAAACGTTTAAGTGAACCTTTGCACTACTGCCATCCGTGGCTTTGTGGTTGCATTCTCAAACTCTACCCATTCTAAAGACAAGTAAAATCTTTACCCTGCATAATGACGGAGTACTGATCACTGAAGCTCTTATGAGATTTTAAACCATTAGCTCTTTTATTTGAATGTATTGTAATAAATCATATGGCACTCTGCTGAAGAGGAGTAAGGGAGTACCCTGATATACAAGCTAATATTTACCTATTAAGCATCATTAAAAATTGTTAAGGACATTATCCTTGCATTTCTAGCTTATTTCTGTATACAAATCAGCAATTCCTCTAGAGGACACAACCTTGTCATGCTTTGGAGGCTTCTGTATCTCAGTGACCCGTTGGTTGCAGCTGAGGCTTTATGTTTTGGCTCTCGGTAGGTCACTCTTGCCAAACAGGTCAAAGGGTAGAGGTCAGGCTAAGAGAGGTCCACTGGTCCTCCAGGTTTGGGGGTTCAGCTCAGAGCTAACATCACTGACTGGGGAAACAAGACTGTTACAGACACAGCAATGAAGTATCCTTCTGCATCTGAATGCAACGGTATTCCTGAGTCTTCACCCAGGACTTGTATGACTGATGGCAGCGCAAATTGAGAGGAAGCTACTGACATGATGAAGGAACACCACCAGAGGTGGAGGAACTAGCCTAAACATCAGTGGTGTAATGGGCAGTACAACTAATAATAATAAAATTAGCAGTTGTTACATTACGTCAGTTCTTTGAGGCATACATACATGGTGAACTATGCTCATTAATCTAAGTTCTCTTTTTCTTAAATAAAAGGCAGAAACTATTTTAACAAACTGAGGGTGAGAAATGGGGAAGTCAGTTAGCACATTCCTTTCCCTATTAAAACAAACTCCAATATCAAATCACCATTCTGTACACCAGATAAATCAGACTGAATTCAAGCCAATTGAGATTAAGAGTTGGTGCTGTCAGAAAGCAGGCAACATTTTTATTAGAGTGCATTCACATTATACAGAAAATCAAAACAAATGTCCACCTTTGTCAGTTTCATAATTAAAGCCTGGGAATCCAAAATATTTGTTTTTACTCAGCTGCATACCACAGAGTCACACAAGCAATTACAAACAAATTAACCTTCTGATCACATATAAAGGAAGTGTAAAAAATTATTTGCTATGGATAGAGAGATGCTGAAATGTTCTGTAAAAAAATCAACTAGGAGTGAATGAAAATTAAAAGATTCCAGAAGCTGGAGATCTAAAATAAAATACAAGAAACATTCAGCAGGACAGACAGCATCTGTGGAAAGAGAAACAGAGTTAATATTTCAGATTAGAGAACATCAGAACTGGCAGAGAAGAAGTTTTAGAGAGAATAGAGGAGGGACAGATTGGACAAAGGAAAGACTTCTGAATACCAGAGATTCTGCAGATCAACGCACATAAACTGCTGGAGGAATTCAGCAGGTCAGGCAGCATCTATAGAAAAGAGTAAACAGTTGATGATTCGGATCAAGACCCTTCATCAGGACTGAAGGGTCTCAGTACGAAACATCAGCTGTTTACTCTTTTCCATAGATGCTGTTTGGCCTGCTGAGTTCCTCCAGCACTCTGTGCCTGTTGCATTGGACTTTTAGCATCTGCAGTTTTTCTCATGTCCATGCTTCTGCAGATGCTGGAAATCCAGAGACTCTGATTGGAGGCCTGTGACTAGTGGAGTGCCGCAGGAATCAGTGCTGGGTCCATTGTTGTTTGTCATTCAGATCAATGATCTGGATGATAATGTAGTAAATTGGTTAAGCAAATTTGAAGATGACCCCATGAATGAGGGCATAGTGGACAGCAAGAAAGGCCATCAAAGCTTGCAGCAGGATCTGGACCAACTAGAAAAGTGGGCTGGAAGATGGCAGATGGAATTTAAAACAGACAAGTGTGAGGTGTTGCACTCTGGGAGGACAAACCAAGGTAAGACTTACATGGTGAGCAGTGTGTTAGGACAGATTTGGAAACACAGACCATTAATTCCTTCAAAGTGGAATCACAGGTAGATAGGTTCATAAAGAAAAGCTTTTGGCACCTTGGCATTCAGAAATAAAAGTATCGTGTACAGGAGGTGGGATGTTCCATTGAAGTTTTGCAAGGCATTGGTAAGGCCTAATTTAGAGTGTTGCGTCCAGTTCTGCTCACCCAGCTACAGGAACAGTATCAATAAGATTTTAAAAATGCAGAGAAAGTTTACAAGGATGTTGTCAGGACTTGAGGATCTGAGTTACTGGGAAAGGATGAATTGGTTAGGACTTTATTCCCTAGAGCATAGGAGGATGAGGGGATATTTGTTAGAGGTATTCAAAATTATGAGGGCATCGATCAGGTAAATGCAAGCAGACTTTTCCCACTGAGGCTGGGTGAGACTATAACTAGAGGTCATGAGTTAAGGGTAAAAGGTGTAATGTTTAAGGAGAACATGAGGGAGAACTTATTCAGAGAGTGGTGTGAGTGTGGAACAAAATGCTAATGGAAGCGGTGGATGTGAGTTTGATTTCAACATTGAAGAAAAAATTGTATAGGTACATGCATGGGATGGGTATGGAGGGCTCAGGACTGGGTGAAGGTTGATGGGACTAGGCAGAATAGATGGGCCAAAGGTCCCTTTACTGTGTCTCTATTCTATGTCTCTAAAATGTTGGAGGAACTCAGGTCAGGCAGCATCTATGGAGAGGAATAGACAGTTGGCATTTTAGGCCAAGACTCTTCATTATTTTGAGGGAATATTTCTGACAAGCTGAGACCATGCTATTGGGTTGATAGCTTATGAGGGCAGTTAGATAGGGACAGAAAAAAGAGGATTGGGTTTGGGGTGGGGATAAAAAAAAAAGAGAGGTGGCTTATTAATACCTTTTGCTGCAAGACCATGACAGCTTGCAAACATTTCATGAACTCTAGGCCTTAAAAACATTTTGGATACAGTTCCCTACTACCGAGCATGAAGGAAAACAGGTGCTCCCATGCATGGTCTATCTTTAACTTTACGGTTTCCCACACCTTTATTTGTTTCTACCACTGGTTTAGTGCTAATCCGGTGTAGATTTTTTTCTGCAATAGATTGTTTCGAGGCTTCAGATTGGTTTCTGGTGCAATTATCGTGAGTGATGAGTCATTACCACATACCTGGATTGTAAACACAAGGGAATGTGCAGATGCACAAACCAAGTACTGGAGGAACTCAGCTGGTCAGGCAACATCTATGCAAATGAATTAACAGTTGATGTTTCAAGCCAAGACCCTTCATCAGGACTGGAAAGGAAGGGAAAAGACGCCAGAATAAAAAGGTGGGGTGAAGTGAAGGAGGATAGGTGAAACCAGGTGAGGGAGGGGGTTGAAGTGAAGTTAGGAGGTGATAGCTGGAAAAAGTTGAAGGAGGAATCTGACAGTAAAGGAGTATGAACAATGGGAAAAAGGGAAGGAGAAAGAGCACCAGGGGGAGCTGATAGGTAGACGAGGAGAGGAGAAGGGGGAGAGAAAGTCCTTAGTTATGATGGGTAGAATGTACACAGAGGGGCTGATCTCTTGCAGATAATTGTGAAGGGCTGCAAGTAACCAAGGCCTTTTCTCAATGGTAAGTATCCTGAACAGTAGGTAATAAAAATAAATATGAAAGTCATCATGTTTTCAATCTGCACAATTCAGGATTACAAGATCAAATATTTCAAAAGTCACAGAAACAAACCATTTTACTCACCTAATTTTGGCATCAGTGACTTTCCAGTACGACTTCTTGTGCCCTCCACAAAGAATTCAATGGGTGCATCGCCATTCTGAAAAATGAACTTTAAGTTAATACAGAAGCTTTGACTGCAGTGAAAACATAGCATCCGTTAGAATCAAACAAATCATTTCTATGCAGAGAAAGATTTTTACCAGAAGTAAAAATCTGGTAAAAAATTAAGTTTATTATCAAACTACATGTCACCATATACTACCCTGAGATTTTTTTCTTATGGCATTCAGGGTAGAACAAGGAATATAATAGAATCAGTGAAAAAGACTGATCAGCAACCAGTGTGCAAAAGAAAGCAATCTATGCAAATAAATAAACACAAAACTAATAAAAATAGTTACTCACAATGCAAATTTTTCACTATGTAAATGTGCAAATCATGGGACTAATTTGGTGCTCTTTGAGCAAAGCTTATTATCACAATTAACAGGCTAGGTGCGGGTAATGCAGCCCATAGAGCCTACTTTGCTATTCAATAAGATTATGGCAGAACTTCTATATGAAAAGACTGCCAGTAGGGTCACTGAAACTTCTTTCCTTTTGAGAAAAGGGGCCTCGTCTGTTCATTCTTTCCTGTCAAGTTCACTTATCTTGATTTCTTTAATGGACAAAAATTCATTGATTTCTGGTCAAAATGGTGTCTGTGAACAATGATTTCATGGGGAACATCTTCTAGATAGCAAATCTTTCCAATTATTTCACTTTTCCATGTCTTCTGCCTGTTCTTTTTGTCTTATTTCCTTTATGGAAACTGTTGGGAGCCTGTGATGTACAATTCAAATCTTGACTGAAGGATCCTGTGCTGTGTCCGGAAAGCTGCCCCATGGAGATCAGAGATGGGGGGCTGACAAGGTCCAAGAAAACAAGCTGACTTGTAGAAAGGACAGAGACGAAGTGCAGGGTCATGAATGACTCCATCTCGAAGCGGTGAGGAAGACTGAAGCATCCAGGTGAACACAGATGTCAGTGATGGCTTGGTGTGAGACAGCTGGCAGCTGGATCAGCAATTCAGTCCCGGGTGGACGGTACTCGGCCCTAGATCAGCAGTCACTCTTTACAGAAAGAGTGTGGTGCGGCTGCTCTCCTTGTATGCAGCAAAAAGATGTTTCCCATATTCTAAGATTTATGTGATTATTGGACTGTATATCAGCTTCCTTTTTTCAGTGTTTTCTTTCTTGTGGTCAATTGGTAGGTGGGTGACCTGTTAATTTTTTATTCGTGGGGGGTTGGGGATTTGGTGCTACTGTCACTGTTCTTTTCTGCAAGTGAAGGGGTCGGGGATTATGTGTAGAGGATTGTTGATTGTTTTAGTGACTGTTTTCTGCTGCAGGATTTTGGGATTTAGGAGTTTTTTTTCTTTCTTTTTCATACAGTTTGGGGGGGCTAGGGTGTTGACATCTTTTCTTTACTTTACTTTATTGTCACCAAATAATTGATACCAGAGCGTACGATAATCACAGTGATATTTGTTTTTGCGCTTCGCACTCCCTGGAGTGCAAATCATAGTAAATATAATAACATTTTTAATTATAAATCATAATTAGAAAATAGAAAAGGGAAAGTAAGGTAGTGCAAGTCAGGTCCAGATATTTGGAAGGTACGGCCCAGATCTGGGTCAGGATCTGTTCAGCAGTCTTATCACAGTTGGAAAGAAGCTGTTCCCAAATCTGGCCATATGAATCTTCAAGCTCTTGAACCTTCTCCTGGAGGGAAGAGGGACAAAAAGTGTGTTGGCTGGGTGTGTCTTGTCCTTGATTATCCTGGCAGCACTGCTCCGACAGCATGCGCTGTAAAGTGAGTCCAAGGATGGAAGATTGGTTTGTGTGATGTGCTGGGCTGTGTTCATGATCTTCTGCAGCTTCTTCCGGTCTTGGACAGGACAACTGCAAACCAGGCTGTGATGTACCCTAGAAGAATGCTTTCTACAGTGCACCTATAAAAATTTCATCGACACCCATGGGGGTCTTTCTGTGTTTAATAGCTCTCTGGAGCAGACAAATATCAGAGTTGTATTATTCATGCATATTTTGACAATAAAATGAACCTTTGCTCAGCCCTTCAAGGTAGGTAACTTAAAAGCACTAGGTAATGTCTGTGCAGACTACATATCAATTAAATAAAAGCACACACGTGGGAGAACGTTTAACTGGTGTATTCACTTTGCAGCAAGAGAGAGACAAAGAACAATGTGCATACATAGTCAACATATCAATACGTAGTGCTAAGGTGGGGGGGTGGAGGGGGGGGGTCATTGCTCTGAAAGAAACAGATCCAACATTACACACTACATCCCCTTCAAAGGAGGTTTCTCCTCATCTCAGAATCGTTAATCTGGGACGTTTTCTCTGTTATTCTAGTGTCCTGGTTGTTCCTTTCAAGAAAACTGTACTCACCAAACAGTTGCTACCCAGCATTTCTAATAAGGTCTATTTCTGCATGTCCCTCCATTCTCAGCATGTTCATGTGTCTGTCTAAATGCTTCTTATTGTACCTACAACACCATTACTCCTAGCAGCTCATTCCAGGCATGTACCACTCTGTGTAAAAAAAGCATCCCTGCACATCTCCTTTACATTTTTTCCTCTCACCTTAATGCAGTGTTCTCTGGTTACCATTTCTACCCTGGGGAAAAGATCTTATCTACACTATTTATGCTTCTATATTTTAGAAAACATGTAACAGCTCTCCCCCCAGCCTTTGATACTTCCCTTATATTCCCGCCTCTCATTATAGCTTAACACTCTAATCCCAGTAAACTTCTTCTGAATCCTTGCCAAAGCCTCTACAATGCAGAGTCTACATCATTCCAGTAACTGTTTAAAGGGAACCTTGATTTTAATATAACAATAATAAATGGGCCAAATTACAAAACACAGTATTCATAAAAGAATACTGAGTCATTGAGACTGGAGGCTAAAGATGGCCTATACTGGAGTTAGAGGGCTGAGTATGTGTGTACGTGGATAGGAGGGAGGAAAGGGGTTTGTCGTGCTGTTGTTGCTTTATCGCTTAGTATGTTCTGTTTTGTTGTAATCTGTGTTGCCCTGCTGAAGATGGCAGGCTTGCTATGCTGACATTTGCAGGCTGCCCCCAGCCCATCTTTGGGCATGTTGGTTTTTAAACGCAAATGTTGCATCTCACTGCATGTTGTTCTCATGCATATGTGATAAATAAATCTGATTCTCAATCAGCATCACTCGTAAACACAATACTGACCCTTAGAATTGTTTTCACATATTCAGAGAAAACAGCCCAATAAAGTCTATCTCCTCCAAATGAACGTCGAATGAAAAAAGCGCCCGACATCCTCAGCATCTCACCGACTATTTTCATTCCCATAAAATCTGAAGAGGAAGCAGAATAATTGTTCAAATACAGATTATGAGAAATAAAGATCATGCCAAGTTGAGCCATATCCCACTCTTCAAAGAGCAATTAACTTTATCGCACAGAGTTTCTATATTAAAATTGATACTTGCCCATTCCAGCAGCAATAACTGGCAAGGAGAGGTCATAAGTGTACATTATATATGACAACATGAGGAAGTCTATGTAGCTGCGATGGCTTGGTAGCAGAACAACTGGATACTCTTGAATAGCCTGATGGAGCTGAAAATGAACATTAACAGTCTCAGATCCTTATTTAATACATATGAGCCATATTTTAAAGAAAAATGGTTCACTAAAATGCAAAATGTGGCACCATGAGCATTATTTAACATGGTACAGGAAAGTTGATCTACTTAATGGCAACATTTTGATATTCTAAAGCTGAGGTTCCTAGCCTTTTTTAAGCAATGGACCAATACCATTAAGCAAGGGGTCCATGGACCCCAGGTTGGCAGTCCCTGCTCTAAAGAGATTATAATTGTGGAAAGACAGACCCTAGGATTGGAGGGTGTTGCCCAAATAGTATAGAGGAAGCTGGCCATTATTTTCAGCATGGGTCAAGCACGTTCACCATATCAAAGACAAAGTATGTATATGTCACCTCAAGATTTATTTTCTTACAGGCATTCACAGTAGAGCAGAGAAATACAAAGGACAAATGCATGAAGGTCATAACAAGACCCTAACACCTGAAGGGATGGGGAGAGAATTCAATGTTAATTATCAAAAATTTGTATAGTGCCTTAAAGGAAGAAATACATCCCATTGACTGAATCCATTTTGATATAATAGCTTCAGTATCCTGCTTTCAAACCTGACACTTGGGTACTGCGTCCAGTTTGCACATTCATCCTGCCACCACATAGACAGCCCTTCGGTTCTCCAGATTCCTCATATAAGCCAAAACTGGTAAGTTCACTGGCTTCTGTGTACTGGTCATGGAGAGGGACAGGGTTAATTAGGATGCAAGAAGAAAAGTGAAAATGGTGAAGATGTTTGCTGTTGACTGTCGGCTGAAGGCCGTTTCCATGACTCCATCTTCTCCACAATTTTTAAAATCCGATTGCAAGAAAATAATCCTTGCAAATCATATGCCTTTACTTTCAAAGTGATACCATCTGTAACTTTCATAGTCAGCCAGGAAAGATGCAACCTTCTAAAGAGCTTCTCTTTCTCACCAGAATAACCATTGCACAGAATTATGGAACTTTTCTTTAAATGTCTGAAACTACCGATCTATAATTTTAACCTTCTCTAGTCCACTTTAATGAACCACTTATCCTTACCATTGTTGTTGTTTTATTTCATTTAGGACAGTAGTTTCAGACCAAAGTTTCTTTCTGAAACTGAATCTGAAGTTCTACTACAATCACTCTTTGGGGAGGGGGTGGGATCTTCTATTGAGTCTTACCATGAACAGGGCGGTTATTATTCATGAAAGCATACCCAACACATTTGCTTCATGTTCTTCAATTCTTCAAAAAGTATAGATGCAAAAAAGAAACATGGGTTCTTTTTGAAAAAAATAAAATATTTCTCCTGGGCAACCCCAAAGTGTTAAATATCAGCAAAAATAAATTTCAGCAGAAATATTTGCAGAGTGTTACTGGACAATATTACAAAACACAGAACTAACCTTCTGAATTCCTTCTTCATTTACATGTACTTTCTGAAAGAGGGCTTTAAAGATTTTGCTCAGAGTGAATGCAAAGAATCGTACAACGCTTAAGTGAAGACTGTGGCCCATTTTCTCCAAAATGTCAGCTGCTTCATCACTGATAATATCCATGGATTCACCAGTTTCTTTTGCTAGCTAGAAATAAAACATAACATTTCAACAACATCTTACACAGACAATTTTCAATATCCTCTGATATTTCCCTGAATTGACAAGAAGTTTTTTACCATAGCAAGTAAACAGTAAACGACCTTTGAAGGTGGTGTTTCCAAGTGGTCTGTTTACTCTCTAGTAAATTGGAGGAGTAACGAAATGCACAAAACTTGTTCTGGAAAGAATGATTAACTATATTCAATAGCTTATATAGTTATAGTTAATATTTTATATTTTATACGAACCGATCAGATTTGTTTACTGTGGTGTATGATCTCTCATTCACTTTTCTTAAAACAGTGATATATTGACAATTATCCATACCTAATGAATTGGTTCAGAGATTGAGAGAATTTTACCAGATTATAGTTATGGTATCGGCATCATTCACATCAATTCCTTTAGTACGCCAAAAACATTCACTCATGGGGATTTCTCACATTTAATGCCATTATTTTCTTTATCACAGTTATTTTGTTTTGCTCCCTGATGTTAGAATCCTCACAATTCTGATACCAGATAGACAGCTGACTGCTCCCTGAAATTCCTGCCAATGCCAGTATTGACAGTTCTGAATGCAATAAACAGAACCTGTCTTTATTTTGGCCAATTTTCAAATATATATTTCTAAGCAAACAGAACACATTTTCACGCTTCTTTCCAAACAGCTAGCAGAGATATGATGGGTCAAGTGGGTTCTCTCTATGTTTATTCCCCTGCATAATTATCATTTTTTTCTTACCACTGCTGAGTGGAGCTCAGTACCTAAACCCACAATCATAAGGTTAAGTCAAAAGCAAAGCAATTATATGATCGGGATGTCAGTATATCAATAGAATATACTGCTACAATTTCATTTAATGTTGCACAATTTTAATCAAGCTAAATCCTAACATTTATCATACCTGCTTGATAACATATTGCACAGAATCAGATTTCAACACGGCACTCCTAAGAGCACTAGGTGTTCGGGGCACAAGGTCCTTGTAAACCACTGGAGTGTAACATCGCATGGCATATTTCAGATCGCTGCTCTGCCTGCGCTCTTCCATCAAATCTTCAAATCGCCCTCGCTTATTCAGTGTTGTATCCTTTTGCTGCAATTCAAAAGCATAAATTAAAAACTAGAGTGAGATACATTTACAAATCCAGTCTGACATGAGAACTGGTCACAAGGGCTGGTCAGTTGGCACACCCAGAGTTCAGGGTCCCATCATCTTGGATGGGGTTCGATACCAAAGATCAAAGACTGAAGTTCAATCGTAAATCCGGAAGTTGTAGCTCGATTGCCAAAGACTAGAGAGTGAAGGCCCATTCTGGAGCTAGATGAGTGCAAGAGTGTGCAAGAGATTGCAAGTGTTTACGTGCGTGCAAGGGTGGGAGGGACAAAAGGGGTTTGTTTTGTCGTTGTGGTGTTGTTGCTAATTGTGTTCTAACTTGTTGTGTTCTGTGCAACATTGTGGGCACGTTATGTTGTTGCTAGAAAGCGTGGTGACTCTTGCAATCTTCCCCCAACCCCACCACCTCCAGCACTTCCTTGGGTGTTAACGTAAGTTACACATTTCACTATATTTGCTGTACATGTGATAAATAAATCTGAATCTGAAGATTATAAATTAATAAAATAAATATTCTCCACTACTTGTACCATACGGTGCTAAAAATTGAAGGGCTAGTGCTGTTAAACACCAAGATACACTTAAACTATTTTGGATGATGTTCAGTTGGACATTAAGTTCTTAAACAAACTGTGCAAGAGTTCAACAGAAATATTGGCTGTGATGTCACATGAAGTGGAGTGGATTTCCTGTTAGCAATTTGCAAGTTTCTTTATATTGGTGGTATCTTGCTAAGATAAAGAACACAAAGTTTTACAGTGTATGTGCCTCAAATATCTTGACAAAGAATCAGCAGAGGTTGGTTGAGTCAAGAGTCCTACCTCTATATACAGTTAGAGAGAACCCAATCGTGAACCCTAATCTACAATCTAAAATTACTTCCATTAATACTACTAATTACACACAAAAAAATTTTGTTACACAGAAGTGTTTAAACATGTCAGGCCACACAAGTATATATAGCGACAAAACAAAAAAAAAACAAGGAAATGATTTTCAGGAGCATCATAGCAGAAGAAAGGTAGGAAAGAATTAGGGAGATTCTGACATGTGATCCAGGCGACACAAAAGCTTGTTTATTCATGTACATGTCAAACTTGGCATGTCCCTATTGAAACTTAACAATCTTTATTGATGTACCACAGAAAGCATCCTCTCTGATTCATCAAGGCTTGGTATGGCAACTGCTCTTTTCTCACTGCAGCCATCAGGTAGAAGGTAGAAGAGCCTCAGAACTTGCACCACGAGTTTCAAGACAGTTACTACTCCTCAACCATCAGGCTCTTGAACAAAAGGGGATAACGACTGTCACTTGCCCATCCACTGAGATGTTCCCACAAACAATGATCCCACGTTAAGGACTCTTTATCTCATGTTCTTGTTATTTATTGCTATTAATATATATATATATTTATTTGCAGTTTGCTGTCTTCTGCACTCTGGTTGATCTTTCATTGATCCTGTTATAGTTACTTTTCTATAGATTTGCTGAGTATGCCCTCAGGAAAATGAATCTTGGGGTTTTATATGATGACATATATGTACTTTGATAACAAAATTTACTTTGAACTTTGCTCTGCTGAAGACCACAAAAATCTGCAAAGATCTGTGGACACAGCGCAGCACGTCACAGAGACCAACCTCCCCTACATGGACTCCATCTTTTCTCTTGCTGCCTCAGTAAAGCAGCCTGTATAATCAAAGTCCTCAGTGACCCCTCTTCCTACAGGGGGAAATACAAAAGCTTGAAAACACATACAACAGGCTCAAGGATAACTTCTACCCTGCTGCATTCAATGGTTCCCTAGTATGATAAAGTGGACTCTTGACCTTACAATTTACTCGGTCACGGGCTTGCACCTTCTCTGCAACCATAATACTGTAATATATTATTCTGAGTCCTGCCAACGGGTTTTGGCTTAAAACATCAAATGTAGTCTTTTCCTGGATGCTGCCTGGTCTGCCGAGTTCCTCCAGCATTTTGTGTGTGTTATTCTGAGTTCTGCTATTACTCTTCCATTCTACGACACTGATGTACTGTGATGAAATGATCTCTATGGATAGTCTACAAAACAAGTTTTCACACCATGACATCTTTCCATTTCCTACATGTCTGCTCTCATGACACATCTCCATCACCAGATTCCCTTTGTCCTCACCTTTAATCCTTTAGCCCCTCCACCCAGCATATCGTTCTTCACCATTTCATTCAGATCCAAAGTGATATCTTCCACTCTACCCCCTTTCAGTTTTCCAAATGGACTACTCTTTTTGTGACTCCTTGCTCTGCTCATCACCTCCCATCCTCCCCTCCCTGTCCTTTAGTAATTTATTCTGTAACTGTAGGAAGTGTAACACTTGTTGCTTCATCTCCTTCCTCACCACCATTCAGGGACCTAAGTGGCACCTTTAAGTGAGGCAGAAATTTACATGAACCTCTTCCACCCTGGTCTACTGTAGTCAGTGCACTCAACATGGCCTTCACTACAACAGAGGAACAAAGAACATAATCGATGACCATTTAGCACATTGATGTTCTGTCCATAACAGTGTCCAGCTGCGTAGTTTTGATTCTTCTTCCTGCTCAGACTCTGGTCTGTCTGTCTTTAGCTTTCTCCATTGCTATTTGTGGCCAAACACAAATTTGAAAAACAAATCTTGTATCTGATTGGACAGATGGCACCCAATCATATGCAAGGTAGTGTACTGGTTAGAGTAACACTTTATAGCACCAGCGATTGTGATTGGGGGTTCAATATGTAACACTGTCTGCAAAGAGTTTGTATGTTCTCCCTGTGACAACATGGGTTTCCACTGGGTACTCCAGGTTCTACCACATTCCAAACGTTTGGGTTATCCAAACAATGCATTTCACTGTATGTTTGGATGTAAATGTGAAAAATAAAGATAATCTTAATCTTTAAATCCTTGAATGCCAGATTCTCCAATTCCGGGTAACCAACATTGCCGGTGTTTTCCCCTACTCCCCCACGTGATCACTGTCCAACTAGGTATCTTCTTTCCTTTATTTACCTTTCCCATTCCCACACTCTCATACCTGGCTCCATTTTCCCATCATCACCACCTCCCCTGGTTCCACATTTCACACCTCCTTTATACTGCCACATACTAGGGACTTATCCTCTTCCTTCTCAATCCCAATGCAGGGTCTTGACCCGAAATGTCGACAGACAGTTCTTGCCTCCACAGATGCTGCTTGAGATGTGGAGTTCTTCCAGTTTATTGATTTCAACTCCTGATTCCAGCATCTGAAGTCTTTGTCTTCAAGGCCTACAGCTGTCATTCCATTTTGTAAACACTCCTGTAAACCATGCAGTTACCACTAGTTCTCTTCGGAGTCACTTTTTAACTTTCAAACAATCCTTCCATAACTAATCATTGTTTGTCTTGTTCATTAAAAAATCAGTTTTCTGTTTCTCACTATCTGATTTGCAGAAGTTGTCAAATTTTGTGATAATATACTTTAATGGAGCAAAAATTCAAGACACTCATTTAGAAAGCTATTTTAGAAATCAAACACTCATTTACAAATAGCAATTAAATGAAAATTTTAGGATTGTTTCACAGTTATGAGTCGACTTGGGTCAATGTCCTCAGATGTACTACTCATCCTTAGCAATAAAAGGATTATAAATTCAGTAAAATTATGAATTTATGGTTTGTTAAAGTTCAGGATGACATTTACCCCATTTAGTTGATGCCAGTTCTTTTTTTACCCGGCCATTCTCATTCTCCTCTTTCCCCACAGACCAAAAATATTTTTCTAACTCTTCAAATATTATCCAGTTACCTTTTAAAAGTCACAGATGAGTTGATCCACTGTGCTTTCAGTCTGTGTATTCTGGATAACAATTAATCATGTAAAATGTCTATTCTTAAATATGTTTGAATCTTTTGCCAATCTCTTTAAAAACTGTGCTTTGTTCCAATTAGATGGATTAAGGGCAAGTTTCCAAGGCCTTTTACTTTGGAAACTACTCACAAGCTTGCAAAATAAGATTTCTAGTATCACTTGATCATTTCCGGTCCACACGATTTATACCAGTCATTACACTCTCAACTATGAACTTCATTTCTTTTCAACTAGTTTCTTATTCATTTCCTGACTCTCTCTCAAGATTGCTTATCTCAGCTGTTTAAGACACTACATTTCTATGTTTCTATAATCTTTTCAGCCTTCAACAACCTGAGATATCACAAAACACATCCTGGCAAAAAGCATGTTTGAAACTTAGTCACCATCTGTCATGTAGCAAACAGATGTCCTTTTGCACAGCATACTCATATCAACAGCCTGACTACTAACACTAATTTCAGTGATATTTTCTAAGCCATAACACGACTGGATCAAGGCCTTTGCTTGAAGTCTCAGCTAAAGTAAAGCACCTTCAGTAAATAATTGCTTCAGTGATACCCTGAAATCTAACATTTGTGTATAAATATCTCAACCCACAATGTTCTGATTCAGATGACAGTGTCATCACTGACCCTTAACTATTAAGGTCGTAAGAGAAAAGACAGCGTTCAAATGTCACCCACTGATTAAAACCACAATGTATCATTGGTGATCGAAGATGCATAGGCACATCTCCGAAAGCTAGATTTCTCTCTGCTGACATATTGACTGATTCACTATCCAATAAAATTTCATCAGCAATTCTTAAATGAAGAATGTGCTTCCCTAATCCATTCCGTTCTGCCTCTCGGGATTTATTTCACTGATGTTTTTGGGAATCTAGAATTTCCACCTCACAATTAAATGTTGTTATTCTCCATCTCTGTAGCTGTGGGCCAACCCTCCTCGAGTCCCACAGGCCTCGCAATCGTGAGCCTTCAGGCGGGGCCCAGGGTATGCTTCGCCTTCCCGGGCTCCATGCACGGAGACGGCGCCCAGCAAGCCACTTTCCTTCTATGAATACCGTCCCGCACTCACCGAGTAAAGGGACTCCACAGTCGAGCCCGCCATGGTGCTCCGGGCCATGTGAGGCATCCGCGGCTCATAATACCAAAACCTGTCACCAGCAGCCAGAAGGCAAACCACCACCCCCGCCAGGCCGCGGCTCCGCCCACCGTCCTCGCAACCAACCAATCGCTTTATCGCCTTCCCTCGAGCTACCGCAAGCTCCGCCCGCTGTCCTCCAACGAACAACCAATCGCATTGCCACCGCCCGCCCCTGCCAACCGCTTCCCAAACCTAATAAGCCCCGCCCTTATGAAGACGTCACGAGGCTCGGTCCACCTCACGTGGCGTGCGTCCCTCCCCGGTTTGATCGCCAGACGTCGGAAAACGCAGTGACATCAGAGACTGCGTAAAACGTCGGCGTGACATGGGGAAGGTATCTGCAATGGGTGAGCGTGATGCCGGCGAGGCCGAGCGGCGGCTGCTCGATTGCATCCTCGGTCAGCTTTATCAGTACGGTGAGTGAGTGAGTGAGGGAGGGAGAGAGGGACGGAGGCTGGGAGTGAGGGAGGGAGAGAGGGACGGAGGCTGGGAGAGAGGGACGGAGGCTGGGAGTGAGGGAGGGAGAGAGGGACGGAGGCTGGGAGTGAGGGAGGGAGAGAGGGACGGAGGCTGGGAGTGAGGGAGGGAGAGAGGGACGGAGGCTGGGAGTGAGGGAGGGAGAGAGGGACGGAGGCTGGGAGTGAGGGAGGGAGAGAGGGACGGAGGCTGGGAGAGAGTGAGGGAGGGAGAGAGGGACGGAGGCTGGGAGAGAGTGAGGGAGGGAGAGAGGGACGGAGGCTGGGAGAGAGTGAGGGAGGGAGAGAGGGAGTGAGGGAGGGCTGGGAGAGAGGGAGGGAGGGAGAGAGGGACGGAGGCTGGGAGAGAGTGAGGGAGGGAGAGAGGGACGGAGGCTGGGAGAGAGTGAGGGAGGGAGAGAGGGACGGAGGCTGGGAGAGAGTGAGGGAGGGAGAGAGGGAGTGAGGGAGGGCTGGGAGAGAGGGAGGGAGGCTGGGAGTGAGGGAGGGAGGCTGGGGCCACGCCGACTACCCGCACGAGTCGGTACAGAAGCAGCTGAAAGTGGTCGGCGGGGTCAGGCTGCGTTTGAGGGTTGAGGAGTGGAGCTGGTGTTCACACACACGCTAGGGATATTTAACCTACAGCCGCTTTGCTTTGGGCGAATTCAGCCGGTCAGGCAGCATCGATGGAGGGAAATCGACAGCTAACGTTTCGGGTCAGGACCCTTCATTTGGTCTCGAAATGTGATTTCTGTTTGACCCTGAATTTCTTTCGTGTATCAGTAATAAACCTGATTCTGATTCCTCCAACACTTACTGTGTTGCTCCAGATTTCCAGAATCTGCGGTCTCTTGTGCATGTGGTACGTCTTTGTACAATAAGATGGGCCTTTGACCTCACATTGTTGGCCTGCACTGTATTTTATCTGTAACTGATAAACTCTGCCTTCTGTTGCCTGTCCTTGTAATGTATCAATGTCTTCGGTTGTCCATCGGAATCCGATGACGACGTCCAGTCCTTTAACAGTGAGATCTTTGATGACTCTCAGTGTATCAATGTACGGATATTATGAAATGATCTGTATGGATGGCAGGCAAAGCCACGTTTTTCACTGCACCTCAGTACACAGGACAATAATGAACCCCCATAACCAATTATGGGAGGAAAGCAGATTACCTGGGGGTAACCCCAGATGTTCACAGCTCCACACAGAGAGTACCAGAGGTCATGTTTGTCAAGTGTACATCAAAACATCCAGTTAACTGTTGTTTGCATTAACACCCAAGGGTGTTCTGGGAGGCAGCCTGCAAATATCACCACACATTCCAGTGCCAAGATAGCATACCCACAGGCTTTTCCTGGCGGGCTTGCAGACATTCACAAACTCTGCTCTGGACAACAGCATTCAGATCCAGTCCTCAGGACTCGATCATGAATGTGAGGCCTCGAGGGATGGGTCTCTTGTGCTGTGAGCCGGAGACTCTGCTGCTGTGTGTTGGAGTTGGCCACAACAGACAGGATCTCCCGGTTGCCACCCACTTCAGCTCTGCTTCACATTCCCATTCGGATATGTCCATACATGGCCTCCTCTACTGCCATGATGAGGCCAAACTCAGGTTGGAGGAGCAACATCTCATAAACCGTCTGGGTAGTCTCCAGCCCCTTGGCATGAACATTGAATTCTCCAACTTCTGGTAATTTCCTCCCTCTCCCTTTCCCCCATCCAAGTTTCTCTGTAGCTACCTCCTCCAGCTGCCTATTACCTCTCATGATTCTGCCTTCTACACAGTGCTTTCCCCTTACATTCCTTCTTCACCTTTCCCGCCTATCTCCTCCCCCACCCCTTGATCTTTCCTCTGATTGGGTTTTCACCTGGCACCTACCAGCCTTCTTCCCACCTTCTTCATAGGGTCCCTGCCCCCTCCCTCTTCAGTCCTGACGAAGGGTCTTGGCCCAAAACGTTGACTGCTCATTTCCATGGATGCTGTCCGACCTGCTGAGTTCCTCCAGCGTGTTGCTTTGACCACAGCATATGCAGAGTACTTTGTGTGTTGGAGTCAGACTGTCGAGAACTTGTGGAGTTCACAGAGCTCTCAGGAGTCACTGAGATTGGTTGGCTCTGTATTTACAGGTCATGATAGAGAGAGTGCAGTAACAGTTCAAGTGATTGACACCTATACTATGGGTCTGTCCCTGAGACTATTCATGCTGACACAAATGATATGGATTTCATGTGGCAAATAAAGCTGATCTGTAAAGATCAAGGGTCAAAGCAGAACTGATGGTAAATGTAGATGTCTGAGGGGCTGAACAGCTTGCTTGCTTTATTTATTTACTCACTCATTCCTATTTGGTGATACAGGACAAAACAGGCTCTTCCAGCCCAGCAATCCACCTGTTTAACAGGGCAATTTACAATGACTAATAACAGCTGGTATGCGTACAAACTCCTTACAGAGGATGCCAGAATTGATTCTAAACTCCGATGCTGTGAGTTGTAATAGCCTCATGCTAACTGCTACACTACCATGGTCTATGAACCAGATTTAGCGGCAGCTTGAACACACCCTCAGGAATTAGAATCAGGTTTATTATGGCTACTTGTGTCCTGAAATTTGTTGTTTCATGGCAGCAGTACAGTGTAATACATAAAATATAAATTATAAAAAATCTGTAAAGACAAGTAGTGCCAAAGCAGAGAGAAAATAGTGAGGTAGTGTTCATGGGTTCGTTGTCTGTTTTAAAAATCTGATGGCGGAGGAGAAGAAGCTGTTCCTCAAATGACGAGTGTGTGTCTTCAGGCTCCTGTACCACCTCGTGGGTGATGGGGGACCTGAATGATATGTCTCATCTTGAAAACATCCTCAGTGGCTGGTGCCCGTGATGGAGCTGGCTGAGTTTATAACTGTTGGATTTTGATGTTTTTGACCTGAGGTTCTTTAGGAAATCAAGCAAATGATACAAAAAGTGTAGCATCGTGATTGTTTTATTAAGCACTAATAGAACAAAGACAATTAGAAACAGGGAGAAGCAGAGGTTTAGCAGGGGAAGTAAAGAATAAAGAAGGATCTCTGGTCAAAATGTTAGCTGTTTATTCATTTCCATTGATGCTGCCTGACCTGCTGAGCTCCTCCAGCATTTTGTGTGTGTTGCTTTGGATTTCCAGCATCTGCAGACATTTTTGTTTAAAGGTTAGAGGTTACATGTTTGACTCTTCTTGTACCACAGAGATAAGAAACATTCCACTCAAATTTGTAGGTAAGAGTTAACCAATTGGAAGAGCCCCTATTCAAATAATGTGATGCCAGAAAAGCTTGCAGAACGATACAAAGAACTGTAACCACTGAGCAACTGCAAATACATACTGTGACCATTACCTAACGGCTGTGTGTATATTGGTAGTTATATAAAATACAAGCAGAAACTGTTAAACTGCACAGAAAATAACAATTATACAGAAAATCCAACTCAACCCTCTGCAGCTTTTTCTGATCCTGTGTGTGGCTCCTCCATACCAGGCAGTGGTGTAGCCAGTTAGAATGCTCTCCATGGTACCTCTGTAGAAAACCTGAAATGCATCGTGACCATTTGTTCCAAAACAGCCATTTCATTCCCAGTCTCCTTTATTGACTTTTTATTTAACATTGACTTACAGAGGAAGCTGATGCGGATAGAAAGAAGAATAAGAAACCAAAACTAAAAGGTAGAAAAAGCAAACTAAAGGAAACAGAGGAGAAAACGTTTGGCTCTGAGCCTCAACCAGTGCTACCCACTAATGGAGAGCCCAGGACAGGTGATTTCCACACAAAGAAAAGGCTGATCTCTTCTGGTCAGACTCCAAAGTGCCTGGAAAGGCTGCATCAAGAGCTTCTTGATTCTGAGGATGACTGGACAGCAAGCACAAAGGACGAGGGAGGAAAAGAGCTGGATCGTCAGACTGTATCCGTGGGCCAAAAGAGGCCAGTGGAAGTTGTATGCTTCACGGATGCTCGCAAGAAAGAGAAGCCTCCACCTGTCACAGAGCAGCTCAATAAAGTATGTTTTACACATTATGTTGTTCCACCAGTTCAGCCCTGAAAATGCAAATGAGCAGCTCTCGCTCTGAACCTCTTTCCGCAGGTTCTCACAGCCAACTGCTAACCAGCTCTTGTTTCCATCTGGTATGGTGAGTCAGTCAGGGTCATCTGCTGTATCTTGTGCTCCTGGTATGGCCTCTCCTACGTTGTTGAGGCCAGATGTAGATTGGCGGACTGCTTCGTCAAACACCTTTGCTCTGGTCTGCCACATCAGACAGGATTTCCTGGTGGCCACCTCTTTCAATTCAACTTCCTATTTCCATTCTGACTTGTTAGTCTATGGTCTCCTCTTCTGCCACAATCAGGCTGGAAGACCAACACCTCATCCTGCTTGGGTCTCCTCCATCCTGATGGCATGAATATCAATTTTTTGAACTTAGGGTAACATCTCTCCTCTCTTTCCATTTCCCATTCTGTTCCCCACCTTCCCTTTAGTTTTTCCTCATCTCCCCATCACCTCCCTCTGGTGCCCCTCCTTCTTCCCTTTATCCCATGGTCCACTCTCCTCTGCCTATCAGATTCTTCTCCCCTCAACTCCCCCTCCCCCCCCACAACCACCACCACCATCACCTTTTTCTGGCATCTTCCTCTGCTTTCTTTCCAACCTCGATGCGGGATCTTGACCTAAAATGCCAATTGTTTGCCGATGCTGCCTAAGTTTCTGAGATCCTTCTGCATTTTGTGTGTGTGTTGCTCAAGATTTCCATCATCTGTAGAATCTGTTTCTATCAGCCATTTCCTCCTGTCTCCTAGTGTCCAGGGTCCAGGACACAGGAGACTGGGTGGTAGTCAGGAAGGGGAAAGGGTTTAAACATCCATTGCAGAGTGGCCCCTGTGGCCATCCACCTCATCAACAGGTATATCACTTTGGATACTGTTGGGAGGAAAATCACAGTGGGCAGGTCTCTGACTCTGCGATTCAAAAGGGAAGGAGGAGAAGAGGCAGGCTGTGATGATAGAGGATTCGTTAGATAGGGAAACAGAAAGGTAGTTCTGTGAGTGAGAACAGGTTTCCTGGATGGTATGTTGCTCCCTAGGTCTGGAATATCACAGATTAAGTCCTCAGCATCGTTAAGTGTGAGGGTGAACAGCCAGAAGTTGTTGTTCATGTAAGTAGCAATGACATGGGGAGGACCAGCGATGAGATTTTGCAAAGAGAGCTCAGGGAGCAGGATGCTAAGTTAAAGTGCATGACCTCCAGGGTTGTGATCTCAGGATTGCTACCTGTGCCATGTGAGGTCAGAAATAGGAAGATTATACTTTTTAGTATGTGGCTAAGGAGTTGGTGTATTAGGGAGGGCATAAGGTTTTTGGATCATTGGGCTCTCTTCCAGGGAAGGCGGGACCTGAATAGAGGGGGTGGTTTGCATCTGAACTGGAGGGGGCTAATATCCTAGCAGGAAGATTTGCTAATGCTGCATGGTGGGTTTTAAACTAGAGTTGCAGGGAGCTGGGAACCAGAATGTCAGATCAGTTGGTGAAGAGGTTGTGGAGACTGATGATGGTAAGACCTCAAACAAAGTCAGGAATCAAAAGAATGGCTAGTGTGCTGAGCTGTGTGTATTTCAATGCAGGAAAGACAATGAGGCTTGGTTGTGGAACAAGCAACTCTATTCCAACATCCATTATTGTAGATGTGACATTGGGAGGGATTAGAGGAGGAGGGCTGGCATTACTAGTCATGGAAAATATTCCTTCAGAACAGACTGAAGGACTTGTCTAGTGAAGCGTAATGATTCGAACTGAGGAAAAAGAAAGGTATGACCACATTAATGGGGCTGTATTACAGACTACCCAAGAGTCCAAGGGATTTAGAGGATCAAATTTGTAGTGAGATAGCAGTGTGTTACAAGAAACATAAGGTTGTGCTTGTAGGTGATTTTAACTTTCCACATATTGACTAGGACTCCTTATACAGTATGTAGAAGTCCCATCAAGAGTGTGTGATACTTGATTTGCTATTAGGGAATGAGACGGGACAGGTGCAGAAGTTTGTGTAGGGGAATGCTCTGCATTTATAATGCCATTAGTTACAAGATAATAATGGAAAAGGATCAGTCTGGTCCTTGGGCTGAGAATCTAAATTGGAGAAAGGCCAAGTTTGATGTATCAGAAATGATCTGGCAAGAATGTATTGGGACAGACAGTTTTCTGGTAAAGGTGCATGTGCTAAGTGGGAGGCCTTCAAAAGTGAAATTTTTGAGAGTATAGAGCTTGTTTGTGCCCGTTAGAATAAAAGATAAATATAAAATATAACAAGTGAAGGGAACCTTGGTTTTCAAGAGATATTGAGGCCCCAGGTAAGGAATAAAATGAGGTGCCTAGGACATACAGGCAGGTAGGTACAAATAAGAGGCTTAGGAAGTATAAGAAGTTCAAGAGAACACTTAAGAAAGAAATCAGGAAGGCTAAGAGAAAGCATGAAGTTCGCAAGAAGGATGTGATGGAGTGAGAGATTTGCCATTAACTGTCTGGTTTAATGATTAGCCACAGTTTGCTGGGTTGGAAAATCCCAGACTATTGTGTTGCAAAATTGATGGAGACAGCACGACAGCATTGCAGTTAGCGTCATGTTTTTGCAGTGCCAATGACGTGGGTTCAATTCCCACTGCTGTCTGTAAGGAGTTTGCCCGTGACCTGCAAGGGCTTCTTCTGGTTGCTCTAGTATTCTCCCCCCCCCCCCCCTTTCCGAAGCTGTATGGGTAGTAGGTTAATTGGTCACATAGGTGTAATTGGGCAGTGTTAGTTCATTCTGTAAGAAGAGGCTGTTACCGTATTGTATCTCTAAATAAAAATACCATTAAAACACAACAGTTAGTTTAATTGGTCATTGTAAAGTGTTCTGTGTGATTGGGTTGGGTGGTGGTGCAGCTCGTTGGGCTGGAAGGGCCTGTTTGTGCTCTATCTCTAAATATATAAATGAATAAAAATAAACATAGGGTGCAAGTTATGTGGCAGCTTAAAATGTGAATTAAAAGACCTAGAGTAGGAGAAGATTCTTGTTTAATACTGATATTCCTCAGTTATTGTGCAACTGGTTCCCCTCGGGGACAGTACTGTTGAAGATGGTTGACGCTGACTAATTTTCTGAAAGACTCAAATATCTACCTGCCCCCTGCTAAACTACTACTTTATGCACAGTATAGAGCGGGACAGGTGTCCATACTGTAGGAAAATACTGCAACAAAAGGTGCCTTTTCAGCAGATTTAAAAGTTGAAACAATGACTTTATATCTTTACACATTTAGGTGACAGCTACAGCTGAGGAGAACAACATGAAACAAAATGCATTCAGTTTGGAGAGGGTAAGTCTTGTATCAGTTACTTTGATTTTGGTATGTAATCCATTGATTCAGTCTTCTGTGCCGAGGCACTCAGAAACATCTCATGTTTTGTCAAGCTTTTACAGGTCTTATAAAGGTTAAAGAATATTATAGTGATTTTTGGAAGGAAAAAATTATAACATCATGTGGAGGTAGTGGAAGGAGGGGCTCAGATTATTTGCACGGGCACATTGGGTCATTTGTGTTAACATTTAGGACCACCTAAGGATGTGTTGGGGACAGCTCACATATTCTGGTGCCACCATAGCTCAACAGAACATCAACAATCAACAAAACAACGGCAAAACAAACCTCTTTCTTTCCTCCCCACCCACTCTCACAGACAGTCTTCCAATCCCAGGACAAGCCTCCAGGCCTCTGACTTATAGATCTAGGGCTTCGGCCGTCAGCCCCTGCAGAGTGACTGCTGGTCACAACCAGGAAGAATGGTGAGAGTGTGAGTGGGTTGTGCCGTGTGAGAAAGGTTGCCCACACTAATTCATTCCCACTTACCGTATCCGCAAAGCATACACACCCAGCCCTTGTAGGCAGACACCATTGAGCTCAGTAGGTTGGCGGACCCATGAGAGAATCGCTGACCAGGTTCACTGAGAAGAAGCTCGCATTGTGCCTCCAGTTCTTCACTCCAGAGCTGTCAGTTGAACACTGTTCATGGGACTCCACAAGCCTCACTGTTGGTGCCTTTTTGCCTTTTGCTTTACAGGCCCGTCTGGAAGTGCACAGATTTGGCATCACAGGTTACAAAAAAGAAGAACAGAGGATTTTAGAACAAGAAAGAGCCATTATGCTTGGTGCTAGGGTAGGTCAAAAC
This sequence comes from Hypanus sabinus, assembly GCF_030144855.1. Lineage (NCBI taxonomy): Eukaryota > Metazoa > Chordata > Chondrichthyes > Myliobatiformes > Dasyatidae > Hypanus > Hypanus sabinus. The sequence continues at coordinate 80,652,417 of NC_082715.1, read as the reverse complement.
AAAAACTTACCTCAGGCAGTTAATCTGGTCAACCATTCCAGTTAACCCCACCCCACTCTATCTGTTACCCTCATTACTGCACTGTAAATACTTTAAACTACTTTTATAATTTACCTTGTAAATACAGTCTGGTATTCATGTATTTATGCACATTTTATTCCATATCTGAACTTTAACCTCCAACTTTAATTTTTATATAATTCCTTATTCTTTTTAATTGTTGAAAATTGTTTTTGTTATACACCACATCAAATTCCTAATGCATGTAAGTGTGTTGTATATAGTGAATGAATTTGATCCTTGATGCATGCATATTTGTTTGTGTCCTGCTGTAGTTCTTCATACCAATGTCTCTCTTCACCAGATTGATCCACATAGGAGAGTATCGACCTACAGTGTTTGAGAGAAAAGTTAGAAGAGGGCTGAGGAGTCTAGCTCTTTGCTCTGGCATTCAAATACGTTTGGGGAAACTTGATCCTATTTCCATTTTCTGTTTGCTGCTTTATTTGTTTGAATTCTTTAGACTGTGGGAAGAAACCTGAGAACCCAAAGGGAACTGGCATTGTTATGGGAAGAACTCCTTACAGACAGAATTCTGACAGAATTGAACTATGAATTCTAATAGCGTCGCACTATGCTACAAAGGCACCCTATGTGCCACACTGAAAATTGTCAACATTGTAATCATCATAGATGTTTAAATTTGAAAATCACAATTTAAACTTAACAACCCTTTTGCTATTTTTATTTCAGCCCCCAAAACGCGAATATGTAAATTATAAAACTTACCAGGAAAGGATGAAAAATAAGTCTACAGTGAGACAAGTGAAAATGGTTAGTGCTCTTTTATTGTTGGACATGTTTTCAACAGAACAAATTTATCCTGAACTTCAACATTGCTGCATCCTTGTGAAACATGTTTCAGAATATATTTGAATAATATTTGTAATTTGTTATTTTATAATTTGTTTATTGGTTAAGGGACAGCATAATCATTCAGTCACATCATATCTTTTTCACTTCAGAATGCAAAATTGGCCCCATCGAGGGAAAAGAAAGTAGATGAAAGGTGAGCAAGCTGTTGTGTGTTGTGTGTGGCAGAAGATCTGTGTTAGATTTTCTCTTTGTTAGATTTTCACAGAACATTGAACATTACAGCACAGTGTAGGCTTTATGGCTCTTGATGTTGTGCCAACCTATTAACCAACTCCAAGATCAATCTAACCCTTCCCTCCCACATAACCCTCCTTTTTTCCTGCCATCTATGTGTCTATCTAAGAGTCTCTTAAAAGTTCCTAATATATATGCCTCACCCACCATCCCTGGCAGTGGCAGTACCTCCCACTCTGTGGTTATGAAATAAAACTTACCACTGACTTCTCTCCATTCATTCTTTATGTGCTGTCATATGCCATAGGTGATAATAGTCTTAGCCATGATTTTTCTTGGCAAATTTCTCTACAGAAGTGGTTTGCCATTACCTTCTGGGCAGTGTTGTTACAAGATGGCGATCCCAGCCTTTATCAATACTCTTTAAAGATTGTCTGGCGTCAGTGGTCTCAACATCAAGATTTGTGCTATGCATATGAACATTTACCACCTACTCCCCTGGCTTCATGTGACCCTGATCGGGGGGTTAAGCAGGTGCTACACCTTGCCCAAGGGTACCTGTAGACTAATGGAGGAAGGGGTATTGTACACTTCCTTAGATAGAGGCATAGCTCCACCCTGCCACCCAATCACTCCTATCACCTTAATGTCATGCCATATTAGTGGCTATTTCCACTAATCTCTGGTTGCTTGTCTCTTTTAATTAACATCATCTTTGTTAGTACAGCTCGTGTTTTTGTAATATTTTATATGTGCGTGTTGTGGAATACAGAGTTCATGGGTCAGTTGGGATCAAAAATTACATTCTGATGTAATAGAGACTCAACCCTAAACATTAACAACTCCTCTGCTCTGCATTAGATGTTAATTGTCCCATGGAGTTCCTCAAGTAACTTGTTTATTACTCCAGATCCCAACATCTTCAATCTTCCCTGCATGGGAGGGAAAGGTTGGATCTTGGAGTAGGTTAAGAGATTGGTACGACATCGTGGGCCAAGGAACCTGTTGTATGTTTTATGTAAAATCCATCAATTAATCTCCAGTCAATTAGACAACTCACAGTTAACCTGGCTAGTTATAAGTATCATGTTATAACAAGCAAAGATACTTAACTTCTAACATTAATTGTAATTTGGTTTCCACAGGCGGAACAAAAAGGCTGACAGGTCCCTCACTGGACAGCTGGGAAGATTTAAAAATGGAGCGTTAATCCTCAGTGACAGTGACATCAAGAAACTCAAAAGCAGTTTGTCAAAACGCACATAGTTTTGTACAGTTCCAAATGCGTGGAAAAATAAATTATTATATGCAGACATGGCACTCAGTGCGTGTTTGTTTTCATTATGATGTGTGTTAGAAGTATTTCTGATTGATTTTCATTAATTATCAAAGCTGCTGCACCTAAAATTTATCTTTTATATTATTTCAGTTGTTTTTGGTAAATATGGTCAAAAAATGCCTACCCGAGAAGTGGATTTATTTGAAAATTACAGGAAATCATTGGAACAGTTTGTTGTACTGATAAATTACCTATAAATGGGTAAATGCACTTCCAAAGTTTAAATTTATTATCAAAGTTTGCACAGTATATGTCAACATGTACTTTTCTGAGATTGGTTTTCCTCATTTACTGTAGAGCAAGGGAATACAATAGAATCAATGAAAAAGTACACAGAAAAACTGAAACCATCATGCAAAGAAGACACTGCAAATATAAAGCAATACGAATAATAAATAAATCAACAGACATTCTCCAGATTACAAAATGGCTGTGATTGCTGGCGGCTATGTAACTGTCAGTTCATTCAATAAGGCCTGTTAAGTTTCATATTTCTGGAATATGAGCTCTGGAACAGGATGTTTCTTCCGAGCATTAGGATCATTGGCTACAGTCTTTCAAGTTTGCACTTTGTCCCAAAAAAAGTACAATGCTAATATTACTATAAAAGAGCTAATTTGGGACATAAAGCTTTGGACTATTTTTGAATAATTTGTTACTGAATCCCGCACAGTCCTGAATCAATAGCAAAGCACTGGGTGAGAATAGGCTTGAGTTTTCAGTTGTTAGTTGGTCAGCCTAGGACATCTTTTGATAGGGACTGAGCTGCTTCATCATAACAGGATTCTTTATAGTGGGAGGAATGGGGAAGTCTTGGATTCATAGCAGTGTGGAGGAATAGAGGGGTTTGTGTCCATAGATCCTTCAAAGTCGCCACAGAACTTGATAGGCTGGTGTGTTGGCCTTCACTTGTAAGAGGATTGATTTCAAGAGCAGTGAGGTAATGTGAACCTCTATAAAACACTGGTTAGACCATGTTTAGAGTATTGTGTTCAGTTCTGGTCACCTTATAGAAATGATAAATGCTTTGTAGAGGAAATTACCAGGATGCAGCCTGGATTGGAGAGCATATTGGTTGAGTGGGCAAGAGCTTTTCTCTTTAGAGGAAAGGAGGATAAGAGGTGACCTGATAAGGTGTATGAATTTTAAGGGATAGGACAGCCAAAGCCTTGGCCACAGGGTGGAAATGGATAAATGTGGGGGGTATAACTTTAATGTGATTAGAAGAAAGTTAAAGGGAGCAGATGACAGAGGTAGATGTCTTTTTACATGGAGAGTGGTGGGGGGGTGGTAGTGACTGATAGACATTTTAAGAGATTCTTCGGCCTGTGGATGAAAGAAAAGCAGTGGGCTATGTAGGAGGGATGGGTGAGATTGATCTTGGAGTAGATTAAAAGGTAAGCACGACATTGTGGGTTGAAGGGCCTGTACTGTGCTGTACACTTTATGTAATTTCCTGCCATGGTTCAGTGGTGATGCATGGACTTCAAGACCCACACAGCCACTTGAATGTAAAAGCTAGATTGAAATCCAGAGCCCAGTAGTGAAGAAGTATTGAATGATCAGAGGTGACATTTTCAAAAAGGTTCACAAACCAAAGTGTTGGGGACAATGGTGTGCAAAGTTATGAATGCTTCGAATTAGGAACATAGAATAGGCCCTTCGGCTCACATTGGTGTGTCGAATCAATTAGTAATCAAAACAGGTGGGTGAATGAGGATATGATGTTTTGGAAGAGCAAAAGAGAATTGAAATATTAAGGCTCAGAAGAGATGTATTAATTTATATTTTAATTTCAAACTAGGTTTCTATTAATGTTCCTTACTTTGAAAATTGATTAATGAGCTCATTGTTGCCACAGAAGCAAAAGAATGTGAAATTTTGCAAATGATAAACGAAGACAATGGACCTAGCATCTCTGGATGTATCCCAAGATAAAAATTTATGCCTGACTTTTAAAAGGCAAGAGAGGAATTTGCATGTGCCCTAACTATAATAATGCTCTTTGTGAATCTGGAGGACGAGAAGCTTTCTGATGTAGTGTTGTTAAAAACAGAGCAAGTCATAAACTCAGTAATTATAGGCCAGCCAGTGGTTTTTTTTAAATTACTAATTAACAAGATGTAGGTGTTGCCAGCTAAGCCAGCATTTATTGTCCATCCCTAACATTTAGAAGGGTTAATTGGAGGATAACTGGCATGAATTTATTAAGGGATAGCAGATTTGGTTTACGCAACTGAACTTTTTGAGGAAGTAACAAAGAATGTTATGGAGACTGTACCTGGCTGGAAGCCTGAGAAGAGTCATTTTCTACATCGATTTTAGCAAAGAGCTTGTCAAGTCCAATGTGATTAAGAAAGTAAATATTTAAGGGATTATGGAAAATTGGAATAAACAAGCTCAATGGGAGAAAGCAATGGTAATAGTAATTGGCAGGAGGTTGTATGCATTGGAGTTCCACAGAACTGTGACTAGTCCTCATGACTCTTGTGGAATGTATAGATTGGACTTAAAGATACAGACCACAGTTAAGAAGTTTGCCAATGATGCCAAATTGACAGTGTGGTTGTTAAGATGAAAGTTCTGGTTTGGGGAGAAAATAGCAGTAGATCATAATAGAAACATAAAACATCAGCAGATCAAGCAGCTGGGGATGGGGGGGAGAAAAAAGTATCTTTAAGTCAAGGACCCTTCACCCACACTGGAAAGTGAGAAAGTTCACATTTCAAAGTTTATTATCAAAGTACATATGTGTTACCATATACTATCGAGATTCATTCTCTAGCAGACATAGCAAAATAAGAAATAATTTGTAAAGAAATATTGTGTCAGGAATCCTTCCTAGACATACCTAACAAATTCCACCTCATTTAACTCTTTTGTCTTAAGTTGGTACCAATCACTATTAGGGAAGTTGAAGTCACAGTGTTATTTTTTAAAACCTGCCTCACCGTCTGTTCCTTAGTGTTGCTTGTAACACACAAAATGCTGGAGGAACTCAGCAGGCCAGTCAGCATCTCTGTACAGTTGATATTTCGTGCTGAAACCTTCGGTTCTTCGGTGTTTCTGTTGCTATTCCAGCACTTGGCCATGTGGTGTCCTGACAACAACCTGGCCCCTCATGCTCAGAAGACCAAGGAGATCATTGTGGACTTTAGGCATGCTAGGAGCCACACTTGCGCCCCATCTACATCAATGGATCTGCAGTGAAGCTGAAGCTTCAATTTCTTTGGTGTCCACATTTCCAAGGATCTCACCTGGTTCCGAACTCCTCCATCCTGATCAAAAAGGCACAATAGCGGCTACATTTCCTACGGAGCATCAAGAAAGCTCACCTCTGTCCCAGGACATTGACGGACTTTTATCGCTGTACCATTGGGAGCAAACTCACCAACTGCATCTGAGTGTGGTATGGCAATTGTCCCATATCAGACCGCAAAAGCACTCCAGCGTGTGGTGAAAACTGTCCAGCGGATTATCGGCACCCAATTGCCCATCATTGAGAACATCTACCATAAATGCTGCCTGGGCAGGGTGAGAAGCATTATCAAGGATACATCTCACCGTAACCATTGACTTTTTACTCTCCTCCTGTCTGGTAGGCACCCCAGGAGCCCCCACCCCCACACCAGAAGGCACAGGAAGAGCTTCTTCCCTGAGGTTGTGACCCTGCTGAACCTCACATTACAGCGCTAAGCAGTACTGCACCCATATTATACTGTCTCAGTTCTTTTATATTTGTGGGCTGTAGCCCCTACTTTTTACTCAGTTATTTTGTAAATAACACTATTCTTTGCATTTCTGATTAGACGCTAACTGCACTTCATTTGACAATAAAGTTAAATCTAATCTATTGCTGAATACTCCCCAGAGTGATTTATCCCTTCCTGTTTATGACTTCCACCCACACTGACTCAATAGACAAACCCTCAGTGACATTCTCCCTGTCTACAGCTGAGATGCTACCTCAGTAACGCCACTCCACTCATTAACCTTCTTCCCTTGCCCTGTGTTTTAGTTCCATGTTCTACAATAGAATTTTATGAAAAACTATACGTTTATAGACAAAAGACTGACAAGCACAAATGTGAAAAAGATGACAAGCTATGACAGAAACATTTTATTGTGGAGGGATGAGGGAGGCAGCCAGGGCCTGGAGTGGGAAGAATGAAATGCTGAGGGGCGAGGTAAATGTATCGCCCGCGGAATCCCATTGGAAGTGATACAAATTAGCAGTTAGAGTGATGTGATCAGGGCATCGGAGTTCAATTCTGGCGCCGTCTGTAAGGTGTTTGAACATCTTCCCTGTGAACTACATGAGTTCTCCCAGGTGCTCCAGATTCCTCCCACAGTCCAGAAAAGGCATACCAGTTAGTAGGCTAATGGGTCATTGCAAACCCCCTGTGATCAGGCTAGTGTTAAATAGGTGGGTTGCTGGGAGGTATGGCTCGTTTGGTTGAAAGAGTCTGTTTTGCGCTGTATCACTAAATAAATAATTATGGAGAACGATCCATTGAATGGGGAGGGTGGGACAAAGGAAACTTTATGTTCAGGCTGAGAGAAAAGTTCATTTGCAGTGGAGAGTGTGTGGAAGGAATTCACAAGGATGTTGGCTGGGATGGAGCTTGTGAATGGTGAAGGAAGGCAGAAAAGGCTGGGTTTGTTTACTTGGAGTGGGTGAGGCTGGGGGTGAGGGGAACCTGACAGAAACCTACAGGTCATGAGGAACAATAGATAGGGTAGGTAGTATGAGAATACTTACCAAAGCAAAGGACAAAGATTTAAATTAAGGCAGGAGTAGTTTAACATTTGGACAAGTGCATGCAAGTCTACAGGCCAAGCATGATAAATAGGGTCAGTGGTTGGTGGTGGACACAGTGGTCAAAGGGCATGCTTGTGTGCATATGACTCCAGTTCTCAGCCCAAGAGAGGAGCTTTTAATTCTGAGATGCTCTGAAAAAAGCAGCCTTGCATACTGCAGTAGAGTAGAGATTTAACTAAATTCTGAGATATATAAAGCAGAGAAATCTCAGCACAAACTCTGGCAAATGGTATTGATTCTACACAAAACATATCCTTTTCTATTCCTGCATGGTTATCCAAGCACTGGTGTAGCCTGAGGGCTATTTAACCTTCTATCAACTAGAATAAGGCTCAGAGTTTTGGAAGTAAGATTCAACAGCTTACCTAAAAAATCTGAACATCTGGGAGTGGTGGACAAGCTACTGTGTGACATCCTGACCAACTGTGAGTTATTAGTTCTTTTTGAGAAAGGCCTTTCTGATTCTAGACTTTTCCAATTCCTCACACAATGCATTGAGAGAAATGTTTTCTTTCCATAAACCAGCAAATTTAGCGTATGATCGAAGAAATAATATATTGAAACTCAAGCCAGTATAAACTGTAATAGCCAGATTTATTTAATTAACCAACTACAACATACATTTTTGGCACATCACAATTTATGAACATACACCAATTACAGGACAAATATTCACTGTTTATGCAATACCTGGTTTGAGAGCACTGAGTAGACAGAGTCACAGAATTGTATAAAACACAAAAAAGTACCAAACGCTCCAGTGTACATAAAAAAGTTTAGTGTTAATGAAATACCCACCAGTTACAACAAGAAGACTGGGCGGACCAGCCGCTTAAATCACTTATGACTGAATTAACATTTAAGAGTTTTTAAAAAGTACACTGGAACCCTAACTGGACAGAATTCATTCATCTTAGAGAGGCCAGGACCATCTCCAAGTCAATGCTGGTTAAGTACAAACTGCACAGTACTAAATTGCACTTTCAATATAAAAAGCATTGTGCTCTTTAAAGTTTTAAACAGTTGCATGTGGGGAGGAATGATCCATAAGCTATCCAGCTTTCTTGCACGTTATTCAGGCAAAGATTTCTGCTCTCAATGAGAGCAAGTAATTCTGCAGTGTTAACTGTCTGGATTCTAAAACATAGTCTTTAAATTTAAAGATGTACAAAGCCACTTATTTTTTTAAAACTGAATTACAATTTGAAAGAATAAAAAGCCACATTTTCTGTCTAGAAATAATGATTATGTGTCCAATTTACTGATCAATTTTATGTGTCTGATTTACAGACCAATGAAATAGCATATTCACAGTGAAGTTGAGGCAAAGAGTTCATGCTGGTAGGTTTGATCTTATGTTTTACTAATCCCACTTTATGAGCAAAATCAAGCTTTAGGCTTAGATGTAAGTAACAGTTGTGTCCTTGAACAGTCACATCATTACCAACACCAAAAAATATCAAACTTTTGATGCAAGCTTGGGGTTGAGAGAGAGAATAAATCAAGGAATGGAGAGCAGAATCAATGGGCCGAATGACTTAATTCTGCTCCTATGTCTTATGGCCAATAAATAATAACTGGGACCAAGCAGATTTTACTAACTCAAGGTCAGTGTTAATTAATAACCAAAAACTGCCATTTCCTTTTATATTCTGCCTAACTTACTTCACTGAGGAAAGTAGGTTTTCCTCAAAAGGTTTGAACCCATCTTTCACATGCTCAGAGCTTCAGCTAAAATAAACTGCTGGGGGTCTTCTGTGTGGGGATTTCCAGAATGCGCCAACACTGAAGAACCTGTCATCAATACTTCTAAATACAAAATGAATAATGTATCTTCTAGCTTTAAAAGTTGTGGTTGAGGCAGGTTCTCCTGTGCTCGATGTCAATAATAACAAGGGAAAAATTATTAGAATTTTTATCACACCTGAAGCCTGGTAGTGATAGGTCAGCGGACAAACAGATACCGTGCTATTAAAATGCTGCAAACATAGAATGCCATTTAATAATTATTAAGTGTTAACAAAAAAAATATATGTAACCAAACAATATTCTGTAATACTTTTGATCAGTTAAAATGATTGGCTAAATATATATATATATATAATAAATATGTTCTCTATAAAATTTAACACTTTACAGAATGCAAAGTTCATATTGTAAGGAATCAAAAAGTTATCTAACACACAAATGAGATGCATTTTACATTAAACAGTATTCACAGTTACAATTTTTTTACTCCAATGTCAGTGCATTATATTATTAAATTATTATTTTATAGATATACGAGTCATACCCTGAAATAGGTTAACTCAAACAAAAAATTCTTAAGAAATGAAGATTGCAGATCTGTTTACTCTTGGCTCATTGCCTTAGACTGTAATGTTTATATAAAATCCTTTACATTACAATCTTCATAATTTATATTTAGTAATTCCCTCTAGCAAACAGTGCTATACAGCAAATTTGCCTACAGAAGTATATACTGGTCACCATTCCGATGGGTGGCAGTGGTTTAGCTGGCAAATAACATCTGTCCTGTGGTATACTGTGCCTTATCCAATACTGCTTACAAATTTCTAAATGTATTAAGTGGTCCACTAATAATAATTTAGAACAATGCATTCAAAAGAGGTTTTGTATAAAATCAGCTTAAGACATTAAAACTTGCCAACACTACCCGTTTTGAGAACGAGATTGAACCTTGTTACTTGTCATTAAGGAGTTAAACAGCTTTAAGGATTTTGTATTTAGGAAAAAAGTTTACAGGACTGGCACTGTGAAGAATGAGGTTTAAAAATTTTGCAACTTTAGCATTACCCTGCATTCTAGCGTGTCATATACTTGTTGATCTTAGGAGGATGGGTTTCTTCTGAGGTACACTATCATTGCAAACCATTTTGATACTAATGCAACCAATACGTAGCCCCAATTAGAAAGCAGTTTAACAGCATCACAAACACATTTTCTCCCTAAACAAAAATAAGAGGAGGTGGGAGAGGGAGGACTTTAATAGCTTATCTGATGGAGTTTGCATCAGGCAACCTCAGAGGACTTTATTCACTCAACATCTTCTGAGATTAATGCAGTCCTTGATGTGGTATCAAAAGCTTATGGACTACTTCAGTTCTTTGTAGTAAACCACGTTCTTCCGAAACTATAGAATCAGGGCGTGTCAGCATTCATTCCTGTGGCAGCCCTCAATCATATTGATAATGATTATCCGTTAAAAGCTTGTAAGTATTCTGTGTCTATTTTTGAGTGATCATATTGATAATTGCATATCAATTTTAAAAGCTTTAAGTGTTCTGTGTCCATCATTTTCATTGAACTTTGTACATTTTAACTACTCTCCCCATAAATGAGCATCTCCTAATATATCCCTTTGTTCTGCAAATAATCCTAGGTAATTTTTCCTTTAGCTACCTTTTTCAGAAATAGATTGACCCTATACCAAAACTTAGTTTAAAACTCCTCTCTTAAATCTCCTCTTAGCTTTTTATAATGAAAAAGATTCAGTTTCTGATCCATACAATGATCCTAATAAACCTCTTTATGGTGAACCTTGGCATGAGACCATAAAACCATAAGGTACAGGGACAGAATTAGACCATTTGGCAAATCGTGTCTACTCCACCATTCAATCATATTATCCCTCTGTACCCCATTCTCCTACCTTCTCCCCATAATCTTTGACCCCCTCGAAAATCAAGAATCTATCAACCTCCAGCTTAAATATACCCAGTGATTTGGGCTACACAGCTGTCTGTGGCAATGAATTGCACAGATTTATCTCCCTCTGCTTAATTAAATTATTCCTCATCTCTGTACTGTCCCTCAACTTTGAGACTATGCCCTCTGTTCCTAGAATATAGGAACCATCCTCTCCACATCCACTCTATCTAGGTCTTTCAATATTTGATGGGTTTCAATGATATCCCCCACCCCCCTTCATTCTTCTAAACTCCAGTGAGTACAGGTCCAGAGCCATCAAACACTCCTCAAAAGTTAACCCTTTCATTCCTGGGTTCGTTCTAGTGAATCTCCTCTGGACTCTCTCCAATGCCAGCTCATCCTTTCTTAGGAGTTCAAAACTGTTCACAATACTCCAAGTGCAGTCTGACCACTGCCTTATAAAGCCTCAGCATCACATCCTTCTTTTCTGTTCTAATCCTCAAAGTGAAAGCTAACATTGCATTGCCTTCCTTGCCATCAACTCAACCAGCAAGTTAACCTTCAGGAAATCCTGCACAAGGACTTGCAAGTCCCTTTGCACCTTTGGTTTTTGAATTTTCTCCCCACCCATTTTACTTCTGCCAAAGTGCATGACCATGCAGTTCCCTACATGGTATTCCACCTGACACTTCTTTGCCCAATTCCTGATCTGTTTAAGTCCTTCTGCAGACAGCCTGCTTCCTCAGCGCTAACCACCCCTTCGAAGCGTCCTCAAACTCGGTCAAAAAGCCATCAAATCCTTCATGTAAATCATTGACATAACATAAAAAGATCCCAACACAGACCCCTGTGGTACACCAGTAGTACCTGCCAGCCAACAAGAAAAGCCCCCTTTATTCCCACTCTTTGCCTCCTGCCAATCAGCCAATGCTCTATCCATGCCAGCATCTTTGCTGTAATACCATGGGCACTAATCTTGTTTTACAGACTCATGTGTGGCACCTTGTCAAATGCCTTCTGAAAGACCAAATAAACAACATCCACTAGATCTCCTTTGTCTATTCTGCCTCTTATTTATTCAAAGAATTCCAACAGATCTGTCAGGCATGATTTCCCCTTTAGAAAACCATGCTGACTTTGGCTTATTGTATCATGTGCCCCCAAGTGCCCTGAAGCCTCGTCCTTAATAATGGACTCCAACATCTTCCCAACTCTAAAGTCTGGCTAACTGGCCTATAATTCCCTCTCTCTGTCTCCCTCCCTTCATAAAGAGTGGAATGACATTTGTGATGTTCCAGTCCCCCAGAACCATTCCAGAATCTAATGACTGATCTACCTTTGGACTTTTCATCTTCCCAAGCACCTTCTCCTTGGTAATGTCTGCCCCAATGTCTACCTCACAGTTCTGGTATTTTGTTAGTGTTGTCCACTGTGAACACTGACGCAAAATACACCAATGCAATGCATCAAATGCAAATTAATTGCTGGTTCGTCATATAAGAGCATTTGGGTGGCTGGATGGTGGGAAAGGAGAAGATAAATAAAAAAGGCAGATGTTGTCTGTCACATGGGAAATCACCAAGCATTTGTTTTATTTTAAGCAATGTTGGTTTAAATGGAATTATTGAACAAGTCACCTCCCTAACCTGGATTTAACATTGTCCTGTGTACAGTATCTCCAATAATGTTGACCTGGAGTGTGAGCCCAGATTACCTATTTTACTGCTGACATTAGGATTGAATTCATAAGCAATTACTTCAGAAATGTAAAGAATGCACTAATTAACTGGTTTTACTCCTCTTCATTAATGTACACAGAACTTCCAATAAACAGGGAATATACACTCAGTGGCCTCTTTATTAGGTACACCTGCAAATATCTAATCAGTCAATCATGTGGCAACAATTCAATGCACAAAAGCATGCAGACATGGTCAAGAGGTTCAGCTGATGTTCAGACCAAACATCAGAATGGGGATGAAATGTGATCTAAGTGACTTTGACCATGGAATGATTGTTGGTGCCAGATGGGGTGGTTTGAGTATCTCAGAATTGTTGTTCTCCTGGACAGGTCAGAAAGGCAGCAGTAACTCAAACAACCATGCATTACAACAGTGGTGTACAGAAGAGCATCTGCGAATGCACTGCATGTCAAACCTTGAAGTACTGAGCTACAGCAGCAGAAGTGCACAGACATGCACGCAGTGGCCACTTTGTTAGGTACCTCTTGTACCTATTACACTGAGTGTATGAGGTAATTCTTTGGGAAGAGCAAATGAGGCAGGGAAATATGTGATAAACAGAGGGGTCCCAGGATGTTCAGAGGAATAGAAGGCTTTTGAAGTTACATCAGTGGTGTGCAGTAGGGCTTCTCTAAACGCACAAAACATCAAACCTTGAAGTGGATGGGCTACAGCGGCAGACGACCACATGGGGTTACACTCCTGTACCTAATGAAGTGGCCACTGAGAGTGTAGTTAAGCGTTTAACAAAGGATTACTCATAACATGATTTACAAGGTGCAGTGTTTTGACAGTGAAAATTTAGGTGCAATTAAAATTTTGTTCTTCTCATTTCTCCTCATCTAAATTTTGCCAAGTGCACAAGGTTGTTTGAAATGACAGTGGCACAGTTAGTAGAGTTGTTGTCTCACATAGCTCCAGTGACCTGGCTTCATTGCTGATCTCCAGTGGTGTCTGGCTGGAATTTGTGTGGTCTGTGACTATAGGAGTTTCCTCTGGGTGCTCCCTTGTCTTCCCACATCCCAAACGTACAGGTCGCTAGGTTAGTAAATGGCACCTAATCGTGGTAGAATATGTACAGGGTTGAGTGGTGAGAATAAATTGGGCTTGGGTAGGATTAATGTCCAATTGGGTGCTTGATGGTTTTCATATACTTGTTGGGGCAAATAGCCTATTTCCATGCTGTATCTCTCTATAACCAGCAAGCCTGCTCAGAAGTAGAGAATCAACTCAAGTCTAAAAAATTTTTGCAGCTTGATTTCACCAGTTAGCACAATCATCCAGAAATAGGTTTCACAAAATTGGATCATTAAAATGCTAATGTCAGTTAGAGGGCTCAAAGAGTACACAAATTTAATTTCAGTTGAACCCACTAGCTGCTGTGCCGAGGGTTCACTTCTCCCACATAGGTAAGCTTGCAGGTTTTAAATGCACCAATTAACAGAGTAAGGACGTGCAAACCCTTTGGGTGGGAAGGAACCTTTCCAGTTGGAAATTAGACACAGGATAGAATATTCTTAGGTTTATTTCAATCTCCTGCTTCAACTTTTGTGTAAGATCTTCTGTCAGAATTGCTCCTGACCACCTCCCAAAATTTAGTAGATCACCTGCTGAGATCCAATCTCTTGGACCTCAAATATGCAGACCCATTCTGAAAATAACAGTCAGCGGTGCCTGTTTCATGATTGGCTGGTATCACCAATATCATTATTGAACAGCAAATAGAACAAACTGCTGGAGGAACTCAGCAAGCCCTGTCCGTTTGTTCCAGATTCCAGTATCTGCAGAATGGTTCTGATGAAGGGTCTCAGCCCGAAACATCGATTGTTTATTCATTTCCATAAATGCTGCCTGACCTGCTGAGTCCCTTCAGCATTTTGTAAGTTAATCTGCAGAATCTTGTGCCTTCATTACTTAAACAAAGGTTTGATCACCTAGGTCAATGTTAAGAGTTTTAAAAATTTTATAGTTAAAGTAATTCTATCTAAAACCTTATCAAAATTTTGCACATCATCAAATTAAGTAGTGTCACCAATGTGCATAATCAGGTAAATAGTATCCACAACATCAGCAAATTCTGTTCAACTGTCCATGCAAAGCAACATTCATCTGCAATATTTTAAACATTCCTGGTGTCTGCCACTAACAGCACTTTACCTTGGAAACTATACAAACTGACAAACATTAGCAAAACAGACACTTGCAGTAACAATCACAAAACACCTCTATTATATTTATACAAACTTTTCAATATTTAGCTTATATCTGTACCTCTTCTTTCCACATAGTTTCCCGTAAACTATCTTCTCATACTTCATGGTTGATACAGCAAAGTAAATGGAAACAAATGCAATGATTCTGGTTCTGAAGAACTTCAGTGTGCATTTCTAATTTTACAGTGATCCTTTGGCCCACCCAAGGTTGGACAGGGCATCTGGAAGTGTAGTTCTCCAGTCAGCCACAAGATGGTGCACAGGAGCACGAGTTGAACTGGCTCCTTGGAGAATCTCAACCATGTCTGGGATTTTATCAAAGGAACAGAATCACGGGTGTCTCCCATCGCTGAGGATGTATGTAGACGGCAATTTCAAAGGCAAAGTTGATGATGGCACCTCAGCAATCAGAAAAATGAACCAATGTCATGTAGAGGCTGGCTTAAAGCTATTTTAGTAACCAGTTTTATATTTGTCCTTGTGAACGCTGGAACAGCAATTTTACAGTTTACATTGCAAAAGTGCAGGCTAATTACCAGAGACAGTAATTCTGGCAATTCACATGGAATCTTTTTTGCTTAAATATTTTCTTCCTATCAAAGAGAATATTATTTAAAGGCAGTACTTGGGAAAATTATCAATACCTGCTCTAGTGAAATTTGATTTTAAGTCCTATATACCTTTAAAAATAACTTCCCATATTTTATATTAACAAACCCAAATACATCCCCCCAAATACTAGTTAACCTCTTTACCCATGCTTGATGCTAAGGGCTGATGCTTTAGCAGGCATCTCAACAGTGGCATCAAGTTTGCTCGATGGGTCAAACTACTGGAGAAAGTAAAGCAATCCTCCTAATAATACTGTCCTTAGGCAGCTTACTCCTTTCTATCTAGTCCAGTGGTTTCCTCGTCTGCTAGATAAAACCCTGTTCTCTTTATCTTGTTTTTCCATACTTCATATCAAATCAAATATATCAAATGTCTTAACTAGGAGAAACAGAAAGCAGTGGAGGGAAGCCAAGATACTTTCACACCACTAGACCTGCATTTACTTGCTATCCAGAAATCTGGGCACATTCCTAGCATTGACCAAAACTGGGACCACAGAAGCACCAAGCAAGTAGCAAACATACTGGCTGCTCAAGCAAGCTAGTGAATTGCTTTCTTCATCACACCCATCTGTGTGCCAGGGCACTTCAACTTTAAAAAATGACTGGATTTGCTGAAGTAAAGTATCCTCTTCACTTTGTTACTAATTTATTTAAAAGCTACAGTGTCATGTCTGTCTCCCAGCTTAATACTCCTAATTTAATCAGTTGATCTTTACCAAATGTTGGGAATGACTGTGCTAAAAGATTCTATCTTGGTTTATATGAATGTCCCCATTCAAATGTTTCCTGTTGACCTAAAGAGATTATGATCTCTTGTAGGAAAACAAATCCAACATGTCAGAATTGTTTTCATCTTTCACTGGAGAAGAATTTTTTATCATTCCATAATCTGATGTATTGTACATTTCTTTAAAGAAAATAATAACAGACTGCTTGGTGCAAGCCTGCTAGCAGTGTGAGTGGAGATTTCAGTTATCCATGCTCTCTGACACAACGGGTTGGTATATGTGTAATTAAAGCTTATTACTAGTGTAAACTGATCTGAATGCTATTTGTTTGCCAGTAGTTCTTGAGTTTTAAATCATAGCAGTGATGTGCAACTAAGATTTAATGAGAACTTCAGGAGCTAAGAACTTTAAAGGGATTTTAGTCTATTTTTTGCGTTTGGTATTGGGAACTTTGAAACTTTTTATACCTGAATCGACTGTCATTTTGCTGGTTACTGAAGTGTCAGTACTTGGTCTTGCTTTTGGGGCTGTAGGATAGTGAAGATTTGACTTGCTTGATATGATTTGGAACTTCCAGTCCTGTATGAAGGGTCACCTATTGACAGAAAAACACAAAATTTAACAGCAGTAGGAACAAATGACAATGTTCATCACTTTATGTACAGAAATCCCACAATTTCTTTGACACCCCTACCATCAAGCAGGAGGTATCAGAGCATTAGAAGGAGGACTGCTAGGATGGGAAACAGCTTTATCCCCCAGACCATGGGACTACTGAACTCCTTGCCACCATCCAGGTCTCATCATGTATGAGGCGCCAGTAGCATTATATTGTTTACTTTTTAACTTGTGTCGTAAATGTACCTAATGCTAAATTCAAATTCAAGTTTAATCACTAGCCAACCATATATGAATATAGCTAAATGAAACAGCTTTCGTCCAGGCCCAAGGTGCAAAACACATGCTGATGGCACACAGCACATATGGTTATAACAGAAAACAGACACTATATATATATATATAGCACGTCCCTGAATGGCATTGCATGGCCTGTAGAATGATGATGCATGGGATGTTGTCCTGACCCAGCTTGTTCTTCCACTGAGTGAGCACTGGAGGGCAGCACTGAGCGAACACCAGAGGACAGCACACCGACAGGATGGGTCACCCCCACCCCCCCCAACCCAGCATGGCCACCAGTGAGTCCACAGAGGCCTCTGCTCACTCCCACACCACCTTGGCATCTCCTCTTCTGGGAGGCTACAACAAGAAGACTAGTCCTAGCCACATCTGAGGCAATGCAGCTTGTCTGCTGTCAGTCTCGCCAGTGAACCAGTGAACCAAACCTGCAGTACTCCACAGTACCAATGTCCAACAGGGTCTTGTGATCATAACAAAAATGTCTAAGATAATCATCTGCAACTTTTGTCGCACCTAAATGTCAATCTTCTAGAATACGTTTAATTATTTGTTAATTTATTTGTGGTAACATTACTTTATGTGTTGTGTGAGAGTTATATGTACTGGTCTGTGCATCTTGCTCTGGAGGAACATTCTTTCATTTGGCTGTATACGGTAGAATGGTAATAAATCTGAACTTGACGAGAAGCATTTTATTATGAGCTGGTGTGAAAATTGCTGTCAGGTACAGAATTGTGAATCCCGACAGATCTACCCAGTATAAGTACAAAGTGAAGGAAATGCAGGTTCAACATTTATCCCTTAATACATGTTAAGAGAGATTGAGAAGATGGAGAAGGGATCAAGGGGCAGGGTGTGAGGCAAGAGTGAGTAAGAAAGATTGAGAGCTTGAGCAAAACAGAAGATTTGAATATGAATGAAACTACAAAGGAATATTTCAACAGCAAAACAGTTTGTTTGAAAAGTCAAGAATGAGGGGGGAGAGCGGGGGTTCTCATTGGAACTTAACAAATATTGAAAGGCCTTGATAGAGTGGATGTGGAGAAGATGTTTCCTACAGTGGGAGAGTCTAGGACTAGAGGGCACAGACTCGTTGTACAAGAACACCACTTTGGCACAGAGATGAGAAGAAATTTCTTTAGCTGGATAGTGTGAACCTGAGGAATTTACTGTGCAGGCCATCATTGGGTATATTTATAGCAGAGGTTTATAGGTTCTTGATTAGTGAGGGTTAAGAGGAGAATGCAGTCGAGAGGGATAATAAATCAGCCATGGTGTAATGGTGGAGCAGACTCAATGGGCTGAATGGCCTAATTTTGCTCCAATGGCTTATGTTTGTATGGTCTATGGAAAAGCTAGTGTATACCACAATGGCAATGAAAGTCCCATGAAACCTCCGTAGAGATTCTGAGATTCACGTTGCTGACAATGAATACATTTATGTAGAGTTTAGGCTCAGGTAAACTGTAAAACATGCAAAAGGAACAGTAAGGAGGAGAAGATCCCTAGTCTTCCTAATACACAGTTGAGCTGCTTATATCTTTCTGCATAGTACCAAAGGGAAACAAAAGATTTTGTATTTTCATGACTGGAGAATTGTGTTCACCGGGAACACCTCCTGATAGTGATCCTACAGAATGGTCCAGATTAAAGTAAATCAAATTTTTCCCAAATCTAATATTTTCCTCCTTTAACACAGGATAATTTCTTAATTAAAGTGCAACATGGATCTCCTAAACAAATTAACTCTAATTTTTAGTCTGTCCTTATTACAGACTTCTGCTATTTCATCCACTCATGCTGTGGTAATGAGCGCCCTCAAATGGTCACACATTCCTTTTCCTTATCCTGTTATTGAAACTTTCCACCAGAAATTCCCAAACAAAATCCAAAATGTTTTCCTATGTTAAAAGTTTAAAAACACAGTTTTGGGGGCACACTTTAGGTTGAGTTGGAGTGAATCAGAAATTATGCAATGATTTTCCTCTGTGGAATTTGCAGCAAAGAAAAGGTTAACAATATCCAGGCAAGGATGGATTGCATCTATAGTGCACCTGCCCAGGCAAGAAAGGTCTTTGAAGAGCATAGCTTGCTTTTGCACAGCCAGGGGTGGGGGGCAGTGGTGGGTAAGGGGTGGGGAGTAACTTTGCTTACAGAGCTGTGAGAAGTGATTCAAGGTAGAGAAACCAACTAAGGAACAACTACTTTATTAGCATCAGAGCATCCACTGGTTGTTAGCTTGTGGTTTCTATTGACACCTGTACTGTGAATGGCGATTATTCTCACAAATAAGGAATTCAAACATACACAGATTACCAAATGGTTAATATCTGTAACTGCTAGTCAATTCTGTATAAAAATGGCATTTCTCAGTTCAGACCAGGACAGGACAGGGCCATGCTGTTCCCTTGTCTACAAGTAAACAAACTATGATAGAGGAATGAGTGCAAGTTTTCAGAGTCCATTTAATCAGTGACAACAGCTAAAATCTAACTGAACTCCGGTGTGATCTTGGTAGAGACCATCCCATCAGAAAGCCATAAAACTAGTGATTTAGTGCAAATGGGGGTGGGGGGTGGGGGAGGCAACGTGTCTCTGATCATCCACCAGAATTACACTTGCCGACCCAATGAACCCATACAGGTTTTACTCAAATTCAATGAATAAATCCTCTTCTTGCTGCAATCTCTTTTTGTCCTCAGAATGTCACCATAAGGCATAGGAGTGGAATTATCATCTACAAACTTGGCTACAAAGCCATCAATTCCATCATCCAAATTGTTGACATACAACATGAAAAAAATGGTCTCAACACTGACCCCTGTGGAACATCACTAATCAATGGCAGCCAACCAGAAAAGGCCACACTTATTCCCACTCCACCTCCTGCCAGTCAGCCTATCTTCTAACGATATTTGTATCTTCTCTTTACCTTGTTTACAAAAGGTTCAATATTATACATTAAATCATTAAACAAGAAAACATTATAACTATTCTAATTAGCTCCTCCCCGCCTCTTTCTGTCTATTACCCCCATCACAGCACTGGAGACACTTTAAACCACTTTTTATAATGCTTCCTATATTGTAAATGCATGTTGGTATTTATTTATCTATCAACATTTGATTCTAATCCTTCCTTTAACCTCTAACTTTATTAATTTTATTCTTTATATATAATGCTTTGTAATTGTTGAATGTTTATTGTTGCGTACTGCACCCTGACCAACACACTACAGCAGGTTCCTGCCGAAGGGTTTTGACCTGAAACGTCGACTGCACTTTTTTCCATTGATGCTCTCTGCTGAGTTCCTCCAGCATTTTATGCGTGTTGAGCAGATTCCTAATACATGTAAATATACCTAGGTTGTGCTGACCATTTAACTTAGTTTAAGATCAATCTAACCCTTCCCTCCTACAAAGCCCTCCATTTTTCTTTCATCATGTGCCTGACTTAAGAGTTTCTTATACATCTCTAATAAATCTGCCTCTGCCACCATCCCTGGCACTTTCTGTGTAAAAATCTTACCTCTGACATCCTCCCTCTAATCACCTTAAAGTTATGCCCCCTGGTATTATCCGCTCTGGTCTTGGTGCTTTACCTGTTCTGACACAGCGTATCATTATTCTGATGGGAAGCATCTGGCTTTGTAGAAGCCCACATTCAACTACAATCGGGCTGACTGGGACGACGTAATTGTGTGTGGGATTGAGCAGAAAGCCAGATGTAAACTTATTCATTTCTCTGTAGAAGCTGCAGAAAGACGAGGGTTAAGGTAATGTCCAGGTAAAGATAGTTTATGGATGGTGTGCAGTCAGCTCAGGTAAGAAAGGTCTTTGAAGATTATTGTTTCCCTTTCTATGCCAATTGGCTGCAGTCCCCTGCTGTCCAGAAACAAGATAAGGATGCAAACAAAGGATTCTAGAGTGACGCTTATCCGGCAGTTTCTTTACTAATTCTGAAATATTATTGCCCTTTAATGTGTAGATTCCATTAGCTATTGAAACCTAATATTGGAGACTAATCATGCAAATAAGATTTTTCAACACACACAAGGTTACCAATTGGTCAGAATCTGTACCCAAATAATCAATTCTGTATAAAATGGTAGTTTTTTTGTTCACATTTCAGGACAGTGCAGAGGCAGGGACCATGCTGTTCCCCTTGTGCATAAGACCTTACGACATAGGAGCAAAATTAGGCAATTTGGCCCATTGAGTCTGTTCTGCCATTCCATTATGGCTGATTTATTACCCTCTCAACCCTATTCTTCTGCCTTCTCCCCATAATCTTTGACATCCTGATGGATCAAGAATCTATAATCCTCCACTTTAAATATACCCAAGGACTTGGCCTCCACAGCCATCTGTGGCAATGAATTCCACAGACTCACCACCCTCTGGCTAAAGAAATTCCTCCTAATCTCTGTTCTGAATGGATGTCCTATTCCAAGGCTGTGCCCTCTGGCCTAGACTCCCCATTATTGGAAATGTCTTCTCCACATTACTCAATCTAGGCTTTTCAATATTCAATAGGTTTCAATGAGATTCCTTCTCATTCTTCTAAACTCCAACAAGTACAGGCCCAGAGTCATCAAGCACTCCTCATTAACCCTTTCATTTCTGGAATCCTACTTATGAACCACTTCTGAACCCTCTCCAATGCCAGTGTATCTTCCCTTAGATAAGGGGCCTAAAACTGCTTGCAACACTTCAAGATGGTCAGCACAAGTTGTGCATAATTGTGATTGAGGAACCAGTGCAAGCTTTCAGGGAGCAGTTCATCGGTGACAACCCCATTGAATGGTTCGATTATTAATATAGAACACTCTGCACTTACAAACCCTTTGGTTGCTTAGACTCTTCCCAGGGTCTTCCTTTATATTAAACATCAGTTTTAGGGAATCCCCAAAGTACTTTCATTGAACCTGCACCCACTGCATCGTTCCAGCCACAATTCCATAGCGCTCACACAAAACCATGTTCATTGCTGGAGGTAAATGAACAAAGCTGACATCTCATCGTCTATTCAAGGTCATTTCAGCAAGGACCGCACTGAGGTTCTACCACCACTGGCCCACATGTACCTGGACATTCCTATTAATGCTAACAGCAGGAACAAAGATGCCTTCCAAATCTTCAAAAGCAACTGGGCCTTGCTGCACGTTGTTGATGTAAAATGCGAGGTTGCGCTTGTTTAGATCCAACAGAACACCAATTGTTGTACCTTTACAAATCCCACCTTCAGTCCTGAAATCAGAAACACAAAACCCTGGTTTAAGGCAAATCTACACAACCTTTCTTTGATTCATTTATACAAACAATTAAACAAGCAGTAGAAATGCCATCTATAAGTTTGTTGAAGTTAACAGAATCTCAGATGGCGATGAGGAGGCATATGGGAGTAAGGTAATTCGACTGATTGAATGAACAATCTTGCACTCAATGTCAGCAAGACCAAGGAATTGAATGTGGAGTTCAGGAAGGGGAAGTTGAGAGAACACACATCAGTCCTCATCAAGGGGTCAGAGGTGGAAAAGGTGAGCAGCTTCAAGTTCTTGGGCGTCAACATCTCAGAGAATCTGTCCTGTGCCCACCATATTGATGAAGCAATGAAGAAGGGACACCAACCAGAGGTGATCGGGTATGTCACCACACAGCAGTACCACGGAGAATACTCCGACTGGTTGCATCACCAGTTGGTATGGAGGTTCCAATGGACAGCATCTCAACAAGGTTATAAGTTCACGTCTCCCTCATCACAGGCACAACCTTCCCTACCATTGATGACATCTTCAGGTGGCAGTGCCACATTAAAAACCCTCACCCTCCAGCACCATTGGAGAGGAAATACTGGAGCCTGAGGATCCACAATTCTTCCCCTTTGGCACCAGATTTCTGAATGGTCCATGAAACCATGAACATTATCTCACTATTCCTCTTTTCCATTACTTGTACTTGGAAATTATTGTAATTTTACATATTACACTGTACTGCTGCCATAAAACAATAAACTTTATGATATAAGTTAATGATAATAAACCTAACTCCAATAATTATTTATTATTTCTAATGTGATGCAATTATGAAAATATTCTAAAACTTTAACAAAAAAGATGAATTCTGCACGTTTATGGTTCCTTCATTCTTCAAATAATAGTGTTTTGATTTACAAATTACTGCAGCAGTTGAATTTTATATTTATTGCATGTGAACATTGTACTTGGTAAGGTTTCTGGCAAACATTAAATTATTGATTTACCTGTTTGTATGGGAATTGTTGTGCATAAACCAACTGCGATTGTTGTCAACATACATAGCCCATGCCTTATCATCCTTTCCCAACATTATATCCTTTTGTAAGTGAATCCTTGCCACACCAAAAGCGGGGTCTGGATGGTTGTCATAGCGATCTACGGTTAGCTCCCAGTAGTGGATCCCTTTGGAGAGCGCCACAGATCCCAGCACAACCCGATCATCGTAGCTGTTACATGTGATGGTTAGGTTATCGTTGGATAAAAGGATGTCCGGATGGGCTGAACTAGGATCAAAGGTGAACCAAGCCACTGCAAACAGAATAAGAGTACAGAAATTTCAAATGATGGGAATCATTTTCTGACAGACCTGAACCTACCCCGGCCATCCTCTCGTACAGATTTGTGCAAGGCGTGAAAGCTTTTTAAGCAGCAAGAAGACATTCTTCTTGTGGTGAGTATTGGTGTGTTGCACCTGTCCCTTCATCTCCTCTCGCACCACCATTCAGGGCTCTAAACAGGCCTTCCAGGTGAGGAGACACTTCACCTGTGATGACTACTGCATCTGGTGTGGGCTCCTCTGCATCAGTGAAACCCGGCACAGACTGGGGGACTGCTTCATCGACAGGCCGGATTTCCCAGTGGCCACCCATTTTAATTCTATTCCCATTTCAGCACATTGGCTCATGGACTCCTCTGCTGCTACACTGAGGTCACAGTCAGATGAAGGAGCAACACCTCATATTCCTTCTGGGTAGCCTCCAACCTGATGGAATAAACATTGAAACTTCCGGTAATGTCCCACCATCCTCCTCCTCCCAGCTTCTCACGTCATCCCCCCTCCCCACCCACCTACCTTTCCCCTCACCTGGTCTCACCTATCACCTCCCAGCTTCTCACGTCATCCCCCCCTCCCCACCCACCTACCTTCCCCCTCAGCTGGTCTCACCTATCACCTCCCATCTTCTCACGTCATCCCCCCCTCCCCACCCACCTACCTTTCCCCTCACCTGGTCTCACCTATCACCTCCCAGCTTCTCACGTCATCCCCCCCTCCCCACCCACCTACCTTCCCCCTCAGCTGGTCTCACCTATCACCTTCCAGCTTGTATTCCTTCCCCACCCCACAATCTGTTATTCTGGCTGCTTCTCCCATATTTCCAATCCTGATGAATGATCTCAGTTTGAAACATGATCGACTGCTTATTCCTTTCCAAAGATGCTGCCTGATCTGCAGAGTTCTTCCAGAATTTTAATTACTTATTTGTTGAGATACAACATGGAGTAGGCCCTTACAGGGCTTCAAGCCACACCACCTAGCAATCCCCCGATTTAATCCTAGCCTAAGCACGGGGCAATTTACAATGACCAATTAACCTACCAACCAGTATGTCTTTGGACTGTGGGAGGAAACCAGAGCACCCAGAGGAAACCCAGATGGTCACGTTGAGAACATACAAACTCCTTACAGGCTGTGGCAGGAATTGAACCCAGGTCACTTGCACTGTAAAGCATTGTGCTAACCACTATGCTGCCATGCCATGTCGCTCTGGATTTCCAGCACCTGCAGAATCTCTTGTATTAGGTGAGCATTAGTATTGGGTTATTTTTTGAGGAGAGGACCATACTCAACCTGAACGGTCTTGGTGTCTAGATACATAGACTTCCCAGTAAGGGACCTCTGATTGACAAGAGGACAAGTGTAACATCAAGTTTTCATACAACACAAGTGGAGCACTAAATACAATCTAGTTTTCCAGACTGGAGGATGACAGAGAGAGGAGTTATTCAGTCATCAGTATTTTATCACTCCTGCTTTTCATCAACGTTTTGATGTGTGCAGAATTTTCAAAAGTCATCAAACTTGGAAACCGAAGAGGTAATTACTTCTGGCAGATGAAATTTCATGCTGATTAATGTGAAGCTAAATAGTTTGGCAGAAAGAATGGCACAGCAACAAAGGATGTTGCTCAATATGTGCAAAGAATAGCTGGACATGTTGAGCATGTGGTTAGTAAAAGAATTCTCAGCCTTGGAAACAGTGATATAGAATTAGAAATAAAAGTAAGGGTTTAATCGACCTTTACAAACACCGGTTTAGCCAAAACTACAGTATTACATAGGACTTTGGTTTCTAAGTTTTAAAATGGATGTGGAAATGGGTGGAGAATTCATTCAGTATAATCTTTCCAGAATATAGGGATTTTGGATGCAAGTTCAGAGTGGGCTTCTTCTCCATGAAGCATAGAAAACTGAGAGGAGATTTGACAGACACATTCAAGATAATGAGAGCAGCTGGCTCCATTAGCAGATAGTTCAAGGAGATGAACAAAAGATGCAGTGAATGTGAGGAAAGTTATTTTATGTTTAGAAATGATCTGGAACATAATGCATCAACTCAAGGATAGTGGAAACAGTGAGAATCAGGGATTTCAAAAGTGAATTTCAAAGGCGGTTGAAAGTCAATAATTTGCATGATTTTAGCATAGCAGCTGGGGAATGGGACCTTCTGATTGATCTACCATAGTCCTAGTATAGCCTCAATGGGCAACTCTTCCCAAGTCACTGCAATTCTTTGATTCAGATCTGAATCAGGAGACTTAGCACTGAGTCCTGCAGAACCCCAATGTATGCAATCCTCTAATCACTAGAATTTCACTAGCCATTGCTTTTTCCCACTGAACAAATCTTTTCAATTTGTTTTGTCATTCCATTCCATCACCTCTATTTCATTTTCTGGCCTTTAGCTTTCCTGATCAATCTGCTAGGCAGACTTTTTCAATGCCTTGTAAAAAATCCATACACATGACATCAAATGTTGCTCCCTTAGCGACTGTCCTCATTATCCTCCCAAACATTAAGTTAAGCTGACCGGACATAATCGTCCCTCAACAAACTGACTGCCTGTTCCCACTAGTATGAGTTTCCCTAAATGCTGATTTATACCGTCTTTCAGAACAGTTTTGCAATAATTTGTCCACACTCTACTTCCCTAATATTAAAGTCTATAACAACCACAAGTTCCATGAAGTCAAAATATTCATTTAGAACTATATACAGATCCTCTGCAAACAGGTTAACACTGATCCTTAACAGCTTTATTTGTTCCTTAGATATCCTTTTTCCATTCACATCTCATAAAATCAAAGAAAGTCCTACAATGTTATCTTACATTTTCTCTCCATATGTCTTCTTTGGCTTCCTAATTTCACCCCTGCACTTTTTAAACTTTCTATTGTGTTGAGCTCTCAGTGACTCTCTAGATTTCCTTTTTTTTAAATTATTCTAACACATTTTTTCTTCAATATTCATGGGAGAGTCAGATTTAGAAGTTTCCCTTTATAATGTATAATCTGAACCGTCACCATCTTCATAAATGTCCTCTACTGCTATGAAAAGGATTTGCATTAAAACAGCTAGATCATCTCACTGTAGTAAGATTGGCATCAGCCATTTTATAAGCTTTGCTTCAGTCTAATTTATGTCACTTTTCATAACTAACTAAATCTAACTGTCTTATATTTGAGTTTTAACTGCTGCATCCTTTTGATTGTGAATGAACAAAATCACACAGTGCAGAAAATGGACTGCCTTCAGTGACTGAGTCATCCAAATCTTCATTTTCATTGTAACATTCAAGATGGTTGTCATTACCTTCAAATCTTCATAGTTTCTAACTTTCTGAAGTAATGAAATCATTGCATTTTCATTTGCCTTGCTGTTTATTTCTTGCTAACTTTTTGAAGACAAACACAACTGATGCCGCACAAACGCACGCGACTGACACTAGTTAGAAACTGTTCGACAACAGTCTCCTGTCTCAATTAAGCAGCACAGGATCCCAAATAAACAAAGGAATCCCAGCTATTTTCTCATCTTGGCTACTAGCCTACAAAGTACTCAGGACATCTTCAAAGAGCGGTGTCTCAGAAAGGCAGCGTCCATAATTGAGGACCTCCAGCACCCAGGGCATGCCCTTTTCTCATTGTTACCATCAGGTGGGAGGTACAGAAGCCTGAAGGCACACACTCAGTGATTCAGGAACAGCTTCTTCCCCTCTACCATCCGATTCCTAAATATACATTGAACCCTTGAACACACCCTCACTTTTTTAATATATATTATTTGTTTTTTGTACGATTTTTAGTCTATTCAATATAAGTATACTGTAACTGATTTACTTATTTATTTATTATTTGTTTCTTCTAGATTATGTATTCCATTGAACTGTTGCTGCTAAGTTAACAAATTCCATGACACGTGCCGGTGATAATAAACCTGATTCTGATTTTGAATTAGGTTTTGTTCTTTAAGAATTGTCCCAAATAAGCAGTTGCTCCATTTAACTGATGGACCAATCAAATGTAATCTGTCAGTACATGTAAATGACCTTCTTTGTGTGTCTTATATAGTTTACTTTATGTCTTTCTTCCTTTACTTTATGAATTTACTACCTTCTAATCTTTTGCCTGATTGAATGGATTTGACAAATCTGGACTCTGTGAATGCCAAGTGCGTAATACACACATTCATTTTGCAAAAGGTGATATTTCCCAGAGTGTTATGCAAGGCACAAGTACAGATTTCCATTTATAGAAATATTGATTGACACTTTATAAACCAATAGTTAAATAGGGATGTGATACAGAATGACAGCAATCAGGTTTATACCAATGAAACATATTAAATACCCAGAGAGTCTGCAGAAAATGTAACCCTACAATGGTGGAATGCTGTTTGAGTAACTAGCTAAAGGGTACTTGGCTAAACTTAACCCTTCTTTCCTGTATGATTCCACCTAAGAATTTCTGAGAATTTCAACCTGATTGGAACTATCCTAATGAAGGGTCCTGAATATGGGTCTTGGCCCAAAATGTCAACTGTTTATTTTCCTATCGATGCTGCCTGACCTGCTGAGTTCCTCCAACATTTTGTGTATGTTCTCTGAATTTCCAGCATCTGAATTGCTTGTGTTTTATAATTGCAACTGAATCTGTTTTTGATGTATTTTCATTTTTTACTGTTAACATTAACTTTTTAAAAATTATTTAGATGAGGTACATTGATTGCATCAACATTTATGAGAGATTGAAGAAAATCAGGGTTTCGCTAAAGTCAAAACCAATAGTTGAAGTTTGAGCAAAGAAAAATAATCCTAAAGCAATAATACTAATTCTGAATATTGTAGCAAATACTATTGTGGTGAACTACATATACCTGTCTGGACACACCCCTCTGCTGACTGCTCCTGTGGCTCCTCCCACAGACGCCTGTATAAAGGCAGTTGGAGGCATTGCTCCCCCCTCAGTCTCCAGGATGTTGTGTGGTGGTCTCTTGCTGCTAATCATGGTCTCTTGCAGCTAATAAAAGTCTATCGTTTGCCTCCCATCTCCGAGAGTTATTGATGGTGCATCAACTATTGCAAACAAATTTTGTAATATTAAGTTTGTTGATCACTCACCCTCAGATGTCTGCAGCACAACTGTTTTACTGTAAGGCCCAACACCCGCTGAATTAAAGGCTTTCACTCTTGCATTGTAGGTACTATTGAACTGAAGCCCATCCACTGTGCAGACAGTTTCTTTGCCAGCATACACCTCCTGAAAGTTCAAGGGTACTAGAAATTAGAATATGAATGCATGATCAGGTCTAAAACGGCAACTGTTCATTCCCATCTGTAAATGCTGCCTGACTTGCTTTTTGTGTGTGTTACAACAGATCTAAAATAGTTCTAACTTCAGCTTGTTTGTTGCATAAGTGATACAGTAGCTTTACTTGTCACAGGCACATCAAATCCCATTGTTTGTGTCAAAGGCCAACAGAGTCTGAGTGTGGGCTGGGGATGTTTTTGAAACCTGGGAGGAAACTGCATACAGAGGAAACCCACGCGGTCACAGGGAGAACGTTCACAGGAATTAAACGTTGGCACTGTATAGCGTTAGGCTAACCGCTATGCTACCTTGCCACCCTATAAACAAATATATCAATAGAGCCATCAACATTTTCAGTGTAGTGTAAATTAACACTGTAAATAAGTTCTGTACTCAGTAAATGGAATAACTGATTTTACCCACTTCAATCAGAAGCAAATAATTTTAATAGTTTTCACAACTCTGTCTGCACCTATCTTTTGTAGTTACTCACCATGTTCTTATGATATCCAATTCAGTAGGAGGTTAGATACTACTTTTAAGATTTAGTTATAGTCACTCTTAAGCCATTAACCTGAGGCTCATTTGAAATTGGACCCGAACTCATTTTAACAGTGGTGAGCTGTCTGTATCAAAAACAGGGACAGCTAGCAGTAACTGTGCAGTGTGAAAGAAAACTGGTGACAGGGAGGGATGCGGGTACAACCTGGTAACTGGGCAACAAAACTGGAGGAAGACCACTGTTGCACATCTCACCATTGCAACAGCAGAAATATAGCGAAAAACCTTTCTTCCTATTTTATCCTGAATGTGTTAGGCCACAATAAAACTGTACAAGTTTAATTGTCATTCAATCATACACATGTATACAGCTAAATGGAACAGCATTTCCCCAGTGCCACGGTGAAAAACGCAGCACCTACAGTCACAAACACAAAATGCTGGAGGAATTCACTTGCTTCTCTTCCATTTCATGCATATCCGCCCTCACTCCATCCAAGGATAGGGCTCCTATTGTTCTCACCTGCCACCCTACTAGCCTCCACGCCCAGCTCATATTTCCCTGTAACTATCCAATGGGGTCCCACCACCCAAACGTACCTTTCCCTCTTCTCCTACTGTCTGCTTTCCGTGACTCTCTTGTCCATTCGTCCCTCTCCACTGATCTCCCTCCAGGTACTTAACCTTGCAAGCAGAGCAAGTTCTACACCTGTCCCTACACCACCTTGCTCACTACCATTCAGGGCCCCAAACAGTCCTTCCAGGTCAGGTGACACTTCACCTGTGAGACAGTTGGGGTCATATACTGTGTCCAGTACTCCTGACGTAGCTTCCTGTATATCAGTGAAACCCAATATAGATTGGGAGACTGCTTCATCAAGCACTTTCGCTCTGTCTGCCACAAAAAATGGGATCTCTCAGTGGCCACCCATTTCAATTCTACTTTCCATTCCCACTCCAACATGTCAATCCATGGCCTCCTCTACTGCCGCTATGAGGCCACAATTAGGTCGGAGCAGCAACACCTTATATTCCGTTTGGTTAGCCTCCAATTGTTGGCATGAACATTGATTTCTCAAACTTCTGATAACTGCCTCTCCCCCCACTCCTCACCTTCACCATTCCCATTCCCTCTCTCGCCTTAACCCCTTACCTACCCATTCCCTGTGGTGCTCCTCCCCTTCTCATTCTTCCATAGTCTTCTGACCACTCCTATCAGATTCCCCTTTCTCCAGCCCCGTAACAGCTTCCCATCCCTTTCCTTCAACCCTCTCCCTCTCCCCGTTTCACCTTTCACCTGCCACCTTCCTCCCTGCCCCCAACCTTCTTGTTTGGCATCTTCCCCCTCCCTTTCCAGTCCTGATGAAGTGTCTCAGCCAAAATCATCAACTGTTTACTCTTCTCCATGGATGTTGCCTGACCTGCCGAGTTCCTCCAGGATTTTGTGTGTGTTGCTTTGGATTTCCAGCATCTGCAGATGTTCTCATGTTTGACATAGAGTCACACAGTACACACCACATAGTTATGATAGCACATGCAGTCACAAAAACAGTGAGCAAGCTTGAAAGATTCGTTTATCACATGTACATTGAAACATACAATGAAACTTGTCATTTGTGTTAACGACCAATACACCTGAGGGTGTCTTGGGGGGTGTGGGGGGGGGTCACAAGTGTAACCACGCATTCCAGCGCCAACATAGCATGCCCATAATCCTCGGCAGAACAACAGCAAAACAAGCCCTGTTCCTCCCCCCACCCACATCGGAAGGTCTCAAAACAGAAGTTTAGATATTTAACTAGATTTAATTATGATCTGGGATGGCAATTTAGAAGCAACAAAACTGAATAGAAGACCATCCTTCTGCCTGGCACAGATCAACAACAAAGCCACACAACTCTAAAACAGCATGCTGTTATTGTCTTCACACTAAAGAAATGGCAAATTACCAATTCTTTTTCTAGCTCTCATCAGTTCAGTTAGAAACCATGTGGTTAATTTTCCCTACATCTAAGAGTTTTTATTCCAGACTTAAAATAGACAAATCCAAATATATGCCATAGATGAAATTAAGCACAACTCAAAAAGCTTGGGAGACTATCATGTCTACACAGATGTTAATGGAATTTACTTTAGTCACAGGCAGATTATTTTATTTTATTTAGTGCAGGACAGGCCTTCCAGCCCAACAAGCCACATCGCCCAGCAACCCACCTACTTAACCCTAGCCTAAACACAGGACAATTCACCAAGACCATTTAACCTAACATTAGGTCTTTTGGAATGTGGAAGGAAAACAGAGCACCTGGAGGAAATCCACGCGTTCACAGGGAGTGCGTACAAACTCCTTACAGATGGTGGAATTTAACTCCGATAATAACTTCCAGCGATAATAACATCGCGCTAACCACTACGCTACCATAGTGTCCTTGAGCGTTTTTAATATGGAGGCAACTAACATCAAGTGGCTCATACTTTTGGCATTCATGAAGGGGTACTGGAAATATCTGGGAGGATGAACTTCCACTGGTGGTCAATGGCTGATAACATTTTATTGGTTGTGGAACACTGAAGAGGCTGGAGTAAATTTCTATGCTGCAATACGCTTTTTGATAATGACATCAAACTGCAGGAGTAATTCATTAACACTAAGCCAGGGATCCATCAAATTCCTGAAACACAGCAAAGTATTTGTTGCCATAAGTAAATCCTGCAGGTGGAAATTCTGGCTACAAGTCAATTCTGTTTCTAGTAAGCTTTGTCTGTTTGCAATAGTTTGAGAGTAGACAGAGTCCAACCTTTTGCATTCAGCCCATGCAATTTGAGATTGTTGACATGACAGGATCATGCAATCTTGAGTAGATAATCATAAATGTTAAAATCTGCAAACACTCAACTTACTGCTGTCAATTAACCATATGAATAGGTAATTGACAACTAGGCTCTCTCAATGTGAATGTGTGATTTTTCACTATTTAATATTTATATATACATATATTTCTTATTGTAATTTATAGTATTTCTTATGTGTTGCACCACTGTTGCTGCAAAACAACAGATTTCATGACATACAATACTGTGCAAAACTCTTAGCCATGCCAGCAATATACATGTGCATAAGACTATTGCACAGTACTGAGGAGCTTTCTGTACTGCACTGCACTGAGGAGCTTTCTGTATTGCACAGTACTGAGGAGCTTTCTGTATTGCACAGTACTGAGGAGCTTTCTGTATTGCACTGCACTGAGGAGCTTTCTGTATTGCACTGTACTGAGGAGCTTTCTGTATTGCACTGTACTGAGGAGCTTTCTGTATTGCACTGTACTGAGGAGCTTTCTGTATTGCACAGTACTGAGGAGCTTTCTGTATTGCACTGTACTGAGGAGCTTTCTGTATTGCACAGTACTGAGGAGCTTTCTGTATTGCACAGTACTGAGGAGCTTTCTGTATTGCACTGTACTGAGGAGCTTTCTGTATTGCACAGTACTGAGGAGCTTTCTGTATTGCACTGTACTGAGGAGCTTTCTGTATTGCACAGTACTGAGGAGCTTTCTGTATTGCACTGTACTGAGGAGCTTTCTGTATTGCACTGCACTGAGGAGCTTTCTGTATTGCACTGTACTGAGGAGCTTTCTGTATTGCACAGTACTGAGGAGCTTTCTGTATTGCACTGTACTGAGGAGCTTTCTGTATTGCACTGCACTGAGGAGCTTTCTGTATTGCACTGTACTGAGGAGCTTTCTGTATTGCACTGTACTGAGGAGCTTTCTGTATTGCACTGCACTGAGGAGCTTTCTGTATTGCACTGTACTGAGGAGCTTTCTGTATTGCACTGTACTGAGGAGCTTTCTGTATTGCACTGCACTGAGGAGCTTTATGTATTGCACTGCACTGAGGAGCTTTATGTATTGCACTGTACTGAGGAGCTTTCTGTATTGCACTGCACTGAGGAGCTTTCTGTATTGCACTGCACTGAGGAGCTTTATGTATTGCACAGTACTGAGGAGCTTTATGTATTGCACAGTACTGAGGAGCTTTCTGTATTGCACAGTACTGAGGAGCTTTCTGTATTGCACAGTACTGAGGAGCTTTCTGTATTGCACAGTACTGAGGAGCTTTCTGTATTGCACTGCACTGAGGAGCTTTCTGTATTGCACTGCACTGAGGAGCTTTCTGTATTGCACTGTACTGAGGAGCTTTCTGTATTGCACTGTACTGAGGAGCTTTCTGTATTGCACTGCACTGAGGAGCTTTCTGTATTGCACTGCACTGAGGAGCTTTCTGTATTGCACTGTACTGAGGAGCTTTCTGTATTGCACTGCACTGAGGAGCTTTCTGTATTGCACTGCACTGAGGAGCTTTATGTATTGCACTGTACTGAGGAGCTTTCTGTATTGCACTGTACTGAGGAGCTTTCTGTATTGCACTGTACTGAGAAGCTTTCTGTATTGCACAGTACTGAGGAGCTTTCTGTATTGCACTGTACTGAGGAGCTTTCTGTATTGCACTGTACTGAGGAGCTTTCTGTATTGCACAGTACTGAGGAGCTTTCTGTATTGCACTGTACTGAGGAGCTTTATGTATTGCACAGTACTGAGGAGCTTTCTGTATTGCACTGCACTGAGGAGCTTTATGTATTGCACTGTACTGAGGAGCTTTATGTATTGCACTGTACTGCTGCAACAGAAAAAAAGATTTCTTGACATATGTGAGTGATGATAAACCTGATTCTGATATGGGTCTCTATTGTGGACTGAAAGTGGGAAGTGGGCGGGGAGAGGGGAAATTATGGTTGGGAAAAGGGGAAGAGAAAGGGGAGGAAGCAGGAAGCACCAGAGAAACATCCTGTAATGATAAATAAACCTATTGTTTGGGATCAAATGACCTTGCTTTGTGTCTCAGGGCTGGGTGTGTTTGCACCTGTGCCGCACCCCACCTCTGGCACTCCTTCTCTACCACCTGTCCCACACCCCTCCCACAATGCTCTACCCTCATAATCCCCAACATCCTTTACTCCCGCCTGATTTACAAACTTGCTCTCTGCTCCATGTTGACAAATACAGTACTGTGCAAAAGTCTTAGGCACCACAGCAAACAATAAATCAATTATATATATATAATGATTTTCTGGTAATGAAAACTACATAATACACTGGCCCTATTGAACTGGACTTCAACAAGTCAGCATTTTCATTAACAATGGAAAGAAGTTGAGAGAGAAAGAAAAATCTATTTTGTAGCTTCAATCAAAATGTATTTATTTTGCTTTATTTAAAAGTAAACATCCTACAAATTTATCAGCTGCTGTAATGCAAAAAAGCATTCTGTTCATTTCTCTCTCTCTCTCTCTCTCTCTCTCTCTCTCTCTCTCTCTCTCTCTCTCTCTCTCTCTCTCTCTCTCTCTCTCTCTCTCTCTCTCTCTCTCTCTCTCTCTCTCTCTCTCTCTCTCTCTCTATATATATATATATATAT
The DNA here is from genome assembly GCF_030144855.1 of Hypanus sabinus. Classification (NCBI taxonomy): domain Eukaryota; kingdom Metazoa; phylum Chordata; class Chondrichthyes; order Myliobatiformes; family Dasyatidae; genus Hypanus; species Hypanus sabinus. The sequence continues at coordinate 80,617,379 of NC_082715.1, read as the reverse complement.
ATATATATATATTCTTGACCATATGTAAAGTAAAAAACTTACTTGAAACTGTCCACCATTTCCGTCGTCAAGTTCTAGGATATAGCCTTCAATCTGAGTCTGGTTTAGTGGAGGTGCCTTCCATGCAAGTGTGGCATTATTGTTATGGGTACAACATTTCTCCAGTTGTAGAATTGGCACAGGGGGCACTGCAGAAGGAACTAAGCACATCTTAGTATAACTCTCTCTTTGCACAAAAGGGTTAAAAGCTTAAAATCAGTTTCCTGTTTCACAAAATACAGTACATATTTCTAAATATGTTTTGAAATGACATGAATGGGTTTACTGTTCCAAAGAATTTTTACTCAGCCTCTTATTAATCTATCAATTAAGCATATTGATGTTCTTTTGATGAACAGTTTCAAAGTTTCACACCAGGCTATTTTTATTTTTAGACAGGAAAAAAAGTAATTGTGGCAAGATCATCCCAACCCAGGACATCAATGCATTAATTCCTCAAAGAAGAGGCAGAGAAATCTTCAGTTTCTTCAATGAATTACCTTCTGTGGGATTGTTTGCTGATAATTGGGGAACATAAGACATTACAGCTCTGTTCAGGTCCTTAAACCCGCAACTTTGTGATGACCTATTATAAATCTAAACCTTCCCTCCAACATACCCTCCATTTTGCTTTCATCCATGTGCCTATGTTTAAGAATTTCTTAAACATCCCTCATGTATCTGCCTCTACCACCATCCCTGAAGCATGTTCCATGCACCACCATTCTCTGGGTAAAAAAATTTGCCTTCTGACATTCCACCCCCCTCCCCCAATACTTAACTACCAACACAAAGTTACACACCCTTGCAATATCCATTTCCACCCTGGGGAAAAGTCTCTGTCTATCAACTCACTTTGTACCTCTTACTACATAGTACACATTTCCAGTTCTGTCCAGAACACCTCAGCAAATTAACCATGGGAAGAGATTGTTATGTCAAAGGTTATGGGAAAAAGGCAAGAGATTGGGGGTCGAGAGGGAAAATAAATCAGCCATGATTGAATGGTGGAACAGACTCTATAGGCTGAATGGTCGAATTCTGCTCCTATGCCTCATCGTGGTCTGAAACAAAATGAGGAGTGAATACCCTTCAGTTACCCTGGCCAGTATCATCTACTGCCAATAGAGCTTTCTGTCACCAGAGTCACAGCAAGACACAGTACAGGAACAGACCCCACATGAAGTCCATGTTGACCATCAACCACCCATTTACACTCATGCTGCATTCATTCTGTTTTATTCTCCCCAATCTCACCAACTGCCCCTAGATTCTACCACACTAGGATTAATTTACCGTTCTCCTGAGAATCTGAGCATCCTGCAATAAGTGACTCACTTCTGACACCATTGACCTTTCCACCATCTTCAAGGCACAGGTTAGGATTGTAATAGAACAGATGTGTACAACTCCCAGGTTGAACATAATTTAAAACAAAGCAACCAAATAGTACCCCGTCAACCAAGATGAATATTCCTTCATTGCAATAGCTGTGCCTGCAACATGTGCCATCTATAAAATGTTGTGCAGTTGTTCGACCAGGACGCTCCGAAAACAAGCCAAAAGTCAAGGTAATTTAATGTCAAAGGTCATATGTGTTACCATAGACTACCTTGGGATTTATTTTCTTGCAGGCATTTACAGCAAAACATGAGCCCAAACAGTGATTTCTACCACCAAGAAGGACAAGAGCAGCAGGTTCCTGGGAAGATCACTACCTGCAGGATCCGCTGTATGTCACATATCATCCTAATTCTGAAGTAAGTTACGAGTCTTTCATCACAGGTGAGTTTAAATCCAGCAACTCCCTACGCAATAGCTCTGTCGATCTTCTTCCACTAGAAGGACTGTATCAGCTCATTATGTGTTACTATAAAATCAATCCTTCATCTTCTAAACCTCAAGAATACATACTCAGTAGTCACTTTATTAGCTCCCTCCTGTACCTGATAAAGAGGCCACACATGTTCATGGTCTTCTGCTGATGTAGCCCATCTACTTCACGGTTCAACAGATTGTGCATTCAGAGATGCTCTTTTGCACACCACTGTTGTAACGTGTTGAATTACTGTTGCTTTCCATTATCTTGAACCAGTCTGGTGATTCTCCTCTGACCTCTCTCACTTACAAGGCATTTTCACCCACAGAACTGAGTCCATAGAACACTACAGCACAGTACAGGCCCTTCAACCCTCCATGTTGTGCTGACCCATATGATCCTTAAAAAAAAGTACTAAACCCGCACTACCCCATAACCCTCCATTTTTCTTTCATCCATGTGACTGTCCAAGAGGCTCTTAAATACCTCTAATGTTTTAGTCTCCGCCACCATCTCTGGCAAGTCATTCTAGGCACTCACAACCCTCTGTGTAAAAAAACTTAACCTTGGTGTCTCCCCTAAACTTTCCTCCCTTAATTTTGTACATATGCCCTCTGGTGTTTGCTTTTGGTGCCCTGGGAAACAGGTACTGGACAATCCACCCTATCTATGCCTCTCATAATCTTGTAGACCTCTATCAAGTCCCCTCTCATTCTTCTACGCTCCCAAGAGAAAAGTCCCAGCTCTGCTAACCTTGCTTCATATGACTTGTTCTCCAAACCAGGCAACATCCTGATAAATCTCCTCAGCACCCTCTCCATAGCTTCCATATCCTTCCTATAATGAGGTGACCAGAATTGAACACAATACTCTAAGTGCAGTCTCACCAGAGATTTGCAGAGTTGCAACATGACCTCTCTACTCTTGAACTCAATCCCCCTGTTAATGAAGCCTAGCATCCCATAGGCCTTCTTAACTACCCTATCAACCTGCGCAGCGACCTTGAGGGATGTATGGATTTGAACCCCAAGGTCCCTTTGTTCATCCACACTCTTAAGTAACTGACCATTAATCCTGTCCTCAGTCTTCTGGTTTGTCCTTCCAAAATGCATCACCTCACACTTGGCCGGATTGAACTCCATCTGCCATTTTTCTGCCCAACTCTGCAGCCTGTCTATATCCTCTTGTAACCTTCCACAACCTACAGTTCCATCCACAACCTCCAATCTTCGTGTCATCTGCAAATTTACTCACCCATCCTTCCACCTCTACATCCAGGTCATTTATAAAAATCACAAATAGCAGGGTCCCAGGACAGATCCCTGTGGCACTCCACTAGTCACCGACCTCCAGGCAGAATACTTTCTTTCCACAACTACCCTCTGCTTTCTTCCTTTAAGCCAATTTTTTATCCAAACAGCCAAGGTTCCACTTATCCCATGCCTCATGACTTTCTGGATGAGTTTCTCATGAGGGACCTTGTCAAATGCTTTGCTAAAGTCCATGTAGACCACATCCACTGCCCTACCCTCATCAATTTCTTTTGTTACCTCTTCAAAAAACTCAATCAGCCTCGTGAGGCATGATCTTCCCTTCACAAAGCCATGTTGACTATCCATGAGTAGACTGTACTTCTCCAAATGCTCGTAGAACTGAGTCAATGAATGTTTTTTTTTTGTTTCTTTCACTATTCTCTATAAACTCTAGACTATTGCAAGTGAGAATTCCAGGAGATCAACAGTTTCCGAAATATTCAAACTACATTGTCTGGCACCAACAATTATGCCATGGTCAGTCATTTAGATCACATTTCTTCCTGATTCTGATGTTTGAGCTGAACCTCTTGACCATGTCTGGATGCTTTAATGTGTCGATTTGCTGCTACATGATTGACTGATTAGATATTTGGATTAACGAGCAGGTAAACAGGTGTACCTAATAAAGTGGCAACTGAGTGTAGATCTAATTTCTTTAGCCACTCATGGTATGACAATCTACTCATCCAGAAATTACCTACTATATCTCTTTGGACTGCTTCCAATGCCAGTATATCCTTTCTCAAAAAAGAGGATCAAACAGTGTGTGGTACTCAAGGTACGGTCTCACTAGTACCCTGTATTACTGTAACACTAATCCCTACTTCTAACCTCCAGTCGTCTTCCAAAGGCAATGTGCCATGGAACATCCTTTTGCTGTACATGCCTAACATTCTGTGGAATGTGCACAGGAACACCTTCATCCACTGTACACGTACAAAAGCTGGATGAACTCAGCAGGTTGGGCAGCATGAAGGGTCTTGGCCCGAAATGTTGACGGCTCATTTCAATGAATACTGCCTGACCTGCTCAGTTCATCCAGCTTTTGTACGTGTTGATTTGACCACAGCATCTGCAGTGTACTTTGTGTTTTCATCCACTGTACAATGCTCACTTGTAATTTTTCCGATGTTTAAATAATACCCTGTATTTAGATTCCTCTTACAGAAGTCCAAAGCTCACATTTGCCCACATTAAGCTCCATTTGCCAAGCTTTTATCCACCCATTCAATCTATCCATATTCTCTTGCAGAGCCTTAATACCTTGTCATTACATAAGATCATCAGATCATAAGACACAAGAGCAGAATTAGGCCATTTGGCCCATTAAGTCAGCTACACCATTTCATCAGGGCAGGTTTATCATTCCTCTCAACCCCACCCTCCTGCCTTCTTCCCATAACCTTTGATGCCATTACTAATCAAGAACCTATCAACCACCACTTTAAATATACCCAATGATTTGGCCTCCCACAGCTGTCTGTAACAACAAATTCCACAGATTAGTAAAGAGGTCACTGGCTAAAGAAATTCCTCATTTCTGTTCAAAAGGGATGTCCTGAGGCTGTACTGTCTGGTCTGAGATACCCAGACTATCAGAAACAGTCTCTGCACATCCACTCTATCTGGGCCTATCAATATTCATACCCTCCTGACTACTTCGATGTCATCAGCAAACTCGGATACCTCACATTCTACTCCGTCTTCCATAATATTGTATAAATCATACATAATCAAAAGGCAGGATCCATCATTAAGGATCTCCAGCACCTAGGACATGCCCTCTTCTCATTACTCTCATCAGTACAGTACATATCCTGGTGGTACAGGAGCCTGAAGACACCCACTCAACGGTTTGGGAAAAGCATCTTCCCCTTCGCCATCGATTTCTCAACAAACAATGATGCCATGAACACAACCTAATGTTTTGCACTACTTGTTTATCTATTTTAAATATACATTTCTTATTATAAGTTATAGTACATTTTATGTATCACACTGTACTGCTGCCACGAAACAACAAACTTCATGCCATACAGTATGTTAGTGATAGTAGTTCGGTAGTTCCATTTAATATCAGAAATGTGTACAATATACAACCTGAAGTTCTTGTTCCTCACAGGCATCCACAAAAACATAAGAGTGAGAGACAGTAAAAACATTAGAACCCCAAAACCCCCCACTCCCCCTCCCACACACAGGCAGCAGCAAAGCATCAATCCTGATAATAAACCAGATTCTGAAAACAATTACATTAGAGTTTAATCTATCTTTATTGCTATAAATCATAAATAATCTGGGGCCGAGGACAGATCCTTGGGGAACTTCATTAGTTACATCCTTACAGCCGGTAACAGGGATGTGGATTCCAATTCTGTCTTCTTTGATAACCAGTCTTCAGTCCATACTAACATACTTCCCCTAATACCATATGAGGGAAGCCAAAGTACTTTGTTATATGATATAACATTTTCAGCAGGTTTTGATTAAATAAAAGGTACTTTTTGCAAAAGATATTGCATCATTACTTACTTTTCATCTGAATGAAGTCTAGCTGGTGAATTGACTGCAGTAATGGGCTATTGTCGAGTGTCAGGTCAAATTCAGGATTTATTTTAGGTTCTAAAGCTCCTTTAACCCACTGCTCCTGAGACACTTGCACACGCTTGATTAGTGCATCTGAAATCTGGAAACAAAACTTCTTATTGCAAGTTAACTGTAATATTCAATATTTTGATTTGAAGTTGTTTCAGAGAAATGCTTACAGTTTAAATGAATATAGGATGGAGAATTTAGATTACAAAGTCCAGAAGTTGATGCCTCTTGGTCAGTGTGTATGGAAGTCGAAGGCCCAATATCTGAGAATCCAGGTGAGGGACTGGAGGCCAGAGGCTTGGAGGCAGCCTGTTCTGGGACTGGACGCCTGTCTGTGCATGAGAGTGGCTGGGAAAGGGTCTTGTTGTTGCTTGTGTTGTTTTACTAAACACTGTGGGCTAGCTACGTTGGCGCTGGAATGTCTGGTGATACTTGTGGGCTGCCCCTAGCACATCCTTAGGTTGTGGAGGTTGTTAATGTAAATGACACATTTGTTTCGATGAACATGTGATAAATAAATCTAAATCTGAAATCTGAACAAAGAATATTTTGTTTCCACGCACTGAATCTCCAGTTCAGTATGACTCATTGTTCATAAGCCTGCTCATCAGTACAGTTACCTAATTAGTCCCTATCTCTTGCTCTTTCTGCAATTTCTCATTCCTCTGGAATATTTTAGATGTCATCTAACTACTGACATTTCTGCCACTGTAAATAATTTCTCTTTATTTAGTCCGGTCAAAACCATGTGTGACCTTACTCTTCTCTTTTCAAAGGGAAATAAATCCAGTTTCTCCTATCTGTCCATACAAGTGAAGTCCTTCCTCCAGTAACATTACAGTCAATCTCAGAAGATGCTGGAAATGCGCAGCAGATCAGGTGGCATATCTGTGTGTGGAGAGAGATACAGAGCTGATGATTCAAGTTAATGACCTTGTTCTCATCAAAACCCAAAACTTTAACTGCCTCTCTCTCCAGAGACCTGGAGTAACCCAGGTTGAATCCAGATTTTTGATGCTGTTGGTGTAGAGCTCCATGTTCTCTCTGACCCACACTATATTTCCAGCTTTTTAAATTTTATTTCAGATTCCCAACATCTGCAAAGTCTTGCTAATTTGTTTTTAGCTACCACCACCAGGTTAATTGCTGCTAAAAAGGAGTATGTTACACACCTGTAGGAATCCACTGGAGTCATTGTCTTTCAATACTTCCAAGCAGTACTCAATGAGACCAGTCGTCTGACGAAGCTTCAAAGTACAGTGGCTTATCTGGTCCCGAACAACCTGCAAAGCAGGGATATAATCCAACTCAACTCAGTATATTGTGAAAATAAAGCAAGAAATCAGCACATCACGGGGTTTCTTTTCATTCATATTTTAACTGTCCTAATATTCAAACGTTTATCATGCAAAATATTGCTTGGTGTAAAGTTTGAACATTTACTGGCAGACTACAGTTGCAAAGTTAATATTTTGGTTCTGAAGAGGAGGGACTACATCATCATCAGGGATTAGAGAGAGAGATTAGCTTTATACATCACATGTACATTGAAGCATATAGTGAAATGAATTGCCTGTGTCAAATTAAAGCAGTGAGGATTGTGCAAAGCAGCCTGCAAGTGTCACAGTGCTTCTGGTGTCAACATAGCTTACCCAGAACTGATCAACCCTAACCTGTACATCTTTGAAATGTGGAAGGAAACTGGAGCACCTGGAAGAAGTCCATGCAGTCTCAGGGAGAATGCACAAACATGAGAAAATCTGCAGATGCTGGAAATCCAAAGCAATACACACAAAACGCTACACGAACTCAGCAAGTCAGGCAATATCTATGGAAATGAATTAACGGTCAGCATTTGGAGGGCTTGGGGGGCCCTTCTTCAGGACTAGAGAGGAAAGGGAAAGACACCAGAATAAAAAGGTGGGGGGGGAGGGGAAGGAGGATAGCTAGAAGGTGAGAGGTGAAGCTGGGTGGGTGGGAAAGATAAAGGGCAGGAGAGGAAGGAATCTGATAGGAGAGTATAGTGGACAACAGAAAAAAAGGAACGAGGAGGGAACCCAGGGAGAGGTGAAAGGCAACTGAGGAAAGGTAAGAAGCCAGAGTGTGGAATATTAGAGGCGGGTGGTGGGGGAAGAACAGAATTTTTTTTCACTGAAAGGAGAGATCATGCCATCAAGTTGGAAGCTACCCAGATGGAGTATAAGTTGTTGCTCCTCCACCCTGAGTGTGGCCTCATCCTGGTACAAGAGGCAGCCATGGGGAGCAGAAATAAAATATTTGGCCACTAGGAAGTTCCACTTTTGGTGGATGGAGCGAAGGCACTCGATGAAGTAGTCCCCCAATTTACGACAGGGCTCACCAATGTAGAAGAGACCGCATCAGGAGCACCAGACAACCCCAGCAGATTCACAGGTGAAGTGTTGCCTCACCTGGAAGGACTGAATGGAGGTGAGGGAGGAGGTGAATGGGCAGGTGTAGCACTTTGGCCACTTGCAGGGTTAAGTGCTGGAAGGGAGACTAGTGGGGAGGAATGAATGGATAGGGGAATGTGGAAAGCGGGGGGATGGTAAAGATATATTTAGTGGTAGGATCCCTTTGGAGATGGTGGAATTTTGCAGAGGATGATATGTCGGATGCAGAGGCTCATGGGGTGATAGGTACTCTATTACAGAGGTGGAAATTGAACCCAATCGAATTTACAGCTGGTTCTGTAAAGTATTGTACTAACTGCTGTGTTATTGTGTTGCCCCATGCCATCAATACACCTGTTTTTGACCTATGCCACCCTCCTTTACTGCTTCTTACTTAATCCCCATTTTATCACATGTTCCTTGTATCCTTCTTCTCTCCCCTTTGTTCTGCATTTCATACCATGCCTTCTCTTTAAATATTCCCAATTCTACTTAAAGTTCAAGCAGGAAAGCTTACACCATGTTCCCCTCCACCAATGCTGCCTGCCTACCGAATTCTTCCAGTATTCTATTTAAACTGAATACTGAAGATTAGAGGTAAAGGAAAGGAAGAGTTTCCTAGTGTAAGTAAAAGGATGATAGAAGAAGATTCATTTGGAATTTTGAATAGATAAATGGATAAATACTTGAAAGCAAAATATCTACAAGACAAAAGGGAAAGAGCATGAAGTGGCTGAAGAAGCCAGCTCAGACAAGAGGGGTTGATCTGTATTGTGTAGCGTTTGTAATGCCATGACATTATGGTAACAAATGCAACACAGTTTATGTTCAATGATCTTCTCCAGATTAGGAGTCCAAACATGACAATTGCCTGCATTGCCCCCCAAATATACCTCATGGTGGAAGCATACTGCATACATACTTTGATAATAAATATACTTTGAACTTTTAATAAAGGTAACGTAATTGAATTTCAAGAAGGCAGTTCATCACTATATTTCTATCAACAGTTACGTATAGGAAATTAGTACTGACTTGCAACTGATCAACAAGGTTTAAACAGATAGGGAAATATATAAAAAACAACACACACAAAATGCTGGTGGAACACAGCAGGCCAGGCAGCATTTACAGAACCCACCTTTAATTTAAACTCACGCTCCTTGGTCACTCGCGTAAGCAATTTAGCTTTTTGACGATTTAATGCATCAACAAGTGCATCACATTGCGCCACAAGGCAAGCTTCAAACTCCACACCATTCTCCTGCAAAAGAGCAATATAAATTACTGTGGGGGTTAGAAATAACAGTTCCTTTGTTTTAAATTCATGAAAATAAATTATTATGGATCTTGGTCTTTCTCTGTTAGGAGATCTAACCACTGGGACCTGTGAACTCGATCAATCATAGGCAAAGACACCAAAATTTCCAGAAATAATTCTTCCAGAAAGTTTGCAAAGAATTCCATAGGATGATTACCTTCGATTAATTCTTCAAGACCCAGAATCCGTAGATTGTTCCTTCTACTATTTTCTATGTGGATACTGTCTTAACTTTTCGTTGGACTTTGATTGCTTTTCACAAAGCTTTTGCAGTTCATCCACTTCCGTTTCCAGAAACGACAACATTGCTTCATTACCACCCCAACAACGGGTTCCACACACCTGCCACTCTCTATATAAAAATACCTACCTCTGTCAACTCCTCTATATTTCTTCCAATCACCTTACAATTACTCGCTCTCATATCAGCCATTTCCACACCAGGTAAAATGTGCTGGTTGTCCACTCTGTGCATTATCAATCAATGTTCGCTCTGTCAATTTATACTGCAACAAGCAAATATTTCCAGATATCTCAATACCCAGTGTGCCAATTCAAAAATGGAATCATATCCATATACCAGGCCTGGGTAAAATGTATCCCAGGCTTTTACATGCAAGAGCAGGTGAGGAAATATTCTCCAATCATTCTCCTATATTTTTTGGTCACTGGTCCTGACCAGGTCCAGCAGACAGGTGATGTACTATCATTGTATAAAAGAGATAGTGTCAGACACCAAGTGACTACAGGTTGACCATCATTACAGTACATCAGTAGTGGGCAAATTAGTGCCAAAATATTCTGGAGGAATTACATATAATCATCTTCAGAAGCACAAATTAACCAAGGATTCATCTGACTAATAATTTATTTTACTGAAGAGGTAACAAGGAGTATTGATAAGGCTAATGAGTTTGATGTAGGACGGACTTTTAACAAGGTATTTGACACACAGCAGATTATAAAAAGCTTGTGGAAAAGATGACTCAGGAAGAAAGTCTTGGATTCTGGTTGAAGAAAATATTGGTGAGTGGAAGATTGCTACAGCAGAATACAGTTCTGTTGAGCAGCAGGCTAGAGGAGGAAGGCATGCCTTACACCTCCTTTGGTAGAGACCTATCTCAACCCCACCACTCCAGACTTAAATATAGGGACAGTGATAATGAATTTTCCAAAGACACAAAAATTTTGCAATGGGGATGATCCTAAGCAAGAAAGCTCTGGGTGGCAGGAAGATATCAGATACCAGATAAGTGAAAAAAAGTTTCAAATGTAATGTAATCCGGAGAAATACACTTAGTGGCCACTTTATTAGATACACTTGCTCAGTAATGCAAGTATCTAATTAGCCAATCAGGTGGTACCAACTTAGTACATAAAAGTATGCAGACATGGTCAAGAAGTTTACTTGTTGTTCAGAACAAATGTCAGAATGGGGAAGAAATGTGATCTAAATGACTTTGACCGTGGAATGATTGTTGTTGCCAGACAGGGTGGATTGACTATCTCAGAAACTGCTGATCTCCTGGAATGTTCATGCACAACAGTCTCTAGAGTTTACAGAGAATGGTGCAAAAAACAAAAAAATATATATTACAGTGAGCAACTATTCTGTGGGTGAAAATGCCTTGATAATGGGAGAGAGGAGAGAGGAATGGCCAGACGGGTTCAAGCTGACAGGACAGAGATGGGAACTCAAACAACCATGCAGGTGTACAGAAAAGCATCTCTGAGCTCACAACACATCCTTGAAGTGGATGGGCTACAGCAGCAGAAGGTACCTCATAAAGTGGCCACTGAGTGTATGAGGTAATGCATTTGGGAAGAGCAAATAAGGCAAAGAATGTATGATAAGCAGTAGGGTCTGAAGGCTTTTGGAGTGTATGTTCACAAATCCCTGAATGTAGCAGGATAGCAAGAAGCTGGTTTAAGAGGTTTACAGGATATTTGCCCTTATTGACTGAGGCAGAGAATGCAGAAGCGGGGTCTGATGCTAAAAATGTATAAAAGATTTGTGAGACCACAAATAGAATAATATAAAGAGGTCTGTCCATCTCAAAGGAAGCAATTGCTAGCACTAAAGAAGGTGCTGAGAAAATTCATGAACATGGGTGCAAGGGTACACGGTTGGACTTCAGATTAAAGACATACAGCTGAGGCTTTAACACATCGTTTAGACTGCATTTGCAATATTGTGGACAATTTTGGGATTCATGTCCAACAATAGATGTGCTAGCCCTGGAGAGAGTCTAGAGGAGATTCACAAGAATAATCCTGGAAATAAAAAGCTTAACAAGTGACAAGAAAATCTGTAGATGCTGGAAATCCAAGCAACACACATAAAATGCTGAGGAACTCAGCAGGCTAGGCAGCATCTATGGAAAAGAGTACACAGTCAAATCTTCAGGCCGAGACCTTTCAACAGGACTGGGGAAAAAGAAGATGAGGTTAGATCAAGAAGGTGGGGGGAGGGGAAGTAGTACAAGGCGGTAGGTGATAGGTGAAACCAGGAGTTGGAGAGGGATGAAGTAAAGAGCTGAGAAGCTGATAGGTGCAAGAGGTAAAAGGCTGGAGAATGGGGGATCTGATAGGAGACAGTAGAAGACCATGGAAGAAGGGAAGTAGGAGGAGCACCAGAAGGAGGCAATGGGCAGGTAAGGAGATGAGGTGAGAGAGGGAAACAGGTGAGGTTTGGGGGGGGGGGGAACGGGACAATTACCAGAAGTTTTGAGATAGCGATGTTCATGCCATCAGGTTGGAGGCTACCCAGATGTAAATTAAGGTGTTGCTCCTCCAACCTGAGTGTAGCCTCATTGTGACAGTAGAGGAGGCCTTGAACTGATAGGTTGAAATGAGAATGGTAAGTGGAATTGAAATGGGTGGCCACCTAGAGATCCCTCTTCTTCTGGCGGATGGAGCATAGGTGCTCGGTGAAGCAGTCTCCCAACCTACAACAAGTCTCACCGATATACAGGAGGCCCAGTACATGACCCCAACAGACTCACAGGTGAAGTGTTGCTACATCACATATGAGTAGCATTTGATGGCTCTGGGGTTTGGAGTTCAGCAGAATGAGGGGGCATCTTATAAAGCCTATTGAGTTCTGAAAGGCCTGCACAGAGTGGACTTGAAAAGGATGCTTTTATTAGCAGGAGAATCAAGAATCTGAGGACATCCTTTTAAAACTGAGATGAGGAGGAATTTTTTCAGCCAGAGAGTGATGAATCTGTAGGGTTTGTTGCCACAGAGGGCCATTGAGGTCAAGTCATTGGGTGTACTTAAGTCAGAGATTGTTAGACCATAAGACATAGGAGCAGAATTAGGCCATTTGGCCCATCGAATCTGCTCTGCCATTTAATCATGGCTGATTCTTTTTTCTCTCCTCCTCAACCCCATTTCCCAGTCTTCTCCCCATAACCTTTGATGCCGTGTCCAATCAAGAACCCATCAATCTCCGCCTCAAATACACCCAACAACCTGGCCTCCATGGCTACATGTGGCAACAAATTCCACAAATTCACCACACTTTGGCTAAAGAAATTTCCCTGCATCTCTCCCACCATGGGAAACATCCTTTCCACATCTACTCTGTCTAGGCCTTTCACCATTTGAAAGGTTTCAATGAGACCCCCCTCATCCTTCTAAATTCTAGCGAGTACAGACCCAGAGCTATCAAATGTTTCTCATATGATAACCCTTCTTTCCTGGAATCATCTTTGTGAACCTCCTCTGGACCCTCTCCAATGTCAGCACAGCTCTTCTAAGATGAGGAGCCCAAAACTGTTCACAATACTCAAGGTGAGGCCTCACCAGTGCCTTAAAAAGCCTCAGCATCACATCCCTGCTCTTGTATTCTCGACCTCTTGAAATGAATGCTAACATTGCATTTGCCTTCCTCACCACTGACTCAACGACTTATGTTCTTGATTGGTGGGACGGGAGGTTGCTAAAGGTTACAGGAACAAGGTTAAGACAATAGTGTTGAAAACAAAATCAGCCATGATTGAAAGGCAGAGCAGACTCATTGGGCCAAGTGGCCTAATTTTGCTCCTGTATCTTATTGCCTTATAAGAATATTCTCAGAGCTGGAGTTACTTCTATAGAACAAAGAAGCTTAGTAGAGCTGCTCTCTTACAGCTGCAGCAATCCAGGTTCACTCCTGACCTCATGTTTCCCCTGTGACTGTATGAGTTTCTATCAGAGGCTCCAGTATTTTTCCCTACGTCCTCTATTAGAAGATTAACTACATGCTGTAAACTGCCCACAATCTGTGTATATGAGTTGTAGAATCTCAGGGGAATTCATGGGACTGCAGGGGGAATAAAATGCGATTAGCATAAACTGGTGCTTGACGTGCAGCATAGACGAGGCAAGCTGGAGGCCCTGCTTTCCCTGCTGTATGCCTCTATGAGTGTGACTCATGGAAGATTTAATTTTGTTTTAGTTTATCCACTGAGGAGATCAGGGTATTGCTAGCAAGGCCAGCGTTTATTGTCCAAATTTAATTGCCCAGGACATGGTGGTGAGCTACCTCTCTAAAGCACAGAAATCCTTCTGCAGAAGGTGTTCCCAGCAGAACCCTAGGCTTGGAGGATGGCAGAGTAAGTGAAAAGTTGCAGAGGCTGAAAGCCTTGCAAAATGTACCTGGATCTGTACCTGAAGAGCTGTTATCTACAAGACTATGCTGAGAAACAACACAGTAGTCTACTTTTGTAAAAATAATTCGTTATGGATTTCATCTGTGCCATAAATGTTTATCATTCACTGCCTAGGACTTAAATAGACATGCTCAGAAAAGAAAGAAAAATAAAAGAAATGCTGGCAAACTTAAAAGCACAATGGCAATGGTCTGGTCTCTGAGCTGAGATGTTGGAATTGCGGAATATGAAGTAAATTTACTGTCAAATGACATTTGTATATGTTAATATAGTTGTAAAATCATGCATCTACTGCAAGTAAAGAAACAAAAGCAATAATCATGTTAAATAAATTCAAGGAAGAAATTAAACATTAAATATAATGCAGCTAATAAATAAAAGAATTTTCAATAATTGAACCTCAACACAGCCAGATTTAAAAATGATATACTAAACAGCACCAAGAATGGAAAATACTTATTTACTATTACACCACTGAGTAGGCCCTTCTGGCCCTTCAAGCCATGCTGACCCAGCAACCCCCAATTAACCCTAACCTAATCCCAGGACAATTTATAATGACCAATTAACTGACTTGGTATGTCTTTGGACTGAGGGAGGAAACTGCAGCACCCAGGAAAAACCCACACATTCCAGAGGGAAGACACACAGAGACTTGTTACAGACAGTGTCGGAAATGAACTCAAACTCTGATGCCCCAAGCTGTAATTGCATCGCACTAACCGCTATGACACCATGACACCTCATGGTATGAATGGGAAAAAAGCTCCAGTTTCCAATGATGGAAAATCAGCAATCCAAGTACAACGTATTACAAAAATGTGTAAGTTCAAGAATGAACCATACACGCAATGCCAAGTATCTCATAACTGCCTTACCTGAATTAGTTGTACCATGTTTTTCAAATGCACTAAAAACTCTTTGGCCTCCTTTGCTTTATCAGAAACACCAGTTAATGCTTGAGATAGTTGGGCCTATAGTTTAAAAAAACATAAAGATAGCCATTAAACCATATATTCCCCTTCACATATTTCACAGTCATGAAAATTAACTTTTAACATTGACAGGTTATGGATTTAAGTTTCAGGTTAGGTTAGCTGTAAAACTCATCTCTCTATCTCAAAGGACTAGAGTTTCAATACATCAGTCACCATTCCTTCACCAGACTTGGGAGTTCTTCAGAACTTCATGCAGCTCATACTTCACTGTGAAAACAAGGGACAGCATGTTCTTGGAGATGTTGGAGCAAAGAGGTTAACCTTATTTGTCATGTGTACAATAAAACATCCAGTGAAATGTCCTCTGTATCATTTATTTTATTTATTATTTGTGTTTATTTGCACAGTTTGTCTTCTGTTTCACATTGGTTGCTTGTCAGTCTTGGTGTGTAGTTTTAATTGATTCTATTGTGTATTTTTTTTGTTCTTCTGTGAATGCCTGCAAGAAAATGAATCTCAAGGCAACATGTGGTTACATATACACACTTTGATGATAAATTTATTTTGAAGTTTGGTTTGTGTCAAATCAAATCAGTGAGGATTGTGCTGTGGACAGCCCACAAGTGTTGACATGCTTCCGGCACTGACATAGCATGCTGACTTACTAACCCTAATCTGTATGTCTTTGGAGGAAACCCACGCAATCACGGGGAGAACAGTGGTGGGAATTGAACCCTGACTGGTGATAGGCAGCACTGTGCCGACCACTATGCTACTACGTCACCCACCTACCAAAGCAACAGAGATCATGCCATCAGTCACCAGCTGGACCAACAGATCCACATGCGCAATTCAAGGTACAGACTGCGCTGCTTGCGAGCATTCCTCTCTGCGCCAACCATCAAAAAAGCATTCAACTACTGTTCATCCAATTTTCATGGGGTCTTGGACACGAGTCGAGAAGGAAGGGCATTGAAACTTGATAATAATACCAGGTTATGGGTATGGTTAAGTCTTAGCCAATTAAAGGTAAGTTGAGCATTGATTGATTGATTTGATGGAGCAATGGAGCTAAACAGTAACAGATGAAATTGTAGTATCACTTGTAATTTGATGCACTTCTATAAAAGAAAGTAACAAAATTAATCCTCTGCATGAATAGGAAAGATCAGAGAAAATTAGGTTACAGGTCCAAAGAAAAGTGAAAACAAACACCCATGTTTGATAATGCACTTTTTAAAAAACACAGAACTGTAGGCCTCATCTTACAAGTATGGAATGTAAGAAAGAAATAATTATCGGCCAAAATAAAACCTCAATAAAATCTCTGCGGTATTACGGGGCTCTGTGGTGGAGGAAAGACATTGGAATTCAGAAAGGATAATGCCAGCAATTCACTGAAATGCTGCTCAATAGGAAAGAATTGCAAAGAAATGTGGGTCTTTATACTAATACTCAAATTACAGGATAACGTACAGGTTTTAGCACTGTGGCAGAATGCATTAAAGTAGGGAAAAAAAGCTGCTTCTTATAGTTTGGTGGGATCAACAGGGGACTATATTAAATGCAAGAGATTTTAAAACTGTGAGGAACAGCTTCATGGGGTTACAAAGCATGAAATTGACTTTTAGGATTAGTGGCCAAGGAGGAAACTAGGTCAGCATTCAAGATTAGATTGGATAGCAGATGAAAGAAAAGAGATTGAACAGATACAGGAACAAACTGCTAGAATGTGATTAGAAATATTTATTCATGTGGAAGATACACATGGACATAAAAATCGTTGGTTTCTGAATTGTTATATTTCATTGCATATTATGTGTAAATTGTCTGCAACATTCTAGATAATAGTGAATTTGATGCACTGAATTCTTCTCAACATTTTTAAAAGAATTCAATAGCTGTCAAGTGCATTATGCTATCCCAGGAGTAAAATAAGGAACTATACAAATGCCCATTCATCTGACTCTTATCATTTGTCTGATACAAAAAATCTTCTTATCTCAAATGTTAGTGGAGAAGAATAAAAGAATTAATCTTTTATACTGTATTAGAGACCCAGGACAACAAAGGTCTGTTATGATCGATTTTTTTAAACTTTTGTTTCTAAGCACTGCAGGGTTCTGTTATTTTGTATTAAATCAAAAACTATACAACAATCTATAGATTACGACCACTTTGGCTTCTGAACAATACAGTAGTTTATCCGTGGAATGTATCCATTCAGTGTGGGTGGATGGCAAAATAACTTGAAAAGCTGAATTTGTCCTTAACGCTGAGAGCCTTTCAGCTATTATGTCCTTTGTGTTACATTTTTTGAATGATCCATTGTGATTTGGAGAATAATTAACAAATGTTTGGCCATCACTAGACTAGCAACCCAAAGACTATCAATTCAGAGATACTTGTCCAAATCCCATCACAGCAGTTAGGAAATTTAAATTCAGTTTGATTAAACATTTTATTTCCAAAAGCTAGTGTATGTGATCATTAAACTGCCATATTATGTTAGAAGCCCATCTGGTTATATATATACATTCCAGACTTTTAGCAATCCTCTGAAACCACTGAGTATTTTATGTCAACCCAATACTTATAAACACAATAAGGATAAATCTGAAGATCTGTCAAGCAAAAGCCCATTATTCCTAAATTCATAGATTTAACCAACACTTCAACCTAATCCCAGAGTTGATCAGAAATAGCAGCACAGTGCTATATGATCAGGTACTAGTGACCTTGGGGATTTCAACATGGATGCCAGATCTAAAAAAGTCTTGTGGCATTGTATCAGGAACATGCACAAAGAAGCCTGCTAAATGCACACACTCATCCTCCTTCAGCTGATGACTCAATACACTTCCAACACTGAGAGTAGCAAGAGCAAAGACACACAATGGGTGGATGACTTCAATCACTAGACTAGCTTAATAACATCAGTGATGATGGTGCCTTGACAGAGATATTTATCTTTTTTTTAAAACATAAAGATTTTTATGGGCTGGACTCAGAAAAGAAGCTATTTCCTTTCATGGGAGAGTTCAGAACTGGAGGGTATGGTTTCAGAACAAGGTGGAATCCATTTAAGACTGAGGTAGGAGGATTCTACTTTCAAGAGGTAACTTGGAACTCTTTGCCACACTGGGTGAGGGATAGAGCCCTTGGGTGTATTTAAGGCTGAGGTAGATTTTTTGATCATTAGGAGAATCAAGGGAACCCTATTGAATGGTGGAGCAGAGTCAAGGCTAAATGAACAATTCCTGATCCTACATCCAATAGATATCCAATCAGTCTGTGGCAACTAATAAATGTACTTAAGCTCAGTTCTCACCGATCTAGATGAGACTACCTATTGTATTGATAAGGTGCCTTCACACTGTGCTTATGCACACAAAGTTCTATCTGCATGCAGAGACATCCTCCATTATTTATTTGCATTTAAATATTTATGCACATTTTATTCCATATCTGTACTTTAACCTCTTATTTTTACATGAATTGTTATTCTTTGAATGTTGTTTTTGTTACATGTTGCACCAACACAACATGGCAAATTCCAAATACGTGTACAGTAATTATATCTGGTAAATAAAGTCGATCCTTGGTGTTGGGGGTGGGAAATAGATTTGAGCTAAATAGTTAAGAAAAGTTCAAAACTGAGTATCTATAAGCATCTCAAGCAACAAAACCATATTCCATCACAACCTCTAATCTAATAGCTTGACACATCCTTTCACTCAGTGTCAAGACAGGAGACCAACCCTCCTTCAATAAGGGGCACAGAATGGTACACCAGCAGCAAAAAAGACAAAATGAGGTACCAAACTGGAAAAACTCCCACACAGAACTGGAAAGGGAAGCAGCATGCGAGAAACAGTTCAATTATTCTGCAGCTCAGAGCACAGCTCTACATCCCACCCTCTTATTCTAGCTTCTGCCCCCTTCCTTTCCAGGACCAATGAAGGATCACAGCTTGAAACGTTGACTGTTTATTCCCTTCCATGGATGCTGTATTTCAGAGCATTCTAACTGGTTGCATCACTGTCTTCTATGGAGGGGCTACTACACTGGATCAGAAAATGTTGCAGGAAGTTGCAAAATCAGCCAGCTCCATCATGGGCACTAGCCTCCCCAGCATCAAGGACGTCTTCAAAAGGCGATGCCTCCAAATGGCAGCATCCATAATTAAGAACCATCATGCAGGATATGCCCTCTTCTCATTGCTACTAGCAGGGAGGTACAAGGAGCCTGAAGACAGGCACACACTCATCATTTTAGGAACAGTGTCTTCCCATCCGTAATCAGATTTCTGAATGGACAATGAACCCATGAACACTACTTCACTACTTCTTGTTTTTTTTTTACAATTTAAATTAAGTAAATAGTGCATGTGTATATACAGTGAATTCCAGTTAATTGGGACACATCGAGTCTAGTACATTTTGGCCTAATAAGGCAGCTGCCCAAATTAACCGAAGTTTCCCGGAAATAGTTAAAAAGGTATTAAAAAAAAAGACAAACTGAGCATAAAATTACGTTTTTAAATGAAATACAGAACAAATTAGAACACTACCAATAATACTGCAGTACTGGAAGACCGTGTATTAGTTCCTAATACTGATGATCAAGGAGTTTATCCGTGTCACATTCTTTTGACTGTAAAAGAACACAATCAGCACAGAATTTTAGTGTAGGTAATGGACTGCCTGCCAAGATTGCATCCTCCAAATTTTCATTTTCATTGTATATTCAAGATGATTGTTAATTCCTTCAAATCTTCGTAATATCGAACTTTTTGAAGTAGTGAAGTAGTTTTATTTTCATTCCCAGCCATTTCTGGCATCCCCAAGCCTCGATGCTTGAAACCACAGTGAACAATTCTGAATTGCCTTACTGCTTATTTCTCACCAACTATCAGTGACAAAACTCGTAGCTTTTTGAACACACACACACATGCCACTGATGCCATTTAGAAACTGTTCTCTCTAAGCACGGTGTAGTGTCTAACAGGCACACAAGTGCACATGACTGACGCTTGTTAGAAACTGCTCCGCAACAAAAGCCGGAAACCCAGCTATTTTCTTGATTAGTTTTTGTTCTTTAAGAATTGTCCCAAATAAGCAGCTGTCCCAATTAACCGATGGCCCAATTAACCGGAACCTACGGAATACATTGGAATTCACAGAAATATATATAATATTTCAAATGGTAATTTATACATTTTTTATTATGTACCGTATTGCCCTGTACTACTGCCGCAAAGCAACAAATTCTATGACATATACCAATGATGTTAAACTTTATTCTGATTCTGTCTGACACCAAGTTCCTCCAGCATTTTGTATGTGTTGCTCAATATTTCCACCCTTTGCAGAATCTCTTGTGTTTAGGACAGGCTGTATTTAATGGTGATGGATTATTAAATAGGTAACAGGAGGAGGCGTATAGAACAATATCCCCATGTTCAGTCATGCAGAGCCCAGAACAAGTGCCAAAGGCAAAACTGAACCATTTTCAATGATTCACAGCAAGACTGATCCATTTTGGCATTCTCTAAGATCACTCATACACAGATATGAATTTTCAACCAATTCAATTTGTTCCGCGTGATAACAAGTCACAGCTGAGAGCCGAAGCTCAGGCACTAGAAAACATTCCGGCTGCAGTGTTAAGGCTGTGCTCAAGACCTGTTCAGGACTCCAGCCAAGCTGTTTCGGCAGGGCTGCAACATTAGTGCCCCCCCCCCCCCCAGCCTGGGACTAATCGCTGTTTTGCCATCAACTGATAAATGGTGGTGGACAATTGAGCAACATGCAGGAGAAGAAAGTTTCCAATAGCATTCTCGTGCTCAGCAATGGAGGAGCCCAGCATATGAGTGCTAATGAAATGACTGACGGACTCACAAACACGCTCAGCCAGAAGTGCTGAGATCCAGACTGGTCTCCAGCCAATGTGATTCACTCCACGTGGTATTAATAAACAGCTGTCTACAGCAGAGACCATGGGAAGAACGAGCACCCCAGCTGCAGTACAGAACACCTGCACTCCAAAATTAGTTGCTTCCCTAGTAAGCTGTTCTAATATCAGGGAAAATTCCCTGGGTTACATCCTAGAACATAAAACAGAACAGCACAGTAGAGGCCCTTTGGCACACAATGTCATGACAACTTCTGTAAACTTCCTTCATGATCAATGAAGGAGGTACAGAAGTCTGAAAGCACACACTCAGCAACTGAGCAACAGCTTCTTCACCTCTGCCATCTGATATCTGAATGGATATTGAAACCATGAACACCACCTCACTACATTTTTTATTTGTGTTTTTGCACTAATTATTTAATTTGACTATTTGATATACATATATACTTACTGTAATTCAATTTTTCCCCCATATTATCATGTATTGCACTGTACTGGAACCACAAAGTAAACAAATTTCACGACATATGTCAGCGATATTGAACCTGATTCTGATCTAACCCTCCATTTTTTCTTAGCATAGAGGGTAAGTAAAATAGGTTATGCAATGTTGTGAAATGGAAGGTTATAAATATCAGCCTCTACCACCATCCCCAGCAGTGTGTTTCAATCACCAACCACATATGTGCAAAATCCTACCTCTGATATCTCCCCTGAACTTTCTTTTACTCACCTTAAACAAATGTTATCTGGTATTGGGCACTGCCACACTGAGGAAAAGCTGCTCACTGTCCATTCTGTCTATGCCTTAGATAAACTTATACACATCAAGTCGCCTCATTAAAGTCAAAATCCAAGCAGATAAAAGAGCAGAATATGAAAGGTGAGGTGACAGTGACTGCTCAAGGCAACATTTGACTGAGACGGCATTGAGAAACCTCAGTAAAACTGATATGAATTGTGATCAGTGGGAAGACACTCTGACTGGAATCATAGTTTGTAAAATGTAAGGGGATTGTGGTTGTTACGAGCCAGTCACCCCATCTCCAAATACGGTCAGCTGCTCGATTAATGACATTTTTCCCGCCACCACTTAAATAATATTCAAACTACAGGACAGTGATTCGGATTTACTGAATTCAGGCTTCCAGTGCTTTTGGTTTTACATATACTGTAACATTCTGACTGACTGCATCTTCCAATCATCCACATGCTCATGGATATGTACCATACCTCCTTCAGATAAAGATTAGAAGGAAATGCTGGCTGAGTGGCAGGCTCACCGAGGTTAGAAGATTATTCATTCAGCCTGAATGCCTGCAATATTTTATTTATTCTATTTAGAGATACAACACAGTAACAGGTCCTCTGGTCCAACTTGCTCACATCACCCATTTACATGCATGTGACCAATTAATCTATTAACCTAAATGCCTTTGTAATATGGGAGGAGACCAGAGGATCCGGGAGGAAACACTAGCTGTCATGGGGAGAATGAACAAACTCCTCACAGATGGTGATAGGAATTGAACCCATCTCATTGGCATTGTAACAGCCTTATGCTAACCACTATACTAGTGTCCTGCCCATAATGAAAATAATTTGCAAATCTGAACTGGACAGTTATAAATGCTCACTGATCCACTTTCCATAGATCAGAATGTATCCTTCAAAGCAACATAATGTCAGCACCAGCTCTCAATGAGCTGGACCCACATGTGAACTTGTTTTGAAAGGTACTGGCTTTTGAAACATTATTTATAACCCAGTTAGACTTTGAAGGCAAATGCTGTGAGGAAGCTGATGAGGAGCTATTTCCTAGTTACTGGCTCTGTGATGAGATCTCAGCAGTTTTTACCTTAGGGGACAATACAACAGCCAGACCCAAATTATATCAGAGTAGTCTGAGCATGAGATCTGACCAGCTAAGCCTTTGCATTGGCACTCCAATTAACAAACTCATTCAACAACTGTAAGACAGCTTGCTAAACGCTCCAAATCCAAGATTACATTTGATTGACCATTCGGATATTGTACAACTTCACTGTGTCTCATTAGGAACTGCAGACAAGTCTGGGGGGATGGGGTGGGATGCTTTTGAATTCACTTAGCATGTTCCAAAAATGTCACGCACAAAGCAAAGCTGATTTTAACCTTGCATACATGCAAACCGTGGTCCAGGCATGCAGGCATCAAGCAGTCCCACTGCCAATTGTCAACGTTGAGAAGCGAGGCAACCCAGCTTCTGTTCAAACCCCTACAACCAAAAGATAATGATTCCCGATTACCAACCGAGAAAGGGATTGGATTTATCCAATTGCTCTATTACCCATGCTCTAACCATCTGCTAGGTGCAAAGATTTTGATTTGCCCCCTTCCAATCCTGTTCTCTCGGTTGAATGTCGCTAGTCAGCCCCTCTTCCATTGGTAACATTGAGGGGGCCTCTCACATCACATGCTCTCCACCTAGCTCCTACCTTGTGCTGCTTCCACATGGCTCCCAGTGCCTTCACGTCGTGCTTGCTGTGCTTGCCTTCCTCCAGACACTGGTAGCACACGGGTATCTTGCAGTTGGCGCAGTACATGCTGTAGTTCTCCAGTTCGTGCTCGGTGCAGGTGGAGATCTTGCGAGGCGCGGGTTTGCCGGCCGCACGGCCCTGAGCGGGCGGCAGGAGCCGGTGCTTGGCCAGCGGCCCGCGGGCCGGGTGACAGCGCCGTTGGCACGGCTCGCAGTAGAAGACGTCGCATTGCTCGCACATGACGGCAGCCTCTTGCGGGTTGCGCTCGCACAGCTGGCAGCGGACGGCCACCGAGCGGCTCTGCTGATAGCGGCCGACGATGGCCTCGAGCAGCCGGTTCCTGGCGAAGCCGCGGAGACCGCGCTCCTCCAGCAGCGCGCTGCGGTGGCACTGCGGGCAGGTCAGGCTGGAGTGGCGGAGCGGCGGCGGCGGCGGCGGCGCCGGCGGGAAGACCCGCACCCCGTTCGGAGACTTCTGGTTGGAGACGGGCGGCGCGAAGCTGGTGTAGGAGCCGTAGCCGCTGTCCGCCTCGCTGTACACGCTCATCTTGTCCACGTCCAGGTAGTCGTAGTCGGAGGCTGGCGGGCGGCCCTGGGGTGACGATGGCTCTGCCTCGGGAGTCTGCACCATGATGGTGCGCGCACACGGCAGGCACACATTGTGAGAGCACGGCAAGATAATGGGGTCGCGGTAGAAGGAGCCGCAGACCGGGCACTTGAGTTCGTCTTCCATGTCAGCCATGCAGCGGCAACCGGGGAATGGTCGAGTGAGAGGAGGCGGCGGCGGACTGGTACGCTCACCAGCACCGGGCGAGGGACAGCGCCACCGTCGCGTACTGCGCATGTGCACGCTCCATCGGCGTGAAGGGAGGACGAGCCCTCGCACTGCTTGTCGGGATTTGTAGTCCATTGTTGGCATGCCCGAGTAGGGCGAGTGCACCCTTCTCCCAGACACGCTCATCAGTCTTGGCAAGTTTCTGCAGTCATCAGGTTTCCGTTAGTATTAATAATAACGAACTCTTTTTGGTTTGTATATTCTACAAATGCATCTGGGCTAATCAGGCGAATTGGGTGTGCATGTGCAAATTCATTTGGAATCCGGAGTCAGATTGCGAGGTTTAACTTCGCACAGTATAGTGGCCCGAGTTTAAAACTAATCAAATAGAGACAAAGAGACTGCAGATACAGGAATCTGTACAACACACAAAGGCGAGAAACTCAGCAACTCAGGCAGCATCTTCGGAAGGAAGTGGACCGTCGTATCGGGCCGGCACTGGGTCGAATCCAGATGAAGGTCTCTGCTCGAAATGTCCACTGTCCGTTTTCCTTCATAGATGCGGCCTGACCTGCTGAGTTCCTCCAGCTTTTTGTCCGATGTTTTCAAAGTAGCAGTATGCCATAAAGCTGAAATACAAGCAAACCAAAATTAGTCAAGGACTGAGCCGGAGGGTATAATTTACCATACTTATAAGTATGAAATTCCGATATTGTTGCTGTAGCAATGGAAGCTGAAATTATTTTTCAGGGGAAACTAAATCATTGTGCCTTAACAGGGCAACATTTTACATTTACCTACAAGAATAGCAGTAAACACAAAGTACACTGCAGATGCCGTGGTCAAATCAACACGCACAAACAAGCTGGATGAACTCAGCACGTCGGGCAGCATCTGTTGAAATGAGCCGTCAACGTTGACTACTGCTCAGTTCAACGGATGCTGCCCAAGCAGCTGAGTTCAGAACAGCAGTAAGCTACACGGTCAACGTAAAATCCGTCTCAGTTAACTACCACTAGTCAAGTTTATTGTCATTTAACTACATTCTGTACATACTGTATATCTAACGTATATAACCATAATATATACAGAAATGAGACAATGTTTCTCCAAACCAGGGTGTAAAGCACAGTAGCACATATAATACACGATAATTTATGAAAGTAAGGGTAAAATTTACTCATGAATCACACATAACTAACAAACTGAGATGCATAATTTTAAATATTGCAAAGTACATAACAGATTAACTAACAAGTGACACTTCGAGTACGATACGGCTGGAAATTCAGAGGCCTAAAAGCCTGCGGGAAGAAACTGTTTCTCATTCTAACCGTTCTCGTTTTTATGCATTGTAGTCTCCTGCCTGATGCTAGAAAGTCAAAGAGGGTGCTGGAAGGATAGGTGGCGCCCTGCGTACGCAGCGCTCCGGATAAATGTCTCCGATGGAAGGTAGGGAGACCCCTATGATCCTCTCAGCTGTTCTCACAGTCCTTTGCAGGGACTTCTGCTCCCATAGCAACTTGTCAGGACGCTCTCAATGGTGCTCCTGGGAAACGCAGTTAAGATGGGGGCCACTATTTTCAACATTGTCTTCAGGCAGCCAGTTTCAACAGCTTTTCTCCAGACAATGCCAGGAAAGTGACTGCAATTACTCCACTGGTGAACATCATCAATCTGGACATTCCAGGTATATTTACTGTTAGTAAAAACACGAGAAAGTCTGCAGATGCTAGAAATCCAAAGCGACGCATACAAAACGCCGGTGGAACTCAGCAGGTCAGGCAGAATGTATTCATGGAGAAGAATATAAACAGTGGATGTTTTCGTTCTTCAGGACTGAGAAGGAAGTGTGGAAGATGCCGGCATTAAAAGGTGGGGGAGGGGATAGAGGCTAGCTGGAAGGTGATATGTGAAGCCAGGTGGGTGGGTAAGGGCAAGGGCTGGAGAGGACAGAATTAGCGGAGGAGAGTGGACAATATGAGAAAGGAAAGGAGGAGGGGACGCGGGTGTAAGTAATAGACAGGTGAGAAGAAGTAAAAGGTCAGAAGGGGAGGGGTGAAATATGTCCACCGGAAGGAGAAAACATAGGGATGGAGGGTACTCAGGTTGGAATGCAAGGTATTGCTCCTCCACCCTGAGGGTGGCCTCTTCTTGGCACACGAGAAGGCAATGGATTGATACGTCGGGGCGGAAATGGGAATTAAAATGTTTGGCTAAGTCTCGCTTGTGGAGGAGCTGGACGAAGTGGTCCGCCAAATTAGAAGGTCTAACAGTCCTCCCAGGTGAGGCAGCAGTTCAAGTGCGAGTCTGCTGGGGTTGTCCGGTGCTCCTCATGCGGCCTCCTCTACACTGGTAATCCTTACACTAGTGTACCAGATGTGACGTTAAACAATTGAATTGTATTGAATGCTTTGACGTAATAATACAATGACGTCATAGGAACGCAATTCCCAGTTCAGGCGCCTTGCCGTTCGGCGTGGGCGATCATGTCTCTTCATCCATCACGGTCCCTGACCCTCCGAATTGTAGTTGTTGCCTCCCCTGTTTCTAACCATGATGTTAATCCATCTATCATTTTCATTCTTTGTCAGCCTCTGCTTCTTTTTCCTTCCAGCTTTCCAGTTGTAACTAAATGTTCTAATGTCTCTCTTCGCATGATTGTCCAAAGAATTTTGACAGCTGTTTTCAGATTTTTTAAAAGTCATGTACGTCTTGTTTTCGTTCTCTGTAGAACTTCTTCGTTCCCACATGGATAATTATTGGGATTAGTAACTTGTTTTGGATGATTTGTGTTTATATCCGCATCCCATAGAAAGTTATATGTGAGGTAAGGTGATAGTGGTTCTAGAAAATTTACTAAGGGAACCACCACTCGAAAAAATCAACTAATACTGAGAATCATGGGTAATTCTGAGAGAGGGGCCGCATGATTGCTGCAGTGTTATTGACGTTTAGGAATATAATAGAACAGTGCGGAAAGCATTGGCTATGAGTTGTAAGGGATCTGCACGGCTTATTCTTGTAAATATTTTTTACTATGAGTAAAATTTAGATTGATTAAAAAATTGGACAGGATTATATCCAGTCAGCTAAAGAACTCCTTACTTTGCGTCTGGTTCTGATTCCTGCTTGGTACCATGCTCATCTAGGCTCGACGAGGATTAATGAAGACTTTTGTTTGCTGACATTACAGAAATGGTTACTGTGACGATTCTTTATTTAGTTTTGCACCGTTCTCAGCTGGGCAATGTCTTCATCAGAAAGAGGAGATCAAAAACTTGGGCGGCGCTATTCCAGCAGTTTACAAACTTAGAACGTTTACGAGAAAATCTGTTTTTTGTAATTAACATTGTGCCCAGGACGTTTGTAGCAAATTACGTAATTTAATCCGAGCACGGTACATCTCTCCAAACAGTCAAATTGTCAAAAAAAAGAAAAGCTATTTCAATTTAAAATATCTCAATGTAATTTTGATACATAAAATCAACAGATTATCTGAAAATAGTGAAAGTTTTAGAGAGACGTCCATGTGTCTCTAGTATATCCCATTGATTCTCCTACACACCAGGAAATAAAACACGGATATGAAATGCGATTCTTTCCTAGAGATGCCGAGGTGCTTTTGAGTGGGGGATGGGTTGTTTTTGGTGATCGATGTTCTTGTTCCGTTTTGTGAGGGGGAGGGGGGTTTGACATGGGCGGAGAAACATAAAACATATGTTCACATCGCCACCAGGAAAGGCTTTACAGCCGGGGATCCTTTAGTGGTAGGGATTCATGGCATAAAACGGTTGGGAATCCCTAGTTTACGAGCTTATCACTATTCTCTAAAGAACGGCTAAGGGGTACGTCCTTATTGAAGAACTTAGTTTTTTTAAAGGATAGATGTGTGGAAGATGATTTCACTGTGCCACCCACGGTCGACGTATAGCAGCCTCGTCTGAGTCAGAAGCTCTTGGATTCAAGATACATTTCAGACACTTGAGCGCTTGAAGCTGAACTGATCATCCTACTGCAGAATGAAAGAGATGCTACTCTGTCAAAATAAAAAGTGTAGTGCCCAGAATTAACTGAATATTCCAGCTCAGCGAACATTAACCTTGGAAGAAAGGGAGGACATATACATTTTAGTAGTCAAGGTTTTAATAATGGGAAAATATCAGGTGCTTATGTTCATTGCTCAAGCTCTGGGCCCAGAATAAGCACTTTGGCCGCTACATACACCATAAAATATATTTATCATCATCTTCCCGTAGAACTCACACTACACATGTCCTTGGCGGCTCTGAACCATTTTAGCCCTATACAGCACTTGCCCAATCAGATCGTCTCCCTTCTGATTGGCAGACATTCCAACCGATAGATATTGGGAATAGAGATAAATCATCCAATGAGAGCGGGGATTTCTGGGTCTCAGTCGGACAGCGGGCGACCGACGTCACGGTGATCGTTAAGTGCGCTAGGCGTCCGAAGGAGAGTTTAACGGCCGCTGCCTGAGGGAGGGTTGGTGCGCGTGCGCGGGATGTGAGTGAATGAGAGCCGCCCAGTCCCCAGAGAAACGGTGAAGGCGTGATGGACCCTCCCCCACTCCCTCATACCCAGCCGGAGCTGCCTCGGGAAGCGGCTGACATGGCCGGGAGGCAGGCGAACGGCGGGCCGGTGCCCAACACGACGTGCCTGCAGGGCTTGCCGCCCCTGCCCAAGAGCCTGAGCGGCCTGCTGAACTCGAGCGGCGGCTCGTGGCGCGAGATCGAGCGCGTGTACGCCAAGCGCTGCATGATCCAGGAGGACCTGAGCCGGGCCCGCAGTGCGGGCAGCCGGCGCGCCCAGCAGCCCAGCAAGCCGGCCAACCTGGACGCTGCCCTGGCCCTGCTCCGCAAAGAAATGGTGAGTTCAGGGTGCACCGGCATCCTGGGTACCCTGCCTGAGGACAGCCGGTGGTGGTAGAAGTGTGCCGTGGTGCTCCCTGTCCCTGGGGTGTCCTGCGGTGCTCCCTCAAACCTGTGATGCTAGTGGTGTGCTCCTTGCCCTTTTCTGTAACTTTGGAGGCGTACGATGCCTGTGTTTATTGCTGGCATTTGCCTTGTCCACCCCTGGAGGCGTGCCCTGTAGCTGCCTGTACGTGTCTGGACATTGAGTGGTTTCATTGTGGCACTTGGAGTTGTTCAGTATCAGAGCACGCTGTTATGAACCAGCAAGTTAAATTTCCCTTTGGGTGGAGCACAACGTACAGATGCATCATTTCATGGCTGATGTACATTCTGTGTGGAAGAAATAGAAACGTTTGCTGTTAAGACAGTTTTTCATATCAAACCTGAATTTGGTTTAATTGTCTCTGGGTGAGTTGTATCACAGGTAATGCTGAAGGTTAACTGCTGGGAACTAAGTGTTTGTTTTGGAGTGCAGTTATCATCCAATCACAAACATAGAGTTTCATACAAGTGAAGACAATAAATAAATACACCAATTAGCTAGTTTCTGACTTGTGGAAAATCAGTTTCCAGACAATTCTTAAAAAAAGTAATCCTTGTGTAACACACACACTACCTGTATACAAATACCAAAAGGCATTCAAATTTTTAAAAAATCAGTTCACCTAATGTATTCCAGATGTTTTAACAGGTCCAAATTCTTGGCACAATGTTTATCTTGTTGGAAGAAACAAACCCCAAGGCTAATTAAACAAGGAAAAAATCTGACATTTCTGTCTTATCATTCTCTGCATACCCTCTCTTGCATCCTAGACTAGGTTCAATTCTCAAAATACTCAGTATTAAAGCCTGGAAAAAGTTTAACCTTGTTATATACTTTAGCATTCATAGATTGGTTTTCCTTTAAGTTAAATTGCAAACACTTCACACTCGTAGGTGGTATAATAACTCTTGACTGGCCACTGCTGGGCATCCGCATCAGTTGGTTTCTATCCTCCTTTCCCTGTTTTCATCCCAAAATGGATGTTTTGTCCAGTATCAGTGAGCTCGTTCCCATTGATACACAGAAGTACATGGATCACTGGTTTCTATTTCCATTTGAGCTCTTTACAAACATGTTTCCCAAGGACTAGAAATATGGCTTGAAGCCACAATATGACCTAATGTTTAAAATAACATGGAACATAATGCCTTGGACAAACTACTGCTTCTGTTACTATGGAGAGAAGACTCGCCCTTGTTAGCTGCTTAATTGCTGCCATTTTTCCTGTCTCTCAACAGATTAAATTGTTTACTGCTCTTTAGATTCTCTCTTTGGGAATGTTTAATTCTTGTGTTAATTTCTCTATCACCAATTTCACTTTTCAGGATGAAGCCTTTCCCTTCCGTCCTGCTCCTTGAATTTCTGTGAAAAGGCTCTCTACTTTTTCTTTGTAGCTTTTGCTCAATCTTTTGAATATGATTTTCCTTGGTCTGATTTTTCCCAACTGTTTCCAAACACCTATTTGGGAAATTCTCCTGTTTGTTTATCAAAGTTAATTTTAATTGCAATTAAGATCATAGAAGCAGGTGTAGGGTCAGTACTCCTTAAACTCGTCTCATTGACGAGTTAATGGCTGAACTGTGATTTGGATTTATGGTAACACAGCAAATGCTGGAAGAACTTAGCAAGTCAGCCAGCATCTATGGAGGGAAATAAACAGTTGCTATTTTGGACTGACACTCTTCATTGGGTCTCGGTCCAGAATGTCAACAGTTTTAAACCTGTCAGTTATTGATATTTCTTTGAGGCTGATTCTGCTCGGAATTAACAAATGGCCCTAGATGGTGTTTCTGTGCTGTACAGCTCCCTAGCCCAACATGTCCATACTGACTTAATTGCCCATCTAGCACTTAGCCCATTTATCTGTATCTTTTTAGGACTTGCCTATTTAAGTGTCTGTCTAAATGATTCTTGAATGTAGTGATGGTATTTGACTTCATCAACTCTTTGTGTGGTATATTTCGTATATGAACCGCCTGTTTTTAAAAAGAACTTTCCCCTCAAGTCATTGCCTTGTTTTTGATGTAACTGAATTTCTCCTAAATGTCTTGTTGCTGCTAGATCCCAACCCAGATCATTTTGTCTCCTTTGTTTCATTTCAAATAATATTCAAGTTTCTTTCTTGCTCTGGTTCTACAATTACTTCTGCATTAAATATCTTGGCTCCTTGCATTCTCAACTGAATAATATTTATAGTATTCAGTTGAACTTAAATCCTTGCATATGCAGTAGGTATGATATCAATGGTATGCTGGTTACTTCACATTTGGTGTAGTTAAGTTAAAGTCTGTCCCGAGCCTTGTAGGCTCATCAGGCTGGTGCTTATGGCGGTTTCCATGGCGTGAAGCGACTGAGAGTACGAGAGTTCCCCCTCCCACGGATAGGACGCCAGCCTATCGCGAGGTTAACCCCCAGCATTTTAGCGGTACTTATTTTCAGCTGGGTGGACTGGAGCAATGTGTGGTTAAGTGTTTTGCTCAAGGACACAACATGCTGGCTCGGCTGGAGCTCTAATTCACGGCCTTCAGATCGCTAGTCCAACATCTTAACCACTTGGCCACGCGCCACACATAATTAGTGTGGTTGTACTTCATTTTGCAACACTGGGCTTAATGTAAGAATAGTTTTTAAGCATAGATGTGTATTTATATTTTGCACAGTTCTAGTAATTTGAGCAACCTGAATGGCTGAGTTGAGATCTAGTGCCATTAAAACTTCATAATAAATAAACTGTCACAGACCTTCAGTGAAGGCATTACTTCATCCAGTCTCTTATCTTGCAGTTTGTTCAGTTATTGGAGATCAATATATAATATGATCAGGGCCTTTATCTCTGTGACTGATATTCCTTATCTCAAGAAGCTTGCTGATTGCTTGAGTTCTACTACTCTTTTCCTCAAAGAATTAAGTCATTTCCTTAGATCAATAGTACCACTGTGCTATTGTACAAATGCAGCTGGCAACACACACAAAATTCTGGTGGAACACAGCAGGCCAGGCAGCATCTTCATCAGAGTCCTGACGAAGGGTCTCGGCCTGAAACGTTGACGGTGCTTCATCCTATAGATGCTGCCTGGCCTTCTTTGTTCCACCAGCATTTTGTGTCTGTTGCTTGAATTTCCAGCATCTGCAGATTTCCTTGTGTTTGCTTTTTGAAATCTTATGCTAATTTTATTTAAGGTCCTCTGTAGTCTGTTTTCCCAATTTCATGATCACAAAATGCTGATAACCATGTTTATACTTTTCTTGTAAGATCTCATTTTCTAGACTATTAAAGGTATATTTCTTCATCTTGATCTACATTCCCTTTATATATTAAATATATTTTAATACTTCTGATCTTAATTTTAATCATTGTTCCTGTAAGTTTGTTAGATGACTAAATAATGTGCACATAAGCACCTTAGAATGAATTTTTCACACCGTTGCTGTCTTGCATTTAATAACTACCCAATGGTGCTCTGCTGTCCTGTAACTTTTTTTTCTGATGGGTTAATTTGGGCCCAGATTGCCTTTATGCAGTTTCTGCAATTTTTGAAAAGGTTTGTGAGGGGAAATGGCCCAAGGTCATTGATAGTCACAAAGAAAACTAAGGTTTGGAAGATGTTGGTGCCTGTTACTGGGTTTGAAGCTTGGTGGTGAACTTGGGTTTTAAGGAAGAGAGTGAGGCACAGAAGCTTTTGAGGGAATTTGGGACAAGATGGCAGGATGGATAAAAGTTTGCAATGAAAGCTTGGAACAGATTTGTAGAAATAAAATTTAAGGAAGGAGAAGGAATTGATTTAAGTCTATCAATCTTTGCCCCTTTCCAGTTATTTGTTATGTAAAAAAGACTAGCAATCACAGATGGAATTTTTCTTTGTGATTCCACAGGTATTTGCCAGCAAGATGGTATGTTTGTCTGGAACGATTATTGGACCAAGTCTATAGTATGTTCTGGCAGATCCCTAGGGAAACAGGAAGTTTCATGGTCCAGGTTTGCTCCTTCTGATGCACAATATGGAGAGAGCTGGTGGGATTCGTTTAAAGGCAGTAGAAGCTTTTGCCTTCAGGATCTCTGGAAAAAGCTGGGTGTCTAGAAAAAAATCTTAGGGCTCAATCTTGTCTGGACCAGTTGTTTACACTTTCCAAGCTTGTTCTTCAGTTGTGGTAGAAAGCTGCGGAATTTTGTCTTTTTTCCAACTACCCCCTTTCTTGCTCCTCCCACCCCAATCCCTGCATCTTTGTGAAAAGTGGTGACTAGTTGCAAGAGCACAATTTATTTGATTTATTTATTTGATCTATTTCTCCTCCCAGTAAACTTCCTGTGCGTGCATTCATTTGAGTTTGTTTTAATGTGTCACGATTGAGCTAAGTGAAAGATGTATAAATCACTTAAATTCTATCTCCTTTTTTTAATATAACAGGTTGGTCTGCGCCAGTTGGATATGTCATTGCTCTGCCAGCTGTGGTCTCTTTATGAATCCATTCAGGAATATAAAGGAACAGCTGCAGCAAATTCTGATTGCTCCTATGGACTGGAAAATGGATACTTCGATGAAGAGGAAGAATATTTCCAGGAAAGTGTGGAAAATGGGAAAGCTGACAACTTGGAGACAAATCTCGCAGTGCCTAAAACTCTCAATTCCCGAGACCAGTGGATGCAGGATTCCTTTCACATTACCATATAGAGATGTTCTGCAGTTTTGGCCTTCACACTGTTTCTAACCAAATACCATTGTAGATTTTGGAAACAAGTTTAAGTGTGGGGGAGGGGCCCTCAATCTAATCTGGAGAGAAGATAGAATGGAAAGAAAGTTTTAGTAACAAGATTTCATTAGCCAAGTTAAGCAGTGTTAGTTGGCAGCATTGTACACATTCATGTAAAGATCATTTGATAAGATTGGTACTTAACTGTCTTTTACTCAAAAAGAGCAAATTGCTTTGAGCTAAATACTATTTATTTGTTTTTGGCTAATGCCAAAGCAGGGATTTAAGTTTATTGTTGGGGCCAGGCTTTTTTTTTCTAGATGCTGAAGCACTAGAGTTGGGCTGCTGTTGGTGGTCTTTGAGAAATCAAAATGGCAGGTTTAATTTTCAAGCTGAGCAAATGAGTTTGTAGGCCTGAACAATATAAACACTGTGATTACCATATTAAGGGCTGAGAACTTTTTCTTAAAATAATTACAAGATTATAGTCACAAAAGAATTAAACTAATCATTCTAGTCGTTTTGTATTGGAATGGAAGTCCACTCCCTGCCATGTGTAAATAAAATCCAGTTTTGCATGTCAGACTGTCCTGCCCTTGCTGTTTGCTGAGAGATAGTGGTTTTGGATTACAGTAAACTGGAAAGTGATTAAGCTTGGCAGTAAATTTGGAGTGTATTTATGTAAACATGAAGTAGGAATGAATCACACTGATAATTTTCTTTTGTTACATTTAACTTTGTGCTCTTGTTCTGCACTAATCCAGAAAAAAAATGTTTTTTTAACCTGGTCTTGTGATCCAAAACACACACACACTGCAAAATAACTTGTTGGCAAGCTGGAAAGTATAAAGCTGGTGTGAAAGAGTTCCTGGGAATTGTTTAGAAATAATGATTTAATATTAATTATTACAAAGATATAATAAAATATTTGCATAACTGCTAGTGAATAATAACAGAATAATTAGGTTAGCCCTGAGGTGGTTGTAAGAATGAGTTGATTATAGGATTATCTGAACTTATTAAAACAGCAATGTTTTGCTGCAGAATAAAATGTTTTCTGTGTAAAATAGGAGAGAACCAAATCCCTACAGTTAAACACAGTGCTGCTGGAATTGTCATCAGAACCAACCTCTTCCATCAAATCATAATTATTTTCATTTACTTTATTTTTCTAAACTTCTATTGCTAAGGTACTCTAGGGTTTTTAAAATAACAACAATCAAAGCCCAGCAAGAGTATACAAATTTAATTAATGAGATTAAGAGTTTTTATACCAAATTTAACTTGTTTTATTATATATGGAAGACAAACATGCAGCTAGGGCTACTTCACTTAGTGAACTTGATTAACTATACAGAGCCCTATATTGAAAATGCAGTTTCTTTCATGGTTTGCAAAGCTGTTTTTATAACAAGTCATTTTGTATCTTGAGGTTTGGTGTTTGAAATTATTAATTCAGCTTTTTTACTATTTCTAATTTATGAAGTTGGTGCAGAATTATATTAAAAGTTTTGTTTAGGACACTTTAAGAGGATAGAAAATCCAGTTCAATAACTTTTGCACAGCACTTTTGATTTTTTTTGGACTTGCATTTCAAGTGCTGACTATCTATATTAAGTTTTCAGACTAGGTACTTGTGCATGGCCTTTTGAGAGCAACTTGTTTTCCTTGAACATTGCAAGGGATTTAACATCACTTTATCACACTGACCACTAGAATGTTTTCAAAAAAGACAATGACACTTATGATCTATCATTTGTTCTTGCCTCCTACCCATTAACATTTAAGTTCTTAGTGCAATTTTAAGATTTCAGCTGTTGTATTTGTTATTTAAATGAACTGCAAAATCAACAAGTCTTCCAGTTTACTATACTGAATGTGTCCAGTGAAAGCAGGATTTTTATGCAGCTGGGACATTCAATTTAAAACATGCTTCTTGTCCATTTGCACTTGTATATTTCAAATGTTAGCTCTTGATTGCTTTGGAGTGGTTGTGGTTATGTGAGACTAATCTGCATGCATTGTAATAGGTTCAAAGCTGGGAAGAAAACACTTCGCATCATTAAATTTATTAGCAAAGAAAAATAGCAACCCTTGATGCCTAGCCTATTGTTGAAGGCACAAATATTGTGTATTTCACATTTTAAACCTATACTGTGATTTTTTTTTTAAACCTCACTTTTAAAGATGCAGTGACCAAATACAGAAACCATGGATGTTTTTTCTAAAGGATAATAAACCTAAACTGGTAACAGACATGTTTTTGGTTAAATTGTTTTGCATATGTGGATTTTTTGCATATTTTTACAAGGGGTTTGCTGTGGATGAAACAATAGTAGTGGAGGCATGAGGGAGATGTGATTCAATTTGGAGATAATAGTAACACACAAAAAATGCTGGAGGAACTCAGCACATCAAGCAGTGTCTATGGAAAGGAATAAATAGTTGACATCTTGGGCTTTTCTATAGACCCTGCCTGGCCTGTTTAATTCCTCCAGCATTAAGTGTGTGATACTCCAGATTTCCAGCATCTGCAGAATCTCTTGTGTTGGCGTCTAAAACCAGGGATCACAGTAAAGGTTAGGTATTTGCAGTATGACATATTTACTCCATACTTGAATGCTTCACCTGCATGTTAACTTTCAGTGGACAGAAGGATGCTCTCATACCTTCACACCAACATTTCCCAGTATATCAAAATTTTAAATAAAACTTTGGTTTGCACACTTAATTGAATGATCTTATATTTCTCCACATTGTATTTAATCTACCACATTTCTGCCCACTTTCTCATCTCATCAATATCCAGTTTTTATGTAGAGATGTAGTGTGGAATAGACCCATTTAGACCTTTGAGCCACACCACCAGCAACCCCTGATTTAACTCTACCTTAATCACAGGACAATTTACAATAACCTATTAAGTCTTTGGACTATGGAAAGAAACCTTTGCATTCCTGAGGGTGGGTGGGAGGCACACCGACTCATTTTAAAAGACACCTTGAAACCTCTCGTGTAACTTGTCTACTAATTGATTATTTCTCACTTGTCTGTGTTTGCATCTTGTCCTTTACATCTAACTGCTCAATCTACAAAGCTTTCCTCAAGTCTGTTTATTGTAATCAACAACAGCCTCAGTTTGTTTCCTCCCTATCTTGATATAAAATCATTCAATGTATTGTGAGCAAGACTATTCAATGATGTACTGTTCATGAATTTGTCACATGTACTATACATCACAGCATGTGAAACGTGTCACTTTGCATCAACATCCAATACAATCTAAGGATCTGCAGGGGTCAGTTTGTAAGTGTCGCCTTGCTTCTGGTGCCAACCCAGTATGCACGCAACTTACTAACCTGTACGTCTTGGAACGTGGTAAGAGGAAACTCGAGCATCCAGTGGAAACCCATGTACAAGCTCCCTACAGAAGTAGTGGGAAATGATCCCGGATCATGGGTTCTGTAAAGCATTATGATAGCTACCATACTGCCATGCACAACTTCATGCACTGTTATGTAAATAGAGAAATAATGAGTACAAATCATTTGTTATTCTGCCGTATCATCATAGGATGGCTTGGAATGGAACCATAGTTAGAGGTGCTACCTCATGTCTCCAGCAACCCAAATTCAATCCTGTCCTTGGATGCTATCTATGTAGAAATTGCATCTTCTCTCTGTGATGTAAAAGTTTATGCTAGTTGCTCTGGTTTTTCCTCTTTCTCAAAATGTGCTGATGGTTAATTGGCTACTGTAAATTCCTCCTTGGAGAAGGTTGGAGGTGGGGAAGAAGAGATAAGCTTTATTGGTAACATGTACATGTAAACATACAGTGAACTGTGTCGTTTGTGTCAAATCAGCAAGGATTGTGCAACTGCTGCCACAATTTGGGCTTTAACATAACTAACTCTAACTTGTGCATCATTGGACTGTGGGAGGAAACTCGTACGGTCATGGGGGAGAACATACAAATGCCTTACAAGGCAAGAGTCGAACTCTGATCTTACAAATGGTGTGGTAAAGCGTGCTAACCACTATATTACCATGCTGCCGCAAAGAAAGGTCCAAAGGATGTAAATGGACATAAAGCCCTGCAGCTTTTACTCTCTCATAAGGAAACAAGGTGAAGAGGAATGAGACTAACGGGATTATACTGTTGGTAGCCGGAATGGACCTGATGAACCAAATGGCTTCCATTTTCTAAGCAACCAGGAGCAAATTAATTGATTGGAACTGGGTTTGGTGGGTTTATTCTCTGAATGTTCCAGTTCTTTGTTTAAATCTAATGGTCGACCTTGGTTTAGGCAGGTACTGACGGGAAATAATCTGAGAGCCGGAACTGGTGATTAGCTAGAAGTTGATGTTCTCGATTTTTTTTAAAAAAGGTAAACCCAGCCTAATCCCAAGAATCATCATTTTTAGAGCAGGGTGTGACTTTTTTGTACAGTGAAAATCTTGCAGTTTTGCTTATTTTTACTATCGAATAGTGATGCTTTCTGATTTTAGAAAATACAGTATAGCTTAATTTTAGCATATTTCAAATGTTTTTTTTTTGGGGGGGGGCTGGTGTTTTCCTGTTTTTCTGTGTTGTGTCTTCCTGTTTGTGTTCCTGTTTTGATGGATCTCAACAGGGTGGATGTGGACAGGACATTTCCTCTTGTGGGGAAATCTAGGATTAATGGTACATCATAAACACTCTGCAGATGGTGGAAGCCCAGGGTAACATACACAATGCCGGAGGAAATGAAGAAGTCCGATGAACAGTCCCGTCTCGAAACATTGACTCTTTAGATGCTGCCTGACCAGAGTCGCTCCAGCATTTTGTGCTTGTTACTTTAGAATTACTCGTCACAGAAGAATAAGAGACTGCCCTCTTAAAGACCGCAATGAAGTAGTCTTTTCCTTCAGAGGGTAGTGAGTTTTTGGAACTGTTAATAAGAGTGGAAGAAGCAGAATATCTTAAAGCAGAGTTAGAATTTATGAGAAAGAATAAAAGATATTGAAAGTAGACAGGAATGCAGAATTAAGGCTACATTTTGATGAACTAGGATCTAATTGAATGGCGGGGTAGATCGGAGGGGCCGAGTGTCCTAGTCATCCTGATTTATTTGTTCATTTATATGTGCTGGAAAGGGTAGCCAGCAATTAATTTCATGTATAAACAGCTGTAAGGGATGCTAGCAAAATCTAACACACATTCATCTATTGTCCCTGCAAGGGATAATAAAGCAGATAGGAATAAATGTTAGAGCAAAGAGAGAGGTTTAATGACTATTTAAGGGAAAAGACAACTTTAAGGGAATTCCAGAGATTACTGTCTTGGCAAGTAAAGGCACAACTGCTAATGATGTGATAAGATCTTGGAATGATAAAGAGCCAATGTTTGAAGGAACACATTTCAGACAGGACTAGAATTTGCAAAAGCAAGCTGAGCGAGCTTTCAAGCAATTTAAAAATGCAGGAGGAGAAAACAGGAAGTCGCTGATCTCTAAAATGTTCTCCATTATAAAATGTCTCCATTAACTCTTGTATTCACTGTAACAACAGTGTTGGAGTGAGAGAATTTACAGATAAGGTGCCAATTAAACAGATTTGATTTGTCCTGGAATGGTTCAAGGTTCCCGAGGTGTCAGCCGTGCGTATTCTGGCGAGAACATAATTTTTCATCTCGTTTCTGACTTAAGCCTTGCAGAGGGATTGGGAGAGAAGTGCGAGATTGATTTTAAAGTAGGTTAAAGGGTTGGCACAACATTGTGGGCCAAATTGCTTGTACTGTGCTGTATTGTCCTTTCCAAGTTCTGACTGCAGTAGTCATGTAGCTCGTCCATTTGTGTTTCTGCTCAGTGTTGACTTCCCGATGTTGATTTGGCAGGGCGAGAGGGCAGAAGGAAGGTCTAAGAGACTTGGTTGTGAAAATCTTTTTTAAAAATGTCAAGGACGAGAGATTAGGCTGGAGATAATAACTTGTGTGGTATTAGACTTTTACCAGCCAAAGACTTTAAGTTGTCCAAGGCTTTCTTCCAGTACATTGTGTACCTGTATAGCTCGCTAATAGCATGCATACAATTCTGTAAATGTTCTTAATAACAAAATTACAAAAAAGGTGCAAAATGTATTATTTATAATTTGTTTAGATTCAGATTTATTTATCTCATGTTAATGGAATTTTTCCGCGTTTTCATTGTTTTCTGAGCAAACTGTACAGATGGGTAGTTGAATGGTGCCATCTAGTGGAAGGCACTGCAAATGAACCTGTAAAATCAACTGGAATGCGGAGACTCCAAACTTACAACACACAAAATGCTGGAGGAACTCAGCAAATCTGGCAGACTGGGAATAAACAGTCGACATTTCACGTTGAGATCCTTCATCTGTACTGGAAAAGAAGGGATAGGAGTCAATAAGAAAGTGGCATGTAAAACTTTGCTCTGATCAAAAAGTCGTTTAACTTTTTTTATAGCACGCT
The DNA here is from genome assembly GCF_030144855.1 of Hypanus sabinus. NCBI lineage: Eukaryota > Metazoa > Chordata > Chondrichthyes > Myliobatiformes > Dasyatidae > Hypanus > Hypanus sabinus. Next base: position 80,576,936 of record NC_082715.1, on the reverse strand, counting down.
GATTCCCTTTTTAGCAAGCATACAGTTCTGTAAATGTTCTTAATAACAAAATTACAAAAAAAGGTGCAAAATATATTATAATTTGTTTAGATTCAGATTTATTTATCTCATGTTAATGGAAATATGCAATGAAATAAATTGTTCAAAGTAAATTTATTATCAAAGAGTATGTATATATGTGTGTGTGTATATCACAGTAAATATCAAGAAACATAACAGAATCTACACACAACAAAGATGAATAAAACACTAATATGCAAAAGACAACTGTGTAGAGACAAAAAGAGAAAACATTACCATAATAATAAATACATAAACAATTTCAAGAACATGAGTTACAGAATCTTTGAAAGTGAGTCCATTGATTGTGGAATCAGTTTAGTAACCATTCAATTGTGTTAATCATTCAGAAATCTGATGGCAGAGAGGAAGAAGTTCCTAAATTGTTGAGTGTGTTAAGGCCATACCAAGTTCCCTCAAACTCCTAATGAAGTAGAGCTGTTGGAAATGCTGCATTTGTGATTGTATCAAAGTGTTGGGTGCAGGATAGATTGAGATTTCCCTTTCTGAAGTCCACAATCAATCCCTTGGTCTTACTGGTTGAATGCAAGGTTGTTGTTGAAACACCACTCAATGAGCTGAACTACCTCACTCCTGTATGCTACCTCATCACCAGCTGAGAATCAGTTATTTGTCTCGCGAAAAAGGTTTTTTAAAATTTTGTAAGATATTATTGATTCTGTGTCAACCCAGATACCTGCACATTTTAATTAAAATCAGGTTTATTATCACTGACATATATTGTGAAATTTGGGGCAGCAATACATTACAAGACATTAAATATTATTATAAGCTACAATAAAAGCAAATAGTGCAAAAGAGTAGTGAGGTACAATCCAGAAATCTGATGGCCGAAGGGAAGAAGCTATTCCTAAAACATTGAATGTGTCTCTTCATGTTCTGTACCTCCTCCCCGATGGTAGTAATGAGAAGAGGGCTTAGCCTGGGTGGTGAAGATCCTTATCTAAGAAAGAAAATGCTGGCATCAGAGAGGGTCCAGAGAAGGTTCATCAGAACTATCCCAGAAATTAAAGGGTTAATAATGTGTGAGGAGCATTTGATGGCCCTAAGCCTGTACTTACTGGAATTTAGGAGAACAGGGGAGATCTCATTGAAGCCTATCAAACTTTGAAAGGCCTAGATGGAGCGGACATAGAGAAGATGTGGGGGAGGTGGGTGGCCTAAGACTAGAAGGCACGCATTGTCGTAGCGGCCATCGTTGGAGTGGGATGGCCTTGGCTCAATCAGGCTTCGGCGAGAAACAGGCAGTGGTGAGGATAGGTTCTGGTAAGTTTCTGTTTTTCTTTTTTTTGTTCAGACTAGAGAATATGCCAGGCAGGATGTTGGAATGCTCCTCTTACAGGATGTGGGAAGTCAGGGAGCTCCTAACAGACTGCTTTAGGGAACTGGAGCAGGAGCTGGATGACCTCCGGATCATTCGGGAGACTGAGCAGTTTACAGATGGTAGCTTCCTGGAGGTAGTTACACCTAAGGAGCAGGGCACAGGTAATTGGGTTACCATCAGGTGAGGAAAGGGAAAGGGGCAGGTAGTGCAGGGTTCCCCTGTGGCCATTCCCCTCCAAAACAGGTATACTGATTTGGATACTGTTGGGGGGGGGGGGGGGATGGCTTACTTGGGACAAGCTGCGACAGCCGGGTCTCTGGCACTGAGTCTGGTTCTGCAGTGCAGAAGGGAGGGAGGAAGAAGAGGAGATTAGTAGTGATAGGGGACTCCATGGTCAGGGGTACAGACAGGAGATTCTGTGGTCATGACAGAGACTCCTGGATGGTTTGTTGACTCCCGGGTTCCAGGGTCAGGGACGCCTCTGATCGTGTGCACAGCATTCTGAGGTGGGAGGGTGATCAGCCAGATGTTGTGGTACACATCAGTACCAATGACATAGGTAGAAAGAGTCAGGAGGTCCTGAAGAGTGAGTACAGAAGAGTGAATGGTAGGAAGTTGAAAAACAGGACCTCGAGGGTGGTAATCTCAGGATTGCTACCTGTGCCACGTGCCAGTGAGGGTAAGAGTAGGACGCTCTGGAGGATGGACACGTGGCTGAGGAGCTGGTGTAGGGGGCAGGGTTTCAGATTTCTAGATCATTGCGACCTCTTCTGGAGCAGGTGGGACCTGTACAAGAGAGACGGGTTACACCTGAACTACAAGGGGACCAATATACTTGCAGGGAGGTTTGCTAGTGTTATTGGGGAGGGTTTAAACCAGATTTGCAGGGGGATGGGAACCAGAGTGCCAGAGCAGATAGTGGAACGGGGGTAAAAATAAATGATGTTAGTAGTTCATGCAAAGTCACAAATAGTAAGGTTGTGTGTGGTGGTAACAATCTTCTGAGGTGTGTATATTTTAATGCAAGGAGTATTGTGGGAAAGGCAGACGAGCTGAGGGCCTGGATTGACACATGGAATTATGACATCATAGCCATTACCGAAACTTGGCTACAGGAGGGCAGGACTGGCAGCTCAATGTTCCAGGGTTCTGATGTTTCAGAAGTGATAGAGGCAGAGGGATGAAGGGTGGAGGAGGGTGGCTTTGCTAGTCAGGGAAAATATTACAGCAGTGCTTCAGCAGGACAGATTAGAGGGCTTGTCTACTGAGGCCGTATGGGTGGAGCTGAGAAACAGGAAAGGTATGACCACATTAATGGGGTTGTATTATAGACCACCCAATAGTCAGCGAGAATTGGAGGAGCAAATCTGCAGAGAGATAACAGACAACTGCGGGAGACAGAAAGTTGTGATTGTAGGGGATTTTAATTTTTCACACATTGATTGGGACTCCCATATTGTTAAAGGTCTAGATGGGTTAGAGTTTGTAAAATGTGTTCAGGAAAGTTTTCTAAATCAATATATAGATGTACCAACTAGGGAGGATGCAATATTATCTCCTATTAGGAAATGAGTTAGGGCAGGTGACGGAAGTGTGTGTAGGGGAACACTTTGGTTCCAGTGATCGTAACACCATTAGTTTCAACTTGATGATACTAAGCCGATGATACTAAGGTAGGAGCTGTTGTGGATAATGAGGTGGGTTTTCAAAGCTTGCAGGGAGATTTATGCCGGTTAGAAGAATGGGGTGAACGTTGGCAGATGGAGTTTAATGCTGAGAAGTGTGAGGTTCTACATTTTGGCAGGAATAATTCAAATAGAACATACAGGGTAAATGGTAGGGCATTGAGGAATGCGGTGGAACAGAGAGATCTAGGAATAACAGTGCATAGTACCCTGAAGGTGGAGTCTCACGTAGATAGGGTGGTGAAGAAGGCTTTTGGAACGCTGGCCTTTATAAATCAGAGCATTGAGTACAGAAGTTGGGATGTAATGTTAAAATTGTACAAGGCATTGGTAAAGCCAAATTTGGAATATTGTGTACAGTTCTGGTCACCGAATTATAGGAAAGATATCAATAAATTAGAGAGAGTGCAGAGACGATTTACTAGGATGTTACCTGGGTTTCAGCACTTAAGTTACAGAGAAAGGTTGAACAAGTTAGGTCTCTATTCATTGGAGCGTAGAAGGTTGAGGGGGGATTTGATCGAGGTAATTTTGAGAGGGATAGATAGAGTTGACGTGAATAGGCTGTTTCCATTGAGCGTAGGGGAGATTCAAACGAGAGGACATGATTTAAGAGTTAGGGGGTAAAAGTTTAAGGGAAACACGAGGGGGTATTTCTTTACTCAGAGAGTGATAGCTGTGTGGAATGAGCTTCCTGTAGAAGTAGTAGAGGCCAGTTCAGTTGTGTCATTTAAGGTAAAATTGGATAGGTATATGGACAGGAAAGGAGTGGAGGGTTATGGGCTGAGGGCGGGTAGGTGGGACTAGGTGAGATTAAGAGTTCGGCACGGACTGGGAGGGCCGAGATGGCCTGTTTCCGTGCTGTGATTGTTATATGGTTATATGGTTGATCATGGATAAAGATAGATCTGGTCCTCAGGTTGAGGTTCTAAACTGGAAAAAGGCCGAATTTGAAGAAATGAGAAAGGATCTAAAAAGTGTAGATTGGGACAGGTTGTTCTCTGGCAAGGATGTAGTGGGAGGCCTTCAAAGGAGAAATTTTGAGAGTTTGTATGTTTCTGTCAGGGTTAAAGGCAAAATGAATAAGAATAAGGAACCTTGGTTCTCGAGAGATATTGGAACTCTGATAAAGAAGGTGAGAGAGATATATAACATGTATAGGCAACAGGGAGGAAATAAGATGCTTGAGGAGCATAAAACAAATAAGAAAATACTTAAGAAAGAAAGGAGGGCTAAAAGAAGACATGAGGTTGCTTGGCAGTCAGGGTGAAGGATAATCCTAAGAGCTTCTACAGGTGTATTAAGAGCAAAAGGATAGTAAGGGATAAAATTGATCCTCTTGAAGATCAGAGTGGTCGGCTATGTATGGAACCAAAAGAAATGGGAGAGATATTAAATGGGTTTTTTTGCATCTGTATTTACTAAGGAAACTGGAATGGAGTCTATGGAAACAAGGCCAACAAGTAGGGAGGTTATGGAACTTATACAGATTAAAGAAGAGGAGGTGCTTGCTGTCTTGAGGCAAATCAGAATAGATAAATCCCCAGGACCTGATAAGGCATTCCCTCGGACCTTGAAGGAGACTAGTGTTGAAATTGCAGGGGCCCTGGCAGAAATATTTAAAATGTTGATATCCACGGGTCAGGTGCCGGAGAATTGGAGGATAGCTCATGTAGTTCTGCTGTTTAAAAAAGGCTCAAAAAGTAAGCTGGGAAATTATAGGCCAGTAAGTTTGACATCGGTAGTAGGTAAATTATTGGAAGGAGTACTAAGAGATAGGATCTACAGTATTTGGATAGACAGGGACTAAATAGAAAATGTCAGCATGGCTTTGTGCGTGGTAGGTCATGTTTAACCAATCTATTAGTGTTTTTCGAGGAAGTTACCAGGAAAGTGGATGAAGGGAAGGCAGTGGATGTTGTCTACATGGACTTCAGTAAGGCCATTGACAAGGTCCCACATGGGAGATTTAGTTGCTAGATGGTATATGTGGTGAGGTAGTAAATTGGATTAGACATTGGCTCAATGGAAGAAGTCAGAGAGTGGTAGTGGAGGATTGTTTCTCTGAGTGGAGGCCTGTGACTAGTGGTGTGCCACAGGGATCAGTGTTGGGTCCATTGTTATTTGTCATCTATATCAATGATCTGGATTATAATGTGGCAAATTGGATCAGTAAATTTGCTGATGATACAAAGATTGGAGGTGTAGTGGACAGTGAGGAAGGTTTTCAAAGCTTGCACAGGGATTTGGTCTAGTTGGAGGAATGGGCTGAAAAATGGCAGATGGAGTATATGCGGACATGTGTGAGGTATTGCACTTCAGAAGGTCAAACCAGGGTAAAACGTAAAAGGTAAATGGTAGGACACTGAGGAGTGCAGTAGAACAGAGGGATCTGGGAGTACAGATACATAATTCCCTAAAAGTGGTGTCACAGGTGGATAGGGTCGTAAAGAGAGCTTTTGGTACATTGGCCTTTATAAATCAGAGTATAAGAGTTAGAATGTAATGATGAGGTTGTTTAAGACATTGGTGAGACTGAATCTGGAGTATTGTGTGCAGTTTTGGTCACCTAATTACAGGAAGGATATTAATAAGGTTGAAAGAGTGCAGAGAAGGTTTACAAGGATGTTGACGGGACTTGAGAAACTGAGTTACAGAGTTATAGGTTCGGACTTTATTCCCTGGAGCGTAGGAGAATGAGGGGAGATTTGATAGAGGTATATAAAATTATGATGGGTATAGATAGAGTGAATGCAAGCAGGCTTTTTCCACTGAGGACAGGGGAGAAAAAAACCAGAGGTTATGGGTTAAGGGTGAAGGGGGAAAAGTTTAAAGGGAACATTGGGGGGGGGGGCTTCTTCACGCAGAGAATGGTGGGAGTGTGGAATGAGCTGCCAGATGAAGTGGTAAATGCGGGCTCACTTTTGACATTTAAGAAAAACTTGGACAGGTACATGGATGAAAGGGGTTTGGAGGGATATGGCCCCGGTGCAGGTCAGTGGGACTAGGCTGAAAAATGGTTTGGCACAGCCAAGAAGGGCTAAAGGGCCTGTTTCTGTGCTGTAATGTTCTAAGGTTCTATCAGAATAGAAGTATGTCCTTTTACGATAGAAATGAGGGATTTTTTTAGCCAGAGTGATGAATCTGTGGAATTCATTACAGGTCAAGTTATTGAATATAGTAAACGCAGAGGCTCTCGATTAGTAAGGGTGCCAGAAGTTATGGGGAGAAAGCAGCAGAAGGTATCTGAGAGGAATAATGAATCAGCTATGTTGGAATGGTGGTGCAGACTTGATGAGCTCAATGACTTAATACTGTTCCTATGTATTATGGTAAGCTAGCAATCTCAATTCTCTACTGACCAGCCTCCTCCTCAGCTCTGCCTATCTCTAACTCTGCTGTCAGCACACGCATTTCAACCAGATCAATTTATCATTCACTCAACTGACCTGCATTGGCTCACGGTCTAAAAACATCTCATTTTGAAAAGTTACCAATTTTAAATCCAAACAAGCACACACACACACAGCAGCTTTTAACTTTGTCTAGGTACTTGGTGCAAGAAGAAAGAGGGGTGTTGTTGGGAATGGGCAAGGGAACCGAATACAGGGAGCTAAAATAGGGGATAAAAGTATGGAAAGCTGGCAGAGACTCAGTGGGCTGAATGAACTAACTCATTCTGAATTATAAAACATAAGAAGGAAAAAAATTCCAAACCCTAGACTTCGTAGATGCTGGAAATTCAGAGCAACATGCACAATATGCTGGAGGAACTCAGCAGGCCACACAGTATTCATGGAGGGGAATAAACATTGATGTTCAGTCAGAGACCCTTCAGCAGCGTACAGATAACAACATCCAGAAAATGTCATCAAAATTGTACTAATTCAACCTGTTCATGGACATGTAGAGAATGTGTGGGGAGAGAATTCAAAGTGCAGAGATGCAAAGGGACTTGGGAGTCCTTGTGCAAGATACCCTAAAGGTTAACCTCCAGACTGAGTTGGTGGTGAAGAAGGCGAATGCAATGTTGGCATTCATTTCTAGGGTATTGAATATAAGAGCCGGGATGTGATACTGAGGCTCTATAAGGCACTCGTGAGACCACACTTGGAGTATTGTGTGCAGTTTTGGGCTCCTTGTTTTAGAAAGGATACACTGACATTGGAGAGGGTTCAGAGAAGATTCACATGAATGATTCCAAGAATGAAAGGGTTACCATATGAGGAACATCTGGCAGCTCTTGGGCTGGATGAGGAGGGATCTCATAGAGACATTCGGAATGTTAAAAGACCTGAACAGATTAGATATGGCTGTTATTTCCCATGGTAGGGAAGTCTAGGACAAGAGGGCACAACTTCAGGGTCAAATGAGTTCATTTAGAACTGAAATGTGGAGAAATTACTTTAGTCAGAGGGTGGTAAATCTATGGAATTTGTTGCCATGAGTGACTGTGGAGGCCAAGTCATTGGGTGCGTTTAAGGCAGAGATAGATAGGTTCTTGATTAGCCAGGGTATCAAAGGGTATGGGGTGAAGGCAGGGGAGCGGGGATGACTGGAAGAATTGGATTAGCCCATGATTGAATGGTGGAGCAGACTCGATGGGTCAAATGGCCGGCTTCTGCTCCTATATCTTATGGTCTTATGGTCACCAGAGACATGCTGTTGCTATGATCCCTGGGCTTCTTTGAACAATCTGTGCCCTGTATTAAAGAGAGTAACTGCAAGTGGAAGGTGTTCTTTTCGAAACATAGCAGCCGATTGACTTGCCATGAAGTCTCATTCAGCAATGATGAGATTAGTCACTGGAGACATGGAAGACTGCGCGAGCTGGAACTGGGAACAACAAAAGATCTGCTGGAAGAACTCAGTGGGTCAAGCAACATCTGGGAGAGGAAAGGAATTGTCAATGTTTGGGGTCATGCCCTGTAATATTGACTACAGTATTCCTAGAGTTCTTCCAGCAGATTGTTTGTTGCATGACACTAGTTAAGTTTCAAGATTGTTTATTGTCATTCATCCAGTACGCAACTGTGAAGAACAAAATGATTGTTACTCTGGATCTGATGCAGCATATACACAAAAAACATAATAAATATAAATACATTGTAGTAGTGCGATAACTCGAGTCCAGTAAGACGCTCTCCTAAGCGGTTGTCTATTGGTGGGTCCTCAGATAGCTGTAGAGGCTGATCCAGGATCCACATATTTTGTTAGGGTGGATTCCCTTATAAACACATACAATTAGCTCATATACTTATTGTACATAACATTGCACTAGGAGCAGGAGTATCTGACAGAAAATGATAAACTGGCGGTGGTGGGGTGTGTTTGTAGGTAGAGCTGTTGATTAGCCTTACTGCATGGTGAAAGTAACTGTTTTTGAGTCTGGTGGTCTTGGCATGGATGCTGATTAACCTTCTCCCTGATGGGAGTGGGACAAAGAGTCCATGAACAGGGTGGGTGGAATCTTTCATGATAATTCTGGCCTTTCTGTATATACTTTATGTCCTTGATGGTGGATAGGCAGGTGCTGGTGATGTATTGGGAATTTTTAAGCCTTCCTTTGTTGAAAGAAAAAGGGAGAATGGGATACAGGGAGAACGTGAGATTAATCCACTAAATGTACACTAACACTGACTGGTTGGCCGGAGCAGCCTGCTTTCACTGTTACAATTTTGATGGTGTTTTAGGAATACTGTATCCTTTTCCAGAATTATTTTGCAAAGCAGAGGGGCAAATTGTTTAATTTCATGATGACCTCCTGCCACTTGTAAATTCTAGGTGGCACGGTAGCATAGCAGTTAGCACAATTGCCTTACGGCACCAGCTATCACTGATCTGGATTCAATTCCCGCCACTGTCTGTAAGGAGTTTGTATGTTCTCCCCATGACCGTGTGGGTTTCCTCTGGGGGCTCCAGTTTCCTTCCACAGTTCAAAGATGTACAGGCTAGGGTTAGGAAGTTGTGAGCATGCTGCATTGGCGCAGAAAGTATAGCAATGCTTGTGAGCTGCCCCCAGCACAGTCCTTACGTCATTGACACAAAATGATGCATTTCATTGTATGTTTTTATGTACATGTGGCAAATAAAGCAAATTTTTAATTCAAGATCTTTATCTTGAATTAGTAACTAGTCCATTCAGCCCATTGAATTTATGCTGACTCTCAGTAATTCCTTTAAACACCACTCCCACTTGTCCCCTGTGATCAGTTCTCTTGCATAATTTCATCAACAGTCTCTGTTTTTCCTGCCAGTCACCTACCCTACACTTGCAGTGATAACAGAGGCCGATCAACCTCCACATGTTTAGATTAGTTAGCATTCAGTTGCCACTTTATTAGGCACACCTGTACACCTGCTCATAACGCAAATATCTAATCAGCCAATCATGTGGCAGTGGCTCACTGCATAAAGGCATGCAGACATGGTCAGGCAGTTCAGACCAACCTCAGAATAGAGAAGAAATGTGATTGCAGTGACTTTGACCGTGAGATGACTATTGGTGTCAGATGGGGTGGTTTGACTATCTCCGAAACTGAGTCGTAACTATGTGTGTTTTTTTTTACTGTACTGGATTGTAACTATATGAGCTGTGTGTGACTGTACTGGATCGTAACTACATATGCTGTGTGTGACTGTACCGATCGTAGCTATATGAGCTGTGTGAGACTGTACTGGATTGTAACTACATATGCTGTGTGTGACTGCACAGATCGTAGCTACATGTGCTGTGTGTGAGTGTATGTACAGTATTTCACACCTTGGCTCCAGAGAATGATATTTCGTTTAGCTGTATACGTGTGTGTAGTTGAATAAATTTGAATATGATCTTGAACTTGGCTTAATGTGTTGGATTGGGGCGTAGATTTGCTGTTGTTTTTGTAGTTTATCTTTCTTATGCTTGCTTTTGTTGTTATATAATCGCCTATAGTCTGGACACTTCAGTGGTTCCATTGCTAATACCTCCCGTACCTAATACCGTGGCGATTGAGTGTATGTCCCTGGTCTGCTGCTGCTGTCACTCATCCATCTCAGGGTCAGGTTCAACAAGTTGTGCATTCAGGGGTGCTCTTCTGCACACCTCTGTTGCATCTGTCACCTTGGACTCATCTGTCCATTCTCCTCTGACCTCTCTCATTAACAAAAACTACCACTCTCTGGATTTTTTTTTTTTGTTTTTTGTACCACTCTCTATAAACTCTAGAGATTGTTGTGCATGAAAGTCCCAGATCATACTCAAACCATCCCATCTAGCACCAACAATTATTCCACAATGGAAGAGTCTAAGATCCCATTTCTTCCCCATTCTGATGTTTGGCCTGAATAACAACTGAACCTCTTGACCATGTCTGCATGCTTTTATGCACGGAGCTACTGCCACATGATTGGCAGATTAGATATTTGCAATAACGAACAGGTGTACCTAACAAAGTGGCCACTGAGCACACACGTGATTGGTCAGTGTGTCTTTCAGTTGCCTCTGTATTTTTCTGGAAACCTCTTGGTTTCAGTAACAGGTATCATGTTACTTAAATCCAACTATTTAATTGGTTACCAGAATTTATTGTTATTAGTGGTATGTCATCAGACCATCTTTGTTCTATTTTTCCTGAGGCTCTCCCCACGCCCCACCACCTCCTGCCCCGCTCTTCTCCACTTGTCTCCTCTCTATCTTTGATACCTGTGGAAGGGAAGTTATTTTACTTCCCTTGTATTCTTTGCTCCTGTAACACTTGATAAGATGATTGTAAGCAACAAATTTTGTGCCTCATTTCTGAGTAGCGAAGAACCTTTAGGTCAGAAAGCCATCAGGAACCTACAGACGTAAGAGTTTAGATTTGACTTCAGTTTGCAGATTGCTCAATTTGATGCAAAGACACAAGTCTGCAAATGCTGTAATCTGAAGCAAAACAAAACTGCTGGAGGACCTCAGTGGGGGAATTGTTCATTTCCCTCCACAGATGCTGCCTGACCCACAGAGTGACTCAGGTGTTCAGATTTCAATTTATTTATCGCTTGTACTTTGAAACATAGAGTGAAAAGTGTTGATTGCGTTAACAGTCTTGAGGATGTGCTGGGGACAGTCTGTGCAGTTACCCTGCATTGTTATTAGTTTACCTTGTTCTACCTCAATGCACTGATCTATTTGAACAATATGGAAGACGAGCTTTTCACTGTATTCTGTTACCTGTTACACTTGTAAACCAATACAAACACCAATATAATGCAGATCTAGTTTTGGAATAGAATTCACTCTACAGAAATTGATTTATAACTTTTTAATATTTAAACCAAACTTAAGTTTGTCCTTGAGGGTTTATTTTTAAAGAACAGAACATGCCTGCTCCAGCCAGAGTTGAGGATGCAATCCAACAGAGGTACACCTCCTCCCTTGCCCCCATTCAGGGCCACAAACAGATGTACACCTCCTCCCTTGCCCCCATTCAGGGCCGCAAACAGATGTACACCTCCTCCCTTGCCCCCATTCAGGGCCGCAAACAGATGTACACCTCCTCCCTTGCCCCCATTCAGGGCCGCAAACAGATGTACACCTCCTCCCTTGCCCCCATTCAGGGCCGCAAACAGATGTACACCTCCTCCTTTGCCCCTATTCAGGGCCGCAAACAGATGTACACCTCCTCCTTTGCCCCTATTCAGGGCCGCAAACAGAGGTACACCTCCTCCCTTGCCCCCATTCAGGGCCGCAAACAGATGTACACCTCCTCCCTTGCCCCCATTCAGGGCCGCAAACAGATGTACACCTCCTCCTTTGCCCCCATTCAGGGCCGCAAACAGATGTACACCTCCTCCTTTGCCCCCATTCAGGGCCGCAAACAGATGTACACCTCCTCCCTTGCCCCCATTCAGGGCCGCAAACAGATGTACACCTCCTCCCTTGCCCCTATTCAGGGCCGCAAACAGATGTACACCTCCTCCTTTGCCCCTATTCAGGGCCGCAAACAGAGGTACACCTCCTCCCTTGCCCCCATTCAGGGCCGCAAACAGATGTACACCTCCTCCCTTGCCCCCATTCAGGGCCGCAAACAGATGTACACCTCCTCCCTTGCCCCCATTCAGGGCCGCAAACAGATGTACACCTCCTCCTTTGCCCCCATTCAGGGCCGCAAACAGAGGTACACCTCCTCCCTTGCCCCCATTCAGGGCCGCAAACAGATGTACACCTCCTCCCTTGCCCCCATTCAGGGCCGCAAACAGATGTACACCTCCTCCTTTGCCCCCATTCAGGGCAGCAAACAGAGGTACACCTCCTCCCTTGCCCCCATTCAGGGCCGCAAACAGATGTACACCTCCTCCCTTGCCCCCATTCAGGGCCGCAAACAGATGTACACCTCCTCCTTTGCCCCCATTCAGGGCCGCAAACAGAGGTACACCTCCTCCTTTGCCCCCATTCAGGGCCACAAACAGAGGTACACCTCCTCCCTTGCCCCCATTCAGGGCCGCAAACAGATGTACACCTCCTCCTTTGCCCCCATTCAGGGCCGCAAACAGAGGTACACCTCCTCCCTTGCCCCCATTCAGGGCCGCAAACAGATGTACACCTCCTCCCTTGCCCCCATTCAGGGCCGCAAACAGATGTACACCTCCTCCTTTGCCCCCATTCAGGGCAGCAAACAGAGGTACACCTCCTCCCTTGCCCCCATTCAGGGCCGCAAACAGATGTACACCTCCTCCCTTGCCCCCATTCAGGGCCGCAAACAGATGTACACCTCCTCCTTTGCCCCCATTCAGGGCCGCAAACAGAGGTACACCTCCTCCTTTGCCCCCATTCAGGGCCACAAACAGAGGTACACCTCCTCCCTTGCCCCCATTCAGGGCCGCAAACAGATGTACACCTCCTCCTTTGCCCCCATTCAGGGCCGCAAACAGATGTACACCTCCTCCTTTGCCCCTATTCAGGGCAGCAAACAGAGGTACACCTCCTCCCTTGCCCCCATTCAGGGCCGCAAACAGATGTACACCTCCTCCCTTGCCCCCATTCAGGGCCGCAAACAGATGTACACCTCCTCCCTTGCCCCCATTCAGGGCCGCAAACAGAGGTACACCTCCTCCTTTGCCCCTATTCAGGGCAGCAAATAGATGTACACCTCCTCCCTTGCCCCCATTCAGGGCCGCAAACAGATGTACACCTCCTCCTTTGCCTCTACTCAGGGCAGCAAACAGATGTACACCTCCTCCTTTGCCCCTATTCAGGGCAGCAAATAGATGTACACCTCCTCCCTTGCCCCCATTCAGGGCAGCAAACAGATGTACACCTCCTCCTTTGCCCCTATTCAGGGCAGCAAACAGATGTACACCTCCTCCCTTGCCCCCATTCAGGGCCGCCAACAGATGTACACCTCCTCCTTTGCCCCTATTCAGGGCAGCAAACAGATGTACACCTCCTCCCTTGCCCCCATTCAGGGCAGCAAACAGAGGTACACCTCCTCCCTTGCCCCCATTCAGGGCCGCAAACAGAGGAACACCTCCTCCCTTGCCCCCATTCAGGGCCGCAAACAGATGTACACCTCCTTTGCCCCTATTCAGGGCAGCAAATAGATGTACACCTCCTCCCTTGCCCCCATTCAGGGCCGCAAACAGAGGTACACCTCCTCCTTTGCCCCCATTCAGGGCAGCAAACAGATGTACACCTCCTTTGCCCCTATTCAGGGCAGCAAATAGATGTACACCTCCTCCCTTGCCCCCATTCAGGGCAGCAAACAGATGTACACCTCCTCCTTTGCCCCCATTCAGGGCAGCAAACAGATGTACACCTCCTTTGCCCCTATTCAGGGCAGCAAATAGATGTACACCTCCTCCCTTGCCCCCATTCAGGGCAGCAAACAGATGTACACCTCCTCCCTTGCCCCCATTCAGGGCAGCAAACAGATGTACACCTCCTCCTTTGCCTCTACTCAGGGCAGCAAACAGATGTACACCTCCTTTGCCCCTATTCAGGGCAGCAAACAGATGTACACCTCCTCCCTTGCCCCCATTCAGGGCCGCAAACAGATGTACACCTCCTCCCTTGCCCCCATTCAGGGCCGCAAACAGATGTACACCTCCTCCTTTGCCCCCATTCAGGGCCGCAAACAGATGTACACCTCCTCCTTTGCCCCCAATCAGGGCCGCAAACAGAGGTACACCTCCTCCTTTGCCTCTACTCAGGGCAGCAAACAGATGTACACCTCCTTTGCCCCTATTCAGGGCAGCAAATAGATGTACACCTCCTCCCTTGCCCCCATTCAGGGCAGCAAACAGATGTACACCTCCTCCTTTGCCCCTATTCAGGGCAGCAAACAGATGTACACCTCCTCCCTTGCCCCCATTCAGGGCCGCCAACAGATGTACACCTCCTCCTTTGCCCCTATTCAGGGCAGCAAACAGAGGTACACCTCCTCCCTTGCCCCCATTCAGGGCAGCAAACAGATGTACACCTCCTCCCTTGCCCCCATTCAGGGCCGCAAACAGATGTACACCTCCTCCCTTGCCCCCATTCAGGGCAGCAAACAGATGTACACCTCCTCCCTTGCCCCCATTCAGGGCAGCAAACAGATGTACACCTCCTCCCTTGCCCCCATTCAGGGCAGCAAACAGATGTACACCTCCTCCTTTGCCCCTATTCAGGGCAGCAAACAGATGTACACCTCCTCCCTTGCCCCCATTCAGGGCCGCAAACAGATGTACACTTCCTCCTTTGCCCCTATTCAGGGCAGCAAACAGATGTACACCTCCTCCCTTGCCCCCATTCAGGGCCGCCAACAGATGTACACCTCCTCCTTTGCCCCTATTCAGGGCAGCAAACAGAGGTACACCTCCTCCCTTGCCCCCATTCAGGGCAGCAAACAGATGTACACCTCCTCCCTTGCCCCCATTCAGGGCCGCAAACAGATGTACACCTCCTCCCTTGCCCCCATTCAGGGCAGCAAACAGATGTACACCTCCTCCCTTGCCCCCATTCAGGGCAGCAAACAGATGTACACCTCCTCCCTTGCCCCCATTCAGGGCAGCAAACAGATGTACACCTCCTCCTTTGCCCCTATTCAGGGCAGCAAACAGATGTACACCTCCTCCCTTGCCCCCATTCAGGGCCGCAAACAGATGTACACCTCCTCCTTTGCCCCTATTCAGGGCAGCAAACAGATGTACACCTCCTCCCTTGCCACCATTCAGGGCCGCCAACAGTCCTAGGCAACGCAGCATTTCACCTGCAAGTCTGTCAGGGCTGTCTATTCAGTGTTCCTGGTGTGGCTTCCTCTACATCGGTGGGACCTGACACTGACTGGGGGAGCCACTTTGATGAGCACCTTTGCTCCATCTGCAACAGGGAGGAACAGCTATTTTAATTGCACCCCCTATTCCCAATCGGACATGTTGATCCAAGGACCCCCTACTGCTGTGATGACTCCACTTTCAGGCTGGAGGTGCAATATCTCCTATTCCATTTGGGTAGCCTCCAACCTGATGGCATGAAGGTTGATTTCTCACCTCTCTCCCTTTTCTCCTTTTCCATTTGCCTTTCTGGCTCCCTCCTTACCCTTTCTCATCTTCTCACCTTCCCAACACCTCCCTCTGGTGCCCTTCCTCCTTCCCTCTCTTCCACGGTCCTGTCTCCTCAGATCCTTCTTCTTCAGCCCTTTACTTTTTCCACTAATCTCCCAGCTTCTCACTTCAGCCCACCCACCCATCTTCTCCATCATCTATCTCCACCTGTCACCGACCATCCACGTACCTATCCAAACTTTGCTTAAAGGTTGAAATCAAGTTCATGCACCACTTGTGCTGGCAGCTTGTTTCACACTCTCACAACTCTGAAAGAAGTAGTTTCCCCTCAAGTTCCCCTTAAACATTTCACCTTTCACCCATAACCTACGACCACCGAGCCTCAGTGGAAAAGGTCAGCTTGCATTTACCCTAACCATACCTCTCATAGTTTTGTATACCTCTATTAAATCTCCCTTCAATCTCTTATGTTTCAAGGAATACATTCCTAATCTATTCAATCTTTCCTTATAACTCGGGTCCTCCAGTCCTAGCAACATCCTTGTCAATTTTTTCTCTACTCTTTCAACCTTATTTACATCTTTCCTGTATGTGGGTGACCAAAACTGCACGCAATACTCCAAAATTAGGCTTCACCAGTGTCTTATACAACTTCAACATAACATCCCATCTCCTGTACTCAATAATGACTTATGAAGGCCAACGTGCCAAGAACTTTCTTTACAACCCTATCAACCTGTGACACCACTTTCAATGAATTGTGGACCTGGATCCCCAGATCCCTCTGCTCTATCACACTCCTCACAGTGCCCTACCATTTGACGCGTAATACCTACCCTGGTTGGACTTACTCAAGTGCAACACCTTGCACTTTTCTGCATTAAGTTCCATCTGTCATTTCCAGACCATTTTTCCAGCAGGTCCAGATCTTGCTGCAAGTTCTGATAGTCTTTCTCACTGTCCTCTACATCCCCAGTCTTGGTGTTATCTGTAAGTTTGCTGATCCAATTAACCATATTGTCATCCAGATCTTTGATATAGATGACAAACAACAGTGGACCCAGCACTAATCCCTGCAGCACTCCACTCATTAGAGAGGCACCCATTCACTGCCACTCTCTGGCTTCTCCCACAAAGCCAATGTTTAATCCAGTTTACTACCTCATCTTGGATGCCGAGCAAGTGAACCTTCTTGACCAACCTCCCATGAGGGACCTTGTCAAATGCCTTGCTAAAGTCCATGTAGACAACTTCCACTGACTTTCCTGGTAACTTCCTCAAAAACCTCTATAAGTTTGGTGAGACACGACCTACCACACATGGAGCCATGTTGTCAGTTCCTAATCAGTCCCTGTCTCTCCAAATTCTCATATATCCAGTCTCTTAGAATACCTTCCAATAACTTTCCCACCGATGTCAAGCTCACTGGCCTTTTATTTCCTGGTTTGTTTTTAAATAGCAGAACACATTAACTATCCCCTATTCTGCCAGTACCTCATCTGTTGCTAACGATGATTTAAATATCTCTACTAGGGCCCCTGCAATTTCTGCTATTTCCCCCCGCAAAATCCAAGGGAATACCTTGTCAGGCACTGGTGATTTACTCACCCTGATTTGCCTCAGACTAGCAAACACTTCCTCTTCTGTAATGTCTACAAGGTCCAACTATTTTTGTCCTTGCAGTCCTTTCGCTCTTAACAAATCTATAGAATCCCATAGGATTCTCTTTCACCTTGTCTGCTCGGGCAACTTAATGCCATTTTTTTAGCCCCCGATTTCTTTCTTCAGTGTTCTCTTGCATTTCTTGTACTCCATAAGCACCTCACTTGTTCCTACCTGCCTATACACCTCCCATTTTTTTAACCTAGACCTCAATATCGGTTGAAAACCGAGATTCCCTAAACCTGTTGTTTTTACCTTTTATTCTGACAAACACATACACGCTTTGTACGCTGAAAATCTTCCTTTTGAAGGCCTCCCACTTGCCAAGCTCACCTTTGGCAGAAAACAGCCTGTCCCAATCCACACTTGCCAGATCCTTTCAGATACCATCAAATTTGGCCTTTCTCCAATTTAGAATCTCAACCCTCTGACCTGACCTATCTTTTTCCATATTTACTTTGAAACTAATGGCAATATGATCACTGGATGCAAAGTGTTCCTCTACACAAACTTCTGTCACCTCTCATTCCCCAACAGCAGATCAAGCATCGCATATCCTCTTGTCGGATTTCTATGTACCGACGAAGGGAACTTCCCTGAACACACTATTCCTTCTAGTCCTGTTACAGTATGGGTCAATATGTGGAAAATTAAAATCACCTATTATAACAACCTTATGTTTCTTGCAACAGTCTGCAATCTCTCTACAAATTTGTTCCCATGGATTGTTGGGTGGTCTATAAAACATGGCCCAGTTAACGCGGACATTCCATTCTTATTTCCCAGTTCCACCCAAAAAAATAAGCCTCACCAGACGAGTTCTCCAGTCTGTCCTGACATTTTCCCGAGCTAGTGATGCCACCCCCCCACCCCCCCGTCACTTCTAAACAACGGAACCCCAGAACACTGAGCAGCCAGTCCTTCTCCTCCTGCAGCCAAGTCTCACTAATGGCTACAACATCATAATTCCAGATGTAGATTCATCTGCCTTTCCTTCGATACTTCTCGCATTGGAATATACGCAGCTTGGAACACTGGTAGCACCACTTCCTGACTTTGATCTGTTATTCTGGCTTTCCAACATCTGCAGAATCTCTTGTGCGACTAATACCAATATCATGCAAATCTGGTTTTGGAATTGAATTCACTCTGCAGAAAGTTAGTCGGCATATTACAACTTAATTCCTGATTTTATACGATTTAAGTTAGTCCATTGAGGGTTCATATTTAGAAAAACAAAAACGTACGCTTCGGTCAGAGTTGAGCGCCTCGGAGGCTGTCAGTTGCACCGTGCAGCCGAGCGAGGGGGCAGCTCCCTCGCATTGCCAAGCGCCGAGCAGGGAAAGGACATTTCCCATGAGACGTAGGGCTTGTGGGAAAGCCCTGGTCGCTATGTTTTGATGCGAGCAGCTGACTACCGTCGCCCTCCCTGGTCCGGCTTCTTTGCAGTCGATCGTTTTGCCTGTGGAATGTCCTCCTCCTGTCTGTAGATATTTAGCGACATCAAAGCACCAACGTTGCTTTTGGCTTCTTCTCTCCCTCCACACTTCTTCCAGGCAAGTATAAAGGGCCGGGGGCCGGGCTGGAACGCACTGCACTGCAGGCCGCTGCCATTTGCAGAGCCGTGAGGCGGTAAAGGAGTACTGTCTGGTCGAGGGTCCCCTGTCCTTCATTCGGCCCCTTGGGATCGAGCGGGCAGGCGACAGGTTCGCGCCTCAGAGCAGCCGGAGAAGCGGCCGCCGGCGAGGAATGTTCCAGCGCCCAGCAGACACAACTCACTAGGAACCGGACGTTAATCACCTATTATCCCCTAACCCTCCAAGATTTCAAGTTTTTTAAATCCAGCAGCATTTTCGATACCAAAATAATCCGGAAGAGAAATCGCTAGCTTTTACCAAGATTTCCCTTTCGTTTCCTCTTCCTTTTGAGCTGGCCGGCTGGTTGGATGAGGAAGTTTATCCACTTCTCCTTGGATAGCGAGGGGGTTGAGTGCTCAGCCGAGGTTTGCGGTGATACAACTCACTCGATGAAGCCTCCGGGTACGCACCCGACTATGAATGCCTGCCCCGGTAACTCCCCTCCCCCCAACCCGTCAGCTGTTATGGTGTGGGATGCGAAGTCTGGACGGGTTGGTGTAGAAGTGGGTACCAAGATATCAATAAGATTGAGAAAGTGCAGAGAAAATGCTGCCAGTATTGAGTTTTCGGGAAAGATTGAATAGGTTAGGACTTCATACCCTGGAGCTGGGAGATTTGACAGAGGCATAGATAGGCTTTCCCCACTAAAAATGGGTGGAACTAGAACTAGGCTAAGGGTGAAATGTGAATTATGTAAGGGGAACTTGAGGGGTAATGTCTGCACTCAGAGGGTAGTGTGAGCTGCCAGAGTTGGTGAATGTGGGTTCGAGTGTAACATTTCACAGAAGTTTGGATGGGAGGTGTATGAAGGGGCAGGTTGATCAGACTAGGCAGGATAATAGTTTAGCATGGACTAGATGGGCCAAAGGGCCTGTTTCTGTGCTGTGGTAGTCCATGATAGTATTTTTGGAAAAGTTGGATAACTTGAAATCTTGCAGAGTTATGGAATAAGGAGGGTGAATGGAACGAACTGGATGGGTCTTTTGAACAGTTAGAGTAGGCTGAATGGTCCCTGCCTGTATGATTCTGAGATTCCAACGTGATTTGAACCTTTTTAATCTGTTCAGTCACAAAGGCTACCCATACACAATGTAATATCATTAGGCTATATCCCTGCTTCATGGAAGCACAAGGTCCTGGAATCTGGAGCAACAGCCAAGATGCTGGTGGGACTCAGTGAGTCTGGCATTGAGTTGACATTGGACTGTTGACATTCAGGTCAAAACTCTTTTAAACATACTTTTTACAATTGCAAAACCCTGCTGGAAATTAAGAATTTGTAGTACTGCAGGTTAACTCCATCAGCGAGTTGCTCGTTGGCAGAGAATCTGAAGGAGCTAGACTTGGTGCAAGACCCTGTTGGACATTGTGGAATGCTGCAAGTCTGACTCACTAATTTATAGACAGATGGCGGGGAGCTGCGCGGCCTCAGTTGTAGCGAGGATTAGGCCTCAGGCCGTGGTGTCGCCTGTTTACAGCCACCCTGGAGTCGGAGCACAACACCAGAGGTGTGGCGGCCAAGCTGGAGACAGTACTGTCCCCGCTGTTTGCTCAGCAGAAGACAAGCTGCATTGTGTTCGACTCAGGTTCTTAGACTATATATTTTTTGTGTTGCTGTATGTTAATGATGTATGTGCTTGCATTCATATGTGCTATATGTGCCCTGTGCTGTGTGTGGCTGTTGGTACTATGGTTTTCACCTTGGCCTCTGGAGTAATGCTGTTTTGTTTGGCTGTATTGATGTATAGTTGAATGATAATTAAACCTGAACTTGAACTTCACCAGGACTTGTCAATCTGAAAATTTGACTGTCCATTTCCTTCGACAGAAGGGCACCACTACTAGCTCTAAGATCCCATCCAATTAATTAGCCTTCCTAACCTGGAAAGATAATCCCACACCTGAAACAACATGCACAAG
This sequence comes from Hypanus sabinus, assembly GCF_030144855.1. Lineage (NCBI taxonomy): Eukaryota > Metazoa > Chordata > Chondrichthyes > Myliobatiformes > Dasyatidae > Hypanus > Hypanus sabinus. The sequence goes on along the minus strand of NC_082715.1, from coordinate 80,556,123 downwards.
AGTGTTGTGGGAAAACCTTCACATGGATTGTAAGAGTTCAATACTGTGGCTTCCAGTAACCCTTTCACGATGGTACCAGAGACACTCACATTCCAGATCAGATCAGATTAATTTACTCATCACAAGTTTGTCGAAACCTTTAGTGAAATCTTAAGTAAACACTTGAGGAGAGATATTTATTGAAAAATCAACACATCTTCAGCGGCTTTGTCATGGGCAGTCCTGCTGATTTCTAAGTGGGCTGATTCCCTTCTGAGTCTCCTGTCCTCCATAGAGCTTTAGAAACTCTTGGGATTTTCCTTAACCCTCCATCTCGTATTTCCTCTTTGCTTTCCTGATTTCCTTTTTAAGAGTATTCTTAATCTTTTTATAGTCGGCAAGGGATGCACATACCCTGACTTGTGAATGTACTGACTTTGGGAAATGCTCTGTGTGGATGGCATACAAATCAAAGATTTTCATTGTACCTCGGAACAAGGTGGCTCAGTAGCCTAGTGGCTATTGTAACGCTTTATAGTGCTACTGGTTGGGGTTCAATTCCTGTACATTCTTCATGTACCATGTGGGTTTCCTCTGGGTGCTCCAGTTTCCTCTCGCATTCCAAGAGGTTTAGTAAGGGTTAGTAAATTCTGGACGTACGATGTTGGCGCGGGAAGCATATCAACTCTTGTGGGCTGCCCCCAGTTGCATTGGTCATTGATGCAAACTATACATTTGACTGTACGTGTGACTAACAAAGCTAATCTTGCTTTTCATGTAACGATAAGGTCATGGGTTAAGGATAAAAGGTGAAATGTCTAAGGGGAACAGGAGTGGGAGTTCTTTTCACTCAGAGGGCGATGAGAAGTAGTGGATACAGGTTTGATTTCCACAGTTAAGAGAATTTTGGATAGGAGGAGTGTGGAGAGCTATGGTCCAGGTGTGGCTCGATGGGACTCTGTAGATTAATAGCTCGGCACAGACTAGATGGCCTGTTTCTGTGTGTCGTGATATATGGCTCTATAATAATACTCATTGCAAATTTCTAACATAGGTCTTTTCTGCATTTCAGCCTTATCCAGTGCCTGTGAGATTACTCACTGCTGCCTATAGAAAGCTTGTTCATGATTTCATCAGACAGTGAAGACGACCAGTACAGCGAGCGAACAGCTCTGATATCAGCCAGCGCCTCGACCATGCCTTCGTACCAGGAGATGGATGGGGTGCATGGCCTCGGCGGCAAGGGAAGGAATCGGGTAAGAGCTGCTGCACTGTTGTGGAGCTGCAGCTGAACTCAGTATATATAGGTGCCAGAAGCATGGCGAAACTACGCCCTGTTTTGGCCATTGACATAGACGATGCATTTCATTGTGTTTCAGTGTCCATGATGTCAAATAAAGCTAATCTTAATTTTATCTAATGTAAATGGAATTTTGAACCATGTGAAGTGTCTTGAATTACACAGTCCCTTGTCGAGTTGTGCAGATTATGTTGTATTCACGAAGCTGAAAGAGGCTGGAGTTAAAATGCCATGGTTGGTGGAGACACTCAGCCGGCCGGGCAGCATCTGTGGGGAGAGAAACTGAGTTAACATTTCAAGCTGGTGACCTTTCATCTGATCCCTGTTCAATGACCTGTTTCTGCCTGACTTGCTGAAGTTTTCAACTGTTTCTACTTTTAATATAGAACATAGAAAAGTACAGCATAGTTTAGTACCTTTGGCCCATTATATTGTGCTGAACTATATAAACCACAATCGATCTAGCCCTTTCCTCCTACACAGTCCATAGCCCTTGATTTTTCTTTCATGCGTTGCTCTATCTAAGAGTCTCTTAAATACCACTAATGTACCTGCTTCTGTTCCGACCCCTGGCAGTGCATTCCAGGCACCTGTCACTCTCTGTGCAAAAAAAAAACTACCTCTGACATCCCCCCGCCCTCTAAATCTTGCTCTACTCATCTTAAGAGGATGTCCTCTGGCATTAGTCATCACTGCCCCTGGGGTAAAAGGCACTGGCTGTCCACTCTGTCTGTGCCTCTTATAATCTTACACACTGCTTCCAAGTCACCTCTCATTCTCCTTCGCTCCAAAGGGAGAAGGCCTAGCTCGCTGAAGCTTTCCATGAGAGACATGCTCTCTAATTTAGGCAGCATACTCCTCCTCCTCTTTCAAAAACCTCCACATCCTTCCGATAATAAGGCAACCAAACATTAAAACAATACTCCAAGTGCGGTCTGACCAGTTTATAGATCTGCAACATTACCTCACGGCTCTTGAACTGAATCCCTTGACTAATGAAGGCCAAGATACTATACGCACCCTCTTAACCAGCCTATCAACTAGTGCACCAACTCTGAAGTATCTATGGATGTGGACCCCAAGATCCCTCTGCTCCTCCACACCGCTAAGAATTCTGCCATTAACCCTGTACTCCATCTTTAAGTTTGACCTTCCAAGTTGTATCACTTCACACTTTTCCTGATTGAACCTCACCTGTATTTCTCAGCCCAGCTCTGCATCCTGTCTCTGTCCTGCTGTTGACTTTCTACACTACTATCCACAATACCACCTGCAAATTTACTAACCCAACCTTTCACTTCCTCACGTAAGTAATTTATAAAAATCACAAAGAACAGGGTTCCCTGTGGAACATCACTGGCCACCGACCTCCAGGCAGAATATGCTCCATCTACTAGCACCCTCTGACTTCCATGGGCAAACCAATTCTGAATCCACACACAGAAGACGCTCCACATGTCCAGTGCCCATTCTCCAGCCGTGGCCCGTCTTTACAACCTTCTCCCACCATGTGTAAGGTCCCTAAGCAGGACGTCTAAGCCATTCTTATCTGTTGGAGGTAGCTTGTGGTTCAAAAACAATGGTATTTTTCATTTCTAAGACGCAAATAACAGATTGGTGATGCACACTGAGAAATATCTGGAAACAAAAAAGAATAGAAGATCGGTGCAAGATGACGGCACGTTGAAAGCATTTTCGCACACTTTCTCAGAATCAGGTTTATGAACACTGATGTGTTGTGAAGTTTGTTGTTTTGTGGGAGCAGTACCGAGAAATACATTTAAAAAAAACCCACTGTAAATAGGACCGTATAAAAAAAGGATGCAAAACGGAGAGCAAGATAGTGAGGTAGTGTCGATGGGTTCATGGACCGATCCGAAATCTGTTGGTGGAGGGGAGAAGTTGTCCCTAAAGCTTTGAGCCTGTGTCTTCAGGCAGGACCTCCTCCCCGGTTGTAGTAGTGAAAAGAGGGAATGTCTTGGATGGTGAGGGTGCTTCACAATGCACAGCATCTTCTTGAGACATCATCTTTCATCAGTGTCCTTGATGATGGAGAGACGTGTGTCCATGATGGTGCTACTATGATAATTCTCCTTTCAGTGCACTGTGTAATGATCTGAACTGTATGAGCGGTACGCGAGACAAGCTGTTCACTGTACGATGGTATATGTGACAATAATAAACTAGCTCCAATTCCAATGATCTTGTGCTCTCTGACCCCTGCAGAGCAGATCCTCTGCCAGTCACCCCACGGATGGGAGCCAAGGTTCGGGGGCCGGGACCTCAGGCAGAGAGGCGGGCGGAGAAGGTGAGGAGGAAGAGGAGGAGGAGCTGATCCTGAAGTATGGAGCCAAGCACGTCATCATGCTGTTTGTACCAGTCACTCTGTGCATGGCCGTGGTGGTGGTGACCATCAAATCTGTCAGCTTTTACACAAGGAAGGATGGCCAGCTGTAAGTGCCTTGCGCGGCACCCACTTGCAGCCGGGCAGTTTAAGGATCTCTCAGATTAGCCTTCTTAGCATAGAAACTTGCCACGTGGCAAGTGGTCTGTGCTGCAGTTTGTGTTCCACCCATGTTCTCACTCTCGCTGGCATTGCAGAGTGCATTTTAATAGATGTCTCCCCCTTCGGCAGGGCAGCATTCCCTAGGGCTGGGATGTAAACTCATTGCTCTGCAACTCATGATTGACATGTTTTGAGCCAAGTTCTATCGTTAGAGTAGTCTTCTGGTTTAATTTTTTACATAACAGCATGCCTTAATGTAGAGATTTACCAACGTAAAATGCCTCTGAACCTGGCATGAACATTGATCCCCGTAACTTCCGGTATAATTTCTCTCACACTTCCCATTTCTCTTTTCTGTTCCCCATTTTGGCTCCCCTTTTACCCATTTCCTTCTCACTTCCCTCTGGTGCCCCTCGTCCTCCCCTTTTTCCCATGGTCCAGTCTCCTTGCCTATCCGATTCCACCTATCACCTCCCAGCTTCTCCAAAGGAAATGTGAAGGCGTGTTTTACACAAGGAATGAGGGGTGGGTGTCTGGAATGCACTGCCCTGGTATTGTGCTAGAGGCAGGCACATGAGAGGAATGGATAAACATTATATAAGCAAAAGGGATTAGTTTAGTTGTCCATCTGGTTCAGCAGGACACCATGGGGTGAAGCCCTGTTCCTGTGTTCTACTGTTCTATGATCTCATTTGTCTCACCTTTCCCACCCCCAACCTGGCTTCGCCCATCACCAGCCAGCTTGTACTCCTTCCCTACCCCCCCATCTTTTTATTTTGCCATCTTTCCCCTTCCTTTCCAGTCCTGAAGAAGGGTCTCAGCCTGAAATGGCGACTGTTTAATCATTTCTGTAGATGCTGCCTGACCCGCTGAGTCCCTCCTGCATTTTGTGTGTGTTGCTCTGGATTTCCAGCATCTGCAGAATCTCCTGTGTTTCTGAATCTGGACAATGCTTTTCATTCCATCACTGATGTGGAACCCTCAGGCTTAGCAACTGTTGCCCAAAACCACTCTAGCTGTCTACATCTCTTTCCTCCCTCCATGACACGTGTGAAAGCTACACTTTTTCATTGACTGTCATGATATCTGTTTATCAGGGACCAACTTTATTCACCAGAAATGGTGTTGACCATAAAGTCATTGGTGATGAGCAGGTGGAGGGGGGAAACAATCCTCCTGAAGTTGGTATGCATCCTCAACACAGTGAGGACATTCAGATCCAAGTTGTTGTGATTGCACTAGGACACTAGCTTGTTCACTTCCTGTTGGATAATGTTCCAGTAAAGTGCCTTGGGGTATTTTTATTACATTGTAAGTGCAAAGTTAAAGATGATATCCAAATACATTTGTGACTAATTATAAATATTGGAAATACATTAAACATTTTTGACTTCTATTCCCACAGAATTTACACCCCGTTCACAGAAGATACTGACTCGGTTGGACAGCGTATTCTCAACTCTATCCTTAACACTTTGATCATGATCAGTGTTATTGTCATAATGACAATTCTTCTTGTCTTTCTTTACAAATATCGATGTTACAAGGTAGGAGTTTTTGAATTTCTGTTTGTGTAATAAATTCAAATTAGTGAAACTAATTAAGTTCTGTATGTTTCACCTTTTCAAAAACATGAGCTTTATTTGTCACTGGTACATGAAAACATTCAGCGAATTGTGTTGTTTGTTTCAACCGGGATGTGCTGAGGGCAGCTTGTAAGAGTTCGTGTGCTTCCAGCAGCAACGTAACATGCCCACATCTTACCAACCTGTATGTCTTAGGAATGTGGAAGGAAACTGGAGCATCTGAAGGAAACCCACGTTAAGAAGTATTGCAGATAAACAAATCATAAGAAAAGTCAAACCACTCTTCGTCCAGGGCTGGGAGCTCAGCTAATGGGAACAGAACTATACAATATTTTGGGACAAACCCCGCAAGCCCACGTTTTTAAAATTCATTTTTAAGGGATGTGGGTGTGGCAGTGTTTAAATTCAAGCTGACACGAATGGAGTTCAACCCAGATAAGTGTGAGATGGTGCATTTTGGTAGGTCAAATGTGATGGCAGAATACAGTATTAATGGTAAGACTCTTGGCAGTGTGGAGGATCAGAGGGATCTTGTGGTCCGAGGCCATCGGACACTCGAAGTTGCTGCGCAGGTTGACTCTGTGGTTAAGAAGGCGTAAAGTGTATCGGCCTTCATCAATCGTGGAAATGAATTTAGGAGCGAAGAGGTAATGTTACAGCTATATAGGACCCTGGTCAGACCCCACTTGGAGTTCTGGTCACCTCCCTACAGGAAGGACGTGGAAACCATAGAAAGGGTGCAGAAGAGATTTACAAGGATGTTGCCTGGATTGGGGAGCATGTCTTATGAGAATAGGTTGAGTGAACTTGGCCTTTTCTCCTTGGAGTGACGGAGGATGAGAGGTGACCTGATAGAGGTGTATAAGATGATGAGAGGCATTGATTGTGTGGATAGTCAGAGACTTTTTCCCAGGGCTGAAATGGTTGCCACAAGAGGACACAGGTTTAAGGTGCTGGGGAGTAGGTACAGAGGAGATGTCAGGGTTAAGTTTTTCACTCAGAGAGTGGTGAGTGTGTGGAATGGGCTGCCAGCAACGGTGGTGGAGGCAGATACGATAGGGTCTTTTAAGAGACTCCTCGATAGGTACATGGAGCTTAGAAAAATAGAGGGCTATTGGTAACTCTAGGTAATTTCTGAGGTAAGGGCATGTTCAGCACAGCTTTGTGGGCCGAAGGGCCTGTGTTGTGCTGTAGGCTTTCTATGTTCTTTGTTCTAAGTAGGTGACACTAACCTAGATAACAATGTGTTACAACAGTGGTGTGCAGAAGAGCATCTCTAAACGTACCACATGTTGAATCTTGAAGTAGATGGGCTACAGCAGCAGAAGGCTGTGAACATACACTCAGTGGCCACTTTATTAGGTACAGCAAATGCAATAAGGGAGGTTTAGTATCTCATTTCTGCTTCTTTGGGCTCCTTTACATGATGCAGTCCAGTTCCAGACAGTGTTTTCTGTCCTGCCAAAAGGTCTCGGCCCGAAACCCTGTACTTTTTTCCATGGATGTTGCCTGGTCTACTGAGCTCCTCCAGCTTTTTGTGTCTGTAATAAGGTTTGTCTCCCCATGCAAACAGAAGCTCACGCTTAACTCTCCAGCAACAGGTGTCAAGCACCCAGAGCACAAAACACTAACAGCATGAAGAAAAGAAGTGACAACTTCCATTAATACGAGTATTTTGCAGACGTCATCCCTGGCTCAGTGACAGCTTTTCACTTGCTCAGTTGGAAAGTGGTCTCAGTCCTGAGATTTTGGCATTTGATGTAGGCTAAAACTTAGCAGAAACACAGAGGGAGAGGGGAGGAGGAAAGGTAGGGAGAGAGGGGATGGGGAGTGAGGGGGGGACAGGAGAGGTGGAGAGATGGGGAGGGGAAAGGTAGAGAGAGGGGGAGGGGAGGAGGAGAGGTGGGGAGGGAGGGTAGAGGGGAGGAGGAAAGGTAGAGGGAGTGTAGAGGTTGAGAGGGGAGGGGAGAGGTAGAGAGGGTTAGGGAGGGAGGGTGAGGGGTAGAGGGGAGATGTGGGGAGGGGTGGGTTAAAGAGAGATAGAGAATTCAAGAGAGTGAGATGCTTTGTTGTTGCTGCCATTTTTCAGAAGAATTAAATGTAGACAGGCCTCCCTTGGACAGAGAACATCCCATTCCACAAACTCGATGAAGAACAATTTCTCGCCCAGTTCAAAGTGACCACATTTATCCTTTAATCAATATCATAAAACAGATTGTCCAATTATTATGAGGGAGTTGTGTTTGCAAAAACTGGCTGTGTCTTTTTCTTGCATTGCAAGAGTAACAGGACTTAATTAGCTCCAAACAACATCAGTTTGTGAGGAAAGCAAGTTTTCCTGATCTGCGATTAGTATGATCTTAAGATATGGTATGGTTGGAATTTGACCTTGTGACAATCCACCAGGGTTTAAAAAGTGTGAGGCCTTATAAAGCATTGGTCAGACCACACTTATGTCGTTATATCAGCAATTTTGCTCTTGTGTCTTATGATGATAACAAGAGAGATATTGTTGGACTGCTGTCTAACCACAGTGCCTGTGTCTTCCAGTTTATTCACGGCTGGTTGATCCTCTCCTCTCTGCTGTTACTTTTTCTCTTCACCTATATATACCTAGGGTAAGTATTTGCCTTCCGCCATTTTTTTTCCAACTCAGTTTTTGCAGCTTGGTGTAGGTTACTGTGATAACAGACTGACCTGTTTCCCGCAGTGAAGTGTTTAAGACATACAATGTGGCCATGGACTACCCGACCCTGATCCTCATAATTTGGAACTTCGGCGTGGTCGGAATGATCTGCATCCACTGGAAGGGTCCTCTCCAGCTGCAGCAGGCTTACCTCATCATGATCAGTGCACTGATGGCCCTGGTCTTCATTAAGTACCTTCCCGAGTGGTCAGCCTGGGTCATTCTTGGTGCAATATCAGTATATGGTATGTGTGTCATCCTCTGCGATACAGCTCCCCGCTTTTGAAATTGCATTGTAACATCAACACTGCCTAGCGTTAGTTAACGCTTCAATTAGGGTAGTTTCAGGCAGAGTTCTCAAGAGCAGAGAGCCAGGAATGGACAGAAAGTATGTGTAGTAAGGAAAGAAAAAAGAATGATTGGCTTTATTGGTTAAATGTATGTCAAAACATACAGTGAAATGTGTCAGTGACCAACTCAGTCCGAGGATGTGCTGGGGCAGCCCACTTGTTGCCAGGCTTCCAGCACCAACGTAGCATGCCTACAGTTTAGTGCCCTGACCCATATGTGTTTGGAATGTGGGAGGAAACCGGGGTGCTTGGGTGAAATCCACGTGGTCAAGGGGAGCACGTACAGCTGCAGGAGTCGAACACTGACCACTTCCTGGCACTGTAAAGCAATTGTATGAATTGCTACTCTATTATGCCACCTATTTTCTACACCAACACTGCTGTGAATGCTCACAATGTGAAGTGCTCTATAAGTTTAAGACTTCTGTGCTAATTTAATGTCTTCATGATTTAAGAGTTTACTGTCATTTCCAGTAAAAAAGTGGAAAAGAAAATTAAATAATTGTTACTCCAGATTCGACGCAAGACAAAAGAAAACACAATTAAAGAAGACAATAATAATAAAAGCACAATAAATATAAATGCATAAGATAGCTTATATGCATAGATTGATTGTATGTCCATAAAGTGACGCTAGGCACAGGAGAGTCTCTGCATAAGGAGACTGATAGGAAATGATAAAGTAGTGGTGGTGGGGGTGTGGAAGTGTGGGTTAGTGGGTGGAGGTGTTGATCAGCCTTACTGCTTGGCAAAAGTAACTGGTTTTGAGTTTGTTGTCCTGGTGTGGATGCTACATAGCCTCCTTCCTGATGAGAGTGGGACAAACAGATCTTGAGCAGGGAGGGTGGGATCCTTCATGATGTTACTGCTCCTTTTCCGCCACCTTTCTGTATCTATGCCCTCGATGGCAGGTAGGCTGGTGACGGTAATGCATTGGGCAGCTTTGACTACTCGCTGTAGGGCTTTCCTGTTGGTTGCAGTGCAGTTTCCGTAACCAATTGTAGGCAAAGTAGTAGATTGTACCAACAATAAATTAGCATCTAGGAATGTGACGGGACCATTGTCAGCAATGGCCTTTAAGCTGCATAATTGCAGGTACTGGTCACAAGCACATTGATGCTAGATGGTTCCTGTTTTACTCCAGATCTTATCGCAGTGCTGTGCCCTAAAGGCCCCCTGAGAGTGCTCGTGGAGACGGCCCAGGAGAGGAATGAACCAATATTCCCAGCCTTGATATATTCATGTAAGTCCACTTTTGATTTTCTTGTTCACACTTGGTTGTTAAAGGAAAATTCGCAGACTTGGGGAAGGTTGCAGTCATTAACGGGATAATAAAAGCAAAGAACAGGAGCAGGAGTCGGCCAACTATACCGTCGAGCTCACTCCGCCGTTCAATAAGATCATGGCTGATCTAGCTGACCTACACTCTTGTTCCCCATAACCCTTAATTCCTCTGCTGTGCAAAATTCTGTCTGTCTCTTCCCACGCTACCTCTCAGTCCTCGGCCCATGCAAACTAGAAGAGGTGGAATCGGGGGGGGGGGAGTGAGGCTCTGTGGTTCCCAGTGTGATAGTAATGGAGCGGATTGGTGGGATTCGGTTAAGTGATAAGGCCACTGCGTGGAAGAGTAGCAGCTCCTCTTAGGCATTCTGATAACTGATGTTGGGAATATCAATTTGTTAAACATTGGTGTCATAGTGTGACAGTTATCCAAGACAGAAGCAGCTCCAATGGCCCACTGAGTGCATGCTGCCTCTCAGTTACCCATTTACACTAATCCCGTTGTATTCTGCCCACATGCCAATGATTCAGGTGACAGAATTGTGGGCTTTCTGGCCAAGATTGCAGGCAATACCAAGATAGGCTGAGGGGCTGGCAGTGTTGAGCAAGAATGGAGTCTGTGGAATGACTTAGACTGATTAGAAGAATGGGCGGAGAGGAATAATAAATCAGCCATGATGGAAAGGCTTAATTCTGCTCTTATGTTTCCCTAGATTCTGCCACTTGCCTACACATTACGGGCAATTTACTGTGGCCAATTAACTTACCGAACGGGAAAGCTGAACATCTGGGGGAAACCCATATGGTCACAGCGAAAATGTGTAAAATGCACAGAGTGTTGGTGGTCAAGATAGAGTGAAGTCAAGTTTATTGTCATGTTCACAAGTACAGTAAGGTATAGATAGGTACCATGAAAAACTTGTTTGCAGCAGCATCTCAGACATGTAGACGCAGAGGACACATGGAATCGTGAATCAAGCACCGTCATGAGAGGGTATTTGTTGGTGAGGCAGCGTGAGATTTAAAAAGAGCTTGAGGCCTTTCAGAATTTTTCGGCAGGCTGCAATCATCGTGACCTTTGACACACTCAGCAGAGACCAATAAACTGAAGGGAAGCAGAGCAGCCGTTGTGAGTGTTCGAGTGGTCAGGCTCCAGTGAGAACAGACAGAGGCTAGAGCTTAAGCTTGGGAAGTTAGAGGTGTAACAAGTGTAGGCAGGATGGTAGTTCAAGCAGTGAAATGCTACTCCTGTGAGATGTGAGATGTCAGGGTATCTGACTGTCTCCTCGGTGACTACATCTGCCGGAAGTTCAGCCAACTTCAGCTCCTGACTGACAAGGTCAAAGCACTGGAGGCTGGAGCTGAATGTACTTGCACCATCTGGGAGGCTGGAAACATCACGGATGAGACTGTAGGGGTTACTTGAAAACAAACCAAATGGCTGAGCGACTGAGGGCGGAGGCTGGCACTGTGTGATGTGCTTCTCAGATAATTAATCTCCAAGTTGAAAGAAGTACTTCTGATCCTTTATTACAAAACCAGCAAAGACGAATGATCTTATAGTGATTTAAAAAAAACTAACAAAACTAAAATTAGCGGTAGAGTGAAGATAATGAAATAAGCGAAATAATGAAGTTAGCGGTCTTAGCTATATATTAAACAGTGTAATAGCATTCCATTCAACATAATTAGCAATCAACAAAAAAAATCACCCCCACTCCCCACATGACTTACCCTGGCTGTAACTAAACTAAACTGACCTAAAGCCAAAGCATGAATATGTAAATATATTCATTTACTTCTACCACACCCCAACCCATGTAACAAATTCCCCGTAGAGAACTCATAACACAAAATACAACACAGACAGGCAGATGTGACCCCTTCAAGATAATATTCTCTGGATTACTCCTCGTTACACATTCAGTACAGGGCAGAAATAGGATGATGGTACAGATGAATGAGTGGCTGAGGAATTGGTGCAGGGGACAGGGTTTCAGATTTCTGGATCATTCAGATCTCTCCTGAGGAAGGTTTGACCGGTAGGAAAAGGAGGGGTTACACCTGAGCCTGGGTGGGACCAGTATCCTTATGGGCAAGTTTTCTAGAGTTGTGTGGAAAGGTTAAACTAATTCGCCAGGGGAATGGGAACCAGAGTGATACAACTGAGGAAGGGACAGTTGGTTTCCAAGTAGATGCAGTGTGTAGTGAGACTGTGAGGAAGGACAAGCAGCTGATAGGGCAAAAGTACAGTCAATGGGATGTGTTAATGTGTAACAAGGGTCAAAATTGAAAAGAGTGATGAATACATGACTGATGGTGTTATATTTGAATGCACGCAATATGCAGAATAAAGTAGTTGATCTTGTGCGGTTAGAGATTGGCAGGTACGTTGCTGTGGACATTTCTGAGACGTGGCTGAAAGTTAGAGCTTAACATCCAAGCACACAAAGAACAGGCAGGTAGGCAGAGGAACTGGGGTGACTGTTGATAAAAAATGAAATCAAATCCTTAGGAAGAGGTGACATCGGATTGGAAGATGTAGAATCCTTGTGGATAGAGTTAACAAACTGCAAGGGTAAAAAGGCCTTAACGGGAATTACATACAGGCCTCCAAATAGTATCTGGATGTGGAGTGTAAATTACAATGGGCGATAGAAAGGGCATGTCAAAAAGACAATGTTCCGTTAGTTATAGAGAATTTCAATATGCAGGTAGAGTGGTGCTGGATCCCAAGAGAGGGAATTTGTAGGATGCTTATGTGATGGCTTTTTAGAGCAGCTCGTGGTTGAGCCCCCTAGGGAAAGGCTGTTCTAGACTGGTTGTTATGTAATGACCCAGATTCAAAGTACATTTGTTATTGGTGTTGGGACTGCTTCTTTCCACGTTATGTGTCAGCGATTTGGATGATGGAATCGAGAGCTTTGTGGCCAGGTTAGCAGATAGGTTGAGGAAGCAGCATGTCTGCCAAAGGACTTTGACAGATTGGAAGAATGGGCAAAGAAGTGGCAGAGGTGACTAGAATATAAAAGCAAGGATGTAATGCTGTGTCTTTATAAGGCATTTGTCAGACCGCGCATGGAATATTATGAGTAGTTTTGGGCTCCTTATCTAAGAAAACGTGCTGGCATTGGATAGGGTCAGAGAAGTTCATGAAAATGATTTCAGGAATCAAAGGGTTAACAATGATTTCAGGAATCAAAGGGTTAACATATGATGGCTCCAGGCCCGTACTCATTAGAGTTTAGAAGATTGAGGGTGGATTTCATTGAAACCTATCAAATATTGAAAGGCCTAGGTAGAGTTGATGTGGAGAGGATGTTTGCTCCAGTGGGGAGTCTCAGACTAGAGGACATAGCCTTAGAATAGAGGGATGTCCATTTAGGACAGAGTTAAGGTGGAATTTCTTTAGTCAGAGGGGTGAATCTGTGGAGGCCGTGTCATTGAGTAACTTAAAGCAGAGGTTGATAGGTTCTAGATTAGCTAGGATTTAAAAGTTTATGGGGGGGGGGGGGAGGCAGGAGATGGATTCTAAATCAGCCATGATGGAATGACGGAGCAGAGTCAATAGACTGAGTAGCCAGTTCTGCTCCTATGTCTGGTAGTCTTAATGGTCTTATGGCCATATGTATTTACACGTAATTGGAATTTGCTGTGGTGTGTTGGTCAGGGCATGGCATATAACAAAAAACAACATTTTACAATTAATATTAAGAATAAAAACTATTTAGAAAATAAAGATATATCTAATAAAGGTCGAGATTGAAGGAATAAAATGGGCATAGATTCATAAATACCAGCATGTATTTACAGTAAACAGTATTATGAAAAGTGTTTTGAAGTCTTTACGATGCAGTGCAGTGATGGGGATAATAGACAGAGATGATTGGGGGGGGGCATAACTAGAATAGTTGATCACATTAACTTTCTGTAGGGAGAAACTTTTCAGAAGGTGTGAAGTTTTTTGTTTTAATAGCCCTATAGCACTTTCCAGAAGGGAGCTTTTGGAAAGTGCACTTTGCGGGGTGGGTAGTGTCTGCAGTGATTTTTCTTGCCTGCTTCTTTGTCCTGGACACATACAAGTGCTGTGGTGATGATGGACTGCAGCCAATGACCTTTTCTGCTGACCTGACAGTTTGCTGTAGTTCTCATATATTGTGAGAGAACACTACAGACAATGATAGCTGATGTGAGGATGTTGTCTATGATAGCAATGTAGAATTGCACCATTGTGTTCTGGGGAAGTTTAACTTAAACATGAATTGTCCAAAGCCAGTGACGAGAGGGAGGGAAAGCACGAACAAGGGTCTCGGGAGCGGTCAGGCAGCAGCTGTACCAGCTGTGTGGCTGTTGACACGCACATTTGGCTGGGAGCTGCTCATACTTCGGTGAACATGATAATAATTAAACAAAACTGCTACTTTGGTTTGTGCTTTGAAGTGTGGATTTATGACCCGGTCTGAAGATTATTAAAGATTAGTTTTTATTTGTCAAATGTACATTGGAACATCAAAACAAACATACAGTGAAATGCATCATTTGCGTCAACAATCAAAAGTCTGAGGTTGTGTTGGGGGCAGCCCGCACAAATATAACATGCCCACAACTTACTAACCCTAACTTGTACATTGGAGGAAACCCACATGGTCACAGGGAGAATGTACAAACTCTTTACAGACAGCAGTGGGAATGGAACCCTGATCGATCACTAGAGCTTTAAAGTGTTACGCTAACTGCTACGCTACCACACTGCCCAATGGAGTACAGTGGAATGTATTTACAATCTACAGTGGAATAGGACTAATCTGGGATTTCCAAGGTGCTATCTATGGGAGAGTCAGATCACAGTCTATCCTGGGTAGATTGGTACAACAGGAAATCAAATTAAATTTGCCTTGACCCAAGCAAGTGGACACACTTTCTTAATCAGATGTCTTTCCCTGCAGCCACCATGGTCTGGCTGGTGACGATGGCAAAGCGAGATTTGGGCACTGAGGAGCCTCTGAACAACACATGTAATTCAGGTTGGTGTAAGACTGACTCACGGAGATTTGCAGTAAGGCATGTTAGGACTTGGGCGGAGGTTAGTTTGTTGAATACAGATCCAAGACCCTTTTTATTGCAATGACAATATTATTTATGTTGATTATCATTGAATCCTACAGAGCTCTGCGGGAACTGGCTTAATAAAGTGGCTGTTGTGTGTATGTTCGTGACCTGCTGCTGCTGTAGCCTATTCTCTTCAAGGTTTGATGTGTGGTACAAAGATGCTCTTCTGCACACCACTGTTGTAACACGTGGTTCTTTAAACTACTGCTATCTTCTTGTTAGCTTGAGCCAGTCTGGTCATTCTCCTCTAACCTCTCTCATTAACAAGGTGTTTCCACCTACAGAACTGCCACTCACTGGATGTCTTTGTTTTTTGCACCCTTCTCCATAAACACTAGAGACTATTGTGCATGAAAATCCCAGGAGATCAACAGTTTCTGGGATACTCAAGCTACCCCATCTGGCACCAATCATTCCATAGTCAAAATCACTTAGATCACATCTCTTCCCCATTCTGATGTTTGGTCTGAACAATAACTGAATCTCTTGACCATGTCTGCATGCTTTTATGTATTAAGTTGCTGCCGCATGATTGGCTGATTAGATATCTGCATTAATGAGCAGGTGTATCTAATAAAGTGGCTACTGAGTGTAGATTGTGGTTTATCTGCACCTTAACTCCATTCTCCTGTCTTATTGCTACATCTGGACACTCCTGCTGATGATAATGTGATAGTTGCATTTTTATTCTGGATATTGTGGGGGGTGGGGGGGGAGAGACTGATTTTGGTATCCACCACCTTTCTGTAACACACACAACGCAGCAGGAACTCAAGCTCATGCAGCACCTATGGAGGGAAATGTATAGACAGCATTTCAGGCTGAGACCCTCCATCAGGACTTCAGTGGTGAGCAAAGAATGCTTTAAAATAACATTGGTCCATCTGTTGTGCTCAGAGATGGCCTGGTCAGTGAGCTGCAGAGGGCTTCTAGAAATACCTGGCTTCAGAAACGGAATCATAGTCTCATAGATTATATAGCCAGCCTAACTGGTGCATACCAACCACAGCATCCTCCCTGTTATTCCGAGTCACCCACGTTTGGCCCATAACCCTCCAAGCCCCTCCCTCCCTGTTCCTATCCAAGTGTCTCTTGTGTGTTGCAATCATACTTGCCCTGATCGCTTCCTCTGGCAGCTCATTCCAGGTATTCACCATCGTCCACATAAAGAAGTTACCTCTTGGGTCTCCTTTAAACCTCACTTTTTGCACTAATTTATTTATTTTGTAGGAAGTTATAGCTTTTTGATGTATTCCACTGTACAATAACTTTCACACCATATTCCCGTAATTGAAAATAAATCTCTCCCCTCTTGTATCTATGTTCTGTAGTTTTGGACTCTCCACCCTGGAGAAAAAGACTATGATTGTTCAGATAAACTTCTCCAAGTTCGCCCCTCATTCTCCAGGGAATGAAGGTCCAGTGTGGCTAACCCCTTGCTGTAACTCAGGCCGTCTAGCCCAGTCAGCATCCTTGTAAATCTGTCCTGCACCACCCCCCCACCCCCAGCTTGACAATGCCTTTCCTACAACAAGTGTTCACTGGGACTAGGATATGTAATGCTAAGGCTTTATAAGGCATTCTTCAGACTGCACTTGGAGTATTGTGAGCAATTTTGGGCCCCTTATCGAAGAAAAGATGTATTGGCATTAGAGAGGGTCCAGAGGAGGTTTATGAGAACGATTCTGGGAACAAAAGGGTTAATGTATGAGGAGTGTTTGATGGCTCTGAGCCTGTACTCACTGAAGAATTAAGGGAGGATCTCATTGAAACCCATTGATAGGGTAGATGTGGAAATGATGTTTCCAAGAGTGGGTGAGTCTAGGACCAGAGGGCAGAGCCTCAGAATAGAGGGATGCCCCTTTAGGACAGAGATGAGGAGCTATAACCCGGAACCCCCTTTGTTTTTATTGTGTTGTGGGGAAAGAGCACTTGGTTGAAAGAAAAATGGAGGATTACGTGGCAGAAAAGGGTTAGATTAATCTTTGAGTAGGTTAAAGGTCAGTACAACATTGTGGTCAGAGGGGCCTGTACTGGGCTGTACTGTTCTATCTTCTGTGATGCTAAGGAAGCAACCAAAGAGGTAAGGAGAAGTCTCTGTTCCCATTGCTGGAGGAAGATAGCTACTATAGGCTGGTCATGTTCAGTGACCAGTGTTGGGAATATGGGAGAGTAGCTACAGAATAGTGTGTGGACATCAGCAGGAATAATATATTGAAGCAGTGTCTGTGAGATACTTTATTATTTAAACAGGAATTCTTCTGAAGACCTTTGTCAATTTAGAACCTTACTCTCCTGTGTAGAGAATTATCCTGATGTGGATGTTGAGGTAAACCACCAAGCTGACCAAGCATTGGATGATGTCACCAGTTTACCCCAGGCCCAGGTCCACGGAGGGCACCATGCAGCTTCTGGTACAGAGGAACCGGAGGAGGAAAGTAGGTGAACTTGTTCTGCTCATTCATCCACCAACCAGACCGAATGGGCCAAAAGGCCTGTTTCTGTGTTGTACTCTTCTGTGCCTCTAATCCTCCTTTGTCTGTCCAGATCCTACTAAACCTGCACGCCTACTTCTCCTTTTCAAATCAAAGCTCGAAGTAACTTCATTATCTGTATGTCACCATAGATTCATTTTCTTGCAGGGTTTCACAGTAGAACAAAGAAATACAATAGAATTAATTAAAAACTACTCAGACAGACAAATAATCAATATGCAAAAGAAGACAAATAGTGCAAAAAATATAATAATAAGTAAATCCTCAATAAAGCCAATTTCTTTGAGTAAACTCTTGGTCATCCCTCCAGCCATGCAAGTTGTTATATCTTGATCTCTACCTGGTGTAATACTTCTCTGTATGTTGAGTCAGGGGTTGTTTTTCAGAGGGAACGTGGAACTGAAGTTGGATGTAGCAGGCTGCTCTAACTCATTGCCACCAACTTCGCAAACTCCACATCCCAGCATTACTGGAAAAGCATGGAGTTTTTTTTCAGTTGCCCATAGGTTATGGGTAAAAGGCAAGAGAATGGGTTTGAGAAGGTTTGGAATAAACTGGACCTTGCTCTCTTCTCGCTACTACCATTGGGCAGAAACACTCGAACCATGGTATGGGACATGGTGCCTTGGGTCCTACACCACCAGGTTCAGAAACAGTTATTACGCTAAAACCATGATAGATAGGGCTATAACCCTAACTTTAACCCTAATCCCAAACAAGCGTGGAGTTTTCTAAGTTGTCAGTGGTCCTGAATGGAATAGTGTGGCATAAATTGGGTCTGACCTTTTCATGACGAACTACCATCCAGGCCATGCTGTCTTCTCGCTCCTACCATTGAGCAAGGGCTACAGGAGCCTTAGGTCCCACATCATCAGGTTCAGGAATAATTACCCTAAAAGCATCAGACTCCTGAACTGGCATGCATAACTTTACTCCCCACAACTCTGAACTGATTCCACTATCTAGAGTGGGGGTTCCTAACCTGGGGTCCACAGACCCCTTGCTTAATGGTTTTAGTCCATGGCGTAGAAAAGGTTGGGAGCTCCCGACCTAGAGACTCACTTTAAGGGACTCTTTGCAGAGTGATAGAAAACTACAGCACAGAAACAGGTTCTTTGTTCCATCTGGTCTGTGCTGAACGGTTATTCTCATTGACTCACATGTGGAACATAGTCCACCATAGTACCCCTCCGTCCATGTACTTATCCAAACTTCCCTTAAGTGTCAAAGTCGAACCTGCATCTACCACTTCCACTGGCAGCTCGTTCCACACTCTTATCATCCCGTGTGGAGAAGTTTCCCCTCCCCTTAAATATATCACCTTTTACCCTTAACGTATGACCTCCAGCTCTAGTTTTACCCAACCTCAGTGGAAAAAGCCTGTTTGTATTTACCCTATCTATACCCCTCATTTTTAAATTTGTATAAATTGTCTTCTTTTGCACATAGGTTGTTTGTTAGCTTTTGTTTAAATATATTTATTTCATAAATCCTATTGTAATTCTTTGCATTGCAAGTGCAAGCAAAATATGTAAAATATTCAGTTCCAGTTCCAATTCAGTTTATATGGTATTTGTGTAGACTGTTACAATTCCTCCCAAAATTCCCATTCCTCAATATGGTCTTTTACTTCATTTTCCATCCTATGCTTATATAACAAGCGTGTAGTTGAGTTAGCAGGTTAATTGGTCACATGGGTATAATTGGGCATCGCAGGCTTACTGGGCTGAAAGGCCCGTTTCCAAGCTGAATCTCTAAATAAAACAAAATAAATACATCTTTTCTGAAGGTGGCATCCATCATCAAGGACTGTTTTTGCCCAGGATGTGCTCTCTTCTCGTTGCTACCGTTTGGGAAGAGGTACAGGAACCTGAACATCATACTCCCCTTTGCCATCAGACTTCTGAAGGGTCCATGAAAACAACCTCACTATTCTTGTTTCACACTATTTATTTATTATAGAAACTAAGTATTTTTTAAGCTGTCTTGCACTGTACTGCTTCCACAAGTTTCGTGGTATATGTCAGTGATAATAAACCTGATTTGCATCCTTTTCAGCACATTCCCTGATCTAATATAAAGGTTCCTTCTGAACTCAATTCTGGATTCTTACAGATTTAAGGATCTTTAACGATTAGCTTATTTGTGACATGTACTTTGAAACATCGAAGCATACAGTGAAACGCATTGTTTGCGTCAAAGGCAAACACATTCCAAGGGTGTGCTACGGGCAGCCTGCAGTTTGTGCCATGCTTCCAGCGCCAACATAGGTTGCCCACAATTATTTATCTTTATTTACATATACAACACGGGGTAAATGTGCTCGCGCTCCTGATTACTCCCATGTGACCAATTGATCTACTAACCCACTCAGTTTTGGAATGTGGGAGGAAACCCATGGAGAGAACGTACAAACTTATCAGAGACAGTGGTGGGAATTGAACCCAGGTCGCTGGCACTGAGATAGCATTCCACTAACGACTGTGGTACTGTGCTGCCCCATTTATTAACCTGTATGTCTTTGGAATGTGGGAGGATCTCTGGAGTGATGTCCTCTGGTTTCCATCCCGCACCTTACGGGAACAGTCCCAGCACGGTTAGTCTTTTGTTACTGTTATACCTCTGGGTATGTTGTCATTGATGTGACTATTTTAACAGAGGGCGTGAAGCTAGGCTTGGGAGACTTCATCTTCTACAGCGTCCTTGTGGGCAAGGCTGCGGCAGGCGCCAGCGGGGACTGGAACACAACTTTGGCCTGCTTCATCGCAATTCTCATTGTAAGTGGAGAGAAGGAGCACTTTGCATGTTTCATTTTGTATTGCTGCAGTTCACGGCATGTCCTAAAGCTTAATTCGAATTTGTGAGCACAAATCCCTGCAGGAATTTCTTTAACCAGAGGGAAGTGTATCTGTGGAATTCATTGCCACAGATGGTTGCACAGGCCGAGTCATTGGGTATATTTAAAGCTGAGGTTGATAGGTTCTTGATTAGTAAAGACATCAAAGTTTACAGGGAGAATGCAAGAGACCATAAGACCCTGAGACATAGGAGCAGATTGAGGCCATTCAGCCCATCTGGTCTGCTTCGCCTTTTGTTCATGGCTGATTTATATTCCCTCTCAATCCTGTTCTCCCGCCTTTTACCCATAACCTTTGACGTCCTTACTAATCAAGATCCTGTCAGCCTTTGCTTTAAAAGTACCCAGTGACTTGGCCTCCATAGCTGCCTGTGGCAATGAATTCCACAGATTCACCATCCTCTGGCTAAAGAAAGAATGGATTGAGAGGGATAATAAATCAGCCATGATGGAATGGCTTAACTCTGGTCCTATATTTTATGGTCTATGGAGAATTTATTTAGGGGCATTTAGGGATTTATGCCTTGTGGACATTCTTTTTAGAAGAGTTATTTATTTGTTCTAAAATTGTTAGGCATCATGGGGTTGGAAAGAATAACGCCAGCTTGACTGACAGTCAAGGAAATAATGTGATACTGCCATACAAGTGAATAGTTAGCAATGTGTGATATAGGCTTGCAGCTTTTGAGGGTCATTTGAAGGAATGGATGTGTGCAAGTGCTGGTTCATCAGGTATGGTGATGGGAGAGTATCAAGGGCACGGTGATTTGAGTAGGTTGGAGGCGAGTGGTACTGTGGTTGGGATGTGGCATTTGAAGATTAATTTGCTGACTTTAACCACTCCGGTGAGGTAATGGACTGATTTATGCCATGGCCCTTGGGATAAACCCTTGGCTTTGACCACAGTGGTGCAGCTTGTGTGCCATTGAGCACACCTACAAGGAGCGCTGCCAGAAGAAAGCAACACCCATCATCGAGGACCCCCACCATCCAGGCCATACTCTCTGCTCATTGCTGCCTCCGGGAAGAAGGTACAGGAGCCGTAATCTTCCCCAGAAAGGGATTTTTTTGGAGGGGGGATGGAGATATGTGATTGGGAAGGTCCTTGTGACTGAAGGCCATGTAAGAATACATCCATTCATAGTTCCCTGCAGTATCTGTAGCCGTTAGTTGCACCCTCTGCCTCCAACCGCGCATGTCAGGCATGTTAATTGAAAGTCACTCTTTCATGCTGCGTCACTGTGTGGTCTGGAAACCGCACTGCGCTGGACAGAAGGGTTCTACGGTGGGTAGCTAAAACTGCCCAGTGCATCACCAGCACCAGCCACCAGCCTACCTGACATCAAGAATGTATATATTCTATACATACACACAGAAAGGTGCCGGATAAAGGTCGGAAATATCATAAAGGATCCCATACACCCTGCTCATGGACTGATTGTTCCACTCCCATCAGGGAAGAGGCTACACAGCATCCACACCAGGTCCTCCGAACTCAAACACAGTTTCTTCCCGAACCTGTCAGGATGACCGACACCTCCACCAAATTAACCCACACCACCACTTTATCATTTCCCGTCCATCACCTTACGTACAGTTAACTCCTGTACCTAGCAACTCCTTATGCACATACAGTCTATTTATATAAGCCATCTTAAGTATCTATATTTGTATTTTTATTGTGCTCTTTTTGCTTACTGTGTTTGTTTATGCTGCAATGGATCATGAGTAACAATCATTTTGTTCTCTTTTGCATTTGTGGACTGAAGAATGATAATAAACAATCTTGAATCTTTCTCTTTGCTTTCAACAGGGATTGTGTCTCACCCTCTTGCTGCTAGCTGTATTTAAGAAAGCCCTGCCTGCTCTTCCCATCTCCATCACCTTCGGCCTGGTGTTCTACTTCTCCACCGACAACCTGGTGCGTCCTTTCATGGACACTCTTGCCTACCACCAGTTTTATATCTAGGAAGCCAATGACAACTAAAACCTCGCCTTGAGCTGACTGCAATGTTGGGGAAATGTTTGCACCAATGTTACACTGTAGAACTTAAGAAGAGAAACAGAATATTTTCATTTATGTTTGTTGTAATTTAATGATGAAAGTGATAAACCATTGATTTTGCCAAGCAGATCGTCAATTAAGATGTTTTTGTGGTGTCTTCATAGAAACAAGTTATAAAAGCAAGTCTGTTGATACCTGAAATGTATTTAGTTAGTCATCCTACTGACTAGCCATCAAGGATTTGATGGTAGTGTCCCACAGGAAGCAACTCTTGTCTCAGTGAGGAACTTCAGGTTCTTGATCCCTTTAAGGCTAAGGGTAGAACTTAAAGGCAGTATGAAATGGAGCCAGGGTTAAATAAGTTAATTATTCCAATGTTCTCAGTTGTTTGAGAATAATTGTGTCTCATCTTCAAATGATATATTTGTGAACTATTAATTATTGGGGAACTGGTACCCTGTGTTAAAATGAAGTACCATCTGTTTTACATTTTGTTTGGACATGAATGATTCTTGACAAGCTCGTGTATTTTCTATTTCTTTAAAAAAAACTTCTGGTGTTGCTGTGATAATACGATCAGAACCAGGCCGATTTGCACAGAACAGGAAGCACTTTTCGTACAACAAACTGATTTTTATGCAACAGTCTTGCCCAAATATTTCCTCAGGTTTTTGTAGAATTTCAGTGAGTAAAATAGAATTGTATGTCCTTTGATTTGTATGCTCGTTTTGGAAGAAACGCTTGCCAAACTATTGTAGAATTGCAGCCTCTCTGAAAGGTCAAAGTGTAACTGTGATGCATTCCCCAGATTAACCTTATCGAAACAATGATATTGGTCAATAATATCAAAGCACCTAGACAATGGCTAGATACTAGCATTTATAAAATCATCCCCATCTCTCCAAAAGAGTGAGGCAAAGGATGAACATTCGGTTTAATTGGCAAACAAGTCAGAAACAGCAGGATTGTGTTTTGCGCAAAGGTTTGAAAGGGTGGTGGAGGTTGTTCAAAAATCCTGGATGAATCCTTGAGAAAGTGTTACTGGACTCGGAGGAACCAAAGCCAAGTTGTTGAGTTTCAAGCAGCTAGACGGACACCCTGTACCATTCCAGGGTTTATGTTCAGAAACCTGGCAACAAACAGAATTTTATTGTGCAGTATCTTTAAATTGACATCTTATCTTTGCATAGTCACAGGCTGTCTTGACACATCTTGAGTGGCAGGTTTGAGGGTTCACAGGTTCTAAAATATTGACAAATAGTTGGCTCAGTATGAAAATATTGAGGGCTATTAATGAGAATTCTGTGATTATAGTCCCTTCTGCTTGCTTGGGCGTAAATACTTGGATGGGGAGTTAAAACAACATTACCAAACCACTGGGCCACTGTGGAAACACATAAGATACTGAAGGGTTTCTTGTGCAAAGACCAGTTAGGATGTTTGTGATGGTTTCCAGTAAGATGTAACTGAATGAGATGTCACCTTCACATCTGAAAATTATAATGATCTGTGATTTTTAGCACCAAGTAAAATTCATTATTACAAAATCTTCGGTTCTGGCTTTTTTCTGGTACTGGATTGAATTATGTTCTGTTCACATTAGTCATAGAGTTATGCAACAAGGAAAACAGGCCCTTCTGCCCAACTGTACTATACTGAACAAGTTGGCCTTCCTGAGTTCGTCTCAATTGTCTATGTTGGCCCAAACCCCCTAAATAAACCTTTTCTCATCAGGTATCTGTCCAAACAACTTTTAAATGTTGTAATTGTTTCCAGCTCCATCACTTCTGGCAGATCATTCCAGCCTCTATGTGGGGGAAAAGTTGTCTGTCAGGCCCACTTTAAATTTCTCCACCTTCACTTTAAATCTATGCTGTCTAATTTCAGATTCACCTTATCTAGGAGAAATAATGTGGCCATTCATCTTATCTACATTCCTCATGAATTTATGTACCTTAATAAGGTTACCCTTAGCCTCCTGCACTCAAGTGAAAGAAGTCCCAGCCTATCCTGTCTTTTATTCATTCACTTCTATGCCATCTCCAATCTTACTAACCATGTCAACTATATTTTAGCCAACTATAAAGCGGCTATACTTAGGAGTTTGAAGAGATTTTATGTGTCAACAAATACACTCAAAAACTTCTATACATGTACTGTGGAGAGCATTCTGACAGGCTGCATCACTGTCTGGTATGGAGGGGCAACTGCAGAAGGTCGTAAATCTAGTCACCTCCATCTTGGGCACTAGCCTACAAAGTACCCAGGACATCTTTTGGGAGTGGTGTCCCAGAAAGGCAGCGTCCATTATTGAGGGCCTCCAGCACCCAGGGTATGCCCTTTTCCCACTGTTAATATCAGGTAGGAGATACGAAAGCCTGAAGGCACGCACACAGTGATCAGGAACAGCTTCTTCCCCTCTCTCACCTGATTCCTAAATGGACATTGAAGCTTTGGACACAACCTCACTTTTTCAAATATAAGGTATTTCTGTTTTTGCACACTTGAAAAAAAATTACTCAATGTAATTGATTTACTTATGTTTTTTATTCCTTATTTTTTCCTCTCTGCTAGATTATGTATTGCATTCAACTGCTGCTGCTAAGTTAACAAATTTCACGTCACATGCCAGTGATAACAAACCCGATTCTCCATTCTCATCAAAATTATAGATGATGGACAACAGCAGCCTCGGCACTCACTCCTGTAGCACAGAGTGGTTGCAGGCCTCTGAATGGAAAGAACAACACTCCACTAACACTTGTATATCTAGTTGGTGAGCTCACCCTGGATTCTGTGATCTAATCTTCTGGACCAGTCTACTATGCAGGAATCTTACTAAAGTCCATGTAGACATCTACCACCCTCATTAATCCTCTTGGTTATCTCTTCGTACAAACTCAAATCAAATTTGTGAAATACCCTTTCCCACTGGTTATCCTTAATTAAGTTATTGCCTGTCTAAATGTAGATCTTAACCCACAGAATCTTTCAGTAACTTAACCACCATTGATTTTGGGCTGACTGGCTTGTAGTTCCATGGCTTGCCCTTTTAGGTGCATAAAGGCACTTTAGCTACCTTCCAGTCTTGTGTGACTGGAGCAGTATGTGAGCAGAGCAGTTAGCTCAATCGCTTTACAGTGGCAGTGACCACTGATTGATGTTTGACTCCTGCCACTGTCTGTAAGGAATTCTGTATGTCCTCCCTGTGACCGCATGGGTTTCCTCTGGGTGCTTTTGTTCCAAACACGTACAATTAGGGCTAGTGAGTTGTGGGCATGTTATGTTGACACTGGAAGCATGGCAAAAATTGCAAATTGTCCCCCAGGACAATCATCATGTGTTTTGATGCACATATGACAAATAAAAGCTAATCTAGTCTGATGATACAAATCTAACTACCGGGGCCACAACAATTTCTTCCCTGGGTCAGTCCCCAGGCACTTATCTACTTTAAGACTGCCAGCACCTCCTCTCTTGTAACATGGATGTATCTCAAAACATTACTCCTCTTCCCAAATTCCTGAGCTTCCATGGTAAATACAGACAAGAATTTAAGATCTCACCCATCTCCTGCAGCTCCACATAAACAACCACACTGATCCTTAAAAGGACCTATTCTCCCTAGTTACCTAATCACAAACAAGAGCAACACACACAACATACTGGAGGAACTCAGCAGGCCAAGCAGCATCTATAGTAAAGAATATTGTTGATGTTTCGGTCTGAAACATCAACAATATTCATTTCTATAGATGCTACCTGCTGGGTTCCTCCAGCATTTTGTGTGTGTGTTGCTCTCTAGTTACTCTTTAGCTTTTAACAGACTTACAGAATTTTTATATTTTCCTTTACCTAAATTGGCAAAGTTATCTCAAGGCCTCCTGATTTCAAGAGAATATCATGTTTCTTGTACTCAAGGGATTTGCTTGATCCCGGCTGCCTATGCCTGACACATGTCCCCTTTATCCCCCAATTTCAGCCTCAATTTCCCTTGTGAACCAGTGTTTCCCAATCCTGCCAGCCTTGCCCTTCACTCTGACAGGAACATTTTTTGAGGATCATTGATCTGGATGAATTGCAATACCCATTGGAAATTATGGAACCCAGTACGACATTTTGAACTTGAGCTGGCCAGAAATAAATAGCTCATTAATAATTTCTAAGCAAGTGTTCTAAAGTTAGCCAGGATTTCACAGGGCTGCATGTGTACTATATTTCTGTTTGTCCTGATTCCTCTCGTGCAGCACTTCTGGTCATTACTTTTTGACTTGGCTCTTCCCCTTTACATGTACTATCATATTTTCCCAGCTCCTCAATATTTCTATCTATAGAATTATATTTTACCCTCACTTTCTGGATGTACAAACTGAAAAGCCTGACCACCAATACTTGCAAGTAGAAAGGATGTCCTGTCGCATCCAGATCAATTATAAATTAACTCAACTGAAGCAAACAAGGAAACTAATATTTTGTGGTATATTACATGAAGTCAAGTTACAGACAAACTTGCCCCAAGGTGATCTACCTGACAAATTGTTTTAGTATAATCTGGTAATAAAAATGTAAACCAATCTTATCAAAAGATACAAACAAGAAAAGCTTGTATGGTGAGGGAAGAACAGAACAATTGGCCCAGGGCCATCCAACTCTTAAATTAGCTGAATTACAATCCTTAACTCAAACATTCCAGTCACACATTTCTAAGCTCTTATAGGATTTTTTTTTAAAGGATAACTTTTTCTTCAGATATAGGTAAATGAAGTACACATGTAAAATCACTTGGTTTATTTAGAAGCACAATGTTTACATAAATTACAGTCAATGGGGAACCCTGCACAGTTACAATATATAATGGGCCATTCCACACATACTCTGGTCTTCCGAACAGGCCCATTTTCTGTTTAAAATTTGTTTATACAAACTGATAGTTGAAGCTAAAATTACTTCTATCCTCTCGATAAAACAGGACTGGTGAAGTTCAAATTTGATTTGGTGCAAGTTAATTTCTTTCTTCAAACTGTGTCTTGTTCTTCAAAAGATAGGCAGCCAAAAATTCAATCGGATTAGGAGGTCTGAAAAGCAAAACATTTACTAGATCATGTTTTATGCAAAGCAGGGTTAGCAAACTTCCCTTTAATATATATCCATGGTACTTGTGCATTTTTCATCCCAGGTTTAATTCAAATGATAATGCAATCAAATTTAAACCACTAATTTACAGCAAACATGACTAGTTACAAAAGTAAGTTAATGTGAAGACTCCCAAGTATGCCTGCAGAAGGTTGAAAGAGGCAGCTAAGGTCAGGTGATATACCTGAATTGGTTCAGCTCAATTTCAACTTTATGTTATAGGTAACTGGAGAGATCAGAGGATGTCCACTCTACACCTCTACTCTGAAAATTAAAAATAGAAAGCTTGGGAATCTCTGGATTTCCAGCATTTGGAGAATCTCTTGTTTAAAATCCTCAATGTTATTGTTTTGAATATCTGCTCCTTGGATGTTACCTACATCCATTCTGTTGTCACATTTACATGATTTTTCCTGTTAGATTATGGATTTGTTTGTACAAAATAGTACAGATGTTTACAGACTTAAGAATTTTAAGCTATTCCATAGAGGGAAGTCAGGACAGGATGCTCTATCTATAAGAAGAAAAAATGAATTTTGCTGATAATCCTATAGGATATAAGGCTTGTCAACGTCAACACATTTATGTCTTTAATTCTTGAAAAGTTTAACATTTCCCTTTCAAACCAAAGCAACATCAAAGATTGGAGCACAAGTACTCCTCAGCAAAATCAGTATAGGTATCCCCCACTTTACAAATGTTTGCTTTATGCCACTTCGCTTTTACAAAAGACCTACATTAATAACCTGTTTTCACATTACAAAGAGGATTTTCGCTTTTACGAAAATTCTTCCCAAATAAATTAATGGTTCTTCGCTTTACGCCATTTTGGTTTGAGGAAGGTTTCATAGGAACGCTCTACCTTTGCAAGGGGGGCGGGGGACATCTGTATTTGCTAAGCAATAATTTGAGTGCAGTTTCCCCAGCACTCAAATTCTGCTCAGGTTGTCTTAAGCTATACTGATTGGTCAGGTTGAATGATCTGAGGAGGTCTTCAATCTTCTGAATAAAAATGCAACAAAAACCAAGAATTAATCCTGTGAATAGATCTGTAACAGGCAGTTCACTCCACACAGACTACTGTACATGTTTTTAAAGAATAAGCTGGTATATTAAAAATGGAAGTAGAACTATTTTTCCATGCCTTGGAACCCAATCCAAGCATTATGATTCAGTTAAACTGTTAGTTTAATATTTTCACTTCATTTTACAATGTCTGCAAATGCCTGACTTGATCATTGGATACAAAATGTATGCTGCTAGTTATCCTAGAATTTGGGAAATTTTTCCATACAGTAACACAAGAAACATTTTATTCAATATGTTGAGTGTGATAAGAGTTTTTCCCCTCTGAAGAGAAGGAGCATGAGAGGTAACTTGACAGAGATGAATAGGGTAAAAAGCAGATAGTGGGCAGCCAGCAACTTTTACCGGGGTGGAAATGATTAATGAGGCATAACTTTAAGGCTTTCGGTGGCGGTGTCAGAGGTGTCTTTTTTTGAAAAAAACACGAGTCGCAAGTGTGTGGAACATGCTCCCGGGACAGTGGTACAGGAACAAATTCATTAGAGACATTTAAGTGATTCTTAGATAGCCACATAGATGAAAGAAAAATGGGAGGGCATGTGGGAGAGAAGGGTTAGATTGATCTTGGAGAAGGTTAATAGATTGGTACAACATAGTGGGCTGAGGGCCTGTACTATGCTGTACTGTTTTATATTCTATATTCAAATGCAGCATTGATTCAAAGAGCAGCATGTACTCAAATTTCCACAACACATCTTACCTTTCTTTTGCCAGAACCGATAGGCCTTGTAACAGAATAGGCACCACTGTCTGATCCAGATATGCCCGAGTTGGAAGAGACTGCAGATCAACTTTCTGCTTCGATGTTTTCTCCGCATTCAGTTTTTCATTCTCAACTATCCTCTGCTCCAGTGAGAAAATATGTACAGCTTCAGTTTAGACCTCAGTACATCTTCAAAGTAGTAAGCCACTTGTACAACAATCACTTTTACTTTGTGTTAATAATCAATAAAAGAAATTAAACCTCTAAAAACAAAAACATTTCCAATTATCACTTCAAGGGCAACCAAGATTACCATGCATCTGTTAATACCATTTTAGTCTGCTTTCATTTATGACTAGTTCAGGCCAACTATGGAGGAAGACCACCTTCAGTTATGCAAAGGAGGGCCTTCAAACAGCTTTAGACCACCTGGACAATACAAACACCTACATCAGGAAGCTGTTCATTTGACTGTCGCTCAGCATTTAACATCATCATTCCCACAATCCTGACTGAGAAGTTACCTGGGCATCTGTACCTCCCTCTGCAATTGGATCTTGGACTTCCTACCAGAAGACCACAATCTGTGCAGATTGGTGATAATATCTCCCCCTTGTTGACAATTAACACTGGTGCACCTCAGGGGTGCGTGCTTAGCCCACTGCCCTACTCTTTCTATACCCATGAGTGTGTGGCTAGGCATAGCTCAAATACCATCTACAAATTTGTTGAAGATACAACCATTGTTGGTAGAATCTCAGATGGAGACGAGGGCGTTCAGGAGTGAGATATGCCAACTATTGTAGTGGTATCGCACGATCAACCTCGCATTCAACATTAGTAAGATGGAAGAGCTGATTGTGGACTTCAGGAAGGGCAAGATGGAGGAACATATACCAATCCTCACAGAGGTATCAGAAGTGGAGAGAGTGAGCAGTTTCAAGTTCCTGGATGTCAAAATCCCTACAGAAACCAATGAGGACCTGGATACGTGTGTAAAAATGCTTGAAAATGGCTGGGTATACTAAATAAAGTGAATGGGATCATAAGATTTATCTGTGCAAGCAATGTACAAAAGCAGGGATGAAACATGAATATATTGATATATCAAATATACGAGAAACACTGGCTAGGCCATAACTAGCACAACACAACATAACATAACCACTTCCGAGCCCACAACTTTAAGGTGAGAAGACCACAGAGAGCATGCAGAAAGGACTTGCTAAAGAATTTCAGTAAGGTCAGACAGACTGACTTTAGTTTTCCTTTAGAACAAGAGTACATTTATTCAAGGTAAGCAAGATCATGACTGGTTGAGAGTATGTAGAGGGAAGCTGTTGTTAACAGCAGATGGATTAAGACAAATTTAAACTTTTAGCAGAGGGATGTGAAGAAAAGCTTAAAAAAGAGAAAGAAAAAAAATCTGAAACTCTGTCCATAGGGGGGTTAGAAAGAGTCAGGGCTTTGAGAAACATGGGGAAAAGTTGCAGAGTTCAGAAGAAAGAAAATTATAAAATTGCTCAATGGAACTCAGAAGAGAGCCCATCAACTTGATGAATCAAATGATCACCAGTGCTGTAACAATCACAGAATTATACACACATTTTATTTGTATTTAGTAAATATATTAACACAATGGCATTTCCTGTTATTAGTGCCTGCACAATAAAACTCCAGATTATATTCTTTATGGAAAGAGAAGGTTCATTTTTCAAACCACAACTATTTTGATAAACTATGTTTGACAGTAAATAGGTTTTCTTTCTTCAGTCTGCTGCTGCAAGACACTTTCAATATTTAAATTGTCCGTGATGAAACTTATTTACATTTTTAACAATACATTAGCAGCAGCCAGCCATGGAAAAAGCAAATGCTAGTTACAAAAAAACGTCTCACCATTTTATAAGCCAATGTAAATAATCGCATTCATACCATTATAAATAGTTAGCAAGGGTAATTATGCATGGTAAAATGCTGCTTGCATCTAGGCTTAACTACATGAACCTGTCCTTGGAGTAAACAGTCACATCTTGTCAAATCACTCACATACCTGCACATTCTCTGTGAGTCCATACTCTGCATGAGGATTTTCTGACATCTGAAAAAGAAAACGTTTAATGAGAAAATTACTGCTACTGTCCAATTCAAGTAAAAGCCAAGGAACCTGAGCTCTTATTCTCAATTACTTCGAGTATTATTACCTGTATCTGTCCTTCCAAGTTTGGTTCTGTGAGTGTTTCACCATGTTCTAAGAAACAAGAGGCAGTGGCATTAAAACATTCAGCTATGTACAATTAGATACTGCAGAACTGAGAATGAAAAACCATACAGATATTTCATAACTTTCCAAAAATACCATACTAATTCCTCAAGTCACATGCCAACTGGTACTAGGACAAAGAAAATGAAGATGTGACAAAAAGATGGGAGGAAATGATAGAAATACAAGCTTTGGAACAGGTGATAATTGTATTAGAACATAGAACTGTACAGCACAGTATAGGCTCTTCGGCCCACAATATTGTGCCAGTAGCCTTTTAAGCTAGTCCAAGACCAATCTAACCCTTCCCTTCCACATAGCCTTCCTCTTTTCTTTCATGCACGTGCCTAAGAGTGTCTTAAATGTCCCTAATAAATCTGCCTCTACCACCCCCACCCCCAAGTAGCACATTCCACACACACAGCATTCTCTCAGTAAAAAAAACCTATTTCCTCTAGTTACCTTAAAATGATGCACCTTTGTAATAGCCATTGCTTCCCTAGGAATAAGTTGGTTGTCCACCCAATCTGTACCTCTTATCATATTTACAAATGGTTGCATCTGATCCGACATGGCATCAAGGTCCCAAATGAAATGTTGGCCTATAGGATTTCAAACGATTAAAATCCAAAGTGTGGTACAGGGAAGTGAGAGCTAAATTGGTGGTAAAGCTGTAGTTTAAATAAAAACAAAGCTACGAAGGGTAGAGTTTAACCTACTTGGATACCCCGGGCTCAAGAATGGAGTTGCAGGAAGGATGGTGCAGAGGAGCAGAAAATCAGATGGGGTCGATTAAGAGAAAAGGGGCTCAGGAGCCCGGGACACAGTGGGAGCCCTGAAGCAGCATCTACAAGAGGTGTTGCCTCAAGAAGGCAGTATCTATCATTAAAGATCCCCACCATATGGATCAGGCCTTCTTCTCGTTGTTACTATCAGGCAAGAGGTCCCACGAACCCGAAGTCCCACGTCAGTAGATTCAGGATCAGCTTCTTCCCTACAAACGTCAAGTTCCTGAATCCTAATCCACCTCAACAACTGAGTATTACCGACCATCTCTTATCCTCCATGCACTCGTATATAATTGTTTGTTTTGCATGCTTTTCTCCCACTCTTGTACAATTGATGTTATTTGTGCCTGTGATGCTGCTGCAAAGTTTTCTGTTATACCTGTACCTCACCGTACTTGTGCTTATGACAATAAACACTCGCCACGGGAACCCGGGGGTCCCTGGACACCGAGGAACTGCGATTTTCGGGTCATCCAAATGCAGCGTCGAGTTAATTGCGGCGCCGGCAACAAGTTTACGGCCTCACCGCGCCCAATCCCGTTGCGACCGGCACTCCGTGGAAACGCAGCATCCACCTTTGATCAAAAGCAATGACAAGACATAGAGTAGGAGGCCAGCCATCCCAAACTCACCTTCCGCCATGTTTGTTGTCCGTTTCTACGCACTGCCCTCCTGTGAGACGAGCCCGCTGATTGGTCGTCCCCGCAGCAGGGCTCTCTGATTGGTGTGCTTTGAGACAAGGAAGTCGATTGGTTAGCTGGCAGCTTTGCGAGGTTTGTCGGTACATTTCCAGAAATAACTTTATTCCGAAAATCAAGAAAAGGTCAATCAACTTAATTTGTATCGTCAGCCTATGATATACTGCATCCCTTCGTTGCTAGCATCCAGAATAGTGACGGTCGGAGTTTCGGTGACGTAATACACACCGGGCGTTTACGCAAAGTGACGTCGAGGAAAGGTGCAGTTACTCGGTGATGAAAAATGCAGATCATCAAATACTTGGGAGAAATATTAAAATTATTAATGAGTCTGTTAATGAGCTAGGCTCTCAATACAGAATGTACCAAACAGGAAAACTGATCTCTAGAATTAATGGTCTACAGTTTGGGCTGTTCTACATTAGGCAACAATAATGCGAAGTGTTATCGCTATTTGTCTTGAATCCCTTAATTTATTTGTTGGAGGTGGGAGGGAAGGATTTTTGCTTACAAGTTTTGTTGACTCGTTTAAAATTCCTAGATATTAGTATTTCAGATGATCCGCCTAGGTCCTGTAAGTGCAATTACAAATAAAGCAAGACTTACTTCCTTAGGAGTTTGTGTAGATTTGTCATGACATCTAAAACTTTGCCAAATTTCTATAGATGTGTAGTGGTGAGTACATTGACTGGCTGTATCACAGCTTGGTATGGAAACACCAATGCCCTTGAACGGAAAAGCCGACAAATAAGTAGTGGATATGGGCCAATTCACCATGGGTAAATTTTGGCCAAGCAATGAGCGCATCTACATGAAACGCTGTCGTCGGAAAGCAGCATCCATCATCAGGAACCCCCACCACCCAGGCCATGCTCCCTTCACGTTGCTGGTATGAGACAGAAGGTACAGGAGCCTTAGGGCTCATACAGCCAGGTTCCGGGACAGTTATTAGGCTCTTCAACAAAAGCGTATAACTTGACTCAACTTCACTCGCCCCATCATTGAAATGTTCCCGCAACCTATGGACTCACTTTCAAGGACTTTTCATCTCACGTCCTTAATACTTGTTGCTTATTTATTTATATTATCATTTCTTTTTGCATTTGCAGAGTTTGTTATCTTCTGCGCTCTGGTTGAACGCCCTAGATGGGTGATCTTTCATTGATTCTATTACAGTTATTCTATAGATCACATCAAGCATTTTAGATATTATATCATTTATTAATCTAGTTAGTAACATCACCAACATTATTTTGTGAAATTACAGAATTACCCTTTTGCTGTAATCAATCAAGCAAGCAATTTCAAGGAGTGATCCTAGGAAAAGATTTTCCTCTGGTGGGAAGTCCAGAACATGGAAATACAACCTTACAAATGGAGTTAAGTTTTCGGAGGTAATGTCAAACAGGGGCAGAGGAAAGCCAGAACCACATGAAAACTGAAATAGTCAGATTCAAGGTGAATGAACCAAGGTAGATAAATGAAACCATTGTACAATTCAAATCTCTCCCTCTCCCAGTGTAGAGTGCCCTCCTGCTTCAAAACATCCACCATTGTTCCTGTAGTTAAAAAGACCAAGGTAACATGTCTGAACAACTGGTGTCCTGTCGTACTCACCTCAATAATAAGCAAATGCTCTGAGAGGCTGGTCAAGGACTACATCTGCAGCTTACTACCACCCAGAATGGACCTCCTACAATTCGCCTACCGACACAACCGATCAACAAATGACACATTAGCCACAGCTCTATACGCTGTCCTTACACATCAGGAGAAGAAGGATGCTTATGTGAGAATGCTGTTCTTGGACTACAGTTCAGCATTCAAAACTATAATTCCCTCCAGGCTCGACAAGAAGCTCACAGACCTGGGCCTTCACCCTGCCTTGTGTAGCTGGATCCTGTCAGGTCGCCGGCAGGTGGTAAGTGTGGGCTCCCCCACCTCTGCCCCTCTGACCCTAACACAGGTGTCCCTCAGGCTGTGTCCTTCACCCCCTCCTTTACTCTCTGTATACCCATGACTGTGTTGCCATCCAATCTGCTAGTTAAATTTGTTGATGACACTACACTAATTGGCCTAATCTTAAATAATAATGAGACAGCCTACAGAGAAGAAGTCATCACCTTGACACAGTGGCATCAAGAAAGCAACCTCTCCTTCAATGTCACAAAAACAAAGGAGCTGGTTGTGAACTACAGGAGGAATGGATTCAGGCTAGCCCCTATTGACAGACAGACAGACATACTTTATTGATCCTGAGAGAAATTGGGTTTCGTTACAGTCGCACCAACCAAGAATAGTGTAGAAATATAGCAATATAAAACCATAAATAATTAAATAATAATAAGTGAATTATTCCAAGTGGAAATAAGTCCAGGACCAGCCTATTGGCTCAGGGTGTCTGACACTCCGACATCAATGAATCTGGAGTTGAGAGGGTAAACAGCTTTAAATTCCTTGGCATAAACATCGCCGAGGATCTCACGTGATCTGTACATACCCGCTGTGTGGTGAAAAGGGCACAGCTGTACAGACGGTTGAAGAAGTTTGGTATGGGCCCCAAATCCCAAGAACTTTATATAGTGGCACAATTGAGAGCATCCTAACTGGCTGTATCACTGCCTGGTATGGGAACTGTACTTTCCTCAATCACAGGACTCTGCAGAGGGTGGTGGAGATAGTCCAGTGCATCTGTAGATGTGAACTTCCTACTATTCAGGACATTTAGAAAGACAGATGCGTAAAAAGGGCCCAAAGGATCTTTGGGGACCCAAGTCACCACAACAACAATCTGTTCCAGCTGCTACCATCTGGGAAACGGGATCACAGCATTAAAGCCAGGGACCAACAGGTTCTGGGACAGCTTCTTCCATCGGGCCATCAGACTGATTAATTCATGCTGACACAACTGTATTTCTATGTTATATTGACTATCCTGTTGTGCATAGTATTTATTATAAATTACTATAAATTGCATATTGCATTTTTAGATGGAGATGTAACAAAGATCTTTACTCCCCATATATATGAAGGGTGTAAGTAATAAAGTCAATTCAATACTTTCAAAATGAGGTATCAAGAAAGCACTGAATAATAGGGTAATGAAAGTGAATATATTACCAACAGTCCCATCAACCTGCACCTGGACCATAACCCTCCATACCCCACCCATCCACTAGCACAGTGCTTTCAGAGCCAGTAACCTGGGTTCAATTTCTGCTGTTGTTAGCAAAGAGTCCTACCTTCTCTCCATGACCATGCGGGTTTCCTCCAGACACTCTGATTTCTTCCCATGGTCCAAAGATGTGCCAGCTGGGAGGCTCATTGGTCACTGTAAATTGTCCCGTGATTAGGCTAGGGTTAAATCGGGGGGTTGCTGGGTGGCATAGCTGGAAGGGCCAGAAGAATCTATTCTGTGCTGTACCCCTATAGATAAATAAATAAGCAAACAAACTGGACAGGTACTTGATAAAGTATATTTATGGAACTGTTGGGAAAAGAAGCTTGACTCACAGAAGGATTCTTCGTGACTTTCAACAGTTACAGTAGTCGAAAGGGCTTTAATGAAATACCAACTACCCCACCTATCAGAAATTATTTTTTTTAAATGTTTAAAGAAATTTGTGAAGAATTGTTGTCTAATCTCATGTTTCTGTTATGTTCTGCTCCCCCCTCTTTCATTCATTCTCTTATTCTTAACCTCTAAATTCTCTTTATTTGCTCTCTTTATTTTTCATTGATTCTACTGTCCTTCTTCATTTTACTGTGAACACCTGCAATAAAATTAATCTCAGGGTAGTATTTGGTGATATATATGTACTTTGATAATAAATTTAATTTGAATTTTGATCTTTGAATCTGATTCATTTTAGTTCTTTCTTCACTCTATTTGCTGTATACATTTTTCCATCAACAAAACACGCAAGCAGAAGGCTTACATTCAAAATTTAAATTTGCTTTAAGATTTCTAATTAGGACAAGAAAACCTTTACACAGTCAATGAAATGACAATTCTTTAAATCAGTGTGCTTACCTTCTTATGTGTATTTACATTTTTGTGCAGTAATTTCGCGGTGGAGCAGACTCCAGGGGCAGAATGGTTTACTTCTATTTCTATCTTCCTCTAACAGCATGGGGAACATACTTCAAGTAAACACCCTACATAACAAGAACCTGTCCATTGGGATTAAAGAGCTGATATAACGTGGAGTCCTGCTGAATATCTGATACTGTATGGCTCTGATTAGGAAAATTAGTAATTCTGGCTATGTTTTGAATAATTATTTTATAACCATATAACAATCACAGCACGGAAACAGGCCATCTTGGCCCTCCTAGTCCGTGCCGAACCCTTAATCTCACCTAGTCCCACCTACCCGCACTCAGCCCATAACCCTCCACTCCTTTCCTGTCCATATACCTATCCAATTTTACCTTAAATGACACAACTGAACTGGCCTCTACTACTTCTACAGGAAGCTCATTCCACACAGCTATCACTCTTTGAGTAAAGAAATACCCCCTCGTGTTTCCCTTAAACTTCTGCCCCCTAACTCTCAAATCATGTCCTCTAGTTTGAATCTCCCCTACTCTCAATGGAAACAGCCTGTTCATGTCAACTCTATCTATCCCTCTCAAAATTTTAAATACCTCAATCAAATCCCCCCTCAACCTTCTACGCTCCAATGAATAGAGAATAGATTTTGCTTAATTAAGTGGTGCAATAGGAGAATATGTGTTGTAGCTGGAGAATGATTCGGTGTAAACATGCCAGAAATTAGTTGTGAGTTTTATGGATTAATGTTTTGTACCATTGCTGGTGATCTGAAATATTTTTCCCCACAGAAACCACATTTTCTTTATTTTTAATTTTATATTCACATCTGCAAGTATTTTTTTTTCATTTGTTTAAACTGGAGATTGACATCTACATCATTGACCAGGGAGTGGGTGCTTTAACAATAACTAGCTACAGTGCTTTGACCAATAGCTCTCTAACTGGAAATCCATCGAGTCAGATTTGTACAGCACAGAAACAGATCCTTCAGCCAAGGTGCCTACCTGAGCTAGTTCCGTTTGCCTGCATTTGTTTTATATCCTTATAAGCTTTTGCTATCTACAGATCTGTCCAAATGTCTTTTAACATAATTGTACTCACTTCTACCACTTTCTCTGACAGCTCATTTCCACCACTCTGTATAGGACAATTTTGCTGCTCAGCCCCTTTAAATCTTCCCTCTCTCACCTTGTACCTGGGAAAAAGACTGGGATAAATCTCCATTTATTCACTTTTCAGCCGCCAGCGCTGGAGAGAAGCCATCCAGCCATGCCTTATAACTCAAGACATCCGGTTTCAGCAACAGCCTCGTGAATCTTTTCTGCATCATCAGACATAGGAGCAGAATTAGGCCATTTGGCCCATCAAGCCTGCTCCACCGGTGATATTAAACCTGGTTTGGATTCTGATTCTCTTAATCCCATTTTCCTGCCTTCTCTCCATAACCTTTAACAACCTTACTAAACTGTTGAACCCCTGCTTTAAATATACTCAATGACTTGGCTTCCATAGCTGCCTGTGGCAATGAATTCACCGATTCACTACCCTCAGGAATTTCTTCATCATCTCTATTCTAAAGGGACATCCTTGTATTCTGAGGCTGTGCTCTCTGGTCCTAGACTCCCTCACTATTGGAAACATCCTCTCAATGTCCACTATATTTAGCTCTTTCAATATTCTTTAGGTTTCAAAAAGATCCCTCTCTTCTTCTTAACTCAAGGTGGGTCTCACCAACATCTTGTAAAACTGCAACATGACACCTCAGTGCCCTGAATGAGAAAGGTATGAGTGCCCTGTGTCTTTTCACCACCCTGTCTACCTCTGTCTCCAGTCTCTAGGCACTCTACACATGTGCTGTCTGACATCTCTTCTCCCACTGTGTATGTCCTGCCCTGGTTTAACTTCCCAAAATACATCACTTCATATCTGTCTGAGTTAAATCCTGTCAGGCATTTCCCTTGCACCCTTTCCCAGTTGATCCAGATCCTGTTGTCAACTTGGACAATCTTCTTCACTGTTCACTGAACCACCAATTTTGGTGTCATCTACAAACTTACTAAATCGTGCCAACCACATACATGCTCATCCAAACTGCAGTTTTTCAGAATGTAACCATATCTCTTCTCTCAATCTGTAGACTTAGGATGGGAATCCCAGCTAAATACATAATATTTTATTTTAAAAAAGGGGCCTGGTCAATAAACAATCTGTGCAAAATTGTACAATCGGAGCAGCACAGTCACATAACACTTTACAGCACCAGCAACCTGGGTTCAATTCTCCTGAGTTTTAGGGAGCGTGAAACCAGCTGAAGGGCTGTGATTCTGTATTGCTTGTCGTTACCTAAAAGAGAATCTTTATTTTAATGCATCATTGACAGATTGTAAACAGTAACTACAAGTAAAGATTAGCTTTATTTGTCACAAGTACATTGAAACATACAGTGAAATGTGCTGCTAGAGTCAACGACCGACACAGCCCAAGGATATGCTGAGGCTGAGCGCAAATGTCGCCTTGCTTCTGGTGCCAACATAGCATGCCCACGATTTACTAACCCAAACGTCTTTGGAAAGTGGGACGAGACCAGAGCATTCAGAGGAAACCCATATGGTCACAGGGAGATATAAACTCCTTACAGATAGTGGTGAAATTGAACGTGGGTTGCTGGTACTGTAAAGTGTTAGCGCACCATGCTACTCCAATTATGCACATTGTACAGATGATTTTATGTTGGGGGAGCAGTATCAGTCCTGGTGATGCAAAAGGACTAAATAAACTAATCAAAAAGGCTGGATCTGTGCTTGACTACCGTGGACAATCAGGCACATCCTCTCCATGAGCTACTGAGTAAGCAGCGGAGCACCTTTTCAAACAGACTCATTCAGCTCCGCTGTCACAAGGATCATTACAGAAAGTCTTTCCTATCAAATGCAATAAAGATATACAACAGTTCATCTCTGCACAACAGGAGAACACACTTCATAGTATAATAGTCTCTGTTTTATTATTTTGTACATTATTACTACACATTGGTAAATTATTGTGTATATTAATATTCTGTACTTTATTATTAGTCGAGTCTGCACATTGCTAAGTGTTTTTAAATGTTGCTGCTGTAATGAAAGAATTTCCCACTTGGGATCAATAAAGTACTTATTACTTCTACTTAAAGGCAATTTGTTTCTTTACTCAAACCTCAAACACTTGCCAACCTATATTATTCTTTCCCCATCTCTCTCCTCATTTGGCTCATTTTTAAAATGCTGGTGCCACTCTATAAATCTATCTTTGCAGTTCAGAAAAAGGGGAGGGGAATTGATTGATGCAATCAAAGTGAGGCATCTTGACAGCATGAATGTGATAGGATGTCTTTTCCTATGGGGAGAATGTAAAACTAGGGTGTCTGAAAATTAGGACTTGCCATTTAAGACAAAATTAAGTTGAATTTTAAGTAACAGGTCCTTCCAGCCCAATGAGCCTGAGCCACCCAATTATACCAATGACCAATTAACCCACTAACCCACACATCTATAGAATGTGGGAAGAAACAGAAGTACTTGGAAGAAACCCACATGGTCATGGAAGAATGTAGAAACTCCTGTTAGGCAGTGGTGGAAGTGAACCCAGGTCACTGGCACTGTAATAGTGTTACACTAACTACTACGCCACCATATCACCCACAAATCCAACGCAGTGTTTGTGACCCCGACATGATTCAAACATGCAGCCTTTTGATCTGGAGTCAGACCTACTCACATTATGTCAAAAGGTCTGGATTCACCTGTTGTAAGCCTTTGCGAATATGCTTTGTTCACATTTTGAGGAAGAGAGAACTTGAATTTTTAAAGGCAATGGGAGATAGATTCTTGATCATTACTCCAGGCTGTTCAGGAATGAGGAGTAGAGATGCTATGAGACCATCTATTGTCCTATTAAATGGCAAACTAGGCTCAGGAATTAAGAGGCAGATCCTAATTTGTATGTTCTTGAGATACCAAAATTCGGTGGACTCATTTAGATAACATTCAGGTTTCAGCTGATTTGTGGCATATGTATCATTTGCAGCTTAAGCACCAGGGTGTGAACATCCTCAAGAGTAAGAGAAATTTTGTCCACCTCCCATTCACATTAAAGATCTTTACCAAATTACAGGTATCTCACTGACAAAAGTTTCAGGCAACAAGAGAATCTAACTTTTTCTTGACAACCTATTCCTGTCCCTCAATAATGTCTTGGAGTCAGGATTCACTACAAACTAAAGTGGACTGGTCACAGGTATTGTAGCAAGACAACAAGAAAGAGTCTAGATATCCTGCTGTGTGTCTTGCCTCCTGAAATGGAGAGATCATTTCATCATCAATAAAACACAAGTCAGGGGAGTCACTTGCCTGGATGAACAGAACTTCAACATTATTCAAGAACCTCAAGACAGCCCAATGATTTGCAAAGTATCCACCACCCAGAATATTTACTCCCTCCACTAGCACGCTGAGTTCTACAGTTACTTTCCCAACTATTCCAGCATCACTTTGTAAACATGTGAGCTCTGACACCAGGAAGGACAAGAGCACCTAGCACATGGCACACCACTGCATGCAGGTTCTCCTCCTGGTAGGCATACCACTCTGATTTGGAAGTAATATCATCATTTCTCCACTGTGACAAGACCAAATCCTGAAATTTCCTACCTAAGCAGCATTTTGCAAGTTCCTTCATGTGGAGGAAAGGGGTTAAACTTGAGGACTGGGAGATTGACATCACTTCACTAAATAAGCAAAGCAACCCACCATTGACTTCTGCAATTAAGTTTGGGCCATTAATTCTGACTATGCTAAAAGAGTCCATATTCTCCTCCAAAGCACGGTAGTGCAGTGGTTAGCACAAAACTTTACAATACAGGTTCATTTCCCGCCACTGCCCGAGTTTCCTCTGGGTGTTCCTGTTTCCTCCCACAGACAAATTTATCAGTTGGTAGGTTAATTGGACATTGTAAATTGTTCCATGATTAAGCTAGGATTAAAGCGGGGCATTGCTGGATGGCACAACTCGAAGGGCCTGGATTAAACTGTACCCCAATAAATAAATGAATAAAATTGAAGCAACCAAACAAAACGCCTCATTATTGATCCAAAACAAAACTGAAAACCCACGTCAAGAACTATGGACACAAGACAAGTAAAGGAAGAAGTACTGCAGAAAATGACCTATCTTCTAAATATTTTCACCATTTATAACTGGATAAATGTCATGCTAACAACACTCATTAAGTCTGACTCCATTTGGTTAGAGCGGGTCTTCATTTCTTTCAAAAATTCTACAGTACAGTATTTGCTATCCACATGATGCATTACAGCCACTTGCTATGACTTCTTTGGAAACGCTTCCATTTTCACTACTTGAGACAGAATTAAAGACATTAGACGACTCAAGAAGGAGAATTTAAGATGGGATCTTAAATCGGACCAGTAACTCGTCCATTCCAGATGGAAGGTCTCGACCGGAAACGTCAACTGTCCATTTTCCTTTACAGATGCTGCCTTTCCTGCTGAGTGTTTCTTTTTATTCCGTGATGAGAACGTTACCTGACTTGATATTGCATTATCCTGCTGAAGGGTCTCAGCCCAAAACGTCGACTGTACTCTTTTCCTTAGATGCTGGGATCCTCCAGCAGTTTGTGCGTGTTGCTTGGATTTCCAACATCTGCAGATGTTCTCTTGTTTGCATTATCCTTTTCCGTTTGCCAGCACGTTAAACTTTGTCACCTTCAAGACAGAAGTTAATCATTAGACATTACACCTACGACTGCGCTGACACACACAGCTCCAATCTGCTGATGACACGACCTTATATCGAGCGGTGATAAGACAGCCTACAGGGGAAAGGTTAACACCCTGATACAGTAGCACCAAAATAACAACTTCTCCCTCAATGTCCGAAAACCGTAAGAGCTGATGGTGGATGACAGGAGAAACGGAGACAGGCTCGCCCCGATCAACATCAATGCCGTCGAGAGGACGAAGTTTCAAATTCCTCGCTATGCACATCACCGAAGATCTCACCTAGACTATACACACCGGCTGTGTGGCAAAAAAAAAGCACAACAGCGTCTCTTCTACCTCGGGCGACTGAAGTTCGGCATGAACCCCCAAATCCTCAAAGACATTCTACAGGGGCACCTCTGAGAGCATCCTGACTGGCTGTATCACTGTCTGGTATGGGAAATGCACCAACCTTGATCACTGGGCACTGTAGAGAGTAAACACAAAGTACACTGCAGATGCTGTGATCAAATCAAGACATACAAAAAAACTGGATGAACTCAGCAGGTCGGGCAGCATCCGTGGTACGGACAGCCCAGCACATCTGTGAATGTGAACTGCCCTTCACTGAGAGCATTGACAGCACCAGGTGCGTAAAGATGGCCTGGGAGATCATTGGGGACACCAGTCACCCCAACCAGAAACTGTTTCAGCTGCTTCCGTCTGGCAGCATTAAAGCCAGGACCAACAGGCTACGGGACAGCTTCTTTCTACAAGCCATAAGACTTATGAATTCACATGTCTGTACATTGCGTCGGAGTCATAACGCAAACACTTTTACTCCCGCAGGTTATGGGAGGGATGTAAGATTTAAATAAATTCAATTGTTTCTCCGAATGGCCAAGTCTTAGCTGGAGGACGCGGCCTCCTCCTGATTGGACAGCAGCATCGAGCCTGGGCTG
Source organism: Hypanus sabinus (assembly GCF_030144855.1). NCBI lineage: Eukaryota > Metazoa > Chordata > Chondrichthyes > Myliobatiformes > Dasyatidae > Hypanus > Hypanus sabinus. Next base: position 80,512,520 of record NC_082715.1, on the reverse strand, counting down.
TTGTGATTGGTGGGAGGCCGGACAATGCCGAGTTGGGTGTTGGCGCAAGCGCACTGCCTTGCTTGTGATGGCGGAGAGAGGGCGGGTGAATGAATTCTCCCGGAGGACGAGGCAGGAAGAAGAAGGGACCGGCCCGAGATCCGCCCGAAGGCAACAGCGACAGGCTCTCGCTGCACAAACGTAACCTCTACTACTTCTCCTACCCGCTGGTCGCTGTCTTCACCTTCCTGCGTTTCCTGGCCTTTCACCTCTGGCTCTTCTTTGCCTACGTCTGCCAGCGCCTGGCCGAGATGGCATCGCGCAAGAGCACCCCGACCGTGGCCACGGCCGAGCCCGAGCAGATCCGCCAGTCCCACCGGCTGGCCTTCGAGTACATCTCCACGGCTCTCGGCATCGACGAAGACGAAAGAGGTGAGGAAGAATCAGGAGGGGGTTGGCTTTTTGTTGGTCCATTGCAAGGGATGTTGGGTATGTCCACTGCCCCTTTAAAGATGAGTCAAAAGCACTGCATTTTGTTTTTAATTGGAGTGGGTCGGCATGGCATTGTAATGTTGTGCAATATACGCTGGATTGTAAAGTAGGCTGTGGTATTCGTTTGTCGCCGCGTTGCCAATGTTCCGCGTATTGTCGTTTTGCTGTGATGTACGTGTGGTATAAAACACTTTTTACTGTATTTTTTGTACTATACAATGTACATAAATTGTGAACAAGTGCACGCTTGTAAAAAGCTGATGCGTTGTCTTACATTTATTATGCACTGAAACTGAAGTTGGAGTAATAGTTTGCTTACTCCACTATCAGTTGGTCAAAGTCATGGTTAGTTTCCCTTAACACTTGATTCCCAAGATCCAAGATTGAGAAAAGACATAAGAATAGACTTGGGCTAGCCAGCCCATTGAGTCCAATCAATCATGGCTGAATTATTTATTTAATGGTACAGAGCAGCGTATTCCTTTCCAGGACAACCTATAATGACCGATTAACGTACCCAGTACATCCCTAGACGGTGGAAGGAAACTGGAGGGCCCGGAGCAAACTTGCGCATCCACAGGGAGACTCCTTGCGGATGGTGTCAGAATTGAACCCCGGAATGCCCCAAGATGACAGCTACACTACCGTGGCACCCAAAAGTCTCTGGTTGCCCACCCGATCTATTCCTCTTTTGTTTCGAGATAGTGTGGAACAGCCCGTCTGGCCCAATGGGCTCCACCACCCATCAACCCATCTATTTAACTCTCGCCCAATCGCAGGTCAATTTACGATGACCAATTAACCTACTAACTTGTACGTGGGAGGTGATTGGAGCATCTGGAGGAAACGCACGTGGTTACAGGGAGGAACATAAACATTTATTTTCCTTCTTAACCCGGTTCTCTTGCTTTCTCCTCTCTCTCCCCCCCCCCCCCATCACCTTTAATGCCCTTACAAATCAAGAACGTGTTAACCTTTAATTATACCCAGTGACTTGGCCTCCATTGCCATCTTTGGCAGTGAATTCCACAGATTCACCAGCCTTTGACTGAAGAAATTTCTCATCTCTGCAGTAAATGGACATTCTTGAATTCTGAGGCTGCCTTCTGGTCCTAGACTCTCCCACTGTTAGAAACATTCTACTTATCAGCACTTAATTCATAATATTCTATACCTTAGTCATTTATGTTCATGCCCAGGTAGAGCAGTTCAATAATTTGCCCTGCTTCAGCTGTACTGAGAAGAGATTCAGTTGGTGACCTGTGGTCTGAAACTGTCCCGTGGTTCTAGATTCCCACAACCAGTAAATACATACACTCATAATCTATCTTGTCAAGCTCCAGCAGAACCTTGTATATTCCATTAATATCAGTTCTCATTAACCAAAACACTAAGCACAGGGTGAACATACACAAAATGATGGAGGAGCTCAGCAAGTTTCAAAGGTACATCCTGAAATTCTTTTACTTCGCAACCATCCATGAAAACGGAGGAGTGCCCCGAAAGAATGTAAATGCTAGAACCCCAAAGCCCCCCCCCCACTCACACATAAGCAGCAGCAAAGCAATGACCCCACCAAGCACTCAAGCATGCAGCAAAGCCTCAATAAAGACAGAGGCTTGCAGTACCCAAAGACTACTCGCTCACTCGGTAGTTTGACACCCCACAGGCTCGGTCTTTATTAGGGAAAAAGAGGTGTTCCCCTTTCACAGCGAGAGGGGAGACATGACAGACAACTCGCTGGTTTACGATGTTAAAAGACCGTTGTGTCACTTTTTCTGAGCTCTGTGCTCAAAGAACTGGGGTCTCTGAGCACACAGCCAGCAACCAGCTCACTGCTTTTGACCTTCCGTGTACTCCCATGACACACCAGTTTTCTGCAGAGACACTGACCACGAAATCCTGGAACCCTGAAGGCGTGCTAGTCTTCTAGGCCACGTACTCGGTATTTCGAATAGCAGCCAGTCGTGAGACCCTGAGAGCCAGTCCCATTCCTGCAAAGAACCAAAGTCAGCATTTAACTCCAGGTCAGGGTCTTCAAAAGAACCCTGAAAGGGAAAAGTAGAGATATTAAAGATAGAAATAGAGCTGTTACCGAAGATGCAAGCAAAGGAGTTGCCGTTAGGTGTCATTGTCCTCCCAGCTTCTTACTTCATCTCCACCCCCCCCCCCCCCCACCCCCTTCCCTCTCACCTGGTCTCACCCGTCACCTCCCAGCTTGTATTCCTTCCCATCACCTTATTCTGGCTTCATCCCCCATCCTTTCTAGTCCTGATGTTATTTTCTCCATAGATGAGTTCCTCTAGCATTATGTGTGTGTTGCTCTTGAATTCCATCATCTTTGGAATCTTGTGTTTAAGTACAGGGGAATCTGTGGGACTTTCTCTCATTCTGTAGCTCTTCATTCCCAGGGATCAACCAAGTGAACTGTGCCTTCCTTCAATGTCATTATACCCCTCAAACTAAATCTATGCTCAGTACTCCCAGGAATTTGCCAATACTCAGCATAGTGCTAATAAGACTTTGTAATTGAAAAGGAAATCTGAACGAAAAGCATAAACTGGTGAGGAGTACTCAGTGGGGTCAAGTAGTGTCTGCGGCAAGACAGAAACGGTTAAGGTTTTGGGTCAATTACCCTTTTTCAGAATTGGTGAAGTAGCTGTTATCCAATTTTCAAAGGACCCATGTGGATCAGTCTGTTTATGACTATAACTACCAAACTTATTTGTATTGACTTTAAAACTCCTTGTACATGCTCTCCCTTATATTCTTCATTCTAATGATCTTATTATTCCTTGTACTTTGCAGTTTGCCTGTTAGTTTACATTTTTGCATCCTTTACTTGTGTATAGCTTTATCTTGGATTACTTTTCACTCAGTAAGAACACTTTTCATTCCTTGATGTATGAGTTGCTTCTGTATTACATTAAAATTCCTAAAGCTCTCCTATCAGTCTGTTGCTTGCCTATTATTATTGATCATTAAGGACCCTGATCATCTGGGACATGCCCTCATCTCATTACTAATGGGAGGAGGATTTGGATACATCCATTCAATTTGAAAATGTGCAGATTCCTAATAGGCAACTTTCCAAATCTGGCGTAGCAGCTCGCATAATGCTTTACAGCACTGGCTGTAAAATCAAGGTTCAATTCCCACCATAGTCTGTGAAGAGTTTGTATGTTCTCCCCATGATCGCATGGGTTTCTTCAACTTCCTCCCACATTCAGAGTTGGGATTAGTAAGTTATGGGCATGCTATGTTGGTGCCAGAAGAATGGTGACACTTGCGGACTGCCTCCAGCACATCCTCTGACTCTGTTGGTTGTAGCTGCATACAACACATTTCACTCTTTCAATGTACATGTGACAAATAAAGCTGATCTTCCTTTAATCTTTTTCGTTTCATTCTTTCCACACATCAATTGTTTGCCTGCTGACATTTCAGACGGCAACTCTGCCGTTATGTTGGCTGTGCAGAGTTACTGTCAAATGTATAAGGGGAGAAAGAAAATGTGTGTGTGGCAAAAAATTGCAGTTGTGCACTTTAACTTTTCTGCTTGTTGGGACCATCAAATCATGGAAGCACCTTTGCAACCTCCCACAGCCCCAGATGACCTTGTAATTTCAGTCTCTGAGGCCAATGTGAGTGTGTCCTTCAGAATGGTGAACCCACAGAAAGTGCTAGCCCAGACAGTAGCTGGTCAAATATTGTGGCTAGAATGTTCACCGATATCTTTAATTTTTCACTTTGGTGGTCTGAGGTATCCACTTGCTTCACACAGGCTTCAGTTATACCTGTGCCTAAGAACATGGTAACCTGCCTGAATGACTGCCATCCACTAGCATTTTCATGCAATGTGAAGTGCTTTGAGAGGTTGCTGATGAAACCTATCAACTCCTGACTGAGAAGCGATTAGAATCCTTTCCAGTTTGCCTACTGGCACAACAGGTCAACAGCAGGTGCCATTTCACTGGCTTTTCACTCAACTCTACAATATCTGGACAGCGAAGATGCATACATCAGGATGCTCTTTACTGAATACAGCTCAGCATTTAATGCCATCATTCCCTCAAAACTAATTAAATCGGTTTCATAACATTGGCTTCAATACCTCCTTGTGCAGTTGGATCCTTAATTTCCTCACTTGCAGACCCCAGTCATTTTGGATTGGCAACAACATCTCCATAATATCGCTCAGCGAGGGTGCACCACAAGGTTGTGTGCTTGGCCTCTGCTCTATTCACTCGACACCTATGACTGTGAGGCTAAGCACAGCTCAATTACCCATTTTAAGTTTGTTGATGACAGCACTGTCGTTGGCTGGATCAAGAGTTGTGACGAATCAGCATCTAGAAGCCACACCAAGAACCTCTCACAATGTCAGCAAGACCAAGGAGATGATTGTTGACTTCAAGAGGAGGAAACTAGAGGTCCATGAGCGACTCATTGGGGAATCAGAAATAGAGAGGGTCAGCAGGTTTAAATTCCTCAGTGCTTTAGTTTCAGAGGATCTCTGTTCAGGGTCCAGAATGTAAGTGCAATTACAAAGAAAGCACAGCAGTGCCTCTAGATTCAGCATGTCATCTCAAACTTTGACAAGTTTCTATGTCAGGAACATAACATGCTGTGATAAAAGTTGGAATGTTTGCCGTAAAGTCTACAAAGAGTAGTAGATATGGCCCAGTCCATCACAAGTAAAGCCCTCCCCACCATTGAGCACAGCTATACGGAGCACTGTTGCAGGAAGGCAGCATCCATCATCAAGGGCCCCCGCTATCCAGACCCATGCTCTCTTCTTGCCGTTGCTGTCAGGAAGAAGGTGATACAGGAGCCTCAGGACCCACACCACCAGGTTCATGAACATTTATTACCCCCCAGCCATCAGGCTCTTGAACCAGAGGGGATAATTTAACTCAACTTCACTCACTGAATTGTTCCTATTGAACTGGGCTCACTTTCAAGGATTCTTCATCTTGTTCTCAATATTTATTGCTTATTTATTATTTTTTATTTTTGTATTTGCACAGTTTGTGGGTTTTTTGCACATTGGTTCCTGTTGGGTGTGGTCTTTCATTGATTCTGTTTCATTTATTTACTGTAATTGCCACAAGAAAATGCACCTCAGGGTTCTATATGGAAACACATACCTTTCTTCAGTAATAAATTTACTTTGAACTTAAACTGCAAGTAGGCTTCTGTTTCTAACGGCATGGCTCGTGGGTAGTCAGTAGTGGGGGGGGGGGGGAGGAGGTGTATAATCGGCAGGTTATGTTCATTGCTCCAAAGGGCTGATATAAATGTTTTCCTCTGTTTGAATAGGACAGAAGAAAAAAGCTGTGGAGTGGTACAAGAAAGGGATTGCAGAACTCGAGCATGGGATTGCAGTCCAGATCTCTGGAACAGGTAAGATCTTAATGAATGAAAACTTGTTCCTGTTGATGCCAGTGCAGTGTTTTTTCCATTCAGGTGGTTAAGAGAAATTTAGCATAATAAGTGGATTTAAAATGGATTTGGTTGGGGAATGGATGGTATTCAGAGAAGAGTGTCACAATAAATTGTGATCTAGAAAAGAAATACAAGTTACTTATAGGAATGAAAATCATAATGGCCATTTAGATAGCACTTCACAATCAAGATATTGCAGAGGATGACTCACAACTGTACAGTACATCATTTTCCTCTTAGCTGGGTTATATTGCACCACATCCAATGTGCTATTATGTTTTCTGCCACTTGCTTTATTCTTGCCCTGCAGGTGAAGTTCTGGAACATGCATTTGAATCTCACAATGGCAGCTGAGAAAGTTGAATTCAAATAATCACTTTTTTTTGCAAAATCAAGTCCGTTTTGTAAAATGCTGTTTGTAAAGACTCATCAAATATCCGATCTGGATGGAAAGTGAGACCCAATAAAAGCAATTGTGAATTAAGGGGTGAACGATAAACACTGGTCTTTTTCCAGAGTTCTGTCTGTTGCATGAATGAAATTTAGAAGTCATGAGGATTGCAAACAACAAAGAGCAGTTAGTGGTGTTGATGGGCAGGCTTAGTCAGTAATATTTCTGCAGCACTGTGGTATGCAACAACCATCGAGTACAACCATCTACTGTTGGTGGCCTGTGATATTGCCAGGACCAAATCTCCCACCATGAATATTTTGGATGGGCCATTTAAATACTAGAAGAGGCGATCAGAGGCTGGGCAATCTGTGGCCCAATATTTAGTGCAGTTACTCCCAGCTCAGAGGACCTAGATCTAACCCTGACCTTAGTTGCAATGCATGTCCTCCCTAGGGAGGCCACTGCTGTGGTTTCCTCTCATCTCAAGTGTGTGTTGACATGTTAATTGGTTACTGTAAATTAAACTATTATGTAGTTAAGTGCTAGGAGTACCAAAGGGTACCTAAGGATATTTTCTCATGATAGTCATAAGACAGAGAGAAAGTTGCTGGATTACAGGAGAAGAGAGTGGGTCTGGAGATTACTTTGAGCTGGTGTGCATCGAGGTTCTTCAGTCAAGATGGCTACTGTGCTGAACTGCAAGGTTCATTGGAGTCGTGGCTCGGACTCAGTTGTTTTTGTGTGGTCTGCTATATCTTCTGTCCAATGGGAGGCGGGAGAGGAGGGAATGACTGGGGTGCGTAGGATCTTTGAATATGCTGGCTGCTTTACTAAGACAAGGAGAAGTATAGACAGTCCATGGAGGGAGGCTTGTTTCCGTGATGAGTTGAGCTGAATCCATAACTCTGCAGTTTCTGGTGGTCACAGGCAGAGCAGTTGCCATACCAAGTTGTGATACATCTGGATTTGGATGCTTTCCAGGGGCATATGAAAGTTAGTGAGGGTTAAAGTGGATATGCCAAATTTCTCCAGCCTCCTGGGAGAATGGAGGCTGAGTAATGTTTTGGGGCACCAGTGTTGAGGGTAGTTGGGTCTGTTGGTCAGGAAGTCAGGGATCCAGTTTCAAAAGGAGGTGTTGAGTCCCAGTTCTAGGAGCTTGGAGATGAGTTTGCTTGGAATTACAGTATTGAAGGCCCAGCTGTAGTCAATAAACAGTCTTCTAATGTAGGTGTCTTTACTGTCCAAATGCTCCAGGGATGATTGTAGAGTTAGGAAGTCTGCCATAGAAGGCAAATGAATTACAGTGGGTTGAGGTTGGCTGGAGGTTGGAGTTGGTGTGTCATGAAGCACTTCACGGTGATGGAAGTCATTAAGGCACTTTGTTATTTTAGGTACTGGGAAGATGGTGATTTTCTTTAAAAAGTTGGGATCCTCAGATTGAAACAGGGAGGTGTAAAATATTTGCAAGTCCCCTGACAGTTGATTTGTGCAGGACCTATGAATGTGGCCAGGGATACTTGAGGCTAAATTCCTTTTGCAGTTCACTGATCTTGCATCCATGACAGTAATTGTGGGTACAGATGCATTGGATGCTAATTGGATAGTGGTAACATTCTAATCTCTTATCGACATTTTGAACAAAGTACACTAAGCTCGTCTGGAAAGGATGCACTGCTGCCTGACTTGTAGTTCGATATGGCTTATCAACCCTGTTGCAGCTGATGGCTGGTCTGGGACTTGATTTTTGGATTAGTATTGTCTCTTGATATCCTTGATGGTTTGACAGGGATCATATTGCAATTTCTTGTAAAGGTCAGGATCACCTGATTTGAATGCTGCGCTCCTCGACTTCAGGAAGGAGTGGATAGTGGATCACTGAGTTCATCCATGCTTCCCTTTTCGGGAACACTCGGATTGACTGGTTTGAGATACTCTGCAGATCTGCTGATGAAATCTGTGACAATGGTGACATGCTCATTTCTGTTGGCTGCTGAGTCTTTGAACGTAGACCAGTCTTCTGACTCAAAGCAATCATGTAGAAGCTCATCTGTTTCCTCAGATCAGCAGTGTATGACTTTCTGTATTGAATCTTCATATTTCAGCTTCTGTTTGTAGGCAGAGAGGAGTACAGCCTGGTGGACTGATTTACCTAATTGTGGGTGAAGAGTGACTTATTAAGCATTATTGATAGTCATACCTTATTGAATGGTGGAACAGGCTCGATGGTCTACGCCTGCTCCTATTCCTTGTGTTCTTGCATACCAATTGTCAAAGATATTTCGGCCCCTGCTGAGACGAGATAAGTTAACAAAATACTACCAGCTCATTTTTTTTTTGAAGGTGGCCTGGTTGAAGTAACTAAGATACAGGAGCAGAAGTAGGCCATTTGGCCCATTGAGTGTGCTCTGTCATTGCATCTCGACTGATTTTATTATTTGTCTCAACCCCAGTCACCTGCCTTCTCCCTGTGACCATTGACTCCTGTCCTAATCAAGAAGCTATCAATCTCCACTTTAAATGCACCCGATGACTTGATCCCTATAGCAGTTTGTGGCTGTGATTTCCACAGGTTCACCAGCTATAATGAAGAGTATCTTCTGCATCCTGTCACAACTGGTGACTGATCTGAATCTGCATGCTACATAATTAGATCTTTAGTAGGCTTGCTTTTGTTGCTAAATATTCACTAACCTCCCATCTTGCCAGGTGAGCAAGTTGAGCGAGCCAAGCGACTGCAGAGCAAAATGACAACCAATTTGATCATGGCTAAGGATCGTCTAGAGCAGCTAGGTAGGTACTGCAAATGCTGGCCACTGATTAATGGGATTATTGCATATGACTGTGCTGTTGTGGGCAGTTTGCCAAGGTCAGGTGTTTTACTGTTGAGCATAGAAGATGAGAAGGCTCGTAAGCTCAAAACTGTTCCAGCAATCAAGGTGAGTTATGATCAAGCTCTACCCACACAGTTCCCTCATCCTCTTTCCCTTTCCCTGCTTCTAAATGTACTTCAATAAGTTTTGAACAAAATTTGTCTTGGATTTAAATTTTTAACAGCATTGGTTGCCTTTTTTTCCTAAATTTCTGCATTGTTTACATAGAAATAATACTTTGTCGTACTCCAGTCTTGAAAATGTTTGCTTTGAGTGTTTTGAGGATTAATCCTTGACTCCTCAGTCAAAGGAAATACTTAATTTTTGCTGCCTCCTATCAGTTTACATTTTAAGCAATCAACTTAAACTCATCACCCCTACTGGGACATTATGCTCTATTTGTCAGATCCTCGACTACTTGTTTAATCCTTTCTATGTTTTGTTATGGTGTCCATATGTCCTTTTCAGCTCTATTTCAATCTCTCCTTCCTCTAGAGAGACAGCTGGGGTATGTAATCTGCGGGTGTACTTTCATAATGTAATGATTGGTTAGAGTCCTGAAGCATAGCAATGGACCCTTCAGCCCACTGTCTGTGCCAGCTGTTAATTACCTAATTGCATTTATGGCCTGAGTAAATGCCTTCTGTGCCATGGTTCATATCTAAATATGTAAATGTTCTGCGGCTACCAGGTTCTACCTCAGAGAGGGTTTTCCAGAAATCAGCTGCCCTCTTGATGGACATACTTTTCCTTCAAATCTTCCTCGAAATTTCCTACCCATGAAACCAATGCCATGCGTTAATGGGTAAAGTTTCTTGCTGATGACCCTATATGTGCTCCTGCATAACCATATATTTATTTTATTTATTAATGGGTCTTTCTGGCCCAATGCAGCCGTGCTACCCTTGTAACCACTTAACCTAGTAACCAAAGCGCCCTTGGAATGCGTAGGGAAATTGGAGCACCCAGAGAAACCCGCGCGTCACAAGGAGAATGTACAAGCTCTCTACAGGCTGTGGTGGGAAATGAACCGGAGTTGCTGGTGCAGTAATACCTGACACTAATCGTTATGCTACTGTGCTGTGCCAAACATGAACTTCAACCAAGTTTCCCCCTTCTGCCTTCTTTACTCCAAGGAAACAAACCCAGCCTGTCTAGACTTTTCTCACAGCTGGAACATTCCATCCTAGCCAATACCCTGGTGAATCTCCTTTGCAATCTTTTTAGTGATTAACGCAAGCATAAGCTAAATGCCAGGAATGATACAGTTATTTAAGTAGGTGTGCATGCCTTTCTGTGCTTTCTGAGATACTTGAACAAAACAAAAAGGAAACAAAAGTGGTCTCTTCAATGCTGTTACAACTCGGGGTGCTGGAGTTCTAAGTTCAATTCCAGCGTCGTCTGTAAGAAAGTTTGTACGTCCTTCCCATGTGCGAATAGTGGATTTCATCAGTCTATGGTTTCCTTCCGTAGTACCAGTTAGTTGGGTGATTGGTCATTGTAAATTTTCCTGTGATTAGACTAGGGTTAAATCGGTGGGTTACTGGGTGGTGTGGCTCAGTGGGCTGGAAGGACCTATTCTGCGCTGGTATCTCTTTCATATAAAAAAGTTTATATTTTTCTGCTTTGTATAATATTAAAAGTTAAATATTCATTGTCTATTATGGAAGCCCTAGATTCTAAGCTTATGTAATGCTCCAGTGTTTATATTTTGAATTATTAATATTAAAAATACAAATCCCTTTTCACAAGGGAATTAATTAGATGTCTTAATACTGTAGTAAAATATTGATATCTGGACCTCTGTTTTTAAAATGCATACTTCCTGGTATAAAACTAACACTTAATGTTGTATAATACAATATTCTGTAAAATTGTTTTCTAATGAATTAACAGCGTCAACTGGATTGTTATTCCTATGGGGCATTCCTGTTGTAATAACACAGTGAGGTAGCAGTTGGCTGTGTTCGTGCAATGAGGCGATTAGTGGCTGCCTTCACTGAAAGGTAGTTCCTGAGGTTCTGGAAGAAATCCACATTGTCCAGGTTTTATTTTTGCAGGCTTTCTTATAATGAGGGAGGTTGGGTGTGTTGTGTAGAACATTAAAGCACAATGCAGGCTCTTCAGCCCACAATATTGTGCTGACTTTTTGACCTACTCAAGATTAATCGGAACTTTCTCTTCAATGTAGCTCTCAATTTTCTATCATCCAAGCCCCTATCTAAATATTTCTTAAATGCCCCTAATGTATCTGCCTCTACTGCCACCACTGGCAGGGCTTTCCTCACACGTACCCTCTGTGTGTAATGTGAACCTGTGACAACGCCACTTCACTATCTACCAATTACCTTATGCCCCCTTGTATTAGCCATTTTCACCCAGGGGTAAGGTCTTTGGATATCCACTCATCTGTGCCTCTTGTACACCTTGTTCAGAAGAAACATTTTGCAAAGGTATTTTGTTTAGTGGAACTTGAGTGCGAGGCTCCTTCTGTTGTGTCTCTTGGTGAATGAATTGATGCTGGTGTGGAGCTTGGTCTTTAAATGGCTGAGGTGACTTTGATTGTGGACTTGAGTTAACTTAGGTTAAATAGTTTCCTTATTGTTATTTAAATTGGATGCACTTCAGTATGAAACTTGAAGTTAATGCACATCATTAAGGTGAGGAAAAAGTGAGATGACACAGCCTTGTTTGACACTGGTCTCCCACATCTTGTGACTGGAGAAAATAATTTGGACCTCACGGAATTGGAGGGGAACCAAGTCGATCAGGTTGCTTCTTAATGGCTCTCCGCATGACTTTAGACCACCTGGACAACGCAGATACCTATGTCAGGATGCTGTTCTTCGATTATAGCTCAGCATTTAATACCATCATTCCCACAATCCAGATTGAGAAGTTGCAGAACCTTGCTCTCTGTACCTCCCTCTGCAATTGGATCCTCGACTTCCTAACAGAAAGACCACAAGCTGTGCAGATTAGTGATAACATCCCCTCCTCGCTGACGATCAACACTGGTGCACTTTAGGGGTGTGTGTTTAGCCCACTGCTTTACTGTCTATATACGCATTACTCTGTGGCTAGGTGTAGCTCAAATGCCATCTATAAATTTACCGATGATACAACAGTTGTTAGTAGAATCTCAGGTGGTGATGAGAAGGTGTACAGGAGTGAGATATGCCAACTAGTGGAGTGGTGTCACAGCAACAACCTGGCACTCAATGTCAGTAAGATGAAAGAGCTGATTGTGGACTTCAGGAAGGATAAGACGAAGGAGCGCACATCAATCCACAGAAGTGGAGAGAGTGAGCAGTTTCAAGTTCCTGGGTGTCAAGATCTCCTAAGGATCTAACCTGGTCCCAAAATATCAATGTATTATAAAGAAGGCAAGACAGTGACTGTACAGGTAGTCCCCGAGTTACGAACATCTGACTTATGGACAACTCATACTTACGAACTGAGGAAGGAGAACGCAGTCTACCATTTAAAGTCGGATGGTGACGCTGTCTGCCATTTTAAGTCGTTGCCATTGACACTGAGTGTTTAACTTTGTATTTGGCTTAAATTTTTCTCAGTAAGATTCACCCCTGACCATGCCCCCCCCCCCCCCCCCAGTTCCGGTCAGCTGGTGGCGCAGTCAGATCAGTGCCAGGCTAGAGAACGGAGGGTCCTGAGTTCGATTTAGTGACAGACCACCCCCGTGCTGGGTTGATGTCGATCCAGTGACTGCTGTACCATCTGTGCCGGGTTGATGTTGAGCTTGCAACTTGACCTCGTTTTAAAAAAAAACACAGTTTAAATTCCCACGTGGAATATTGTGGAGCATCAAATACCCAAACCCAGCACAGCCCCCACTTTCCCACTTAACCTGTCTCAGTGCGGTGCAGTTTAGGACCCAGGGAAATCAGTGCGGTGGTCCTTGGGACCCGGTGGACCTCAGGAGCCGGCGCACGTCAGGACCTGCTGCCCGCAGTGTTTCTGTTTCATCAACGGGAAGCAATCGCGATTCAAAACAAAGTGGAAATACTAAAGCGTTTGGAAAGAGGTGAAACGCCATCAGTCATTGGAAAAGCGTTAGGCTACAGTCGGTCAACGATCGGAACAATATTAAAGGATAACGGATAAAGTGAGAATAATGGAGCATGTGAAAGGCCCTGCCCTGATGAAAGCTACAGTTATTACTAAGCAACACTAATTACTGGAATACATGTGTTTCTGAAGTGTTTAAATGCATAGAAAGGTAAAATATATACTAAGACAAATGTTTGACTACCTGACGCTAAATAATACCGGATGTACTTGTTCTGACTTCCATACAAATCCGACTTAAAGACAGACTCAGGAACGGAACTCGTACTTAATCTGGGGACTGCCTATACTTTATTAGGAGTTTGAAGAGATTTGGCATGTCAACAGATACACTCAAAACCTTCTATAGATGCACCGTGGAGAGCATTCTGACAGGCTGCATCGCTGTCTGGTATGGAGGGGCTACTGCAGAAGGTTGTAAATCTAGTCACCTCCATCTTGGGCTCTAGCCTACAAAGTACGCAGGGCATCTTTAGGGAGCGGTGTCTCAGAAAGGCAGCGTTCATTGTTAAGGACCTCCAGCACCCAGGGCATGCCCTTTTCTCATTGTTACCATCAGGTGGGAGGTACAGAAAAGCCTGAAGGCACACTCAGTGATTCAGAAACAGCTTCTTCCCCTCTACCATCCAATTCCTGAATGGACACTGAACCCTTGGACACTACCTCACTTTTTTTAATGTACAGTATTTCTGTTGTTTGCACTTTTTAAAATCTATTCAATATACGTATAATGTAATTGATTTACTTTTTTTTCCTCTTCTATATTATGTACTGCATTGAACTGCTGCTGCTAAGTTAACACATTTCACATCACATGCTGGTGATAATAAACCCGATTCTGATTCTTCTCGCCTCCAACCTGTCCCCCAATCTCTGAGGAGCTGCCTGAGAGTAAGATCCTGACATTGAAATGTCCAGCTCAGTTTGCTTTATTGTTACTGGGTCTAAGGATAACAGCAGTCTGGTGCAGCAATCAGTCAGCTTTTTGTAGGCAATAAATGGTGCCATCGCCATGACGCCCATGTTCCTGAGTACTAATAAACAATAGTTTTAAGTTGCAAGCTTTTGTATGTCGTATGTGAAGCAGATAAGGCACAAGAACTTCCACAGATGTTGGAAATCCAGAACAACTCACTCAAGAATGCTGAAGGAACTCAGCAGGTCAGACAGCATCTATGGAAATGAATACACAGTTGATGTTTTGGGCTATGATCCTTCATCAGGATTGGAAAGGACACGACTTGAGATTTTGTCTTCTAAGGACCATCAATAAGATTACAAGTTTGTGGGTTATTATAAGCTGGTTCAGGAACAGGATGGATTTTTGAGGGCAGCCAAATTTGAGAGTCAAAGGGCTTTGTGCCTCTGGAAAATTGAGGGCTAAGTAGGAAGGAATAGTAAGATTGCTCTTAGTAGGTTAAAAGGGCAGTACAACATCTGAAGATGGGCTTTCCTTGTTTGTAAGGTTGTTCGCTGAGCTTGGAGGTTACCACCAGTCGAGGTGACGTAATTGGAGTATTGTTAATGCCGAGTGCTGGAGTTTATATTGTTCTAACTCATTCTTATTGGTTCAGTAGTCTCTGGGGCCTGGCCATCCGGATAGCCGAGTGATCTCTGCTGGCGCATGTTACTGGTTATTGATCTTGGTTTCCTCCCACATTTGAAAAATGTACAGGGTAAAGATCTTTTTTTTAAAAAAAGCTTTATTTGTTACATGTACATTGAAAAATACAGTGAAATGTTGTTTTGTATTAACAATCAATGCACATGTTGAGACTGTCTTGGTTGTTGGTACAAAACAATGCATTTTGCCATGCTTCTGATGCCAGCATAGCATGCCTACAACTTACTAATCCATGTGTCTGGAAGATGGGAGGAAACCCATGCAGTCACAGGGTACGTACAAAACTCCTTACAGAGGGCAGTGGGAATCAAACCTGGATTGGCATTGTAAAGCGATTGCACTAACCTATGGTGCCGCCCATTATGAGTATTATGACCATCAGGGAGGAGGCTACATGGCATCCATGCCAGGACCACTAGACTCAAACAGTTACTTTCCCCAAGCAGCAAGGTTGATCAACACCTCCACCCACTAACTCACTCCTCCACAACCCCAGCTACTACTGCGTTATCACTTCCTGTCAGTCACCTGATGTACAGATACTCCTTTGCCTAGCATTGCTTTATGGACATACCATTACTCTATGTATATAAGCTATCTTATGTACTTGTTTTTCAAAGTACATTTATTACCAAAGCATGTGTACTATATACAACCTTGAGATTTGTTTCCTTACAGGTAACCACAAAACAAACAAAAGCGATAGAACCCATTAAAAAAGACTGTAAAACATTCAAAGTGCAAAAAACCCCAAATCATACAAACAATAAAAGAAACAAACAACATTCAGAACTAAAGTTCATGAAAATTAGTCTTCAGCCATGAGGCCAGTTCATCGCTGCAGCCAGTCCAGGAGCCCATTAGTTGCAGGCTACAGCTTCAGTTCAGCACAGAGATGAGTAAACCTTGCCGAACGACGAGCCCATACCTTTCCTCTGCCCTGACACCGTGGCCTTTTCAATCTTTTCTGGCACTTAAATTTATCAAGCACGAGCTCATTCCTGGCTCTTAGGCCTGGGTCTACCGTCTTGCCTTGGATGTGCTGCTTTGAATTGGCTCCAAATCTGCTGCAGCGATTTCCAAACATTGGCTCATTCCTCGCTCTTGGGCCCAGGCCTCGCCATCTCCATTCGGCTCGTACATTATATGCCACAACTGTCCTGAACCTTTTGAAGCTTTCAGTTCACACTCAAAAATGCCAGGTTGTTCAGGCAGTTCAGAGGCTCACTCTGAAAGGGAAGTTGCAGGCTATTGATTGTGGTGATTGTTGTCCAGAAAGTGATTAATAGTATAGTTAAGTTTGATTTGCTGCCAGTAAGGTGTCACAGTATTTCTTAAGTGCCATCTTAAACTGGAAGTTCTTTATCTTACTGTTTTTTTTTGTTGCATTGGATGCAGGGTAATAATTATTTTATTCTCCTTTACACTTGTGTACTGGAAATGAATCAAACAGTTTTGAATCTTGTCGTGTGAAGGACCCACCAGAAATCATATCTTGCATCCCTTCCAAGCTAGGATGATCAGTTTGTTTCTGTTTGATATGCAGACGAAGATTCCATTCAGGGTTAACGTAGAAAACCTCTGCACTTGGAGCTTGCGTTCTAATGACTATAGCCTATTTGTTCTGTGTTAGTCAGCCAAATGGTCCTAATATGCTCTTTATTTCGGCATACAGTTTGCCGAATTATTATTGCATGAGGCTGAGCTAACCGGCTTTTTGTTAATTTAATTTGTGGTGTGGTATTGGGCCGAAGATCCTTTGCTATCTGTTAATGAGAATTTGAAGTCATAGTTGTGTGGAAAGCACTGGCAGAATGGCCAGCGGCAATGTTTGAGTGGAGGCTTCGGCTGTTAAGGGAAATTGAAAACTTTTTTTAAATTTAGAGTTACAGCACCAATGAGCCCACACCACCCAACCACCCAATTACACCCATGTGACCAATTAATCTACTAACTCCTATGTCTTACTGTCTTAGGAATGTGGGAGGTAATCAGAACACCCGGAGGAGATCCATGCAGTCATGGGGAGAACAGGGAAAACTCCTTGCAGACAGCAGTGAAAATTGAACCCCAATCTTTTGTGCTTTAAAGCATTGTGCTAACTGCTACGCTAAAATACCACAATTAAACCATCAGAATGTTGAGCTAAGTGGCATACTATTTGTGCAAAATTCCTGCCAGAGTGAATTTTGCAACTAAACCTGCCCCCAAAATCTGCAATTTATTATTTGCAACTGCACAATACATGGCTCCATACTCCTGTCTGTATATGTGGATGTTTCTGGTGTCTTTTTTTCCCAGCCCAAGCATTGCAAAGTATCTTGTGCTTCAGATTTCCTCTCTTGGGTTTGTGGGAGGGACGGTTTTGCAGTTGATATTTTTTGCTGCTTGTGTTCTGAGTTGTTCTGCTGAGCATTGTGGGCATGCAGTGTTTGGTGCCAGAATGTGTGGTGACCCTTGCAGGCGAACTCCAGCACAACCTCCGGTGTGTTGATTGACACATTTCACTGTTTCGACGTGCACGTGATAAATGTACATATTAGAATGTAAACAGCATTGCTAACAGTGGATTGAAGTGTTTACAGTGCAGTGTGTGACTGAGGTTTTAGATAGAAGGGGATAGGTTTTTTAACCAAAGGGAAAGAAATAACTTTTTACATGTATATCCGAACACCCTCAGCTGATACCGTGTTTCATTGAGCAATGAGCACTGGGTGTCTTGCCTAAGATATTAAAATATGATTGCGACCCCTATGCAGGAGAAAAAGAGTTGGATTTGAATGCTGCTTCCCATCACCATGGAATCTTGCGAGTCTTTAAATTTAGCCGTTGTGGAAAGAAACATGACAACATGGTTTACTAAGTGTTTTATTCGCAGTGGAAGAGGCAGCAATGAATAAGAATAGAAAAATTTCCTTTATTTGAAGAATCTTAGATCTTTTGCATCCACTTGATATGATAGTGCAGTAGCTCTGACATTACAATACCTTATCTGACCCATCTTGTGTATTGTATTGGCATCTGTAAGTTAGTTTTGTCCTGATTATGCAGTTGTTATAAACAATGATCCTGTCTGCCTGTGCAGGTGGCCAATGATCGTTCAAGGCACAGAATGAGGTTTGGGTGGCCAGGACCTCAAAACTTCCCAAAAAAAAGGATTGGATCACAAGTCCAGTCATCTGCTTTGTTGACTGCAGGATTGCATCTGTTACAGTTTTCCTACATAACATCACTAAATGTAAAATGCCTTGAGCCATCATGAGGAGGTGCCATATATAATGTGGCCTTTCATGATTTGTATTTCTAAAGACTGTTTTCCACAGTCCAGAGTGTCCTTTGTTATTCTTGTACAGAATGTGAGTGTTGTTGGTTAAACCACATTCATCATTCATTGCTATTGCTTCTGAGCTGAATGGATTGTTCATCCATTTCAGAGAGTAGTGATCACTGTGAACCTGGGATCGCAACTCTGCCAGAGCAGATGTGGATACCGTATTTCCCTTCCTGAAGGACCCGAGTGGGAGCTTCACAATCACCATAAGTAAATGCTCAGATTTAATTAATTCCTTACGTATAAATTTCACAGTTACATTGATGGATCAGGACTCCAGACAACTGGATGTGAGTGCAGTAGCTTGATTAATTCTCTTAAAATTCTCAGCCATGGGTTATTAATCCATGCACTCTTCTCATTACTTCCAATAGAGAGGAGGTGCAGGAGCCTGAAGACCCACACTCAGTGTTTTAGGAGCAGCTTCAATGCCTCTGGCATCAGATTTATGAATAAGCCATGAACGCAACCTCATTATTTTGCTCTTTTTGTGTTATTTATTTATTTTTATATACACCCAGTGTCACTTTATTATGTATCTCTGTACCTAATAAAGTGGCCTCTGAGTATTCATGGCTGCTGAGGTCCATCCACTTCAAGGTTTGACATGTGTTTTCAGAGATGCTCTTCTGCACACCACTTGTAACGTGTAGTTATTTGAGTTACTGTCACCTTCCTGTCAGTTTGAACCAGTCTGGCTACTCTCCTCTGACCTCTCTCATTAACATAGCATTTTTGCCCACAGAACTGCCACTCACAGGATGGTTTTTTTTGGACCATCTCTGCAAACTCGAGACTGTCATGTGTGAAAATCCCAGGCAATCAGCAGTTTCTGAGATATTCAAGCCACGCTGTCTGGCACCAACAATCATTCCAGAGTCAAAGTCACTCAGATCACATTTCTTCCCCATTCTAATGTTTGGTCCGAACAGCAACCAAACCTCTTGACCGTGTCTACATGCTCTTGTGCATTTAGTCACTGCCACATGATTGGCTGATTAGATAATTGTATTAATGAGCAAATGCACCTAATAAAGTGGTCATTGAGTGTACATCAGTGATAATAACCAGATTCTGATTCCATGGTGCAGTTGACTTTGTCAAACGTTTGTGGGTTTAAACCCACTAAGGTATTCAAGTTCAACTGAAGCGGTTTTATTAGCTCGGTATTTGAATGCCATTTGCAGGAAACGTGCTCATACCATATCATTGCAGATGCTGTATTACCACACTACTAATCTGGTTAATCTTGCAGTCTTTTTAGAGTCTCCCTTAACCAATGACTTCTAGTTGTAGCCTTGCCCAATCTGAAGGGAGAAAGCCTGCTTGAGTTTACATTATCTCTCATTATTTTGTATACTTCTATCATTCTCCTACACTTCAGCCTCTATTAAATTCCATCTGCAATTTCTCTAACTGACTTTGTAAGCAAATATTAATGATAACCTACTACCATCGGACCGGTCAACATCTGCAATTTCTCAATCCACTTTTCAGACTTTTTGTGTTCGGACTTTCCACGTAGGGAGAATTTCTCTCAGAAAGGAAGTTCTGATTAAAGTATCAGACACTGTCTTTATAGTTCATAAGGTAGAATCCTTCTTTGATATTTCTCAGTCACAGTCATACAGTAGAGAAACTTGCCCTTTGGGCCACTAAATCCACATCAAACATCAAGCTCTACATACACCAAGTCCATTTTATTCATCCCATATTCAAAGGAGGTTCATGAAAATTATTCCAGGATTGAATGGCTTGTCATATGAAGAGTGTTCGATGGCTCTGGGTCTGTATTCACTAGAATGCCTGTATTCAACTATGAGGAACCCAGGGCATATTCAAAATCTGGATTCCAGCACCATCACCGCATGTTCCAACGGCCATGGATTGGCCTCGGCCGTCGCTCTCGGCTGCCCCAGCGACCCAGGGCATATTGAAAACCTGGACTCCAGCACCATCACCCCGGGTTCCAACGGCCATGGATTGGCCTCGGCCGTCGCTCTCGGCTGCCCCAGCGACCCAGGGCATATTGAAAACCTGGACTCCAGCACCATCACCCCGGGTTCCAACGGCCATGGATTGGCCTCGGCCGTCGCTCTCGGCTGCCCCAGCGACCCAGGGCATATTGAAAACCTGGACTCCAGCACCATCACCCCGGGTTCCAATGGCCATGGATTGGCCTCGGCCATCAATCTCGGCTGCCCCAGCGACCCAGGGCATATTGGAAATCCAGATTCCAGCACCATCACCGTGGGTTCCAACGGCCATGGACAGCTTCAAAGCGATTGCGCAACCACCAACTGCGGCTCCAGCCTTGAACTCCAGGCCGGGTCTTCACATGCTGCGATTGTGACTCCCGTCTCCCCTTCCCCCACCACCACTCTGCAATCCCCTCTCCCCCAGATCCCATCGTCAGCTCCTGGGCCCTGAGGCTCCATCTTCCTCTCACCCCAACCCTCCCCTCTCCACTGACACCACCAGCCTCCCTCCCCCCTCTGATCCCATCTCTCGTCTGTGCTGGGTCTTTACCATTCCCTCTGACCTTCAACTCTGAGGCAGTCCTCAGTAAGGGCCTCAGCTTTGTCCCCCTTCGCCCACACCTCAGCGAGTTCCGCATACGCCATGATGCTGAACTCTTCTTCCGCTGGCTCTGTCTCCGAGCTTACTTCTTTGACAAGGACTCTCCTATACCCACCGATGACCCCTTCTCCCGTCTTCAACCCCCCTCCTCTTCATGGACACCCTGCTCTGGTCTTTTGCCTGCTCTGAATCTCTTTATTGCCAATTGCCGACGGGACATCAACCATCTTGACTTCACTACACCCTGTTCCAATTCCAACCTCACTCCTTCCGAACGCTTTGCTCTCCGCTCCCTCCACACCAATCCCAACCCCACTATAAAACCTGCTGATAAGGGAGGAGCTGTTGTTGTCCGGCGTACTGACCTCTACCTGGCTGAGGCACAGCGACAACTCTCTGATACCTCCTCTTATTTACCCCTTGATCATGACCTCACTAAGGAGCATCAGCTCATTGTCTCCTATACCATCACCAACCTTATCAGCTCTGGGGATCTCCCATCCACTGCCACCAACCTCATAGTTCCCACACTTCCCATTTCTACCTCCTACCCAAGATCCACAAACCTGCCTGTCCAGGTAGACCTATTGTCTCAGCTTGTTCCTGCCCCACTGAACTCATTTCTGCATACCTTGACACTGTCTTATCCCCCCACTTGTTCAATCTCTTCCCACCTATGTTCGTGACACTTCTCATGCTTCGAATTTTTTCAATGATTTTAAGTTCCCTGGCCCCCACCGTCTTATTTTCACCATGGACGTCCTGTCCCTATATACCTCCATCCCCCACCGAGATGGTCTCGAAGCTCTTCATTTTTTTTGGATTCCAGACCTAACCAATTCCCCTCTACCACTACTCTCCTCCGTCTAGCAGAATTAGTTCTTACTCTCAATAATTTCTCCTTTGGCTCCTCCCACTTCCTCCAAACCAAGGGTGTAGCCATGGGTACCCGTATGGGTCCCAGTTATGCCTGCCTTTTTGTTGGCTTTGTGGAACAGTCCATGTTCCAAGTCTATACGGGTATCCGTTCCCCTCTTTTCCTTCGTTACATCGATGACTGCATTGGTGCTGCCTCCTGCACGCATGCTGAGCTCGTCGACTTCATTAACTCTGCCTCCAACTTTCACCCTGTGCTCAAATTTACCTGGTCCATTTCTGTCTTTCTGTCTCCATCTTTGGAGATGGCCTATCTACTGATATCTACTATAAGCCTACAGACTCTCACAGCTACCTGGACTATTTCTCTTCCCACCCTGTCTCTTGCAAAAATGCTATCCCCTTCTCACAATTCCTCTGTCTCTGCCACATCTGCTCTCAGGATGAGGCTTTTCATTCCAGGACAAAGGAGATATCTTCCTTTTTTAAATAAAGGGGCTTCGCTTCGTCCACCATCAACTCTGCTGTCAAATGCATCTCTCCTATTTCCCGCTCATCTGCCCTCACCCCATCCATCCGCCACCCCACTCGGGATAGGGTTCCCCTTGTCCTTATCTACCACCCCACCAGCCTCCATGTCCAACGTATAATTCTCCGTAATGTCTGCCACCTCCAACGGGATCCCACTATCAAGCACATTTTTCCCAACACCCCCCCCCCCCCCCACGGTTTTCTCACGGATCGCACCCTACGCAACTCCCTTGTCCACTCGTCCCCCCCATCCCTTCCCACCGATCTCCCTCCTGGCACTTATCCTTGTAAGCGGAACAAGTGCTACACCTGCCCTTACACTTCCTCCCTCACCACCATTCAGGGCCCCAGACAGTCCTTCCGGGTGAGGTGACACTTCACCTGTGAGTCGGCTGGTGTGGTATACTGCGTCCGGTGCTCCCGGTGTGGCCTTTTATATATTGGTGAGACCCGACGCAGACTGGGAGACCGTTTCGCTGAACACCTACGCTCAGTCTGCCAGAAAAAGCAGGATCTCCCAGTGGCCACACATTTTAATTCCACGTCCCATTCCCATTCTGATATGTCAGTCCATGGCCTCCTCTACTGTCAAAATGAATCCAAGCTAAGATTGGAGAAACAACACCTTATATACTGGCTGGGTAGCCTCCAACCTGACGGCATGAACATTAACTCCTCTAACTTCAGTTAATGCCCCTCCTCCCCTTCTTACCCAATCCCTGATATATTTAGTTTTTTTCGCCCTCCCTTTTTTTCTTTCTCTCTCTGCCCATCACTCTGCCTGTTCTCCATCTCCCTCTGGTGCTCCCCTCCCCCTTTCTCCCTAGGCCTCCCATCCCATGATCCTTTCCCTTCTCCAGCTCTGTATCACTTTCGCCAATCACCTTTCCAGCTCTCAGCTTCACCCACCCCCTCCGGTCTTCTTCTATCATTTCGCATTTTCCTCCTCCCCCACTACTTTCAAATCTCTTACTATCTTTCCTTTCGGTTAGTCCTGACGAAGGGTCTAGGCCCGAAACATCGACAGCGCTTCTTCCTATAGATGCTGCTGGCCTGCTGTGTTCCACCAGCATTTTGTGTGTGTTGTTGTTTGAATTTCCAGCATCTGCAGATTTCCTCGTGTTTGCGCTTTTCCAGAAAAACCCCATTTCCAGAAAAGTTGGGATATTTTCCAAAATGCAATAAAAACAAAATCTGTGATATGTTAATTCACGTGAACCTTTATTTAACTGACAAAAGTACAAAGAAAAGATTTTCAATAGTTTTACTGACCAACTCAACTGTATTTTGTAAATATACACAAATTTAGAGTTTGATGGCAGCAACACACTCAATGAAAGTTGGGACAGAGGCATGTTTACCATTGTGTTACATCACCTTTCCTTTTAATAACATTTTTTAATAGTTTTGGAACTGAGGATACTAATTGTAGTAGATTTGCAATTGGAAGTTTTGTCCATTCTTGCTTGATATAAGACTTCAGCTGCTCAACAGTCCGTGGTCTCCGTTGTCTGATTCTCCTTTTCATGATGTGCCATACATTTTCAATAGGAGATAGATCTGGACTGGCAGCAGGCCAGTCAAGCACACGCACTCTGCGTCTACAAAGCCACGCTGTTGTAGCCCGTGCAGAATGTGGTCTGGCATTGTCCTGCTGAAATAAGCATGGACGTCCCGGGAAGAGACATCGCCTTGATGGCAACATATGTCTCTCTAAAATCCTAATATACGCCTCAGAGTCAATGGTACCTTCACATACATGCAACTCACCCATGCCGTGGGCACTGATGCACCCCCATACCATCACAGATGCTGGCTTTTGCACCTTTTGCTAATAACAATCAGGATGGTCGTTTTCATCTTTGGCACGGAGAACTCGACGCCCATTTTTTCCAAAAAACTAGCTGAAATGTGGACTCATCTGACCACAGCACATGGTTCCACAGTCTTTTGGTCCATCTGAGATGAGCTCGGGCCCAGAGAACTCGCTGGTGTTTCTGCATAGAGTTGATGTATGGCTTCCTCCTTGCGTAATACAATTTCAAGTTGCATTTCTGGATGTAGCGACGGACTGTGTTAAGTGACAATGGTTTTCCGAAGTACTCCCGAGCCCAGGTGGCTATAATTGTCACAGTAGCATGACGGTTTCTTAGGCAGTGCCGCCTGAGACCTCGAAGATCATACACATTCAACAGTGGTTTCCGACCTTGCCCTTTACGCACTGAGATGTCCCTGAATTCTCTGAATCTTTTCACAATTGTTATGTACTGTAGATGTTGAAAGACCTAAATTCTCTGCAATCTTGCGTTGAGAAATGTTCCTTTTGAACTGACTAACAATTCTCTCACGAATTTTGGCACAAAGGGGTGAGCCACGACCCATCCTTGCTTGCAAAGACTGAGCCTTTGATGGACACTACTTTTATACCCAGTCATGATACCTCACCTGCTACCAATTAGCCTGCTTAATGTGGAGTCTTCCAAAATGGTGTTATTTGAATATTCTGTGCACTTTTCAATCTTATTTTAACTCTGTCCCAACTTTTGTTGATTGTGTTGCGGCCATTAAATTCTAAGTGTGTGTGTATTTACAAAATACAATTAAGTTGGTCAGTAAAACTATTGAAAATCTTTTCTTTGTACTTTTGTCAGTTAAATAAAGGTTCACGTGAATTAACATATCACAGATTTTTGTTTTTATTGCATTTGGGAAAATATCCCAACTTTTCTGGAAATGGGGTTTGTATATATTTAAGGTAGATGTTGATAGATTATTGATTGGCCAGGGCATGAAGGGACACGGGAGGAGGCAGGAGATCGGGGTTGAGAGGAAAATTGGATCAGCCATGATGAAATGGAGCAGACTCAATGGGTCAAATGGCCTGATTCTGCTTCTATATCTGGTGATCTAAATGAAAACTCCATGATCAGGAGTGATTTGCTTTGCTGGAGTTGAGGCAGCAGCTCTGTAGCTGCACCACAGTGCCACCCAGAGATTTCCTCCAGTTTTCACTGCCTT
Organism: Hypanus sabinus; assembly: GCF_030144855.1. Classification (NCBI taxonomy): domain Eukaryota; kingdom Metazoa; phylum Chordata; class Chondrichthyes; order Myliobatiformes; family Dasyatidae; genus Hypanus; species Hypanus sabinus. Next base: position 80,487,288 of record NC_082715.1, on the reverse strand, counting down.
GGCTGGCTTCAGAAGATAGCAACGATTAACTTTATTTGCCATATACATTCACATGTACATTCTGGTTAATTCAGCCATCAGTTAGTCGGGGCAGCCGTTTATTTGGGGCAACACAAATGACAAAAACTAACTCAAGAAAATAGCCAGGATTCCCTTAGTTTACTTAGGCACTCATGCTGCTTAATTGGGACAGGAGACTGCTGCTGAACAGTTTCTAACTAATGTCAGTCGCCTGTAGCTGCATGACTATTAGACACTACTGTATGCTGGGAGCAATCAGTTTGTAAATATCACCAGGTGCTTGTGTTTGTGTTCAAAAAGCGGTGATTTTATTTTAGTAGTTGGTGGAAAAATAAGCAGCAAGACAGTTCAGCACTGTTTTGCTCAGTGTCGTTTCAAGCATTCAGGTTTGGAGCTACCAGAAATGGCCAGGAGTTAAAGTGAAATGATTTCACTACTTAACATTAGGAGTTATGAAGATTTTTCAGCCATCATCTTGAACAAAAATGAAGATTTGGAGGATGCAGTTGTCTAAAACATTGTGTGAAGGCAGTCCACTAGGTACCTCAGAATCAGGTTTATTATCACCGGCATGTGACGTGAAATTTGTTAACTTACAGCAGCAGTTCAATGCAATACATAATCTAGCAGAGAGAAAAAAATAATAAATAAAATAAAACGTAATAAACAAGCAAATCAATTACGTACATTGAATAGATTAAATGTGCAAAAACAGAAATACTGTATATTTTAAAAAGTGAGGTACTGAAAGCTTCAAAATCCATTTAGGAATCGGATGGCAGAGGGGAAGAGGCTGTTCCTGAATCACTGAGGGTGTGCCTTCAGGCTTCTATACCTCCTACCTGATGGTAACAGTGAGAAAAGGGCATGCCCTGGGTGCTGGAGGTCCTTAATAGTGAACACTGCCTTTCTGAGACACCGCTCCCTGAAGATGTCCTGGGTGCCTTGTAGGCTAGTACCCAAGATGGAGCTGACTAGATTTACAACCTTCTGCAGCTTCTTTTGGTCCTGTGCAGTAGCCCCTCCATACCAGACAGTGATGCAGCCTGTGCTGATTTTGTTCATTTACAGTCAGTCAAAAGACATGACAGATGAATTCCTCTATTTGTAAATCTTAGGAGCTAATGCATAGTTTCATAGCATTGGAATAAAGAGCTGACATTTCAAGAGACCCTTTATCAGTTGCCTCTTTATTCCTCGCCATAGATGCGGCTTGACCTGCTGAGTTGCTCCAAGCACTTTGCGTGTTACTGAGAATTTTAACAGTGAGTCTCACCTTGGTTTTCAAATTTCAAGCTCACACTGATGAGCATACAGAACTTGGTTGGTATGGGTAAAGTTAGGCCAAAGTCTAGTTTCCAAGTTGTACAATTCTATGACTCTATCGAAATTTAGAACCGAGCAACACAGTACAGGCCCTTTGGCCCACAATGTCGTGCTGACCCTTTAATCTACTTCCAGATCAATCTAACCCTTCCCTCCCACACAGCCTTCAATTTTTCTTTCAACCATGTGTTAGATTGGACGTGGATGGACAACCAGTGTTGTGGAGCATTGTTTAATATGTTGCTGGTTAAGTAGTCTGTTCTGACACTAGTTCTCTCTTGACACCAGTTCTGTTTTAACTATAGAAAGTGGAGCTGTTCCAAAGAAAAAGGATCCTTTGACACACACAAGCAATTCTCTGCCCCGTTCTAAGTGTCCAACGAAAGCTGCTTCGCCGGGACAGGGTGGTCATCACAGGGCCCAGAGCTACAGTGGAATCTCCAATGTCACTGGTGCATCCCGAGCACCTGCTCAACCCAGTACCTCAACTGCCAAGGTATCATTATCTTTATCATGTGCTGTGTTTACCACTACAAGTGATCTCATGTTACAGTGCTGATGCATTGCATAGCATCCCTCCCATCTACCCCACAACCTTTGACTCTTTACCATCAGGTAAGAGTTACCATAGCACTAGGACAAGGACTGTTAGGATGGGAAGCAGCTTCCTCCCCCAGGTCGTGGAGCTTCTAAGCTCCCTGCCATCATCCAGGTCTCATCACATATGAAATGCCAGTACAGTAATGTTGTACTTTTAACCTGTGTCGTATATAGACCTTTTGTTAAATATTGATCTTCTGGAATAAATGTTATTATGTTAATTTACTTTTAATATTACTTTGTGTGTGAGTTATATGTACTGTGTTGTACACCTTGGCCCAGAGGAATGTTGTTTCGTTTGGCGATACCATTGAATGACAATATGATATATGCCATGATATTATTCCATTTCAAGATTTTGGCCTGTGATTCCTAAACTGTGTAAGATTCTATTTTTGTAGTCTAAACAGCCATAATGTGGGTGTTGCTTGTATTGTTGATTCACTAATGAGGCATTGGAAGGTAGTAGAAATCCATATGTTTTGGCCTTTTTTGTGAAGCCCTATAAATAACCATGTGTTCACAGATGGAGAAGTACCTGTTGGCTTAATGTATTTTGGTAAGCCTCTAAGAGAAGTTGCTGTGAAAGCAGGGTGGTGGTACTTTCTAAAATTTAATTTGGATCAAAGGGGATTAAATAATTTTGGGCATCTATAAGTTCAAGTTATTGAAATGTCATTATTTTAATATAGTTCCTGAGATCCTGATGAAGAATTGAGATAAGTGGAATCAGTGTGTTTAAATGTGACAGTAAAATAAAATGGCAGTGCAGGTTGCTGCTTGTGGGTGATGGTGCTGGCCAGCAGGAAACTGGTTAAAAGCCAGGAGACTTCATTCATGATAGAGGTTAAAGGAAGAACACCAAGAAGAGGCATGGGTTTGAAACCTGCCTCAGAGTGTGAGCAAGGCAGGGCCGAGTGCCCCGGGCAGGGCAGAGCCGCGCGCCCCGAGCAGCGAGGGCAGGGCAGAGCCGAATGCCCCGGGCAGGGCAGAGCCGAATGCCCCGGGCAGGGCAGAGCAGCGCACCCCGAGCAGCGAGGGCAGGGCAGAGCCGAGTGCCCCGGGCAGGGCAGAGCAGCGCACCCCGAGCAGCGAGGGCAGGGCAGAGCCGAGTGCCCCGGGCAGGGCAGAGCCGAATGCCCCGGGCAGGGCAGAGCAGCGCACCCCGAGCAGCGAGGGCAGGGCAGAGCCGAGTGCCCCGGGCAGGGCAGAGCCGAATGCCCCGGGCAGGGCAGAGCAGCGCACCCCGAGCAGCGAGGGCAGGGCAGAGCCGAGTGCCCCGGGCAGGGCAGAGCCGAATGCCCCGGGCAGGGCAGAGCAGCGCACCCCGAGCAGCGAGGGCAGGGCAGAGCCGAGTGCCCCGAGCAGGACAGAGCAGCGCGCCCCGGGCAGCGAGGGCAGGGCCGAGCCGCGCGCCCCGGGCAGCGAGGGCAGGGCCGAGCCGCGCGCCCCGGGCAGGGAGGGCAGGGCAGAGCCGCGCGCCCCGGGCAGCGAGGGCAGGGCAGAGCCGAGTGCCCCGAGCAGGACAGAGCAGCGCGCCCCGGGCAGCGAGGGCAGGGCCGAGCCGCGCACCCCGAGCAGCGAGGGCAGGGCAGAGCCGAATGCCCCGGGCAGGGCAGAGCCGAATGCCCCGGGCAGGGCAGAGCAGCGCACCCCGAGCAGCGAGGGCAGGGCAGAGCCGAGTGCCCCGAGCAGGGCAGAGCAGCGCACCCCGAGCAGCGAGGGCAGGGCAGAGCAGCGCACCCCGAGCAGCGAGGGCAGGGCAGAGCCGAGTGCCCCGAGCAGGGCAGAGCCGCGCACCCCGAGCAGCGAGGGCAGGGCAGAGCCGAGTGCCCCGAGCAGGGCAGAGCAGCGCACCCCGAGCAGCGAGGGCAGGGCAGAGCCGAGTGCCCCGAGCAGGGCAGAGCGGTGCGCCTCAAGCGGGGCAGAGCCGACTGCCCCGGGCTGAGCAGAGCAGCGGGACATAATTCAGCGTTTTGATCGTGGTGAACAAAGTAAAGATACTGTGCATGTGTTGAATTTGCCTTTGTTAGTGTAACTACACTGTACATACATTATTTCTACTTTATATAGGCTGGGTATTTATCATATCATTCCTGCTTGTACTATATGTTAGTGTTACTTTAGGTTTTATGTGTTTTGGTATGATTTGGTAGGTTATTTTTTGGGTCTGGGAACGTTCACAAATTTTTCCCATATAAGTTAATAGTAATTGCTGCTTCACTTTACGCCATTTCGGCTTACGAAAGGCTCTACTTCTGGATAGCGGGGGAAACCTGTATTTCTCTTTGGAGAGGAGGATGAGAGCTGACTTGATAGAGGTGTACAGGATGATAAGAACCATCGATTGAGTGGACAGCAGGAGACTTTTCACATAGGGAAAATGTCTGATATGAGGGGCACAATTTTTAGATGATTGTAGGAAAATGGAGGAGTTATTGGCGGTCACAAACAAGTGAAATTCTGCAGATGCTGGAAATCTGAGCAACACATACAAAATGCTGGAGAAACTCAGCAGGCCAGGCATCATCTATGGGAAAGAAAGCCCAGTCAACATTTTGGGCCAAGACCCTTTGGCAGGACAAGAGAAAAAATGCTGAGGAGTAGATTTGAAATGTGGGTGGAGGGGAGAGAAAAACGCCAGACGATAGGTGAAACTTGGAGGGAAGGGATGAAGCAAAGAGCTAGGAAGTTGATTGGTGAAAGAGACAGAAGGCCATGGAAGAGAGAAAGGTGGGGGGAGCACCAGAGGGAGGCGATGGGCGGGCAAGGAGATAACATGAGAGAGGGGCAAGGGGATGTGAAGGGGGGGGTTGGGGGAGGCAACTGGAAGTTTGAGAAATCAACGTTTATGCCGACTACTTACGTTTAAGCCACTCAAATGGAATATAAGGTACTCTTCCTCCAATCTAAGTGTGGCCTCATCATGACAGTGGTGGAGGCCATGGATGGACATATGGGAAGTGGAATTAAAATTGGTAGCCACTGGGAGATCCCGCTTGTTTTGGCAGATGGAGCGTAGATGCTCAGCGAAGTGGTCTCCCAATCTACGTCGGGTCTCACTGATATACCAGAGGCCACACTGGGAGCACCAAACACAGTATATGGCCCTAACAGACTCACAGGTGAAGTGTCCCCTCACCTGGAAGGACTGTTTAGGGCCCTGATTGGTAGTGAGGGAGGAGGTGCAGGGACAGGTGTAGCACGTCTGCTTGCAAGGATAAGTGTCAGGACGGAGATCAGTGGGGGGAGGGAACGAATGGACAAGGGAGTCAGGTAGGAAGCGATCCCTGTGGAAAGCAGAAAGTGGGGTGGGGGGGTGGGGAAGATGTGTTTGGAGGTGGTGGAAGTTCGGAGAAGTACGTGCTGGACATGGAGGCAGGAGGAGTGGTAGGTGAGGATAAGAATAACCCTATCACTGGTAGGGTGGTGGGAAGATGGGGTAAGAGCAGACGTGCATAAAATGGAAGATGTGGTTGAGGGCAGTGTTGATGGTGGAGGAAGGGAAGCCTCTTTCTTTGCAAAAGGAGGACATCTCCTTTGCTCTAGAATGAAAAGCCTCATCCTGAGAGCAGATGTGGCAGAGATGGAGGAATTGAGAGAAGGGGATGGTGTTTTTTTTACAAGTAGCAGAGTGGGAAGAGGTATAGTCCAGATAGCTGTGAGCTACTCCTCAGCTTTTCTTTCTCCAGTCCTGCCAAGGGATTCAACCCTAAATGTCGACTGTGTTTTTCCAAAGATGCTGCCTGGCCTGCTGAGTTGCTCCAGCATTTTGTGTGTGTTGCTTGAGTTATTGGAGGTAGCGTTTTTTTTTACGCAGTGGTGGGTGCAGAATGTGCTTTCAGGAGTGGTGGTAGAGGCACGGACATTAAAGACATTTAAGAGACTCCTAGCTACTTTATTGATCCCAAAGGAAATTAGTGTTACAGTGGCATTACAAGTGCTCAGATATACAAATATTAGACAGGTAAGGAAGAATAAAAAGTTACCTTAAGGACTGATGTACAGAGATATTATGCAATAGTGGGTGCACATTCACACCTGTAAGTTCATGGATGATAGAAAAATAATGGAGGATGATGTAGGAGAGAGTACTTGTAAATCTGCACTATGTTCCCTGAAGGCCAGTAAATATATACACATGCATGTGTCCAGAACTTCTCTCACTAATGTAGATATGGCCTCACCATGGTTTGTAACGCTCATGGTATTCCTATCAAACAGATCAGCTTGCTTGTTTTTTTTTGTTCATAATATTTTAACATTAAGGTTACCATATATTCTGGAGTATAAGCCGACCCCCCCATTTTCAAGGTTGAAAAAGTGACTTTTTCATGTTACCTTTGTATAAGCTGACCCCTTTTGTACAGATTTTTGATTTAACCAGAAACAATCACAAGATCTCACACGTCGGGTACTCAGCTTTGTCGGACCAGGACCCTGGAAATTTTGTGAACCAGTACCTGCTAAGAAAACAGGTCTACATATTGTGTAGAGCCTTATAGGCGAATTCTTAGTAAATAAATCAGGGAGAGAAATTTTGGATTAGGTTTCCAATGGAAAAGAATCCTCTGAAATGTAACCCCCGTGAAACCATTCAGAGCCCATCGTAATCTTGTTAAAACATAACACGGGGTGGCGGAATCAGTACGAGTTTGTGACCACCACATACAAAAGATTAAAACAAATGCGATATGATGCTGGCTTCAAGCTGAAGGTTGTTGATTTTGCTAAAGGAACAAATAATTCTGCAGCTGCTAAGAAGTTTAGTGTAAACGAGAAACAAGTGAGGGAGTGGAGAAAGGCAGAGGACACGCTGAGGGAAATACCAAAGACGAAGTGTGCAAACTGCGGGAAAACATACCAGTGGCCAGAACTGGAAGAAAAAGTTTTAGAGTGGGTGAATCACCAGCGATCATCTGGATATACTGCTACCAGAGAAATAATTTGAGTTCAAGTGTTGAAATGGGACGAAAAACACCGTAAGGTCAGCGAAAATTTCAAAGCTATGCGAAGTTGGTACACCTGATTTAAGAATAGACGTGATCTTGTGTTGAGACAAAAAACAAAGATTGCTCAGAAAATTCCCGCGGGGTGGTGTTGTTTATGTTCAAGAGCGCTGCTGGATGGATGAAGTGGGCTATAAAGGTGTGGCGTTGACGTCCTGAAGGTTTCAGGAAGGAAAAGTCGCTACTGGTCTGGGACATGTTCAAAGCGCACTTGTCAGGTGAGACAAAAGCAGCTCTGAAAGCTGAAAATACAGACATTGCAGTCATCCCCGGTGGTTTGATGTCCGTGCTCCAGCCACTAGATGTGAGTTTAAACAAACCAAAGAATTCAAGTGTCGACAGTGGAACCAATTTGAATCAAAAACAGCCAATAAATGCGACCTGTCTTCCGTGTATTCGTTTTCCCAAAGTTGGCACCCTCTGTACAAGCTGACTCCCTAATTTTAGGACCAAAATTTAGGGCCAAATTCTCGGCTTATACACCGGAAATTACGGTACATGGATCCCTGACTCTCTTGGATTTCCATATTTACTAACCAGCATTTAAAGCATGGAATTCGCATTTGTTTTGCTATCAAGTGTCACTTTGGTATTAAGACCGTAAAGCATAGTGGAATTAGGCCATTTGGCCCATTGAGTTTCTCTGCCATTTAATCATGGCTGATTTATTAACTCTCTCAATCCCATTCTCCTGCCCTCTCCCTGTAACCCTTGATGCCTGTACTAATCAAGAACCTATCAACCTCTGCTTTAAATATACACAATGAGTCGTCTTCCACAACTGTCTGTGGCAGTAAATTACACAGATTCAAAATAAATTCCTGCTTGTCCCTGTTTTAAAGGGAATCTTGAAGTGAGTTTCCACCCCTGATCCTAGTCTACCCCACGTTTGAAAACATCCTCTTCATGAATTATTTTTGTTTCAGCAACCTAATTTTAACTTTGAGGATGTTAGTGTATTAAGGAGGAGAGTGAAATTAAGAACTAGGAACTAGATGAACAGTTTCGTTTTAACTGTTTAACTTCTGCAAATGAATGTGTGGAATCAGAGCATGTGAGGAGACAATTTGATGCATACACTTGTGACTGCTTCCTGAAAGACCTGTTAGTATTGCAACTGTACTATTTCAGAACAGCTCTGAAAATGTTTCCTTTAAAGTATTGTCCAAAACGGTCAATCTTTTTGAGGATTTTGAACTTGCTGCTGCTGCTGGCCTGAAACATGCAGACATGTTAATTTTTAAATTGACCAAATAAGTAACAGATGCAGTTTGTTCACTAAGCGGACTAATAAACTGAAAAACCAATCTTTAGAGGCAATAGTTAAGCTACCATCCATGTCCAGGATCCTTCTGAAACATCTGTCACTGGAAATGTCAGTCTCCTTGCTGTTTGCTGAGAATTCCAAGGCACTGTGGCATACGGAACAGACTGTTAATGGCAAGGAATCCTGCAAAGATCACCACCATGTTGTTGTGGAGAAGCTTGAGGGTTCCTGAGATCCAAAGAGCAGTGTCTTCTGTAGCCTAGCCCCTAGTAGTGTCACCCATGGCGGTAAGGTCAAGGGGGAGGTTCCAGACAAAAGTGATCCAATGAAGACCTCAGCAGTGGCGCTTGCAAAAGATCACAATGGCAGTGTAGGTGGAAGAAGGCAGTCATCTTGTATTCCATGCCTCTGGGCTCTGACCTCAATCTGTCAAGGACCATCTGTATATCAGCCTCATCATGTGTGTGACTTTGTTTAACAAGGGTTCTTCATTAAGGGAACAGCCCTTGAGAAGAACATCATACTTGACTTGTGGTTGCACTGTACCTACTATAATTTGTTCTGTACATGTAATACGTACCGCATTGCAGTTAATTGGCTTTGGCTTTGATTTTTTTTCTGCCTCTTTCTGAGCTGATTTCTAATGTTTCTAGAAGCTGGAAAGGATTACCTTTTGAGAGAACTCTTTTCTTCAAACCCTAGATATCATCGTGAGGTTCTGCAGAAGCGGGAGGAACTCAGCAGGCCAGGCAGCATCGCAGTAGAGAAATAAACAGTGAACCTTTTGGCTGAGTCCTTTTATCAGCTCTGATGATGGGTCTCGGCCCAAAATGTTGACTCTGAATGATGTGGAAGTTGGCTACTATATTTCTCACATCAGAATATTGCCCACATTATAACTAATTGGCTTTAACTATTATATTTCAGGTGACATGAGGCTGTATTTAAAAATAAGACTGCTGTGGAATTCCAAGTCTTTCTTTAGGTCATTAGAGATTTAATGGCAAGAGAGGGAGAAAGGGCCTCATGGGCAGTCTGCATGGATGACATTTACTCCAGTGCCTATTGACTGATCTATACTGGTAATGCAAGTCTTTAGATTCTGACCTGTTCAGAAAGACTTTCCCAGTGTCTTGCATGCCATGCACACACCAATATATGTATGTTATAGACTCCTTTTAAAGAACATAAACCATTCAGCAGAGTACGTGCCCTTCAGCTCACAGTATTGTGCCATGGAAGCTGCCTGACCCAGTGGGTTCCTCCAGCATATTGTGTGTAGTGATTCGTAAGTGTTAGAATTTGAAGACTTAGGAGATAGCAAGAGGTTACAGATTTAAAAAAAAGATTGGCAAGATGGTAGAGAGTTTTTAATATATTTTGATTTGAAGGTTTATTTGATATGTTTTCTTTTTTAAAACAGGCCACAAGTTCAAAGCATAACAGACCGAACAAATCCACAACCCCTGCTGGAACTCCCCAGAAGAAGAAAGACTTGAAAAATTTCCGTAATGTTGACAGCAAGTTGGCAAACCTAATCCTGAATGAAGTGGTGGACAGGTAAATGTGAACATGTGGCGTAGATTTCAGTTGGATTGGGCATCCGGTTTAAAAACAAAACCTACAATCTTCATTATTGTTAGAGATAGTATTTTCTTCCCTGAAGCTCATTAATGACCCATTTGGAAGTTTTGTAAAATCCCACAGCTTTATTGTTACAGGTGTTGATTTTTTTCCCCCCAGAGCTTCGAAGCTGAATTTGAATTTGTTGACTGAGCTATGAATTTTCTTAATTGTTACTCTAGTCAGACGTATTAGTCTAGCCCAGTGCAGTTATGGTAGTAGATGGTACTGTATTAATATCATGGAGTCGTATCAGGAGAGTGCTTCTGTTTCATTTCCAAGTGACTAGAAAGGTGTTGTTTGGTATCAAAATGGTACTGACTTAGGCAGCTGTGTGTTTCAGCAGTGTTCGGTATTCCTGCAACTACAGAAAGTAAATATTCCTATGTTCAAAGTAAATTTATTATCAAAGTATGTATATGTTAACCATAACAGCCCTGAGATTCAGTTTCTTGAAGGCAATCACAGTAAATACAAGAAGCACAATGGAATCATTAAAAGGCAACACCCAATAGGGAGGATAACAACTAATGTGGGGGGGTGGGGAGACAATGGTCTATGCAAATACAAAAAGAAAGGGGAAACAAGTAATAATAATAAATAATAAGATTAAATTTACTTGTCATTCACCCATACACGACAAACCATAATACAGCCAAATGAAACAGTTTTTCTCCGGGGCCAAGGTGTAAACTACAATACCAATTGTCAAACACAGCACAAAGCACATTGCACACATAAGATGGCAGTAAAATAGTCACACAAAAAATATAGTCCAAATCCTTGAGTCCATGAATGTTGCAGCAGTCTGCAAACACAATACAGCTCGTCTTCTGCTGAGCAAACACTGGAGGGCAGCACCAACATGGCTGTTACACCACACTGCCTCTGGCACAAACTCCAGCGCCCCTTCCTGGGTGGCTGCAAACGAGCAACACTGTGGCTCGAGGCCTGGTCCTGGCTTTGACCAAGGCCATGCAACTGCTCTGTTGTGTGCCCGCTGTTTATCAGTGAACCGGACTTGCAGCATTCCACTAAGACAAACACTCACTGTTAGACTTCACACTGTCTTCATGCCTCTTTCAGTTTCTCTGCCAATGCACAACTCTCAGATGGGGTGGACCTGCAGTACTTTAAGTTCTTAATGTCCAGCAAGGTCTTGCAATCATAAAAAATCTTTAAAGGAAGATAATAGGCAATAAATATTGAGGAAATGAGTCCTTGAAAGTGAGTCCAGTTTAGAGGTGATGGTCAAGTAAAGTTAAGTGAAGCTATTCCCTGTAGTTCAAGAGCACAATAGTTGAGGGGTAATAACTGCACCTGAACATGGTGGTGCAGGTACTGAGACTCCAGTATCACCTTCCTGATAGCAGAGGTGAGAAGAGAGCATGGCCTGGGTTGCGGGGATCCTTGATGATGGATGCTGCTTTCCTGTGACAGTGCTCGAAGTAGATGTGCTCATAGTTAGGGAGGGCTTTACCTGTGATGATTAGGGCTGTATCACTGGTTTTTGTAGGCTTTATTGCAAACATCCACCCTTTTATCACAGTATGTCATGTTCCTGTCTTTTCCTTCAAATGGACAAAGGATTGTAATCAGGAACAGAAATAATATTTCAAAGTGCCTTGTCTCCCCTTATCCACTCATACCAATTCCCACATTGCTTGAGTTCGAATTGTTGGCTGGCTTTGACATCAGTTGTTGCTTCAGAAGTAATCTTTGGCTGAACAGTATCAGAATCAAGTTTATTATTGCTGATGTATGTCATGAAATTAGATGTTTTGCAGTAGCAGCACATTGCAATATGTAAAGGAAAACTATAAATTATAATAAATATATTTTTAAAAGTTTAAAATATAGTGCAAAAAGACAGCAAAAATAGTAAGGTAGTGTCATGGGTTGGTGCATTGTCCAATCAGATATCTGATGGAGGAGGGGAAGAAACTGCTCCTAAAATGTTCAGCATGTGTCGTCAAGTTCCTTTACCTTTTTTCTGATGGTAACAATGAGAAGAGGGCATGTCCTGGCTGGTAGGGGTCCTGAACGATGGATGCCACCCTTTCAAGATGTCCTTGATGCTGTGGCGGCTAGAACCCATGATGAAGCAGGCAAAGTTTGCAACCCTCTGCAAATTATTCTGATCCTGTGTAGTGCCCTCTCCGTACCAGTATATCATTAATGCATTCTCCCAACAACCTCCCATGGACATGGTGGAACATGGGAGAGAATTCTAGGTTTTTTTTTTAAAGAGGAGGGCTTTTGTTTATTAACAATATTTATTGTTCTAGTAGTTGTTCCTGTCCTACAGGCGTTGACAATGTGGGTAAAAGGGAACCAGGCACAGTAAACCTCCATTTAATCTGGTACCTATGGGACTTAAGATTTTACAGTCTGCTGGGTGTTACTCCTATTGATATCCCAAAACATGTTTATTAATTTTTTGTAATATGTTATATACAATAAAATTTTCAGTGAACCTGGTAAGCCTAAAGTTGGAGCAGGAAACAAGGTCCCAGTCAGTTTAAAGAGACCAGGGTTAAGGTCAGTTAAAATATCATCTTGTGGGTCACATCCAAATGGTGGGATTTCCAGCTGGTGGATTATTGGAGTCTTGCTGTAATTGGGTGTGTGGTTGTAAAGCAGTCGATTTTAAAGAGTCTGTATGGTCCTGGATGGCGTTGTAAGTAATGTTTATTAATGTCTCCCTTTCTGCAGTGCACCATCTGTCCGTTTTGATGATATTGCTGGGCAGGAGCTGGCAAAGCAGGCCCTGCAGGAGATCGTCATTCTTCCGACTGTCAGGCCTGAAGTAAGCAACGCTCGCATTGTGGCATGTTCCTTTCGCCTTGTGTATGCTAGTGTTGGACCAGAACGCTGAGTTTTTTTTACAGGGATCTGCATCAGGGTGGTGAGAAGTACTGAGGGAGTATGTTAATTATGAGAGTAATCTAGCAAGTAATATAAACACAAACAGCCAGAGTTGCCAAGGGTACACGTAAAGGAAGAGGATAGCTGAGGACATGTGTCACTTCTAGAGTGGGAGATCAGAGAGTTAGTAGTCTAAATTCAAAGTGACTTCATTATCAAAGAATGAGATTCATTTCCTTGGTGAAGTATACAGGAAAATAAAGAAATACAATAGAATTTATCAAAAGCTATAAATAACAAAGACTGGCAAACAACCAAAGTGCAAAAGAAGACAAATGTTGCAAATAATAATTTAAAAAAGTAAGTAAATAATGCTGAGTTGTGGAGTCCTTGAAAGCAAGTCCATTGATTGTAGTCATTTCAGCGTGGAAGTGAGTGAAGTTATTCATGCTGCTTCAGGTGCCCGATGGTTGTAAAGTAATAACTGTTCCTGAACCTGATGGTATGTACCTCCTGCCAGCTGGTAGTGGCATGAAAAGACCATGGCCTGGATGGCGGGGTCTTTGATGGATGCTGTTTCTTGTGGCAATGTACTCAGTGGTGGGAAAGGCTTTGCCTGTGATGGACTGGGCAATATCCACCACTTTTTAGTGAAATTGTGAATACATTTTTACACTCACTTGAGTAGCCTACTGTAAGAAAGGGTTCATATTATCTAATAAACTGGGCTCCCTGCCTATTGCCCTCGCCTTGAGTTGTCAACATTGCCGGGCTGTTTGTTTTCTCTACCAGTGAACGAAGAGCTCGTAAGAAGAGTGACTTCTCATCATTGAACTTGGCAGAGAATACAAAGTCATCTCGTAAAGATCAATTAATAAAGAGTGGCTTTTACAGTTAAGTGCTGGATGCAATTCAGATATCCTGCTGAATTTATCAATAATAACATCAAGGAAAAGATGGGAAGTCATTTTGCAAGAGAACTCCAAAGGAGGCAAAAGAAAATTTGAGCATGGGTCCAAGTAGTACTAAGATGGGGCCTCCATTTTTTTTATACTGAAAGCATTCTAAAATGCAGAGCAACCCACTCAAAAAGCTGGATGAACTCAGCAGATCAGGCAGAAGGAATAAACAGTCAGCGCTTCAGGCCAAGACCCTTCATCAGGTCTGGAAAAGAAGGGGCCAGAAGCCAGAACAAGAAAGAGGGGAGGGGGAGGAGGACCTGCTGGCAGCTGATAGGTGAGGTTAGGGGAGGTGGGGGATGAAGTAAGAAGCTGGAAGGTGATTAGTGGAGGAGGTGAAGAAGAAGGGTTCTAATAGGAGAGGATAATAGACCATGGATGAAAGTGAAGGAGGAAGGGAACAAGAGGGAAGTGATGAGCTCATGAAGAGAAGAGGTGAGAGGGGAACCAGAATGGGGAGTAGAAAGAGGTGGGGGGGGGGGGGAGAAATTTCCAGAAGATAAAATAATTCATGCCATTAGGTTGCAGTCTATTCAGATGGAATATGTGTTACTGCTCTAACCTGAGCAGTGAGGTATTAACCTGAAATGTTCACAATTCCTCATCCTCCACATATGCCACTCAACCTGTTGAGTTGCCCCAGCAGATTGTTTGTTCCAATTCCAGCATGTACATAACTTCCACCATATTGAATGTTAAGTTCCCTAATTCCCAGTTGCTTACTCTAGATTTACACATTAAACCTGGCTCTTTCTGCTTCAGTCTCTCTCTCCCCCTCTCCCCCTCTCCCCTCTCCCCTCTCCCTTCTCTCCCCCCCCCCCCCCCTCTCTCCTCCTTTTTGAGACCAGTATAAACCTGGCAAAGCCAAAGGATATTGCTCAGGTCCAAAGTTGGCAGGCTTTCTGGTGAAGATACGCCCACTGTTCTGTTTGTGAGGGTCTAGGATCTAGGCCCAGATATACCTTTTCAAATCAGGACAGTGTGCAGCTTGGAGAGGATCTTTAATCTGTTAATGTTTCTACTTTTGTTATTCTTGATGAATCTCAGTCCACTGGAGATGTCGGGGCTCTGTATCTATGAATCCACAAGTCTGCTGAAGGTGCCCTGTCCTGGGGTTGGAGGACTATGTGGATGGGTGAGAGGGAGGGAAGAGCAGGGCTGTGGTGTTGTTGCTTGGTATGTTCTGTTTTGCTGTGTTCTGCTGAGTTTTATCAGCATGCTGTGTTGGCACTGGAACATGTGGAACCAATTCCAGGCTTATGGTGTGCTGGTTGTTAACACAAATGATACACTTCACTGTTTTAATGTGCATGTGACCAATAAATCTGAATCTTAGATCTGGTTGGTGAAGTTGTGGGCAAGGGCAGTGCTGTCACCTGATCTATGAATTGCTTTGTATATTGTATGGTGTATTTTGTATCTTGTGCTGGAGCGAACAAATACTCAGGTCAATTAGGCCTTCATTCAGGTACGTTGATTTTCTTTGAAGATGTTGAGCTTGCTCAGTTATTGGAGCTGCTGTCATCCAGTAGTCCATCGATACCAGGCCCAAGATGGGAAGAATCTGTGATTGCATTAGTGCATCAGGAGGTGAATGTCCAGCTGCAGAATACCCAGCTTCTGATCTTATCTAGCCATGTTGTTAATGTAGTTGGTTGAGTTGAGTTTCTGGCTGATGATGACTCTCATTCCCAGGGTGGTGATGGTGGTGAATTTAGCAACAGTGATGTTGAAGGTAGACAGATCCACACTGGCCCTAAACAAAATAAGATTTTAAAAGTGTGAGTTTAAACTGTGTTGTCTGCCAATTGGGAGTGGGTAACAAGTTAAACCCCGGCAGTGACACTCGCATCCTGCAAAAAAGAAAAATCATTCATTTGTCTCAACTGCATATTATCCTGTAGCAACTCAGTTAGCCTTGTGTGGGAGCTATTTTCCCCCAAAGCCAAGCCTTCCTCAATAAATTTTGCCATAGGGTTCTGTGGGATGGAGCTTTATGGACCTTGCTATGCAGAGACTGGCTGCAGTATTTACTTGCATCGAGTCAGTGTCTTCAGGGAATGCTGGCACAAGAAAGCAGCGTTGATCATCCAGGACCACCACCATCCAAGCCATGTTCTGTTGCAGCTGTCATCAGGACAACTTCACTCACCCCAACATTGAAATGATCACTGCACACAACCTGAGGACTCACTTTCAAGGACTCTACAACTCAAGGTCTCAATATTAATTTTTTTGCACAGTTTGTCTTTTGCACATTGTTTTTTTTGTCATTCTTTGTGTATAGTTCATAAATTCTATTGTCTTTTTGTTCTACAGTGAATGTCTGCAAGAGAATGAATCTGAAGGTAGTATTTGATGACGGATATGCTCTTGGATAATAAATTTATTTTGAACTTTGAGTACATATATTTCTTTGTGTGCTTGCTATTTTGAACGTGCTGTGTGTATTTGCACCTTGACCCCAGAGAAACAGTTTCATTTGGCTGTATTCACATATGGCTGAATAATAATAAAAATTGTATTTGATACAGATGCTATTTAATGGCATTTTCCTGGCTTTGGGCATGATCCGATCTTTAATTTATTTTTCCTCTTTCTTTTCTCAAGTTGTTCACAGGGCTAAGAGCTCCAGCTCGAGGATTGCTTCTGTTTGGCCCACCTGGAAATGGGAAAACAATGTTGGTATGTAAATAGCAAATGCACCTGGGCAACCATTTTAAAACAAAACCAAAGCTATGATGCTTCAACATTAAGTCCTGACGAAGGGTCTTGGCCCGAAACGTCGACAGCGCTTCTCCCTATCGATGCTGTCTGGCTTGCTGGGTTCCACCGGCATTTTGTGTCTTGTTGTTTGAATTTCCAGCATCTGCAGATTTCCTCGTGTATGCTTCAACATTATCTTTGTTTTACTCACCTACTGCGTTTTTGTTTCCCTAATTGAATTTGTATCACTGAATGGATGTGGTTTATAATGTCTGATGAGGCTCAGTGGATAGAGTCAAATTGGAAGGAAGTGTTAGACACTATTGTTTAGGCCATCAAAGCTCTGTTGGATCAGAAATTGAACAGTGCCCTCTACTGGTTGTGGAGAGTCAGTGTTTTGAAGAACTCTGGTAAATTGATTGCAGCACATTTTGGCTGTATACAAATTGTCTTGACTTGATATTTATATTATAATAGTGATGAAATTTCAAAATTATTTGATAATTAAGCTCACATCGAAGCTAGGTAATAAAAAGGCCCTATAATTACAATATATTTTATCCGTATTAGTTATCTTCTATTCACTTCATCTTCAAATGAATGTGGCCATGTGCTTGGGGGATTTTACATTTTCAAAGAAATATAAGAAGTTTGCCTCCTGTGTTGTAAATATAGTGCTAAATATAATATAATACTGAGCTGTTTAAGACCATAAGACGTAGGAGTAGAATTGGGCCTTTTGACTAATTAAGTCTGCTCCACAATTCGGTCATGGCTGATTTATTGTTCTTTTCAATCCCATTCTCCTGCCTTATCTCCATAGCTTTTGATGCCCTTCTTAATTACATACCTATCAGCCTCCACTCTAAATATACCCATTGACCTCCACGGCTGTCTGTGGCAATGAATTCCACATATTCACCAACCTCTGGCTAAAGAAATTCCTCTTCATCTGTATTCTAAAGGGATGTCCTTATATTCTGAGACTGTGCTTTCCAGTCCTCGACTCTCCCACTGTTGGGAAAAGTCCTCAACTCATCTGTCTCCATTGAGGCTTTTCAGTATTCAATAGGTTTCAATTTTACTCTTCTCTCCCCCCCCCCCCCCCCCCCATCCTTCTAAACTCAGGTAAGTACAGCCAGAGTCATCAACTGCTAGAAAGTTATCGGTCATAAATTTAATTTTCATGACTAAGGGCTGATAAACACATTTATCAGCAGATGCTGGAAGTATTGGGGAACACATGCAAAGTGCTGGAGAAAGTCAGCAGGTCAGGGAGAGGAATAAGCAGTCAACATTTTGATCTTGATGAAAGGTCTCAGCTGGAATTGTCAACAATTTATAGATGTTACTGAGCTCCTCCAGCTCTTTGTGTAATTTATTAGTATTCCTCTCCTGCGGAGTTCTGTCACTTTAAGCAGGTATCATAATCGTAATCCTGAGGGTTCTGTACTTTCTCTTGCAGTGTACACACTACTGATCTCCCGCTGTGTGGCTTGCACAGACTCCAGCTGGTCCCTGCAGCTTACCAGGCTGATTTGTGCTCAACATTCTTGACAGGGTGCAAAGAAGCCTGTTTTCAAATGCAGTTTAAGCTGTTGAAGCTGATGCCTGATTCTCCCACACTCATTTTCTGCCCATGGTATACCATCCCCCTTGGAACAATAGCTGTCCAATTCACAGCACACAGTGGCTTTCACTCAGTGTTGGCCTCACTGTGACTGCAGATTCCAAGCCCTCGTGACAGGAAGACATAGGACTGGAGCGTAGTGGATACTCATGTTATTGTCTGCCAATAGTTGTGCCTGTGGTTATGTGGAACTGGCAACTCAGTCTGTAATTGGAATGACTGTTGGTTATCAGCTGCAATGTGTATAAGCTGCATTGTGGGAGATCAAAGATAGAAGTTTGTCAACCAAGGTTTTTTCCTTTTGATCTGAGGGATAAAAATTGAGAGGGTAGAAAAGCTACTCATTAATCCTTTAATAGAGTGATAGAGAATTTTTCCCAGGGCAGAAATGGCTAATGCAGGGGTTCATAATTGGAGGAAAATATAGGAGCTTGTCAGGTAAGTTCTCTTCAGAGAGGAATGGATGCATGAAACACCCTGCTGTGGATATTGGTAGAGGCCAATACGTTAGGGACATTTAAAGAACTCTTAGATAGGCACATGGTTAAGAAAAATTGGAGGTTATGTGGAGGGGAAGGATTAATTTGCTTTTGGTATAGGTTAAAAGGTCAGCACAAATTGTAGGCCAAAGGGCCTTCAGTATGCTGTAATGTTCTGTTTTTTTTTAAACAAAGGCTGGAACCAAAATGGGCAATTCAATGCAACTCATCTTTTTGGAAACCCTTGTTAAATATAGTTTACAATGTGAAATGTATATAAGGGAACAGTAAATGTATGAGTGGATTTTGGGGTTAGAGTAAATGAAAGATAACCAAACTGAAAGGAATAAAATTTGCATTCCAATAGAACTAGATGGATCTTGATGGGCCAAATGGCCTAATTATGCTCCTTTTTTCTTTGGAGCGACGATGAGAGGTGACCTGATGGAGGAGTACAAGATGATGAGAGGCATTGATCGTGTGGATAGTCAGAGGCTTTTTCCCAGGGCTGAAATGGCTAATGTGAGAGGGCACAGTTTTAAGGTGCTTGGAAGTAGATACAGAGGAGATGTCAGGGGTAAGTTGTTTTTTTTTTTACGCAGAGTGGTGAGTGTGTGGAATGGGCTGCCAGCAATGGTGGTGGAGGTGGATGCAACAGGGTCTTTTAAGAGACTCCTGGATAGATACATGAAGCTTAGAAAAATAGGGGGCCATGGGTAATCTTAGGTAATTTCTAAGGTAAGGACATGTTGGGCACAGCTTTGTGGGTCGAAGGGCCTGTATTGTGCTGTAGGTTTTCTTTGTTTCTAACCTTTAATCTGAG
Source organism: Hypanus sabinus (assembly GCF_030144855.1). Lineage (NCBI taxonomy): Eukaryota > Metazoa > Chordata > Chondrichthyes > Myliobatiformes > Dasyatidae > Hypanus > Hypanus sabinus. Next base: position 80,467,977 of record NC_082715.1, on the reverse strand, counting down.
GAGATATTAACTTGCACTTTTCAGTACAAAACTGTTCTTTGTCTGTGACAAGGGAAGTCAGCTAGACTCTTTCTCCATAGCAAACTTACAATATAACAGTGCTAATGGCTATTGTGTTAGAAATAGTCTCTTTGGTCTTGTCTCCCATTTGAAAGTGGTAATCTTGATGGTTCAGTTCTCGCTTAGGATCATAATGGAGTTTCAGTCTGGATTTTACTTTTCCACGTTATCTAACTTGGTTGAGGGCTCACCACTACACTTTGGTAGATACTATTATTTTGTTTATTTCAACAATAAACTTTATTCATGATAAAAAAAATATATAAAAGAAGAAACAGTGCAAAGCAAAACCTTATCATCTATGGTTGTTACGTTCAGTAATATAAGCTGTAAAGAAAAATCAAAAACAGCACAGCATCATTTCCCCTTGTGTGGGTCTCTTGAGTTGATGCCCCTTTCATTGTTTGGGAGGATTCCTCATCCGTCTCTTCCTCCCAGCCCCCCTCCCAATGCAGCAGTGGAAGGAACTCGTACTGTAGTCGTTCCCTACAGTGCATTGGCTGCACCAAGATTTGGTCTGTCCTTCAGTACATACTCTTGCAGCCGGCAATATGCCAGTCTGCATCCCATAATCTTCTCGTGCTGGAAGACCAGCAGGTTTCAGACAGACCAGAGGGAGTTTCACTGGGCTGATGGCCTTCCAGCAGCGCTTATCTGGCTTGGTGTATGTGCCCAGAGATCAGAGTCCACTGTTACGCATTGCTGGGATGAATAGGTTAATGGACCCTTGCGTCCCCCTCCACATCCTATCAGCAAGTCCACAGTCTGCAGAGAGACAGAGATGCATGACCACCTCTTAAGCACCATAGCTGTCCTGAGTGCAGCACATGTTAGGGCTACATGTCTTCTCTAGAGGAAACCTCTGAGTGAGAGGCCACCTCTCACTGCTGGCCACGCAAGGTCTTGGTGCTGGTTTGTCAGATCCAGCAATACAACAGAATGCTTCATTATTTGGACTGTTTGCTCAGATGACAAACTCAAATCCATTGTGTCCCTGTCCCACAGTGTCTACAGTGCATTTAGTGCTGATCACTGCCTGATGGACTTGCAGTCAAAGGTGCAGCTAAGTCCAGCAGACTGGGGCATTGTGTGGTAGAGGAGACAAGTGAAGCCTCAGTGCTAAGACCATAAGAGAAAGGAGCAGAATTAGATAATTTTGGTCCATCGAGTCTGCTCCACCATTTCATCATGGCTGATCCAATTTTCCTCTTGGCCCCAATCTCCTGCCTTCTCCCCGTATCCCTCCTGACCAATCAAGAATCTCTCAACCTCTGCCTTAAATACGCATAAAGGCTTGGGCTCCACAACTGTCTATGGCAGTGAATTCCGCAGATTCACCACTCTCTGGCTAAAGAGATCCCTCCTCATCTCTGTTCTAAAAGGACACCCCTCTATTCTGAGGCTGTGTCCTCTGGTCTTAGACTCTGCCATCATAGGAAACATCTTCTCCACATCCACTCCTTCAAGGCTTTTCACTGTTCGATAGGTATTATGTATTTTGGATCCTCATTAACTGACACAGCCACACAAAGATAGTCTTCAGGATGAGGGCAATGTTGGGGACAGTTTTTCCCCTATTCTCAAGGGACTAATCCATCATGACCTGTCAGCCTTGTTCCATCTTGGACCCCCAAATAAACTGTGTGATTACCAAGGCAAAGGAGCAGGAATAGACCACACCTGCATCAGGTCACGAATACAAGAGATTCTGCAGGTGCTGGAAATCCAGAGAAAACCCTCCTTCCCTTTTTCCCTCATGGTTCACTATCCTCTCCTATCAGATTCCTTCTTCTGGCTTTATCTTTTCCCTCTATCACCTCCCAGCCTCTCAGCTTCTCTCATCATCCCTCTCCTTCCTCCTCACCTGCTCTCACCTATCACCTGCCAGCTTGTACTTCTAACCCCCCCCCCCCAACCCCAACTTGCTCTGGCTCCTTCCCAGTCCTGATGAAAGGACTTGGCCCAAAACATCAATTGTTTATTCCCCTCCAAGGATGCAAGGATGCCATCCACTGAGTTGTACCTGCACCAGGAACAGCAGCCCTGAGAGCATATTACACCTTTTGACCCAACTTCTTCCCAGTTAGACAGACAGACATACTTTATTGATCCTGAGGGAAATTGGGTTTCGTTACTACTTATTATTGTGATACAGTGTGGGACAGACCCTTCGAGCACCCCCCAATTTAACCCTAGCCTAATCAGGAGACAATTTGCAATGACCTACTAACTGATGCGTCTTTGGACTGAGGGAGGAAAGAAAAGCACCTGGAGAAAACTCACTCATTCCGCAGGAAAGATGTATAGACACCTTGTGGAGGACGGCAGAATTGAATTCTGAACTCCAATGCCCCAAGCTGTAATAGCATTGCACTAACTGCGGTGCCCAGTTATAGCTGTTACTTGTTGAATAACTTCTTTCATCGTTATAATTCATGGCAGGCTTAACTTGAATCACAGTTAAAATTCTCAGTGTAAAGGCACCACTCATGGTAGTGTCTAAAAACAATGTCAGAGCCCACCCGGTTCTCTTGCCTTTAAAAACAATGCCTGCTTTATGTTGTTGAACAGAGTGTTGTCTCAGCTAAAAAGCTGGCATAAAAGATTTGCATATTAATGTTATTATTAATAGCTATTTCTCAGCAAGGGTCACATTTGAAGCTAGTTAGTTAACAGGACTTGAGTATGGTGTGGTGGGAGGTCTCTGTCAGTAATGTAGACAACTCAAGTGGGAGAAGAAAATTTGTCGATGGGTACACTGCAGGGTGACAAGTTTCAACATGACTTGTTTCACATTGTGGGTAAAATCCACTTCCAGACTTGTCTGTTCGCTTTTGTATGAAGTTTTTTTGAAAAAAAGTGATGCATTCTTCTGTGTTTCGGTTTACAGAATCTTGTTTTGCATTTTTTCATGCATATGGTGTTTTAGGCATACGTTTTTAATTCTAATTTCTCAGCGGGGCTCTTTGTTGGGTGTTTTGGGTTTAAATCTCAAGACTTGAGCGCATAGTCAAAACTGACCCTGAGTACAGTGAGAGAGGGCGGCAGTCATGTTTTAAATAGATGTTGAAGTGAGCTGCAGTTACCATTCAATTGAATGCTAAAAATCTCAGTACAACTTATCAGAAATTATTGTCTTATTATGTTCTGTGATTGGTTCTGTTAAAGGTTCTAAATAAATGATTTGAAGATCAGAAAGTGTACCATTGTTTTGGCTTAATATTTCCCACATTCCCCTTCCCCCTCCTAATTGTATTTCTTTCTTGAAGGAACAAAGTACATAATTTTCAACTGTTTATCTAGTCTGTAAATTTATTAGGACATTTTTTTACAGCTGCAAATGCCTGTTCATGCCCTTTCCATTGCCTTTGTTGCTGTTGACTAAGTGGAACCACAGCTCTCTTGCATGTTGTTCTCTCTAGAGCAGGGGTGGCCAAACTTTTACATTCCATGTATCAGCTTTTTCACGCACGAGTTCAGAAAGGTGCCATACAACCCTTGTACCCCCATTCAATTCTTGTAAAAATATGTTAATATAGATGTATTTAGCATTTTTACATGATATATTGATTTAATATAAAAACAAGATAAACATTACTTAACAAGATTTTTAACAAATATATTTTGTCTTTTGATTTCTTTCTTTTTCTTAATCGCATATTCTTTCTGTAACTCAGACCCGAGTACTAGCTTCAGTTTTCCTTCTATTTAAGTCTGATGTTGTGTTTTATAGTGTCTATTAAGATCATGTCTTCTATTATGTGAACAAGTGTTTTCACAAACAATGTACAACGGTTTTCCTGATGTACCCGCTATAAATAAGAATCCATTTTCCCACTGTTCATTGTGCCACAGGTTAGCCATCCCTGCTCCAGTAGATTAGATATTTGTCATGTGTGCATTGAAACATATAGTGAAATGTGTTGTTTGTGTCAATGAACAACAAGACTGAAATGTGCTGGGAGCAGCTTGCAAATCTCTTCTGTTTTAGTGCCAGCATAGTATGCCCACAATTTACTAACCCTAACATGTACATCTTTGGAATGTGGGAGGGAACTGGAGCACCCAGAGGAAACCCATGTGGTCACGGGGAGAGTGTACAAATTCCTTGCAGGCAGCAGCAGGAATTGGTCCTTCATCTGTGCTGTCTTGTATCCAAGAAATGGAGATACCAGCATTTTTGTCAGATAGCTGTCTCAACCATTCACTTGAGAATTTGGTTGTATTGGGTAAACCAGCATTGAGTTCTTTGCTGAATCTAAAAAGTTTGGACACTTTTTTGGTGGTGATAAAACCATCCTTTAGCAGCGTCTCCTGCTTGTTTCCTTTCTTTGACCTCCTATGCAACATAGTAGCAATGCTTAGTGCAGTGCTTCACAGTGATTGGGGTTCAATTCCTGTCACTGTCTGTAAGGAGTTTGTATGTTTTCCCTGTGACTGCACGATTTTCCTCTGGGTGCTCCTGTTTACTCCCACATCCTAAAGACATACGGGTTTGGGTTAGTAAGTTGTGGGCACGCTACGTTGGCGTTGGAAGCATAGTGACATTTGTGGGCTGCCCCTGCACATCCTCACACTGTATAACAAACAACACTTCACTGTATGTTTTGATGTACCTGTAACATAAGGCTAATTTCTTATCTCTTATGAGATTGGACCTAATAGTCCTAACCATCAGTTCAAACCGCATCTATAAATTTGACAATGGCAAAACTATTGTTGGCAAAATTTCAGATGGTGATGGGGAGGCGTACAGGAGTGAGATCAATCAGCTGGTTGAGTGGTGTTACAGCAATAGCCTTAGACTCATTATCAGTGAGACCAAGGAATTGACTGTGGACTTCAGGAAAGGGAACTCGAGGGATTAGAAGTGGAAAAGGTGAGCAGTTGTAAGTTCCTGAGTGTCAACATCTCTGGAGATCTATCCTGGCCCAACATATTGATGCAGTTACAAAGAAGACATGACAGGGGCAGTATTTCGTTCGGAGTTTTGTGGAAAATTGATAACATCTTCAAAGGTGCTCACTAATTTCTGTGGATGTATTGTGGAGAGCATTCTAACTGATTACATCACCATCTAGTATGGAGGGGATTGGAAAAAGCCTCGGAGGAGGTACAGGAGCCTGAAGAGACAAACTCAACGTTTCAGAAACAGCTTCTCCTCCACCATCAGAGTTCTGAATGGACAATGAGCCCATGAACATTATCTCAGTATTTTTCCCCTCTCTTTTTGCACTACTTATTTAATTTAGTTTTATTTTTATATACTGCTTGTAATTTGTAGTTACTATGCATTGTAATGTAGTGCTGCTGCAAAACAACAAATTTCACTGACATATGTCAGTGATATTAAAATCGGCTATGAACCCTGAGCTCAATCTTTTTCTGATTTCATTCCATCCCATCCCTTCCTACTTGGTCTGAGATGAGCTTGACCCCAATCTCACTGAACAGTTGACCTTTCAACTTCTGTTCCTGATTGTGGCAACTGCTTTCTCTCCTCAGTTACTCCCATTAACTCTGGCATGTTCTGGCTTCACAGAAGATTCATCTATAAATCTACTGTTGATAAACAACCTCTCAAAGTCAAATTAAATGTATTATCAAAGTGTGTAGATGTCACAGTATACTACCTTGTGATTCATTTTCTTGCAGGCATTGACAGGAAAGTAAAGAAACATAATAGAATGTATGGAAAGCTATACATTAAAAACTGACAAATAACCAACGTGCAAAAGAAGACAAGTTGTGTGAATGGAAAAAAATAAATTATATGGAGAACAAGAATTGTAGAGTCTTTGAAAGTGGCTCTGTAGGTTGTGGAATTAGTTCAAAGTTGAGATGAGTGAAGTTACCCACGCCAGTTCAGGGGCCTGATAGTTGAAGGGTAATAACTATTCCTGATGCTATGGGTCCTGAAGGCTTCTGTACCTCCTGCCTGATGGTAACAGCAAGAAGAGAGCATGGTCTTGATGGTGGGGTCCTTGATGATGGATGCTGCTTTCTTGTGGCAGCGATTATTGGAGGGGAGGGCTTTGCCTCTGATTGACTGGGCTGTATGAACTGCTTTCTCTAGACTTTTTCATTGCTGGGCATTGGTGTTTCCATACCAGGCTTTCGCGGTTTTCTATGAATTTCCCATGGGCAGTTTGCTGTGTTAAACCCACATTATAAATATAAATAATTGGCTATCAAGTTTCAGCACTAAAAATTATTATTCATGCGTACAGACTCCTTTAATGGCATTTCACTGAACTTCAAAGAAATCTGATGTATGGGACACAGCAGGTCAGACAGCATCTATGGAGAGGAATAAAGAGCCGACATTTCAGACCAAGACCTTGATAAATGATATTTAACTGTTATTAAACAATAAATGCTGACTGTTTGTTCCCCTCCACAGATGCTGCCTGACCTGCTGCAATCCTCCACCATTTTGTGTGTCTTACTCTGGATTTCCAGCATCTGCAGAATCTTTTGTGTTTCTGATGTATGGAAACTGATTCGATCCACTAAATTAATCCAAATCATTTGTGCTCAGTTTCTGAAGTGGATGTAGTGGTCTGCTGGTTTGAATGAACTAGTTATTACCAGCCTTGTTCAAAGAAATAAATTTATTCCAGATTGATCTAGGGTACGATTGCATCTAAGTGGGATCTCTGATAAATAAGTTGTTTAAGGGAGTGGGCTTCTTCCATTCTATATGGATTTGTTGTATAATTAGCAATGTTTCTTATCAGCTTCTTTGCTTTAATTAGGCTAAAGCTGTGGCTTCTGAATCCAATGCAACATTCTTCAATATCAGTGCTGCGAGCCTTACTTCCAAATATGTGAGTAAGCATGTAAACTCAAAGTTAAAGAATTTATTTTTAATGCTTTTTTTGTGAGTGGCTCTGTTTTGGGAAGGGAATCAGAGGAAAGTGCTTTGTATTGGCATTGGCTGTGTCACAAGTTCAAGTTGATTGACGTTCAACCATACACATTTACATAGCTAAACAAAACAACCTTCCTCCAGGACCAAGGTGCAAAACATGATGCTGAGGGCTTTGCGAACGCAGCACTTCTGGTATATATCTTTTGTGTCATTAAAAAAAAAAGCTGAATTAGGATAAAGAAGACAAGTTTGCTGAGTCTCAGTAGTTTTCCTTAATGCCATTTATATTTCTCCATTCATACTAAAAGTAATACAAAAAAATTAATTGAGTAAAACAAATTGATGTATCAGGGATAAGTGAAGGCTTCCTAAGTAGTTGCATATTTAATTACAGTTTATGTTCTTTAAAGGCTTTCGGTTTTGGAGATGTTACGCCAAATTACAAATATTCCAGCAGAAGGCTGAATGAGCTGGTCTAATGAAATACTTGTTTCTGCTTCAGGTTGGGGAGGGTGAAAAGTTGGTGAGAGCTCTCTTTTCGGTCGCCAGAGAACTTCAGCCCTCCATCATTTTTATTGGTGGGTACAGCCTTAACGTTCTGTCATTCCTGTATCTAGCTTTTCTAAAGTGCTGGCATTTAGTGAGTTCTGCTTGTTAATGTGTTGATTCTTCTTGCAGATGAAGTAGACAGCCTCCTTTGTGAGAGGAGAGAAGGAGAGCACGATGCAAGCAGACGCTTAAAAACAGAATTTTTAATAGAATTTGATGGGGTGAGTGATTTGGGGGCAGCACAGTACCATAGTGCTTAGTATAACAGTGTCAACGATCATATTCCTGCCACTTTTTGCATGTTCTCTCCATGACTGCATGGGTTTCTTCCACATTCCAAAAGATGTATGGGTTAATAGGTCATGGACATGATTGGATGAGCTCATTGGGCCAGTAGAGCCTGTTACCCGGTTATATTTCTTTCTAAAGAGTATAGATTGTTTGTTATACAGCACAGAAACAGGCCCTTTGGCCCGACTTATCCATGCCAACAAAGTTACCTACTTGTGTTTGGAACATAATACTCTGACTCTTTCCTGTCCATGTACCTGTTTAATATATTCTGCTGTGTTATATAAAGTGGATAAATCTCCAGGTCCTGACAGGAATTTCCCTAGGACTTTGAGGGGAAATTAGTGTAGCAATAGCAGGGGCTCTGACAGAAATATTTCAAATGTCATTAGAAACGGGGATGGTGCCGGAGGATTGGCGTATTGCTCATGTGGTTCCATTGTTTAAAAAGGGTTCTAAGAGTAAACCTAGCAATTATAGGCCTGTCAGTTTGATGTCAGTGGTGGGTAAATTAATAGAAAGTATTCTTAGAGATGGTATATATAATTATCTGGATAGACAGGGTCTGTTTAGGAACAGTCAGCATGGATTTGTGCGTGGAAGGTCATGTTTGACAAATCTTATTGAATTTTTTGAAGAGGTTATGAGGAAAGTTGATGAGGGTAAAGCAGTGGATGTTGTCTATATGGACTTCAGTAAGGCCATTGACAAGGTTCCGCATGGAAGGTTAGTGAGGAAGGTTCAATTGTTAGGTATTAATATTGAAGTAGTAAAATGGATTCAGCAGTGGCTGGATGGGAGATGCCAGAGGGTAGTGGTGGATAACTGTTTGTCAGGTTGGAGGCCAGTGACTAGTGGTGTGCCTCAGGGATCTGTACTGGGTCCAATGTTGTTTGTCATATACATTAACGATCTGGATGATGGGGTGGTAAATTGGATAAGTAACTATACAGATGATACTAAGGTAGGTGGCGTTGTGGATAATGAAGTAGGTTTTCAAAGTTTGCAGAGAGATTTAGGCCAGTTAGAAGAGTGGGCTGAGCGATGGCAGATGGAGTTTAATGCTGGTGCTGGTGTGGTGCTACATTTTGGTAGGAATAATCCAAATAGGACATACATTGTAAATGGTCGGGCATTGAAGAATGCAGTAAAACAGAGTGATCTAGGAATAATGGTGCATAGTTCCCTGAAAGTGGAGTCTCATGTGGATAGGGTGGTGAAGAAGGCTTTTGGAACACTGGCCTTTATAAATCAGAGCATTGAGTACAGAAGTTGGGATGTAATGTTAAAATTATACAAGGCATTGGTAAGGCCAAATTTGGAATATTGTGTGCAGTTCTGGTCACCGAATTATAGGAAAGATATCAATAAATTAGGGAGAGTGCAGAGACGATTTACTAGGATGTTACCTGGGGTTTCAGCACTTAAGTTACAGAGAAAGGTTGAACAAGTTAAGTCACTATTCATTGGAGTGTAGAAGGTTGAGGGGGGATTTGATCGAGGTATTTAAAATTATGAGGGGGATAGATAGAGTTGACGTGGATAGGCTTTTTCCATTGAGACTAGGGGAGATTCAAACAAGAGGACATGAGTTGAGAGTTAAGGGGCAAAAGTTTAATAGTAACTCGAGGGGGAACTTCTTTACTCAGAGAGTGGTAGCTGTGTGGAACAAGCTTCCAGTAGAAATGGTAGAGGTAGGTTTGGTATTGTCATTTAAAGTAAAATTGGATAGGTATACGGACAGAAAAGGAATGGAGGGTTATGGGCTGAGTGCGGGCCAGTGGGACTACGTGAGAGTAAGCATTCGGCACGGACCAGAAGGGCTGAGATGGCCTGTTTCCGTGCTGTAATTGTTATATGGTTATATATATTCTGTTGACATTTAGAGACTTGCTGCCCCAATGACAGGTAAAAGTGTAGTAATGATACTTTGCAAGTTGGAGCAGAGAGGAGGTTCGTCAAGTGTAGTTAATCTGCTTGCAAATTAAAGGCAAGAAAGGATAATATTCCTCAAAATCCAGTGGTAAATATTGATTGAACATTGTAGTATGTTAATCTAATCAGACTTCCCATCGCTCATGACCAGGAACCTATTGATGAACAACATTTTGGTGCATAGTGGCTTGAGACTGTGACCCAAGACTCAACTTGTGTGTTTCTCTATCTTGTGAGAGGTAGCTTGATAATGAATGAAACAAGTCAATTGTAAAGCAAGGCTCTGCTTTATTTGTACAGTATTTAATCTGGATTCTACCTAATAGTGATAAAATGTGGTCCTTCATATCTGCTCCGCTGGTCCATCATGGCCGATTTATTATCCCTCTCAACCTCAATCTCCTGTTTATCCCTGTAATCTTTGACACCTTTACTAACGGAGAATCTATCAACCTCCTCTTCCCAAAGTTTCACCACCGTTTTGCTGAAGAAATTCCTCCTCATATCTGTTCTAAAGGGATGTCCTTATGTTCTGAGACTCTGCCCTCTGGTCCTTGGCTCCCCTCCACATCCACTGTAGATAGGCCTTTTAAGATTCGATAGGTTTCAATGAGATTTCTCCCCCCACCCCCTATTCTTCTAAACTGCAGTGAGTACAGGCCCAGAGCCATCAAGCACTCCTCATACATTAACTCATTCAGTCCCAGTTATGTTGCTAGATGAATAAATAAATTCAGGTTTCGTCAATCTGAGGATTTGAGTTTGGTTTTACAATTCCAAATGTGAGAAGCATTTAAACTGAATATGAAGTTGTCTGGTTGCTGTAGAAGTTGTACTGGTTCACTAATTTTCCTAGTCTAGGTCTGTGTGATTCCAGGCCAACACCAGTACCATATCTGTAGTGAAACAATGGGGCTCTTGTCTTAAAAACTATTAACAACTCAGTTCTATTGCTGGGCAGGAATAGGCAAAGAATAATAACCTTGCCTGTATCTTTTGTAATTCTAGAAGATGTATAGATAGATACTTTATTGCTCTCAAAGGAAATTAGTGTCACAGTAGCATTACAAGTGCACAGATATACAAATATTAGAGGAGAAGTAAGAAAGAATAAAAAATAAATTACCACAAACAGTCCAACAGGAGAGGTCATCACTTCTCTGGCTATAGGTTGAATCATTATAGGTGGCCCTGATAGCCCTCACTTCTCGGACTCATTATGGAGCCTAATGGTTAAGGGTAAAAATGACCTCGTAGCATTCTTTGGAGCAATGCACTTGACTTAGTCTATTACTAAAAATGCGCCAAAAAGAATCTAATTGAAAGAAAAACATGGGAACCTGGAGTACTTGTGTACTTTTTCTTCAGTGAAGCGCTCATATATGATATGGTGGGGTAATGACTTATGCCATTCATGTGTCATACATGAAATGCTGGAGGAAATCAACAGGCCAGGCAGCATGTATGGAAAAGAGTAAGCAGTCGATGTTTTGGCTGAAACCCTGCATCAGGGCCTGAAATCTTCCGGCATTTTGTGTGTGTGCTTGGATTTCTAACATCTGCAGATCTTCTGTTCATGCCATTCATATATGTACTATTATAGATAACCCATAATGAATTATGCATGCAAATAAAGAATGCTTAATTAAACAATATATTTACAATATTACTGAAATATTAAATACAGACTTCCGAGGCAAGTGGTTGCAGGTTTGGATCTGGCCAGCTCCTTGCATGCTTTCCATCTGTGCTGCGTTGAGCATCAAGCCAGCAATTCAGCCTTGTTTTAGAAAAAACAGACGAAATGCTAACGAAACGGCAAGGTTGTCGCCTGATGTGCCACAAGGCACAGAAAGAAATAATACATTGCCAACTGCATCCATGTCTCAATTCTGAGTAAGAAAAGCAAGTTCACAATGAATGTGTATTCCTTTGTAAGAAAAGTCCCCATGATGCAAACAGATTTGTATCTGGTAAATAAAAGCAAGTGGTGAGCTTTCCCCAGTTTTTCCTCTTGTTTCATTCCCACGTTCCTACCCAGCCTATTTTCCCAATTCATCGGAACATCCCAGCAGAGTGTCACAAGTCCTTGGGCTGGGATGTATCAACAAGAGCAAGGCAACAATCATGAGCATTGCAGTGTCCAAGCTCAGAGTTACAAGTTTGAACTCCCTGACAACTATCTTGTCATTGACTAGTTAAAAATAACCTTTTTTAAAACTGGACAAAAACTTGAATCTTGACTCTTTCACAGTTTGCTGCTGAATACTAAAATGGAATATGGAGGAATAACTTAAAAGAATAAAGATTCCAATTCTACATGCAAAGTCACCATCAATGTCAAAAAATCACTAAATATAAATTTTGATTTGCTTCAGGTACAGTCTGGTGGTGATGATAGAGTTCTAGTAATGGGAGCAACAAATAGGCCACAGGAACTAGATGATGCTGTGCTCAGGTTAGTAACCTCGACTTATAGCAGTACAGAAGTATACCTTGTCAAGCACTTTGACCTGCTCAGTGTTAGAGATACTATTCACCAGTCTCTAATAGAAATTTTGTATAGCAGAGAACACTGTAATGAAATTTTGATTTGGAACATTTGCTCATTGGAACTTGCTGATTATCAGAATTGCAGGAGAAAAGGCATAAAATAAAATGTTTTATTAGGCAACATGGTGGTGTAGTGGTTAGCGTAGCAATCACCAATTGGGGTTCAGTTCCCATTGCTGTCTGTAAGAAGTTTGTACTTTCTCCCCTTGACTGCATGGTCTTCTATGCACATTCTGAAGACATACATTTAGAGTTAGTGAGTTGGGAACATGCTATGTTGACACTTCAAATGTAACGATGCGTGCAGGCTGCTCAGTATAATCCTTGCTAATCTGATTTGATGCAAACAATACATTTCATTGTATATTTCAATGTACATGTGACATCTTTATCTGTACAAACAGCTAAAGTATCAGTAAATGTTTAAATATCTTCCAGCTTTTATTTCGGCAAGCAATTTTTTTTCCTTTTCTTGTCTGGAAAAATTAGGCAAAGATGAAGGTTATTTCATATTTCACTGTTTTAAAAAATATTTTGTAGATTATTCTAACTTATTTTCAATTTATATTTTTAATGACTCTGTTAGCGGTCTAAAAGCTTTTGAAAGCACCAGCAGCTTTGACAGGACAGACAGACAGGCATACTTTATTGATCCCGAGGGAAATTGGGTTTCGTTACAGCTGCACCAACCAAGAATAGTGTAGAAATATAGCAATATAAAACAAATAATTAAATAATAATAAGTTAATCATGCCAAGTGGAAGTAAGTCCAGGAGCAGCCTATTGGCTCAGACACCCAGAAGCTGGTTTTGTTCTGAGGAAATTTGAGTGCAAATTTAATAGTGTCTGAAATCATAAAAGGCTTTAGTTGGAGTAAGTGATTTAACTAGGAAACAAATTTGAGGTAATGGGCAAAAGGGGAAGAAAAGTTTACAACACAGGTTATGATTTGCATTATACTGTATTCCAAAAGGAAACCGCATTCAATAATAACTTTCGGAAGGGATTTGGGTAAGAGAAGTGTTTGGAGGGTTGTAGGGAAAGGGCAGTGGGATTGGACTGTTGGATTGCATCTCCTTGGCACAATAGGCCAAATAGCTTCCCCTAATTCTGTACACTACTATAATTCTGCTGGTATGGAACCAGGAGAACAGCGCAAGGGTATTTTGAAAGTTGCCATACTAATCAGTGTTTAGTATAAAGGTATAATTATACTAGTTATTCTGGTGATTTCTTGGAGGTGTGATTGTTTCATTGCTCTTCTTCCCTACAGACGCTTTATAAAGAGGGTGTTTGTCTCGCTACCAAACAAGCAAGTATGTGATTGACATTTAACAATTGGAAAACTTGCTTCAAAATATTTAATTGTCAGAGTATGCAACTTGGACATTACGATATTTCAAGACTCTGGGCTGTGAACTTTGTTTGTCTTGTGCCATCTGTTATTCTAATATAACAGAACCATTGGATATTACATTTTGGATTTTTAAAGTATTAACCTTACTCACTTCCTAAGTGAGTACTATTGTGAATTGCTTTATTAACCCTTTGCTGATTTACCTTCTCATATGCACTCTTGTACTTTTCATTTCTAGTCATTATAATAATACATCATAGTCCTTAGTCATTCTAATGGCCTAGTTGTCTTTTTTGGTTGACACAACAGACTGGTGTCATCCACAATTCAGTGCTGCCCATCTTTGTTCCTACAATCCCGAGTAATGAGGGAGGGCATGAAGGAAGAGCAGAGGGAAAAGAAAACCTACCCAGATGGTTGCATGTTCTTGACTCAATGCCTGGTATGGAATCACTAATGCCCAGGAACAGAACACTCTACAGGAAGTGGTGGATACAGCCCAGTCCATCACAGGCAAAGCCCTCCCCAGCATTGAGCACATTTACACAGAGCACTGCCACAAGAAAGCAGCATCCAACATTGAGGACCCACATCATCCAAGCCGTGCACACTTCTCGCTACAACTGTGGGGCAGGAGGTACAGGAGTCTGTGGTCCCACATCACCAGGTTCAAGACCAGTTATCACCTTTCAACCATCCGGCTCCTGAACCAGCATGGATAATTTCACTCACCAGAACTATGAGCTGATTACACAACCTACAGATTCACTTTCAAGAGCTCTATCTTTTGCACATTGTTTGTCAGTCAGTCTTTGTTTATGTGTAGATTTTTGTAAATTCTGCTTTATTTCTTTGTTCCTGTATGTGTCCACAAGGAAATGAGGTGTAGTTTATGGTGACATGTAGTTTGATAATAAATTTACTTTGACTTTGTCTCAGGGAAACCAATGCATGAAATGCAGATAAAACATTTGTCTTGCCCCCTCTTGCACATCTGTCCCTGATAACCTCTATGGTTTTCTCCTTCCAAAATGTCCTCTATATAAATTTCTCAATTTAATACCCTGCTAAAATGGCAGGGTAGCAGTATCTAATGTGATGTGCTGGGTTTCTGAACAACATTGAACAATGTTTGTTTTCTTTCTCTTATCACCAGACAAGATTGTTGCTTCTTACAAACCTTCTGGGCAAACATGGTAACCCACTGAATCGAAAGGATCTGGAGTATCTGGCCAAGTAAGTAGATCTGAATCGGGCTTCATATCACTGACATAAATCGTGAAATTTGTTGTTTTGTGGCAGCTGTACAGTACAATTCATTTTTAAAAAATTTACAATGAGAAATCTAAAACAAAATAGATGATGCAAAAAGAGAGCAAAATAGAGGTAGTGTTCATGGACCATTCAGAAATTGAATGGTGGAGGGGAAGAAGCTGTTCCTAAACTATTGAATGTAGGTCTTCAGGCTCCTGCATCTCCACCCTGATAATATGTATACACAGAGCAAGAACAAAAACAGAGCAGTAGGATTAAACATTTTTTACTGAGTCATGTTAGTCACTGCAGAAGATGGACAACTTACTACGAGCTATGAATTGAGCCCTCAAAGACAAAACCATGCGCACTCAGAGACACGCGTGAAAGAAAAGAGCCTTCCGCACGATCATTGGCTGTATGTGCACTTGCCACATTCTCGCATTTGATCCGATACTACCATTCAGAGAAGATACAGTAGCAAGAAAAAGTTTGTGAACTCTTTGCAGTTACCTGGTTTTCTGCATTAATTACTCATAAAATGTGGTCTGATCTTCATCTAAGTTGCAGAACTAGATAAACAATCTGCCTAAATGAATAACACACAAACAATTCTACTTTTCATGTCTTTATTAAACACATTTAATCATTTACAGCCCATGCTGGAAAAAGTACATTGTCTCTTGTATTTAATAACTGGTAGAACCTCCTTTAGCAGCAATAACCTCCACAGAAGTTTCCTATAGCTGTTGATTGGTAAAGAATTTTAGACCATTCCTCTATACAAAACTGTTTCAGTTCTATTTCTGGCATATCTCGCATGAACAGCCCTCTTCAAGTCATGCCACAACATCTCAGTTGGTTAAGGTCTGGACTCTGATTTGGCCTTTCCAAAACACAAGTTTTCTTCTTTTTGTTCTGTTGTTGATTTATTCTTGTGTTTCAGATCATTGTCTTGTTGCATCAACCAACTTCAGGTGATGGGCCACTACCCTGACATTCTCCTGTAGAATGTCTTGATACAATTTTGTGTTCCCTCAAGCTGTCCAGCAAAGCAGCCCCAAATCGTGACGCTCCTTCTACCATGCTTCACAGTTGTGATGAAGTTTCAGTGTAGGTGTGCCTTGTCCTTTTTCCTCCAAACATGGAGGTGTGCATTTCTGCCAAGAAGTTCAACTTTTGTCTTTATCGGTCTACAGAATGTTGACTCAGAAATATTGTGGAACATCCAGGTGGTCTTTCACAAACTTGGACGTGCAGCAATGTATTTTTGGAGAGCAGTAGTTTTCTCCATGGTGTCCTTCACTGAACACCATTCTTGTTCAGTGGTTTTCTTATAGTGGATACATTGACAAACTTGAGCAAGTTCTAGAGATTTTTGCAGGACGTGAGTTCTTTTACATCTCCTTCAGTATTGCATGTTGTGCTCTTGGTGTGATCTTTGCAGGGCATCCACTCCTAGGGAGAGTAGCAACAATACTGAATTTCCTCCATTTGTAGACAATTTCTCTTAATTTCTCTCAATTTCATGGTCAGATGAACACTCAGATCTTTAGAAATGCTTTTGTAGCCTTTTCCAGCTTCATGCATCCCTCCAGTTCTTCAAAGGTCCTCTGAAAGTTTTGATCAAGGCATGGTACACATAAACAGATCTTTCTTGAGGAGCAGACTCAGTAAATTAACTTTGTATTTCTTTATAGGGCAGATCACCTCTACAACCCACACCTCCAATCTCATCTCATTGATTGGACATTTGTGTTTTGTTCTACTGATTTAATTCAATGAGGAGTTATGTTTTTTGACAGTGTAAAAATGAAAGCCAGATCTTTTGGAATGATTAGGAAATATTTTTGTATGGAAAAGATGATAGTTTCAGTTTTTACCTTGTGTGATCTGCAGTTGGTTTTATGTCAGTTGATTTAACCTGAGTTAGATGGACCTTTGTTTACCAAAGGCATGAAATGGATATGGAACAAAGACTGGTATTATAGATTTAAGTGTCATAATCGTGTTGAATGCCAGAACAAGCCCTTTGATATGCTATGTCATTTATGTTGCTGCACTCCAGGGATTCTACCCAAGTGTAATTGTTACTTCACTCCTAATTGTTACTGCATTCCTTGAGTACAGAATTTTAATACATTTTTGGCAGTAAAAAAAAAAGTACCATATGAAAATAGAACAAACGTTTTGAGTTGAGGAGTTTTATGTTGTCAGACTAACTGCTGGTAGTTTATGGCAGCAATGTGTTACTGTATCTCTTCCACTGAAATTCTTGTTAAGCAAGTCATCCTTGTTGATTACTGCCTGCGTTCTTTCAGTAGGTGTTCTATCCTTTTATGTACATTGGCAAGATGAACTTTAATGTTGAGACTTGTTATTCAGGCAGACGGAAGGATATTCGGGAAGTGACCTGACTGCACTGGCAAAGGATGCAGCACTGGGTCCAATTCGAGGTAGGTGATTGCACAGAATCAAAGACAACTATTCAGCCTGTTGACTGAATTGACCAAATGCATTTATATTTCTGCTTTTTTTCCTCATTATTCTTGCCATCTAACATGCACTCACTGGCTACTATATTAGGTACAGGACTGGCCGATTAGATATTTGCATTAATGAGCAGGTATACCTAATAAAATAGCCACTGACTGTATTACAAACAAGGAGGAGTTCACTGAGCCCTAGTCACAGGTATCCATTCACAAAAATATCTAAGTCAATGGTGTGAAGTTGGAGTTGTCCTTTGGCTCTGATCATTTAAGTAGATTTTAAAAGATTAGCTTAATTTGTCACATAAGCATCAAAACATAGTGAAAAGTGTAGTTTTATGTTAATAACCAACACTGCCTGAGGATGTGCTGGGGGAAGCCGTGAATATTGTCACAGGTCTGGTGCCCACAGTTCACTAAGCCTAACCCGTACACGTGTGGAATGTGGGGGAAATAGGAGCCCCCCCAGAGAAAACCCATGCAGTCTCAGGGAGAATGCATAAACTCAGTGGGATTGAACCCCAATTGCTGTTGCAAAATTGCTGCTGCTGTTGAGCATCACACTAGCCACTACACTGCGGGGCCACCCTAAGGTAAGACCGACAACAGACTGGCTTTTACCAGAATCCATTAGCTTTGTTGTCACTTTCAACAAACGTTCTGAACTATGCATATCCACTGTTTCTAGACTTCCTTTGGTTTGATGTCTTTGATCTAAATTACATTTTCCTTTTGCTGTAGAGCTCAAGCCGGAAGAAGTGAGGAGTATGGCTGCTAGCGAGGTATGGCTCATTTCTCTTGTATTCAGAACATTTCCCTGCGTTGCCCCATTGTGTTTGTACCACCACAGTGTATCGAGTTGCAGTTCAAAAGCACTTATTTTTAATCTCAATCTGACCTTTCTTCTGTATTATTAAACCACGCACGCTATCTGACCAGCCCTGACTTGTGTCTTGTATTCTGCCTGTCCAGGTGAGAAAGATCCGACTTTCTGACTTCGAGGATTCATTAAGGAAGATAAAGCGCAGTGTTGGCCCTCAAACCCTTGAGGGCTACAAACGTTGGAACGAAGACTATGGAGACACTGCTGTTAATTCATGACGGATCAAACCAATATCCGGCTCCAATCCTTGCTTTAATGGACTTGGCTTGATTGGGGAGCTAGCGGTAAACAACATCCAAAGTTGTTTCAGCACAGGTTCTAACTGGAATCAGGAACACAAAAGCTGACGGGATAAGTTTACATAACTGACTCTTTTCCATGATGTGCTGTATCCTTTAAACCAAGTTTTCCGGGAGTCTTGTGCTCTGAATTTCTGACCGCATAACTGGCAGGCAAAGAAGAGTTTGTTTAGGATCTAGAAATACTCAAGTATATCATCTGTATATTTTGTTTCTGATGTAAAGAAGTTGGTCCCTGTTCAGAGTCTACTCAGTAGAAGCACAATAGAAAGAATCGTGCCTTAAGTTTGCAGTACACTTATCTTCGGTCCTTTTGCTCTGAGAAGTAATCAACTTTTTTAAAAAAGTGAAACGTTAACGTTATTCATCTATTACAGGTAATTAAATCTGTTCAGTGCCAAATACATTACTAATTGTGCACTAATAAAGTGGTACCTTGTAAAATATTTTTGGTGCACATCGGCTTTCAAGAGTTTCTCATTTATTTTGGGTAACTTGATTTATTTTTTGACCATTCTACCACTAATTAACTTGGCCTTGGTCTTTGGATTTTTCAGCGCAATGTTTATCGGATAGACTTGGTACGAAAGACTTGAACCTTGGAGGAATAGTAAAATTTTGCCTGTAGAATTCAGCTCAGTATGTCCCCCCACCCCCTATATTTTTTCCTTTATTTGGCTGAATCCTTTGAAAATATTGTTGTGGGGTGAGTAATATGCAATTTCATAATGTTGAGGTATCTGTGATCATTGGGCTGCCCATTAATTGTCTTCCGAAGCTCTTCGTATCTTTTTGATATAACATCTGAACTCTTTTAAATTCTCTTCGCTTTCTTGTATCCCTTTTTCTGGATCCTGAGTTTAATTTCCATTAATCTTCCAGGTTTTACTATTATTACTAGAATTATCTATAGAAATTTCCTTAGCTGTTGTACAGGTGATTTGGTAGTCATTCTCCAAGAAGTTCTGGAGAGAATTTCCTGCTCATATCATTTGCTATTGTTACAGTTCACAGCAAGGAGGCAGAACAGGATGAAGGGATATCAGAGTGTGTATATATAAAAAAAATAGGTTCCAGGAAAGTAAATCATCAGAGGCAGAATGCTGTTGGCTACAATCTCCATTGAGGAAGCACTGGATGAGGACACTCAGTATGCTTAGAATTAAATAGCAACAGCTTTATCATTGACTCCTACGTGAACCATATTTATACTGTTTTGTTGCTTGCCCAGAAGGTTGTATAGCTACATGTTATCACCGTGTTCCTGATCTTACAACAACCCATGAGATTTCTCTTAACGTTGACAGAATGCTATATACTAATGTTATATTTTGTTAATTGTACAAAATAATTTTTATAGAACACAGTGACTGTGCTTAAAACTTTTAATTATTTGTCGTTAAATGCCCATTATGCAAATTGCTTTTTTTTAAAAAGGAAGAAATGATCACCCTGGAATTTCGGTTTATAATTTCCTTTCTCCAGTGACTGAAAGTGGGGACCGTTCATTCCAAGCCTTTCTATTTGAATTCTAGTTGAGGGGAAGCCTGCTGTGTGTCTCTTTTGGGTGAGGTGGGCTCTTAGAGGGGTGGGTGTAGCCTGATGATCGAGAACTGAAGAAGGAGGTTTTAAGCAATTCTTTGTACCGACTCTACCTCATTGAAAGTTGTGCTGTGCTCATGTTCCTGATTGCTTACAGCTTTCTTATGCGGTGCGCACTTAGTGGTTTTTTTGTCCTTGAGATGCATCTGAATAAACTGAATCGGCAGAGCTTTTAATACCCTGTAACCATTAGAAGGTCTTGTACTGCAGACTATCCGAATGCGAGACGTGTGTTGAAAGGCGATGACTGCAGACATGGAGTGGGAATGAAGTGTCCTCGAATTCAGCAAGCACTGAAATAGTAAAAGGTCTGAACGTAAATACTAGGTACCTTTGTTGTTCAGTGTGATCTGTGCTTTGAAACTCTCTTCCAGGCTTTCTAGCTGTTTTCTGTGAATCTATACTGCCAAAACTCCTATCAATACGACCATTAACTCATGCAAAGTAATTAATTGAAGTGTGAATTCTCTGACTTTGATTACTTTTTAAATGATCCTTTAACAGATTTTTACATCATTGCATTGAACTTGATGTGAGTAGACAGTTTAGTTACGCGCATGGATTAGACAGTGATATTGTTTTATTCTAACACTCGTAACTCCAACACTGATACTGCTGAAAATGGTGTAGAGAAAGGTGAAATGTCCCAATTAGTAAATATTGTATTTTTGAAACTTATTTTTTTTTGTATAGATATGCATGAATGATTTATTTTTTGTCTGTTTATTATGTCTAATATATTGATAAATAAATTTTTAATTTGAGTTCTGGGATTTGTGAAACCTGTGATTTTATTTTTACAGAGCTGAAGGCCAGTGAGTAGGAAGGTTTGTATTATAATGCAAGCACCTAGATATCACCGGTACCAATCTACCCATCATCAAAGATGTACATCCTGTGGCCACTTGATTGGGTACCTCCTATACCTAATAAAGTGGCCACTGATTGTACGTTCATGATCTTCTGTTGCTACAGCCCATCAACTTCAGGGTTCGACGTGTTGTGTGTTCAAAACTGCTCTTCTGCACACCACTGTTGTAACGTGGTTATTTGGGTTGCTGTCCCCTTCCTGTCAGCTTGAACCAGTTTGGCCATTCTCCTCTGAACTTTCCCATTAATAGGATGTTTTGCCCACAGAACCGCTGCTCACAGGATGTTTTTTGTTTTCTCGCACAGTTCTCTGTAAACTGTAGAGACTGTTGTGTGTAAAAATTCCAGATCAGTTTGAGATACTCAAACCATCCCTTCTGGCACCAAAAATCATTCCACTGTCAAAGTCACTTAGATCACATTTCTTCCCCATTCTGCTGTTTGTTCTGAACAACAAATGAATCTCTTGACCATGTCAGCATGTTTTTAATGCATTGAGTTGTTGCCACGTGATTGGCTGAGTGTATGTACAGAAAGGTGCCAGAGAAAGGCCAGTGATATCATGAAGGATCTCACCCACTCTGTTCATGGACTGTTTGTTCCAGTCCCATCAGGGAAGGGGCTACCCAGCACCCACGCCAGGGCCATGAGAACATAGAACTGAATGGTACAGAGAACAGGCCCTTCAGCCTGCAATGTTCTGCCACCAAATAATTAGTGATCAAATCTCCAACTAAACTAATCACTTCTGCACAATGTCCGTATCCTTCTATTTTCCTCATCTACCAATCTGAATGTCTCTTTAAAGCCTCTATTATATCTGTCTCACCAGCAACCCAGGTAGCACATTCCTCACACCCATCACTGTATGTATATATAAAAAAACTTGCCCCTCACATCTCCTTTGAAATCACCCCCCTCTCCTTAAGTGCACGCTTTCTGGTTTTAGACATTTGAACTGTGATACTGCCTGTGTATCTGTGTTTCTCATAATCTTATAATTCTCTATCAGATCTCAGTACTGCTCCAGAGAAAAGAACCCAAGTTTGTCCAACCTCATTATAGAACATGCCCACTAATCCAGCCAAATCCTAGTAAAACTTCTGCCCCTTCCAAAGCCTTGACATCCTGATGTGACCTGACTACAGCTTTATAAAGCTGTAACATAACTTCCTGACCTTTGAACTCAGTGCCTCGACTAATAAAGGGAATCATGTCATGTGCCTTTTTAACCATTCTATCAACCACTGTAGTCAGTTTCAGGGACTGTGAACTTGAACCCAAGATCCCTCTGTTCTTCAACAATATTAAGGGTCTTGCCTTTACAATGTACTATCTCTTTGCATTTGACCTACCAAGGTGCAACACCTCACATTTGGCAGAGTTAAATTCTGTCTGCAGTTTCTCCACCTATTATCTGCATCTAATGTATATCCCACTCTATTCCTTGCCGGTCATCTACACCATCTACACCACCACCAAACTTTGTATCATCTGTAAGAATGCTAACCCACCCATCTACACTTTTATCCAGGTCATTTATCTGCATTACAAACTACAAAGTTCCTAGTGCAGATCCCTGTGGAACATCACTAATCACAGACCTCAAGCTAGAATATATTCCTTTGATCACTACCCTCTCTTCCGTGAGCAAGCCAGTTCTGAATCCGGACAGTCAATTCACCACGGATCTCATGCATCTTAATCTTCTGGATGAGCCTTCCATGAGGGATCTTGTCAAATACATTACTAATTCCATGTGGACAACATCTACTTTCAATCACCCTTGTCACCTCATCAAAAAGTGCAATGAGGGTAGCAAGACTCGATTTGCCCCACACAAAGCAATGCTATGCTGGCTCTTCCTAATTAGGTCATGGCTTTCCAAATGCTCAAATACTATCCTGAAGAATTCTTTCCAGTAACTTCCCTACCACTGACATGAGCCTCACCTGTTTGTAGATTCCAGGGTTATCCCTTGAATAATGGAGCAATATTTAAAATTCGCTAGTCCTCTGTGACCTTGTCTGTGGCTAGAGAGGACACAAAGATATTGGTCAAAGCCCTGGCAATCTCTTCACTTGCTTCTCTCAATAACATATCCTAGCAAACCCTGGGAACATCCTCAATGATGGATGCTGCTTTCCTTCAGCATCCTTCAAGAATCTCCACCACCCAGGCTATGCTCTCTTCTCACTGCTGCCACCAGGAAGGAGGTAAGAGCCTCAGGACTCACACCACCAGGTTCAGGGACAGTTATTTCCCCTCAGCTGTCAGGCTCTTGAGCCAGAGGGGATTATGTTACTCCACTCAGCCCCATCATTGAACTGTTCCCACAACCTATGGACTCATTTTCAAGGACTCTACATCTCGTGTTCTCAATATTGCTTATTTTTATTATTATTATTTTTCTTATTGTATTTCCAGTTTGTTGTCTTTTGCACATTGGTTCTTTGCCCATCTTGTTGGGTGCTGTCTTTCATTGATTCTATTGCGTTTTTTTGTATTTAAAGTGGAATCCCACAAGGAAATGAATCTCAGGGTTGAATATGGTGACATACAGTGTATGTGCTTTGAGAATAAATTTATTTTGAAGTTTAAACTTATTAATGTTTTTTTTTAAGAGACCCAACGCTACCTCCTCCTTAACCTCGTAATTCCATGGCTTATCAACACACTGGGCATTGATCTCCCTATCCTCCACGTACTTTTCCTTCGTAAATACTGATGTAAAGTACTCATTAAGGACCTCACCCACTTCCTCTGCATCCAAACAAATGTTCCCCTCGTATCCTTGAGTGGTCCTACCCTCTCCCAAATTTCCTCTTGATCCTGATTTTTGTTTTAAGTTTCAAATGCCTTGGGATTCTCTTTAACCCCACTTGCCAAGGACTTTTCATGGGCCCATTGGTTTTCATAATTCCTTTCCTGAGTTCTTTTCTGGCTTCTTTATAACCCTCCAGGCTCTGTTTGGTTTTAGCTTCCTAAGATTTACATACTTTTCCTTTTTCTTCTTGACCTTACCATCCTTGACCTTCCTTCTGATGGGAACACGTATGCCCTGTCCTCTGTGCAGTTGGTCTTTAAACATCCTCCACATGTCGGATGTGGATGCCCAAAAATAGCTGTTCCCAATTAACTCTTCCTAGTTCCTGCCTAATGCTCTCATAGTTTGCCCTGTTCCAATTTACTACCCTCCCACAAGGTCCGTGCTTATCTATAGCTGCCTTCAAATTTGAAGAGCTGTGGTCACTGTTAGAGAACAGTCACTTGGCCAGGCTCATTATCCAATACCAGTTCCAGTACAGCCCTCCTCTTGTTGGACTATCTACATATTGACTTAAGAAACCCTCCAGAATGTGTCTTACAAATTCTGCCCCATTTAAATCTCTTGCATTAAGAAGGGCTCAGTTTATATTGGGGGAAGTTGAGGTCCCCCACGACAACAACTCTGTTGTTTTTACACCTTATTCTGCTTGCATATGTTGCTCAATGTCCTGCTGGCTACTGGGGGGTGGGGGGTGTCTGTAGTACAATTGCATCAGAGTGATTTCACCCTTCCTGTTTTTGAGTTCCACCCATACAAACTCAGTGGGTGAGCCTTCCTGTATGTCTCCTCTGAGTATAGTTGTGATACTGTCTTTGGTTGTGCAATTCCCCCATCTCTTTTACCTCCCTGTCTAACTTTTCTAAAACATAGAAACCCTACACCATATCTGTCTCCCTCTCAACCAAATTTCCACAACATCATAGTTCCAAGTGCTGATCCAGCTTTAAGTTAATCAAATTTACCCATCGTACTCCTATCATTAAAGCAAAAACAAGCTCTGGCTCTCACTCTCCTCCATCCCCCCCCCCTTCTGAACTAGTTTAAACCCTCCCGACTGGGACCAGCAAACCTCCTGGCCAGGATATTGGCTCTCCTCCAGTTTAGGTGCAACCATCACTCTGGTACAGGACACCCCTGCCCCAGAAGAGACTCCAGGGATCCAAGAACCTGAAACCCTGCCCCCTCTGAGGTCCTCAGCCACTCATTCATCTGTACTGTCATCCTGTTCCTGCCCTGAGAGTGGCACTGGGGGTAATCCAGAGATTACTACCTTGGAAGTCCTCTTCAGCCTCTTTCCTAACTCTCCTTGTGCAGACCTCTTCCCCTTTTCTACTTGTGTCATTGATGCCCATGTGTACCACAACCTCTAGCTGCTCATCTAGATCATCTGTCCTCCCCCCTTGAGAATAATCTGCAGCTGCTCTGAGACATCCTGGGCCCTAGCACCTGGGAGGCAGCAAGCTATCCGGGCGTCTTTCACAACTACAGAATCTCCAGTCACCATTACTGTCTGACTTTATCCTTCCCTGCTGTGCCTTAGAGTTGACCATAGTGCCACTAGCCTGACATCCCCACCCCTACCAGCAGTATCCAAGGGGGTATACTTGTTGCTAAGGGGAATGGCCACAGGGAACCCAGCTTATTCGTCTTTCTTGTGGTCACCCATCTACTAACAGGGAACCCTGCACTAACAACTTATTCGTCTTTCTTGTGGTCACCCATCTATCTGAAGCCCGCACTCTGGGTGTGACCGCCCGGATAAAAGTTTCACCGATGAGGTTTTTAGCCCTCTGGGTGGTCCTGATTGCATCCAGCTCCACCTCCAGTTCCTTCACCTTGTCATTCAGGAGCTGAGGTTGGGTGCACTTCCTGCAGATGCAGTGATCAGGGAGACCGTGAGCTGCCCTGCAATCTGTCATCCCACAGGAGGAGCATTCCATTCCCTTTACCATCATGCCTACACTGAACTGACGACTAAGGATTTACAGACAAAAAAAGCTTTGCCTGTTCTTAAACATGAGAAATTCAGTAGATGCTGGAAATCTAAAGCAACAGGCACAAAATGCTGAGCTCCTCCAGCAGTTTGTGGGTGTTACCTGTTCTAACTTGTGCATTCTCTCTGAAACCTTTGGGTTTTTCACTCAACCAGGTCACTTCCTCGGCCTGCTCTGCTTGAGCTTGTTATACCTTTGTCTCCAACTTCTCAAGCAGAAGTTTCACTGTCCAAACCAAATGACTCGGCACCTGAGCCTTGGTCTGTCGTCACCGAAGCCTGTGAACCAACACCTGACCATTCTAACGCTGGCTAATTCCTACTTCTGCTCCTATATCTTAAGGTTTTATAGTCAATGTAGTCATGTTTGCTGATGTCAGGAGGCGTGGGGAGGGAGTGTAAAGCAGGTGTGGGGTTCAGCTGATGTCCAGGCAAGGATAATTTACAGATAGTGAAGAGTCTGCACAGGCAAGAAGGATCTTTTAAGAAAGGCCTTTAAAGTACAAAACTTCACTTTGTGCGGCAGGTGTGACTGGAACCATTTGGCATAAGGAGACAAGATGAGGATGTAACAAAAAGATGCCAGACACCCTCACCAACCAGTGGACAATCACTTCACAAACTTCAAAAGTGTCATCAGTTGTTAGCTTGTAGTTTCTATTGACCTTTGCATTGTGATTGGAGATTGATGATGCAAATAAAGTGAGATTGTTTATTGTCATTCTTCAATATAGAAGTATAAAGGAGAATGAAATGAATGTTGGTCTGGATCTGTTGCAGTATAAGTAACTATAATAGAGAGGATATACCTAAAATGACACTAGATGATGTGTGTGTAGTGATGGTGTGGTGGGTTAATGGGTGGAGGTGTCAATCAGCCAGATGGCTTGGGGAAAGTAGCTATTTTAGTGTCCTGGCATGGATGCTGTGTCAACTCTTCCCTGATGGGCGTGGGACAGTAGTAGATTAAGTGGTTACATGGGTGTAATTGGGAGTGCAGGTTCGTTGGGACTGGAGGACCTGTGACTGTGTTGTATCTTAAAATAGAATAATGTTCAGCCACATTACCTGCAGGTTCAAGCTCAGTTGAAGGTGGTGTTTTTTTTTAATTTGCACCTCCACAGATTTCCCACTAGGTGTCACCATACCCGTATCTGTAAAGTGAGGGAAACCAGTGAATGAGAACAATCAGATGTTATTTTAGTATCTCTCTTCTCTCCCCCCCCCCCCATTCCTTTCACTTCCCTAACCTGCAGATAAGGATTAATCAGAATAAAATCCACAAAGTGGAGTGTGGAGATGTAATTGTTCAAATGTGTATTGCAAGCTAGTTCAAAGTAAATTTATTATCGAAGTACATGTATGTCACCATACCCTGAGATTCATTTTCTTGTCATACTCAATAAATCCATAATGGAATCAATGAAAGACCATACCCAAAAGGAAGCACAACCACCAATGTGCAAAGAAAAGCAACAAAGTGTGCAAATATAGGAAAGAGAAAAATATAATAGTAAATAAATAAGCAATAACTATTGAGATCGTCCTGCTTGGTGGTGCAATAACATCAGTGCCGGACTCCGGAGTGAAGGTTCCCGAGTTCGAATCCAAGTCGGGTTGAGCGTTGGGCTAGCAACTCAGCCTCGTAAAAACAAGAATAGCTTGTGACGGAAACACCGTCATGACGGTGGCCCCGATAACTCCACTGCTGAGTTAAGGGCTATTTTTCTTCTATAGAGTTCATGAGATGAAGAGTCCTTTGGAAGCAGGTCTATGGGTTGTGGGAACATTTCAGTGCTGAGGCGAGTGCAGTTGAGTGAAGTTATCCCCTGGTTCAAAAGCCTGATGACTGAGGGGTAATAAGTGTTCCTGAATGTGGTGATGTGAGCCCTGAGGCTCCTGTACCACCTTCCTGATGGCAGCAGCGAGAGGGAGCATGCCCTGGGTGGTGAAGTTCCCTGATGATGGATGTGACAACACTCCGTGTAGAGGTGCTCAGTTACCCAGAATGGACTGGACTGTATCCACTACTTTTTGCAGGATTTTCCATTCACCAGCTTCAGAGAGTGGAAAGGACACCTAAATAAGGGAGTGTGTTAGAAAGGGATTGTAGGTGAGATCAGGGAAAGAATTCTGAACATGAGATTCTGCTGGTGTTGGATATCCAGAGCAACACCCAATTCTGACTGGAGATCTCTTCCTCAGTTTTAAATAAAAAATGGAAGTAGACACATTAAAACTTCTTAAAGGGCTTGATAAAATTGATCCTAGCAGTCTGATTCTCCAGGCGATGAATCTGGAATTGGGAACAACTTTCAGCATGAGGGGCTACATAGAACAAAATGTGTTAGTGTCCCTGATTAACTGGACTCTGACAACATGCATTCGTTCCTCAATTACACTTTCCTTGTGTACAAGGAGATCAGCCTGTCACCACACTGCACAAAGAAATGTCATTTTATACTGAAGTAGACTAGTTGTAAACAAATGGTGATCCAATAGATGCTCTGTGCACTTCTGAATCCCATTATTTGTATCTTTAAGTACAATCATATTTTAGATATTAATAACCAATTAAATCCACATGTTAAAACCAATAATATTTGAAAATCAGTAAAATAACTGTCCAATGGTAAGTG
This sequence comes from Hypanus sabinus, assembly GCF_030144855.1. Classification (NCBI taxonomy): domain Eukaryota; kingdom Metazoa; phylum Chordata; class Chondrichthyes; order Myliobatiformes; family Dasyatidae; genus Hypanus; species Hypanus sabinus. The sequence goes on along the minus strand of NC_082715.1, from coordinate 80,439,496 downwards.
TTGCCCTGGAATCCTTTGTTTGCATCTTTGTCTTCCTAGGTTTGATAATTTTGGTTCCCAGGCTCAAGCTGTACAAGAATTGGGCTTTCAAGGACCATATTCAGGCTGGGTGACTGTACTATGTCTGCACACTCTTTCTGTCAGCTTATCAAGACTGTAAAAAGTACCTGCACTCTGTTTGCTTGCCAGATATTTTAACCCTTGCCTTTCTGTAATTTCCACATTACCACCACAGTGGGCTCTTCAGCCCGCTGAGCTTTCTGTAGGAGTTCCCATTCACAGGCTTAAACTAATCACTTCATCCTGCCCTTGATCCCTGTCCCTGGCCCTCCATTCCCTGCATCTTCATGTGCCTATCTAAAAGCCACCACACCCTTTCACCTTAAAGCTTAAAGGATATCGAATTGTGTAAGGTAAGGGAAGCAAGTAGGGTAGTTATGGAAACTATGATGGTTAAAGAGGAGGAAGTACTGGCGCTTTTAAGGAATATAAAAGTGGATAAATCTCCGGGTCCTGACAGGATATTCCCTTGGAGCTTGAGGGATGTTCATGTAGAAATAGCAGAGGCTCTGACAGAAGTATTTCAAATGTCATTGGAAACGGGGATTGTGCCAGAGGATTGGCTTATTGCTCATGTGGTTTCATTATTTAAAAAGGGTTCTGAAAGTAAACCTAGCAATTATAGGCCTGTCAGTTTGATGTCAGTGGTGGGTAAATTAATGTAAAGTATTCTTAGAGATGGTATATATAATTATCTGGATAGAAGGGTCTGATTAGGAACAGTCAACATGGATTTGTGCGTGGAAGGTCATGTTTGACAAATCTTAGTGAATTTTTCAAAGAGGTTACGAGGGAAGTTGATGAGGGTAAAGCAGTGGATGTTGTCTATATGGACTTCAGTAAGGTCTTTGACAAGGTTCCGCACGGAAGGTTAGTTAGGAAGGTTCAATGGTTAGGTATTAATATTGAAGTAGTAAAATGGATTCAGCAATGGCTGGATGGGAGATGCCAGAGAGTAGTGGTGGATAACTGTTTGTCAGGTTGGAGGCCAGTGACTAGTGGTGTGCCTCAGGGATCTGTACTGGGTCCAATGTTGTTTGTCATATACATTAATGATCTGGATGATGGGGTGGTAAATTGGATAAGTAAGTATGCAGATGATACTAAGGTGACATTGTGGATAATGAAGTAGGTTTTCAAAGCTTGAAGAGAGATTTAGGCCAGTTAGAAGAGTGGGCTGAGCAATGGCAGATGGAGTTTAATGCTGATAAGTGTGAGGTGCTACATTTTGGTAGGAATAATCCAAATAGGACATACATGGTAAATGGTCGGGCATTGAAGAATGCAGTAAAACAGAGTGATCTAGGAATAATGGTGCCTAGTTCCCTGAAGGTGGAATCTCATGTGGATAGGGTGGTGAAGAAAGATTTTGGTATGCTGGCCTTTATAAATCAGAGCATTGAGTATAGGAGTTGGGATGTAATGTTAAAATTATACAAGGCATTGGTAAGGCTGAATTTGGAGTATTATGTACAGTTCTGATCACTGAATTATAGGACAGATGTAAACAAAATAGAGTACAGAGCAGATTTACTAGAATGTTACCTGGGTTTCAGCACCTAAGTTACAGAGAAAGGTTGAACAAGTTAGGTCTTTATTCTTTGGAGCGTAGAAGGTTGAGGGGGAACTTGATAGAGGTATTTAAAATTATGAGGGGGATAGATAGAGTTGGCATGGATAGGCCTTTTCCATTGAGAGTAGGGGGGATTCAAACAAGAGGACATGAGTTGAGAGGGGGCAAAAGTTTAGGGGTAACACGAGGGGGAGCTTCTTTACTCAGAGAGCGGTAGCTGTGTGGAACGAGCTTCCAGTAGAAGTGGTAGAGGCAGGTTTGATATTGTCACTTAAAGTAAAATTGAATAGGTATATGGACAGGAAAGAAATGGAGGGTTATGGGCTGAGTGTGGGTCAGCGGGACTAGGTGAGAGTAAGCGTTTGGCATGGACTAGAAGGGCCTGTTAACGTGCTGTAATTGTTATATGGTTATATGGAATGGGGGAGCAGACTTGATGGGCTGAATGGCCTGATTCTGCTCCTATTTGTTAAGATCTTAGAAGGTGCAGGACTCTGAAGACACAAACTCAATGTTTTAGGAACAGCTTCTTGCCCTCTGCCATCAGATTTCTGAGCGGTCCATGAACATTACCTCACTATTTTTTGCTCTCTTTTTGCACTACTTGGTGATATATATTTCTTTTTATAGTATATTTTAAGTATTGCTCTGACTCTCCAGAGAAAACAACCCAAGTTTGTCCAAACTCTCCCTAAATTTAACACCCTCTAATCCAGGCAGCATCCTGGTAAACCTCTTCTGCACCCTCTCCAAAGCCCTCGTACATTTCCTGTAATGAGGTGACCAGAACTGTACACAATACTCAACGTGTGGTCTAACTAACGTTTTCTACAATTCCATCATGACATCCTTGACACTTGTACTTTGTTCCTAGCAATGAAGCCATCTCTATCGATCTCTGAGAGAGGTATGGGCTTGGTATAAGAGGAGACTTAAATGTATACAAAATTAGGGAAAATAGAAATAATCAATAAATCTTAACTGTTGAGGGGGGAGTGGCCCAAGATTAGGACCAATACAAATCCTTTGATCATGTTGGGAATCTCTGGGATATCTTACCCTGGAGGCTCTCATTCAGTGTATTCCATGGATTCTTCGATTCTGGGGATTTGAAGGTAGGGTTGGAAGGCGGTCAGAATCATAGAAAGCCCATTAATGCCAACTGGACAGGAGTTGAGGGGAAATCCCCGGACTCATCCATTCACTTTTAAAATTGTGATCCCCTCTACTCTACTCTTGATGAATTATTTTTCTGACTACTCATTGGTCCTTCCACAAAACAAAAATCATTTCTATTCACTCTGTCAAAGACTAACAATTTTGTGTACAATTAAATTATTCCCATTCCCTTGTGCTAATGTCTGGAATTTATTTTATTGTTGGTTCAGGAATGGCGGCCTGCTGGAGAGAGCACTATTCAAACCACAGGCGTATCATTCAACAGCTCTAAAAGTAAACACTGTATTCCAGTTAGGGGTTGGGCCAAGGCTTTCTGCAACTGATTGTGGAATGGCCACGGCAAATGAAGAAACTAGCAACCTGGATTCATTGCTGACCTCCAGTGCAGCCCGTGGTGGAGTCTGTGCTTGTACCCTGTACTCTGGATTCTCTCCCGATTCTCCAATTTCCTCCCACGGAGCTTTGGAACACTGCAGAGCAAAGCCTGGGGTCCACAGAAGAACTTGCTTTGCTTCTATCAACAGGGCTCAGATTGACAAAGGCTGCCAGGATGAGTTTTGCATCCTAGGAAAACTGGGATAAATGATAGCAGCTTTCAAATAATTTTGGTGTAAAGACCCAAATACATGAGTAAATGCAGGTGCATTAAAATACTGCACAATACTCATATTTAATTGCAGCGCACAGCGTTCTAATAATGCTTTTAACGCATGCAGATTTGTTTTCTTTCCCAGCCCAAATACCAGTCAAACCTTAACAAGCATCAATCACGCAGATCAGAATGAGTCAAACGAGCTCCCTTCCCCCATTTACACACAAAAACACCTGGTCTCCAAATCTAGCCAGCAGCAATTGATAGAAAAATGAATTTAGTATCATGTTTCTTCCATTTAGTGATGTGCAAAATGAGTAATTTAGATTGTAAGATAAAAATACACTCAGTGGCCACTTTATTAGGTACACCCATATGTTAGCCAATCATGTGACAGCAACTCAATGCATTGTACTCCTGATGAAGGGTTTCAGCCCAAAACGTCGTCACTACCTCCTCCCATAGATGCTGTCTGGCTTGCTGAGTTCTGCCAGCATTTTGTGTTTTTATTTATTTCCAGCATCTGCAGATTCACTCGTGTTGCCTTTGTAGACACGCTAAGGAGTTTTTGTTCAGACTCAACATCAGAATGGGGAAAAAATGTGATCTCAGTGACTTTGACTGTGGAATAATTGTTGGTCCCAGAAAGGGTGGTTTGGGTATCTCAGAAACTGCTGATCTCCTGGGATTTTCACACACAATAGTTTCTCGAGTTTACAGAGAACGGTGTGAGAAACAGAAAGAAAATCTAGTGACTGGCAGTTCTGTAGGCAAAGACACCTTGTTCAGGAGATAGGTCAGAGGAGACTGTTCAAGCTGATGGGAAAGTGACAGTAATTTAAATAACCACACAGTGTGCAGAAGATCGTTCCTGAATGTGCATTGCATCAAAGCCTGAAGCAGATAGGCTGCAGCAGCAGATGACCAGCAGGAGGCACGTAATAAAGTGGGCACTGAATGTATATCCCTTCCAATGGATGTCTCTCCAGCACCTCCATTACCTCATCACCTTTCCAGTATGCCCCTTCTTAGTGGTCTGACCTTGCCTTGACTCAAGAGCAAGCGTCTGTCTTTATTTCCCAACACAAAGCAACCAACAGCCGCACACCGGGACGAGTCCTGGCAGTTCCCTGCCACAGCCTGTGATGCAACGTCACTCTTCCTAGTAACCGTGAGCCAGAACCTGCCCTGCAAACCCCAAATCTCCCAAATGATTCGAGACCGTGCCCAAGGTGTCATCGACTGTTTACACATGCTGCTGGCTTGAGTTCCTCCTGCATTTTCTGTGAGTTGCTGAAGTTCTCCAGCATCTGAAAAATCTCGTGTCCCTGGTGTATCTCAAGCTAGAGATAAATAATCCAGACAAACTTCTCTGTGTGCTGTCATCAGAGTACTGTCTATCCAATGAGACATTAAACTAAGGAGGAGAACGTGTGAGGTGCTGTGGCACTATTTTCAAAGCAAGTGATATAATTCTCCACCCTTCTTCCACAGCCATTTTTATCTGAGCTCTGCCCAGCAACCAATCCAGACATCGGAAGTTTGTGAGGAGGGGATTTCACTCAGGTCTGGCAGCACCGGATCATGGCAGCTTATCCGGACTTCCGGAGTGAAATTCTTCTCGTTAAGATGGTGCTACTGAATGCCTGCAACCGCTTCTGGTAGTCAAAAAGCTAAGAAATTTGACTAAAAATTTCATGCAAATAGCTTTACTGAGGTAAATTGTTTTAAATTATTGATGCAAACAGTGAAGAGGCGAGTTCAGGGGTTGAGCCAAGATGACGTGTTGCAGTTGGAGTTCCAGCGCCCGTATGACTGGCCCAGGTGTGAGGTTGGATCACTCTGGATACCAAAAGGAGAAGTTGGGGCCCAGAAAGAGAGCATTTGTTTTTTGTTCCACTGGCCCGGGTGCAAAATTGGATAGCTCTAGGCACTGAGCTGATCTGAAGATCCTGGAAGCGGCTTTGGGCAGGATGATGGAATCTGGGCCTGGCAGCAGTGTCTGGGTCCTTGTGCAAGGTACAATTCGCTGTTTAAGCTATTTAAACCCCAGCTCAGATTGGAGGTGACAACCGATTTCGCTCGCTCTTCGCAATCTTTACTCCTCTCTCTAGGGCACATAGCCTCTCGCAGCCTGTTGTTTGGTCAATTTAAACTGGTACAGATAGACTGAATGGGCAGGGTATCGGCCGGGATGAGAGCCAATTTCACTTGTTCTCCGCGATGGTCTATGGAGACCACCCCACTTGCTGTGCTGCTTGCCTGCTGATGTGATGAACTGATAAACCTGCTCCGGGGTTCGGATCTGAGTACTCAATGTTGGTTTGGAATGCTGTTGTCATTCACCTCAATTTTTTGCCTGTTTTTTTCTCTCTTGGTGTTGGTTTTTTAATTTTATTTTCATTCTCTTTTTTTCTTTACTTGGGTTCTTTGCGATTGCCTGTAAGCAAGCAGGTCTCAAGGTTGCATCATTTAAACATTCTTTGATAATAACAAATGAATCTTGAATCTGGACATCAGATGTTTGTGAGGAGGGGATTTCACTTAGACCCACTGCCCAAGTTGAAAGAGCTAGCGCCAGATCATAGTTATCTATTTGAGGTCTGACTCACAACCAGTCCTGATGTCATTGGAGTGTTCAGAGTTAGAGTAGTGAGGCTTTAGCTCTCTGAGGCTTCAGTTCAGAAAAGTCAAAAAAGAAAAGCTCTGGGTAAGATTTTTTTCCCCTTCCCTTCTTTACACCTGGTTAGTTAGGATAGTAGAGGTGCCAGGCAGTATAGTTGAAATCTCCTCTTGCGGGATGTGGGAAGGCAGGGAGACGTCCGGTGATCATGACAACTACAGCTGCGAGAAGTACAGCCAGCTTCAGCTTTAACAATCCGTGTTAAGGAGTTGGAGGTGGAACCTGATGAACCCCAGATCATTTGGGAGGCTGAGGGTGTCATAGACAGGACATAGAGAAAGGTAGTTATACCCAAGGTACAGGACACAGGAAACTGGGTGACAGTCAAGAAGAGGAAAGGGGTTAAATAGGAAGTGTAGAATACCCCTGTGGCCACCCCCCTCAACAACAGGTATACCACTTTGGATATTGTTGGGGGGTGGATGAAAGAGGCAGGTTGTGGTGATAGGGGATTTGTTAGGGGAATGGACAGGGGGTTCTGTGGATGAGAAAGAAATTCCCGGATTGTATGTTGCTTCCCAGGTGCCAGGGTCTGGAAGATTTCGGATGGAGTCCTCAGTATACTAAAGTGGGAGGGAGAACAGCCAGAAGTTGTGATCCGTTATAGAGAAGTGTGGCACAGAAATGGGCCTTTCAGCCCATCTTGTTCATACCAAAACCATTTAAACAACCTACTCCCATCGATCTGCACCAATGATATGGGTAGGGCGAGTGATAAGGTTCTGCATAGGGAATTAGGTGCTTAGGTAAAGGGCAGGATCTCCAGGATTGTGATCTTCAGATTGTTATCAATGTCACGAGCTAGTGAGGCCAGAAATGGGAAGATTTTGCAGTTCAGCGCATTGCAAAGGAGTTGGTGGATGAAGGAGGGCATAAGATTTTGGGATCATTGGGCTCTTTCAGGTAAGGTGGGACCTGATCTGGAGGTGGATAGTAACCTAGCAGGAAGCTTTGTTAATGCTGCACAGTGGGGTCTAAACTGGAGTTGCAGGGAGATGGGAACCGGAGTGCCAGAACGGTTAGTGGAGGCAGATGTTGATAGGACCTCAGACAAAGTCAGGAATCAAAAGGTTGAGCATGGTATCATAGGAAAGGTGGATGAGCTCAGGCCATGGATCAACACCTGGAATTATGACGTTGTAGCCATTAGTGAGGCTTAGTTGCAGGAGGGGCAGGATTGGCAGCTCATTGTTCCAGGGTTCCATTGTTTTAGATGCATAAGGGTGGGAGGGAGTAAAGCAGGAGGGGTGGCGTTACCAGTCATGGAAAATATCACAGCAGTTCTTGGTCAAGATAGACTGGAGAACTCGACTAGTGAGGCATTATGGGTGGACCTGAGAAATGAGAAAGGTATAACACATTAATGGGGCTATGTTACAGACCACCCCACAGTCCTAGGGATTTCAAGGAACAAACTTGTAAAGAGATTGCATATTTGTGAGATCGCAAGGTTGTTATAGTAAGTGGTTTTAACTTGCCACATATTGACTGGGAATCCCATGCTGTAAAAGGACTCAATGACATAGAGTTTGTCAGATGTGTTCAGGAATTTTCCTTCATCAGTACAAAGACAGGTCAGGTGTCAGAAGTTTGTGCAGAGGAACACTTTGGATCCAGTGACTACAATGCCATTAGTTTCAAAGTAAGTAAGGAAAAGGATAGGTCTGGTCCATGGGTTGAGATTCTAAATTAGAGAAAGGCCAATTTTGGTGGTATCAGAAATTACGTGTCTGGCAAGTGTGGATTGGGACGGGATGGTTTCCGGCAAAGGTGTGCTTGGTAAGTGGGAGGCCTTCAAAAACGAAATGTTGAGAGTACAAAGCTTGTGCGTGCCTGTCAGAATAAAAGATAACAAGTGCAGGGAACCCTGATTTTCCCCTAGAGATATTGAGGCCCTGGTTAAGAGAAAAAGGGAGGTGTATAGGCAGGTAGGAACAAATGAGGTGCTTATGGAGTATAAGAAATGCAAGAGAACATTAAGAAGGAAATCAGGAGGGCTAAAAGAACGCATGAGGTTGCTCTAATAGACAAGGTGAGGGAGAATCCTAGAGGATTCTACAGAATTCTAAGATCCTGAGAGCAAAACGACTGCAAGAGACAAAACTGGTCATCTGGAAGATCAGAATGGTAATACATGTGTGGAGCCAAAAGAGATGGGGGAGATCTTGTATGAATTCTTTCTATCTGTATGTACCTAGGAGATGGACACAGTCTACAGAAGTGAGGCAAAATGGCATCAACTTCATGGATCCTATACAGATTATAAAAGAGGGTGGTGTTTGCTACCCTGAGTCAAATCAGAGTGGATAAACCCCCAGGGCCTGACAAGGTGTTCCCTCAGATCTTCTGAGAGGCAAGTGCAGACTTTGTCGGGTGCTAGCAGAGATAGTTAGATCATCTTCAGTGACTGGGGAGGTACCAGATGATTGGAGGACAGTCAAAGTTTATAAATATAAACCAAGAACTTATAGATCAGTAAGTCTGACATCAGATGTGGGAAAGTTATTGGAAGATATTCTGAGGGTCTGGATATAATTGGATGTGTTTGGATGGACAGGGACTGTTTAAGGATAGTCACCATGGCTTCATGCATGGTGGGTCCATATCTTAGAGAGTTATAGAGTTTTTCAAGGAAGTTAGCAGGATGAGTGTGGCAGTTGCTTTGGATGCAGAAAAAGCATTTGATAGATTGGAATGGGATTTTTTATTTAAAGTATTGAAAAAATATGGATTAGGAGTATCTTTTATAAAATGGATTAAAACCTTAAATATTAATCACAAAGCTGAAGTAGTGACAAATGGTCAAATTTCAACACCATTTCAGTTAACAAGATCAACTAGGCAAGGTTGTCCATTATCACCTGCTTTATTCGTGTTGGGGATAGAACCATTAGCTGAATTAATTAGAATGGACCCAGATATTAAGGGTTTTAGAGTTAATCAGGAAGAATATAAGATAAACTTATTTGCTGATGATGTTCTGCTTTATTTAACAAACCCATTGCACTAGTTGCGTAAATTATCCTATAGATTAGAAGAATATGGGAAAATATCAGGTTATAAAATAAATTGGGATAAAAGTGAAATTCTACCTCTTACTAAAGGAGATTATAGTCAATGTCGATTAATAACTCAATTTAGATGGCCGACAAATGGTATAAAATATTTAGGTATAAGAGTTGATAATGATATAAAGAACTTGTATAAATTAAATTACTTACCATTACTGAAAAAAATTCAAGAAGATCTTGATAAATGGATGGTACTACCAATAACATTAGTAGGTAACATTAACTTTCCTTCCAAAGTGAGCGACCTCGCATTTACCAGCATTGTCCTCCATCTGCCAGACCTTTACCCACTGACTTAACCTCACTCTGCAGACTCTCCGTATCTTCTGCACAATTTGCTTTTCCAATCAATTTAGTATCATCAGCAAACTTAGATACACTAAACTCAGTCCCCTCTTCCAGATCATTAATGTATATCATGAACAGTTGTGGGCCCAGTACCGACCCCTGTGGCACACCGGTCACCACTGATTGCCAACCAGAGTAACACCCATGTATCCCCACTCTCCACTTTCTATTAGTTAACCAATCCTCTATCCATGCTACTATATCACCCCCAATTCTACGCATCCTTATCTTCTGGATAAGTCTTTTATGCTGCACCTTATCGAATGCCTTCTGGAAATCCAAGTAAATAACATCCATCTGTTCCCCTCTATCCACTGCACTCATTATATCCTCAAAGAACTCCAGTAAGTCTGTCAAACAGGATCTGCCTTTGCTGAATCCATGCTGTGTCTGCCTGATGGATCCATTTCTTTCCAGATGCCTCGCTATTTCTTCTTTAATGGTAGCTTCAAGCATTTTCCCAACTACAAATGTTAAAATAACTGCCCTATAGTTTCTTGCCTTTTGCCTACATCCTTTTTTTGAACAGTGGCATGACATTCGCCGCCTTCCAATCCACCGGGACTTGCCCAGAGTAAATTATCACCAAAACATCTACCATAACTTCTGCCATTTCTTTCAGTACCCTGGGATGCATTCCATCAGGACCAGGGGACTTGCCTATCTTCAGGCCTACAAGTTGCTCAGCACTAGTGATAAAGAGTTATAAGGAAAGATTGAATAGGTTAGGACTGTAATCTTTAGAACAGAGAGGATTGAAATGAGATTTGATAGAGGTATACAAAATTATGAGGGGTATAGATAGATTAAATGCAAGTAGGCTTTTTTCCACTGAGGTTAGGTGGGACTACAACCAGAGGTCATGGGTTAAGAGTGAAAGGGTGAGAAGTTTAACCGAAACTTGAGGAGAAACTTCTTCACTTGGGGGGTTGAGAGAGCATGGAATGAGCTGCCAGTGGAAGTGGTGTGTCCGAGCTCGATTTCAATGTATAAGAGCAGTTTGGATAGGTGCATGAATGGTAGGGGTATGGAAGCCTATGGTCCTGGTGCAGGTTGATGCGAGTAGGCAACTTAAATGGATTCAACATGGACTAGATGGGCCAAAGGGCCTGTTTCTGTGCTGTACTTCTCTATGACTATATAACAAACACTCAAAATGGTTTACACAAGAGACTACAGATGCCTCAATCTGGAGCAAAGCAAAATTGAGATGCTGGAGGAACTCAGTGGGTCAGGCAGCATCTATGAAGAGAAATGGACAGTCGATATTTCGGGTTCAGCCCCTTTATCTGGGTTAATCCCAGATAAAGGTTCTAGACCCGAAACATCACCTGTCCATTTCCTTCCAGAGATGTTGCCTGACTCAGCATTTTGTTCTTTGCTCGTGATCTGGTTTTTAGCTGTTTGCAGAATCTTGCTGTGTGTTTCTGTGGTGTCCTGGGGTTGTGAAATGCAGGTGTGTGTTTCTCAGGGAGTGTTAGCCGGGATTAGTGAAGGTCTGTTTCATGGGGAAGAGATGAAAGTGATGATGTTGGAGTTGCGCAGCGTGGAAACAGACACTGGCCTAACTCATCCATGTCAATCAAGGCGCCTTACTGAGTCACTCTGATGGGCCTGTATCCGCTAAACCTGAGTCACTCTGGGCCTGTATCCCTCTAAACCCGAGTCACTCCTGATTGGGCCTGTATCCCTCTAAACCGGAGTCACTCCTGATTGGGCCTGTATCCCCTAAACCTGAGTCACTCTGGGTCTGTATCCCTCTAAATCCGAGTCACTCCTGATTGGGCCTGTATCCCTCTAAACCGGAGTCACTCCTGATTGGGCCTGTATCCCTCTAAACCGGAGTCACTCCTGATTGGGCCTGTATCCCTCTAAACCTGAGTCACTCCTGATTGGGCCTGCACCCTCTAAACCTGAGTCACTCCTGATTGAGCCTGAGTCAGCCTAAACCTTTCCTAATCTTGGCACTGGCACAGATGAGGAATGGCAGGTATGAAGTGGAAGACATTTTAAAGTCTTCACATCTAGTGGGCTAAAAGAGCAACCAAAACCATGTTAAATTCATTAACTCTTCCCCATACAAGATCCTAGTCAGTAAATCTAACTCATGGTTAACACACCAGCTGATTAGTTATAAGTGAAGCCACAATAGATTAACATTCACAGCGAGGAAGAAGCAGCTCCTGACTCATTGAGTAGGGTCTTCAGGCTCTTGTATCTCCTCCTCAATTATAATCATGAGAAGCGAGTGGTGAGGGTCCTTAGTGAATGACGCTGCTGCCTGGAGGCATCGCCTCTTGTACATGTCCTCAGTTGTGGAGAGGGTTGTTCCTGTGATGGAGCTGGTTTAGACCATGGACTCTCCATCCTATTGTGATCCAATGCATTGGAGTCTCTATACTCCCCAGGCTGTCTTGTACTGACATTAACACATTTTTCCCTTTCATTCCAGGAGTCTCTGTTCTACACTTCCTGTGTATCCCATGTCACTGGGTGTGCTCAGCAAGCACAGATCTGAAATCCTCGGTCTTCAAAGCTGCAGCTGAATCCTCTATCCCTCGTATTTTGGGGATGTAATTACAGATATCCATCAACCTCCCTGTTATTCCAAACTTCACACCTGGAAACCTTTAAGATTTAGGTATGCAGTGCAATAATGAGCACGTGCTGACCCATTACACCCATAACCTACCAGGAACCCATGCAGCCATGGGGAGAAAATACCATCTCCTTACGGAGAGTGGTGGGATTTGATCCTGGATTGCTGGCACAGCGATAGTTAACCACCTAGTTAACCCTGATAGTTAACCACAGCTAACCACCACACTACCATGCCATGTATGCTCATCACTGCAATATTAATGATATTTAAAAATTTATTTTAAAATATTTTTTTCTAAAGTTGGAGATACACCTCTTCACTGTCATTAGATATTTCGCCATTTAAATAAATCTTCGCCCCACCAGCTGACATTCCTCAGATCCAGGCTGATGAAACTGTTAAAATCGATGAACACATAACACACATTCCTCACCGATAGTTCAAGCGATTGCAAGTACAGTGTTAATTCATTTCTGGAGCTTTGTGAGATTAGCAGTTCCTCAGGCTGTACAGAAATGTTAACCGTTGAGAAATGTCCCCTTCCCCCATCACCTGCTTACCACAGATAAAAATGACAGTCACACCTCCCCTCAGATGAATGAGTTGGAGCATTCGAGAGAATCCAGGTCTGACTGAGCATCCGAACCACAGAAATGGATATTGGGTTGTTCTGACAGGCTCAGGGATCTGCGTGCATGTCGTTCAGTGCTTTATTTCTTCCCCTTTTTATCCATCTTTCAATCCCACTTCTGACCACCTAATTGTCCTTCACATTTTGTGTGCCAGCCTTTGTTGTAGCATCAGCCACAATACTAATAAATCAAACACTGAGTGTGTGTTTGTGGGACTGCTTCTATGGCCCATCCACTTCAAGGTTAATGTATTGTGTTTTCAGAGATGCACACACACCACTGTTGGAACGTATAGTTATTTGAGTTACTGTCACCTTCCTGTCAGCTTGAACCAGTCTGGCCATTCTCCTCTGACCTCTCATATCAACAAAGTATTTTTGCCCACAGGACTGCTGCTCAATGGATGATTTTTGTTTTCAACACCATTCTCTGTAAACTCTGGAGACTGTTGTGTGTGAAAATCCCAGGAGATCAGCAGTTTCTGAGATACTCAAACCACCCCATCTGGCACCAACAATCAATCCACTATCAAAGTCACTTAGATCACAAATTTTCCATTTCTGATGTTTGGCCTGAATAACAACTGAACCTCTTGACCATTGTGTTCCTGCCAGATGATTGGTTAATCAGATATTTGCATTAACGACCAGGTGTACAGGTGTGCCTAATAAAGCGGCCACTAAGTATATATGCTGGGTATCCAAATACCCCACAACACAGCTTCTTTTATCCCCCCTTCCCTCTACCCTCCTTCCCTCTCCCCCTCCATCTTCCCCTCCCCCTCGTCTTCCCCTCCCCTTCCCTATCCCCCCCACCTGCCTATTGTGTTCTCAAAGAATTCAATCAAATGTGATTACCTTTCCATAAAACTATGTTGAAATGGTTTGATTACATTTCTCTAAAGGACAAGTTACTTCTACCCCAATTGGACTCCAGCATCTCTCTAATAAAAGTCGTTAAGGTAAGTGACCTTTAACTTTGTTTCCATCGCTCCTTTGGAGATTAGCTTTATTTGTCATAGGTACAGTGAAATGCGTCATTTGTGTCAAATCAAAGCAGTGAGAATGTTTCTGGTGCCAACATAGCATACCCGCAACGCACTAACCCTAACCTGTACGTCTTTGACATTTGGGTGGAAAGCACCTGGAGAAAACCCACGTGATCATGGGAAGAAAAACTTCTTACTGACTTTTGTGGGAATTGAACCCTGATAGTTGATCACTAGTGCCGTAAAGTGTTTGCGCTAACTGGTACGCCCTTCTTGAGCAAGGGTATTCAGGATTTTCCATTCCATTGGTTCCTTCCATTGGTGAATCTGATAAATTTTTAACAGGTAGTTCTGCTATCCTCTTAAATACTGGGTGCAGCCCACTGTGATATGGTGATTTGTTTCTCCTTAGTTCCCCTAGTTTTTCAAGTACTTTATTCCTCATGAAAGAGATTGTTGCAAGTACTTCAAGCTGACACTTTGGTTATCCTTGGGACATTTTCAGTGTCTCTACTTTGAACCAAAGTATTATTTAAATTATCTGCTATTTTCTTAGCTGCTACAACAAGATCAGGCACATCTGCAAGGAACACGGCCACAAGAAAGCAGGATCCATCATCAAGGACCCCACCATCCAGGTCTTGCACTCTCCTCACTACTATCATGTACTCAATATTTATTGCTTATTTATTTATACTTATTTCTTTTTGTATTTGCACATTTTGTTCTTTTTCTGTTTTACACGTTGGATGTTGTCCACCCTGTTGGGTGTGGTCTTTCATTGATTATATTGTGTTTCTTGTATTTACTGTGTATGCCCACAAGAAAACGAATCTCAGGATTGGAGATGGTGACATACAGTATGTACTTTGATAATAAATTTACTTCGAACTTTGATCTGATTCCACAACATTTTGGGATTAGTCCTGATGAAGGGTCTTTGTCTGAAAAGTCAAGTGTTTTCTCTTTTCCATTGAAGCTGCCTGGCCTGCTGAGTTCCTCCAGCATTTTGTGTGTATCACTATACTACCACGCCATCCCTATCTATCAGTGTCATTGCGTTTTATGTATAAGCTGGGGCTTCATCCTCCTCCCTGCAGCTGAGCTCACACTGAGAGCTGTGCTTATGCAAACTTCTAAAAGGTTAACCAAGCTCAAGCATTAATGGAGGCTTTGTACAGGCCACCCAATACACCATGGAGTCTGATCAAGACCAATGGTGGTGTTACTTCTGTAACAGGTATCTTTGAATGGAGCAGATTGTTGAAGAGATTACTGGCTCATTGCTGTTTGTTAGCGCAGTATTTTAAAATCAGAGAGTGAATGCTTGAGTGATTACTTGCTAAAGCTTCAATGGATATTACAGGCATGTTCTCACTTAGACTCAGTAAGAGCCATGCCAGCAGCCGGTACGTACAGTAGATGATTTATGAGAATCTAACATCTCGTCTCAGTCTTCATTCCTCTCTGAATTCCTCACGACACAAAGTCATCATGAAATATTTTTCTTTTTTAGTTGTTGTAGATGTGATGTATTGCCCCCAGATTAAGTGCTCTGACTGATCTAAGCTGTGAAATGTTGTCTACACCCTCCGCTTTTCAGCCAGAAGCAAGAATTTGATCTGCTCAGTAGAATTCGCTTCACACCAGCTGAAAGAAAGACTTTGCATTCATGAAGTCCCTTTCAGCAGCTCAGGATATCCCAAAGCTCCCTTTGGCAATGGAGCACTGCTGTGTCTAAGGAACTGCTGCAGATAATTTAGAACATAGAACAGTACAGGCCCTTCAGCCCACAATGTTGTGCAGACCCTTTAACCTACTCCAAGGTCAATTTAACAATTTTCTCCCACATCGCCCTCCATTCACGTGCCTATCTTAAAGTCTCTTAAATGTCCCTAACATATCTGCCTCTATCAGCACCCCTGGCAAGGCATGCACCCAGTGTTTTTTTTTAAAAACTACCTCTGACATCTCCCCCCTATACTTTCATCCAGGCCACCTTAACATTTTGCCCTCTCCTATTAGGCTTTTCTGCCCTGGGAAAAAGTCTCCGGCTGTCCACTCCATCAATGCCTCTTATCATCTTGTACACCTCTATCAAGTCACCTCTCATCCTCCATCACTCCAAAGGGAAAAGCCCTAGTTCACTCAAGCTGTCCTCATAAGAACTGCTCTCTAATCCTGGCAGCATCCTGGTAAATCTCCTCTCATCCCCTCTAAAGCTTCCACATTCTTCATATAATGAGGCGACTGTGATTTAATGAGAGGTTTATAGAGGTACAACTTTATTCATCTCAAATTGCACTCGGCAAGATCCCACAAGCAGTAAAAAGGCAAGTCACCAGCCAGGTGGGTTGAGAAATAAACATTGTCCTGGACAGAAACATTACTATTTTTCAATTCAGGCCTTGAAACACAGGACAGGGCAAGGCAAGACTTCCCATCATTGTTCAGTTCTGATTAGAATACGTGTTCACTTCTCCGGGGTAATGGTTGGACCCGTGACTCCTGACCAGGGTCCATTGCATTCTCCAGTGAAAAGTATCTGGCCAAACATCCTCCTGATCTCTAACCGTGTCCATTGCAATAATGGAGATGCAGGAGACTAGAAATGCTGGAAGCTGGAGCAACACAAAGTGTTGGAGGAATCACTGAGTCAGGCAGCGTTTATGGAGAGCAATGGGCAGTTGCCAGTTTGAGCCCCAACCTGAAATTCCGACTGTCCATTTGCCTCCATAGATGCTGCCTGACCGTAGAGTTCCTCCAGTGCTTTGAGTTCCTACAGTGCTCCACTGTAGAATGTACAGGTACGGACAAGACGCAAGGGGGTCAGGCAAGTTGTGGCTCTTCACAGCCTCTCTCCGGGATAATCATCTCAACTTTGTAGCACCAAAAGAGCATTCCCTCACATAGCACAGTCCCTAATAGAGTGTAATGTCACAGTTATACTTCACAACCCATAGTATGTCCACTACACCCACTGAGTCACCCTTGACTCTAGATGCCTATTCCCCATAGCTTTATCCACCCAAACAATGGCTGCTATGCCATCAACTAATGGAATCTCCATAAATCCCTCTCTATTGGAAGGATTTGAGGAGAAATATTCTTACCCAATGTTTGAAGGACACAAGGCCTGAACTGTCCACACTTAAACTAGTGTTGGGGATTGGCTGACAGGAACACAATGGGCCAAACAAACTGCTTCTCATTCATATGGTTCTCTGAAAAGATGTACAAATTAAGAGCAGGATTGCCATTTAGCTTTTTGAGCCTGTAATGCCATTTATCAAAAAGATGCAGGATCTTCTATCTGAACATTTTCTCCAGCATTTGTTTTACATGTTCAAAGTTCAAGGTACAGTAAATTTATATCAAAGTAAGTACAGTGCCTATAAAAAAACATTCACTCCGCCTTGGAAATTTTCATGTTAAAACAGTATTGAACAACATTGAATCACAGGAGATTTAGTTTGGCTTTTTTGACATGATCAACAGAAAAAGGCTCACGTCAAAGTGACAACAGATCTCTACAAAGTGATCTAAATTAATTACAATATAAAACACAAAATAATTGATTGTATAATTACTCACTCCCTTCAAGTCAGTATTTAGTAGATGCACCTTTGGCAACAATTACAACCTTTAGTCTATGTGGATAGGTCTCTAACAGCTTTGCACATCTCGATGCTGAAATTTTCCCTCATTTTTTTTTCCCAAAACTGCTCAAGCTCTGTCCAAGGGCATGGACATCATGAGAGAACAGCCTTTTCAAGTCGATCCACAAATTCTCAAAGGGATTGAGGTCTGGACTCTGTCTTGTTTTTAAGCCATTCCTGTGTAGGTTTGGTTATATGCTTCAGGTTGTGGTCTTGCTGGAAAACAATTCTTCTCCCAAGTCGCAGTTCTCTTGCAGACTGCATCAGGTTTTCCTCCAGGACAGCCTGGTGTTTTGCTGCATTCATTTTACCCTCTACCTTCACAAGCCTTCCAGGACCTGCTCCAGTGAAGTATCCCCACAACATGATGTAGCCACCACCATGCTTCATGGTAGGGATGGTGTATTTTTGATGATGTGACGTGTTTGGCTTACGCCAATCATAGCATTTAGTCTAATGTCCAAAAAGCTCAATTTTGGTTTCATCAGACCATAGAACCTTCTTCCAGCTGAATTCAGAGTTTCTCATATGCCTTCTGACAAACTCTAGCTGAGATTTCATGTGAGTATTTTTTTTAACAGTGGCTTTCTCTTTGCCACTCTCCTATAAATTTCCCGTGAACCAACCAGGCAACAGTTGTCGTATGCACAGTCTCTCCCATCTCAGCTACTGAAGCTTGTAACTCCAAGGTCTCTTGGCCTCCCTCACGAGTCCCCTTCTTGCACGGTCACTTAGTTTTTCAGGACAGCCTGCTCTAAGCAGATTTCTTGATCATTGACTTAACTGCACTCCAAGGGATATTCAGAGACTTGGAAATTTTCTCGCATCCATATCCTGCCTTGTGCTTTTCAATAACCTCTTCACAGAGTTCCTTGGGGTGTTCTTTTGTCTTCATGGTGTAGTTTTTTTCCCAGGATGCAGAATCACCAGTAGTTGGACCTTCCAGATACAACTGTATCTTTACTGCAGTCAATTGAAACACCTTGTCTGCACATGGCAATCTCTATTTAGCTAATTATGTGACTTCTAAAGCCAATTGGCCGCACCGGTGATAATTTGGTGTGTCATATAAAAGGGGGTGAATACTTATGCATTTAATTATTTTGTGTTTTATGTTTGTAATTAATTTAGATCACTTTATAGAGATTTATTTTCACTTTGACCACAGAAGAGTCTTTTAAAGACCACAAGACCTTAAGATACAGAAGCAGAAGCAGGCCATTTTGGCCTATCGAGTCTGCTCCACCATTCAATCATGGGCTGATCCAATTCTTCCAATCGTTCCCACTCCCCTGCTTTCACCCTATACCCTTTGATGCCAATGACTTGGCCTCCACAGCTGCTCGTGGCAACAAATTCCACAGATTTACCATCCTCTGACTAAACTAATCTCTCTGCATCTCAGTTCTAAATGGGCATCCTTCGATCCTGAAGTCATGCCCTCTTGTCCTAGAATCCCCTACCATGGGAAATAACTTTGCCATATCTAATCTGTTCAGCCCTTTTAACTTTGGAATGTTTCTATGAGATCCCCCCTTATTCTCCTGAACTCCAGGGAATACAGCCCAAGAACTGCCAGACGTTCCTCATGCGGTAACCCTTTCATTCCTGGAATCATTCTTGTGAATCTTCTCTGAACCCTCTCCAATGTCAGTATATCCTTTCTAAAATAAGGAGCCCAAAACTGTGCACAATACTCCAAGTGTGGTCTCACGAGCGCCTTATAAAGCCTCAACATCACATCCTTGCTCTTATATTCCATACCTCTAGAAATGAATGCCAACATTGCATTCCCCTTCTTCACAACTGACTCAGCCTGGAGGTTAACCTTTCGGGTATCTTACACAAGGACTCCCAAATCCCTTTGCATTTCTGCATTTTGTATTCTCTCCCCATCTAAATAATAATCTGCCTGTTTATTTCTTCCTCCAAAGTGCACGACCATACACTTTCCAACTTCTGAAGGAAGTAGCTGGAGAGATTGCGGAGGCATTAATGATCTTTCAAGAACTGATAGATTCTGCCATTGTACTGGATGACTGGAAAATTGCAAATGTTACTCTGCTATTTAAGAAGGGTGGGAGGCAGCAGAAAGGAAACTATAGACCTGTTAGCCTGACATCAGTGGTTGGGAAGTTGTTGAAATTAATTGTTAGGTATGAGATTATGGAATACCTGGAGGCACATGACAAGGTAGGTCAAAGCCAGCATGGTTTCCTGAAAGGAAAATCCTGCCTGACTAACCTACTTCAATTCTTCGACAAGCAGGGTAGACAAAGGAGATGCAGTAGATGGGGTGTACTTGGATTTTCAGAAGGCCTTTGACATGGTGCTGCACATGAGGCTGCTTAGCAAGATAAGAGTCCGTGGAATTACAGGGGAGTTACTAGCATGACTGGAGCATTTATTGATAATCAGAAAATAGAGAGTGGGAATAAAGGAATCCTATTCTGGCTGGCTGCCAGTTACCAGTGGAGTTCCACAGGGTTTGGTGTTGGGACTGCTACTTTTTACGATGTATGTTAATGATTTGGACTACGTTATTAATGGATTTGTGGCTAAATTTGCTGATGACACAAAGATAGGTGGCAGAGCAGGTAGTGTTGAGGAAATGGAGAGCCTACAGTGATAGGGGACCCTATAGTTAGGGGGTCAGACAGCTGATTCTGTGGACACAGGAAAAAAACACGAATGGTAGTTTGCCTCCCAGATGCCAGGGTCTGAGATGTTTCTGATCGTGTCCATGATATCCTGAAGTGGGAAGATGAACAGCCAGAGGTCATGGTACATATTGGTACCAGTGACATAGGTAGGAAAAGGAAGAAGGTCCTGAAAGCAGACTGCAGGGAGTTAGGAAAGAAGCTGAGAAGCAGGACCACAAGGGTAATAATCTCGGGATTACTGCCTCTGCCATGTGACACTGAATATAGGAATAGAGTGAGGTGGAGGATAAATGCGTGGCTCAGAGATTAGCGCAAGTGACAGGGATTCATATTTCTGGATCAATGGGACTTCTTTTGGGGCAGGCGTGACCTGTACAATAAGGATGGGTTGCACTTGAATCCCAGGGGGACCAATATCCTGCAGGGAGGTATAAGGCTTGTTGGGAGAACTTAAGCTAGAATTGCTGGGGTGGTGTGGGAACTGAACTGAAGAGATGGAGGAAGGGGCAGTTGGCTCACAAATCAAAAAAGCTTGGAGACAGTGTGAGAGGGAGGATAAACAGGTGATAGAGAAAGGACGTGCTCAGACCAATGGTTTGAGATGTGTCTATTTTAATGCAAGGAGTATTATGAACAAAGCAGATGAGCTTAGAACATGGATCAGTACTTGGAGCTATGATGTTGTGGCCATTACAGAGACTTGAATGGCTCAGGGGCAGGAATGGCTACTTAGAGTGCCAGGCTTTAGATAGTTCAGAAAGGACAGGGAGGGGGGCAAAAGAGGTGGGGGTCTGGCACTGCTGATCAGGGATAGTGTCACGGCTGCAGAAAAGGAGGAAATCAAGGAGAGATTGTCTGCTGAGTCTCTGGGTGGAAGTTAGAAACAAGAAGGGGTCAATAACTCTACTGGGTGTTTTTTATAGACCATCCAATAATAACAGTGACATCGAGGAGCAGATAGAGTGACAGATTCTGGAAAGGTGTATTAATAACAGGGTTGTTGTGATGGGGGATTTTAATTTCCCCAATATTGATTTGCATCTCCCTAGAGCAAGGGGTTTAGATGGGGTAGAGTTTGTTAGGTGTGTTCAGGAAGGTTTCCTGACACAATATGTAGATAAGTCTACAAGAGGAGAGGCTGTACTTGATCTGGTATTGGGAAATGAACCTAGTTAGGTGTCCAGTCTCTCAGTGGGAGAGCATTTTGGAGATAGTGATCACAATTCTGTCTCCTTTACCATAGCATTGGAGAAGGATAGGAACAGACAAGTTAGGAAAATGTTTAATTGGAATAAGGGAAAATATGAAGCTATCAGGCATGAACTTGGAAGTATAAATTGGGAACTGATGTTCTCAGGGAAATGTACGACAGAAATGTGGCAAATGTTGAGGGGAAATTGGCGTGGCATTCTGCATGTTCCAATGAGACAGGGAAAGGATGGTAGGGTACAGGAACCCATGATATACAAAGGCTGTTGAAAATCCAGTTAAGAAGAAAAGAAAAGCTTACAAAAGGTTCAAGAAATTAGGTAATGATAGAGATCAAGAAAATTATTAGGCTAGCAAGAAGCAGCTTAAGAAGGAAATTAGGGGAGCCAGAAGGGCCATGAGAAAGCCTTGGCAAGCAGGATTAAGGAAAACCCCAAGGCATTCTACAAGTATGTGAAGAGCAAGAGGATAAGATGTGAGAGAACAGGTCCAATCAAGTGTGACAGTGGAAAAGTGTGCATGGAACTGGAGGGGATAGCAGAGGTACTTTATGAATACTTAGCTTCAGTATTCACTATAGAAAGGGATCTTGGCGATTGTAGGGATGACTTGCAGTGGACTGAAAAGTTTGAGTATGTAAATATTAAGGAAGAGGATGTGCTGGAGCTTTTGGAAAACATCAAGTTGGGTAAGTCACCAGGACCAGACAAGATGTATCCTGGGCTACTGTAGGAGGTGAGGGAGGAGATTACTGAGCCTCTGGCAATGATCTTTGCATCATCAGTGGGGATAGGAGAGCTTTGCAGAAGTTGTTTCCTTATTCAAGAAAGGGAGTAGAGATAGTTCAGGAAATTATAGACCAGTGAGTCTTACTTCAGTGGTTGGTAAGTTGATGGAGAAGATCCTGAGAAGCAGGATTTATGAAAATTTGGAGAGGCATAATATGATTAGGAATAGTCAGCATGGTTTTGTCAAAGGCAGGACGTGCCTTGGGAACCTGACTGAATTTTTTGAGGATGTGACTAAACATGTTGATGAATGTAAAACAGTAGATGTAGTGTATATGGATTTCAGCAAGGCATTTGACAAGATACCCCATGCAAGGGTTTTTTAGAAAGTAAGGAGGCATGAGATCCAAAGGGATTTTGCTTTATGAATCTAGCATTGGCTTGCCTCCAGAAGCAAAGAGTGATTGTAGATGGGTCATATTGTGCATGTAGGTCAGTGACATGGTGTGTCTCAGAGATCTGTTCTGGGACCCCCTACTCTTTATTATGTTTATAAATGACCTGGGTGAGGAAGTGGAGGGATGGGTTAGTAAGTTTGCTGATGACACAAAGGTTGGAGATGTTGTGGATGGTGTGGAGGGCTGTCAGAGGTTACAGTGGGACATTGATAGGATGCAAAACTGGGCTGAGAAGTGGCAGATGGTGTTCAACCCAGATAAGAGTGAAGTGGTTCATTTTGGTAGGTCAGCTATGATGCCAGAATGTAGTATTAATGGTAAGATTCCTGGCAGTGTGGAGGATATCAGAGGGATCATGGGGTCCAAATCCATAGGACACTCAAAGCAGTGTGCAGGTTGACTCTGTGGTTAAGAAGGGGTGCGGTGTATTGGCCTTCATCAATCGTGGAATTGAATTTAGGAGTTGTGAGGTAATGTTGCAGCTATATAGGACCCTGGTCAGACCCCACTTGGAGTACTGTGCTCAGTTCTGGTCGCCTCACCACAGGAAAGATGTGGAAGCTATAGAAAGGGTGCAGAGGAGATTTACAAGGATGTTGCCTGGATTGGGGAGCATGTGCCTTATGAGAATAGGTTGAATGAACTTGGATTTTTCTCTTTGGAGCAATGGAGGATGAGAGGTGACCTGATAGAGGTGTACAAGATAATGAGAGCCATTGATTGTGTGGATAGTCAGGGGCTTTTTCCCAGGGCTGAAATGGCTAACCCAAGAGGGCAGAGTTTTAAGGTTCTTGGAAGTAGGTACAGAGAAGATGTCAGGGGTAAGTTTTTTACTCAGGGTGGTGAGCATGTGGAATGGGCTGCTGGCAACGGTGGTGGATACGATAGGGTCTTTTAAGAGACTCTTGGATAGGTACATGGAGCTTAGAAAAATAGAGGACTATGGGTAAGCCTAGGTAAATCCTAAACTAAATACATGTTCAGCACAGCATTGTTGGCTGAAGGGCCTGTATTGTGCTGTAGGTTTTCTATGTTTCTATGACTAATACAAGAGGATATAATTTTTAATTATGAGATTCTGCAGATGTTGGAAATCCAGAGCAATGCACACAAAATGCTGGAGGAACTCAGCAGGTCAGGAAGCATCCAAGGAGGGGAACAAGCAATCAACATTTTGGGCCAAGTCCCTTCATCAAGTCTAATTTGAAGGTGGTTGTAGGTTAATATCTGGGAATGTCAGAGTTAGGTTTTTTTTACACTGCAAGTCCAAGGCTAGATTCCAGGCCAGCTCACTCTCTCACTCTCACCTCTTCTTCCTCCACAGATCCTGTTTGACCTGCTGAGCAATCCAGCAAGGTTTTCAATTTTCCATGAAGACACCTCTAGCTGCTCAATCAGAAAAATAATAGGAACAAACTTTAAAACATTCTCATTATGGGTGGTTGAAAAGCCATATGGGGTGTTGAGCTTCAGTAGGAATTCAAGGGCCACGAGGTAATGTTGCAACTCCTTAAAAGCTTTGTAGATGTTGTGTTCGGTTCCGGTTGCCTCTTTATAGGAAGGATGTGGAAGCTTTAGAGATGGTGCAGAGGAGATTTACCAGGATGCCACCTAGATTGGAGAACATGTCTTATGAAGAAAGATTGAGTAAACTAGGGCTTTTCTCTTCAGAGCAAAAGAGTATGAGAGGCAACTTCCAATACCTTCAGTTACACACAGTGTAGTGTCAAATAACACTGTTATTTTAATCTCAAATTATCTATTTTGTGCTTGTATAGTTAGCCAGCATACTCTTGTGAAATTCAACTCAAAAGGACTTGTATAACAGTTCGAGTGTTGTGAACGTTTTGTACCCAAGCTAAAAGATCTACTCCCTTTAGTTGGTTAATACCAACCTGTTAACAAAGAGTGGTGAGAAGGAGAGAAAATTGTAACACGATTTTCCATCCCTCTCCTTACACCTTCCTTATCATGACACTTGGTAATTTATCCAAAGTTAACTTTGAATCCAGGCCTATTTGTAGCCCAAGGAGATGTTGGAACTTGTCTTGTGCTGATTGATGTCCTTTCCAGCTTCACTCTAATTACAGCACCAGGCATGGTGATTGTTCCTGGCTTACCCAGCCCCACGGCAGCAGTGCAATGCATGGGGGAAGGAGGGAGGGGTGATGGGTGTGTAGGAGGAGGGAAGTGAAGGCTGGTGAGTGAGAGGTGGGGAGTAATGTGCTGATGATTGTAGGTAGGAGGTGGAGAATGAGGGAAGGGGAGTGAGTAGTGGTGGGTGAGGGAGGAGGGGAGTGAAGGGTGGTGGGTGAGGGAGGTTGGAAGTGATAGGGTGCTGATGGGAGTGGGAGGAAGTGAGGAGGTAGTGAGGGCAACTGAACCTGCATACTCTGGTTCCACTGGCAGCTTATTCCACACTTCCACCCTCTGAATGAAGAACCTCCCCCTCTGGTTCCCCTCAAATAATTCTCTGTTCTTCCTCAACCTGAAACTTAATGTGTGTTGCTCAGCATTTGCAGAATATCTTGCGTTTGGGACTAACTTGTGGATATGTTTTGAGTGTTACCATGTTCAGCCTCTGCAGCTTGCAAAAGCAGTCGGCCTCGGTCCCTGAGGGTTTCACTTAATCCCTAGAGGTTCGAAGGAAGATGCTGTGAGAGGGAGAGCCCATTCACCGGCATTGTCCTGAAGGACAGGGAGCAGACGTGGCAACTGCAACAGGCTGTTCTGTGGCAGACAGACAGACAGAGCTGGGGATGAAGGTCAAAGGCAGCTCCTTACTGCCATTTTTCACTTGCCGGCAACCTCCAGGCTTCTGTCTGCTCAGGACTGAGCAAGATAAGACAGGATGGAAGGAGAAGATTTAGATCATAAAGGAATTGCAGGCAGCTGTCAGGTGAGATATCGTACGTTGGAATGTGAGGGGCTGTGGCTGTGTGAATCCGATTGTTCCTGTCCATATTTTTCATGCGTTACTGTGTGGACTTATAAAGGCCCCATTCATCTCTTCACTGTCACTTTCTCCTCCTGTCATGGCCTCCCCCGAGATCATCTCCAGACCTGCTCCATGTGCCCAGTTCAGTTACTGCCCCCAAGGCACAGTTCTGCTTTCACTAACTCTGACAAGTCAGAGAGAACCTGCAGCTGTCTGTCTCCCCGCATCATCAATCTGCACTCTGTTCGTGTTGATGTACACATGCACAGCATGTGTACAATTCTATAGTAGCTTGTACACACGTGACACACTTGACATGCAGTACAAGTTCATCAAACAACGTTACTGAAATTATCACATGCTGCATCTGAATAAGACACACAAAATACGGGAGCAACTCAGACGGTCAGGCAGCATCTGTGGGGAAAAAGCACAGTTGATGTTTTGGGCTGAAAAACCCATCGGCAGGACTGAAGAGAAAAAGATGAGGGGTGGATTTAAAAGGTGGGGAGAAGGGAGAGAGACCCACCAGGTGATAGGTGAAACTTGGAGAGGGAGGGGCGAAATAAGCTGGGAAGTTGATTAGTAAAAGAGATACAGGACTGGAGATGGAGGAGTCTGATAGAAGATGACAGAAGGCCATGGAAGAAAGAAAAAGGGGGAAGAAGGTCCCGAGGGAGATGCTGGGCAGTGTTCGGTGCCCCCGGTGTGGCCTCCTGTCCATCGGTGAGATCTGATACAGACCGGGAGACCATCTACGCTCCGTCTGCCAGAACAAGCGGGAACTCCCAGTTGCCATCCACCCAACTCCACCTCCCATTCCCACTCCAACACACCTATCCTTGGCCCCCTCCACCATCGCAAAGAGGCCATGGCCAGCTCAGAGGAACAACACCCCACACTCTGCCTGGGCAGCCCCCACCCAATGGCATGAACGCCCCACCGCCACTGCCCCCCTTAGAGCAGTTCAGCACAGTACAGACCCTTTGGCCCGTACTCAAAAATCCACACAGCCCTTCATTCCTGCGGCCCAAAAAATTGACTGTTTATTACTCTCCATAGATGCTGCTTGACCTGCTGAGATCCTGCAGCATTTTGTGAGTGTTACTCTGGATTTCCAATATCTGGAGAATCTCTTTTCTGTATGATTTGCTCCTCCATGTTTTCTTTCATTCATGTGCCCAGTTAAGAGTCACTTAAATGTCCTGAATCTATCTTTCTTTACCACCAACCCCCACAGGGGATTCCACACATTTACCCCTCTCTGTGTGAATAAAAAGCATACCTCTGACATCCCCCTGTACTTTCCTCCAATCACTGTAAAATTATACCCCCTTGTATTAGCCACTTCTGCCCTGGGGAAAAATGCACTGGCTGTCCATTTAATCTATACATCTTATCATCTCATACACCTCTATCAAGTCACCTTCCACCTTCCTTCACTCCAAAGAGATAAGCCCCAGCTCACTCAACCTCTCCTCACAAGACATGCCCTTTAGTCCAGCTGGCATCCTGGTAAACTCCTCTGTAGCCTCTCTAAAGCTTCCACATCCTTTCTATAATGAGGCAACCAGAACTGAACACAGTAACCTAAGTTTTGACAAATTAAGAGCTGGAACTACAGTGATACATAACGGTATTCAGGGCTCTGGGGAAAGAGAAGGGGGAGTGGGATTGATTGGAGAGCTTCTACACGCTGTCAGCTCCACCCCCAGAAGTAGTTTTCACCAAAATAAAAAGAGAATCCATGTGAGGATGTTGGGGAGCAAGTTCTCTGATGCCTGCCTGTCCCTTCACAGTTCATTGATTTGGCTCTCCAACAGCTTCCTATTAATAGCCCCTGTGAGGTGTGTTGTCCTAGTCCAGTCAAGGTGGCCATTTGCGGATATAAATGGCAGCCATTCGAAGGTCCTGCTTGTTTTTTTTAATATATTTATTTGTAACTTATAGTAGTTTTATGTATTGTGCAGTACTGCTGCTGCAAAACACCAAATTTCATGACACAGAACAAAGAACATAGAACATTTCAGCACAATACAGGCCCTTCAGCCCACAATGTTGTGCAGACCTGTTAACCTGCTCTACGGTCACGTGATAACACACTCCTATCTAGTCAGAATGCACAGAAGTATGAGTGGTGCCAATTTGTCTTGGAAATTCCCCATTGGAGTCAGTGTGCTCCTTCTCCAGCAGGTGATTGGCTCAAGTAGAACCCTCAACTGCCCACAGCCTTGGCCCAAGAATTGCCACTTTGGCCAGGCTCAGGAGCAGAGAATCAGGAGATCCACCGACCAACCCACCCTTGCCTCCCTGCACCAGCTGACTGAAGGTGAGGGGTGTCAAGCTGAAGTGCGGCCCATACCTGGGGAACAGCCCCTCAGTTACTCAGGCTGCACCTTCTCGTGCTCGATTACACCAACTCCCCCTAGCTGCAGAAATGACAGGCAGGGGTGGGGAGTCCATAAACCGATCAAAGTATCTTGCACAGTAATGCTCTGTGCAACATTTGGCACCCCAGATCCCCAATGTGAATGGAGTCCTCCACCGGGCACTCTCCTCATTGCCAGTGGTAAGACAGACAAGGCCAAAAATGTGTACAGTGTCCAGGAGGACACCCATATAAAACTGCCTCACCCATCACAAAATGGGCAAGTAGCTCCTGTTGTGCGGGGCTGGCTCCCAGGTGAGATTTCAGGCCTTTGGTCGGATGAATAGCTCTGACTGAGCAGGGGTCAGTCAGTTACCCCTGACTACCCCTAACTGGCCACTGTGACAGAATGGGGTTCCATAGAAAGCTTCTTATCTGGATGCACGATGACTGCAAGAAACTGCACAGAATTGTCACAGGAACCAGCCACCCCTCTAAAGACTCTATCTATACTTTCCACTGCCTCAGTAAAGCAGCCGTTGTAATCAAAGACCGCCACCCCCCCCCCCCCCCCCCCAACCATCCCAGGCATTCTGTCTTCTCCCCTCTCCCATCAGACAGAAAATACAAAAGCCTGAAAGCACACACCACCAGGCTGAAGGACAACTTTTATCCCACTATTATCAGACTCTTTAATGATATGACAGGATAGACTCATGACCTCACAGTCCACCTCGTTATGATTTACTCTTTATTGTTTACCTGCACTGCTCTTTCTCAGTAGCTTTTATGTTTTATTCTGCATTCTGTTATTGTCTTGCCCTCTTCTAGCTCAAAACCCGGTGTAATGGTTTGTATAAACAGAATGCAAGACAAGCTTTTCACTGTATCCTGAAAAGTTAAAGATTAGCTTTGTCACATATACATCAAAACATAAAGTCTGGCACATGGACGATAGAAAAATGGAGGGCTTTGGAGGAGGGAAAAGGTTCGATTGATTTTAGAGTAGGTTAAAATATCAGCACAACATTGTGGGCTGAAAACCCTTATTGTGTTGTAGTGTTCTGTGTTCCATGAAGAGCATCAATGACCAACAGTCCAAGAATGCGCTGCAGGCACCACGATTCCTCTGCCAACATTTATTAATCCTAATTTGCATGTACTTTTGGAATGTGGGAGGAAACGAGTACATGAAAGAACCCCATGCGGTTGTGGGAAGAACGAATTGAAGCCTCTGTTGGAAGTTGTAAAACTCTGTTACAATGCAGCCTTCATGTGACAACAATAAACCAATATCAGAATTTCCTTCACAGCCACTGCACCATTTTCTGCTGTCTCTGATGTGGACTAACTGGATTCTAACAACTTGCACTTGTACCTCAATCACACCTGGTTTACTTGCTTTGACTGTCTTCTTAGTAAGCTTTGACTCAGAGAAAGGTTGTACAAAGTGCCTGCTCTGTTTGGTTAGCACACTTTTTAACACTTGCTATGTCACCATTCCCACAGAGGTGAGAAGCCACTTACTGCTTAGCTCTGCTCTCCTTTCTTCTCGGTGGTCATATTCCTGGCTTTTACATTTGTGAAACTTCCCTTTCATGTTTTCCAGAACAGATAATGTATTTGATTTTGTTCAGATGATCTTACAGCAGCAAAATGAGCGATTATTAGAGTGGGTGGGCAGCTCCTCACCCACCATGATTCACATGGGGCAGGTAGAGGGGTGGGTGTTGGGAAGAACAGATTTGTCACAAACTTGCCATAATGCTGCATTAAAAAACGTAAAAACAACTGCCTTTTGATCACAGATACATTTATCATTACGTATTGGATTCAGTGATGTTGATCCCAGAGTTCTTCAGAAGTTGTCAATCTTGGTGCTTGTGGTTGGTTTATTAACTTTTATTGACCCACTTTCAAGGACTCTTTATGTTCTCAGTATTGTTTTATTTATTTGGACAATTTGTTTTCTTTTCAACTTTTGTTATTTGTCATATTTTGTGTATGTATGAATTGTTTTGTATTTCTTTATCTTCCTGTAAATGCACCGTCTGAGATATTTATCAGGAGCGCTGCGTAACAGGGTCCTTAGCATTGTCAATAATCACTCCCATCCGTCCAACCATCTCTTTGACCCCCCACCATCAGGCAGGCAATAGTACAAGAACTGTTAGGATGGGGGGGGAACAGCTTCTTCCCCAGGCTGCAGACTACTGAACTCCCTGCCACCCCCAAGTCTCATCACTAATGAAGCTCCAGTAGTATTATACTTTCTAACTTGTGTTGTAAATGCACCTTATTATTTGTTAATTTATTTCTGGTAATATTGCTTTCTGTGTTATGTGTAAGTTACATGTTCTATGTTGGTCCAGAGTAACATTGTTTCGTTTGACAGTACACATGTACGCCATTGAATGTGTTACGTACTCGTGACACATGACAGTGGAGCCCTTGTCATGTGACTGGGGTTGAAGCTGTACTGGACTTGAGGTGATGGTCTTGTGATGGTGGAATGACGTCATTTTCCCGCCAGTAGAGATCATGTGACGGGTTTTTTTTACAGGTTATAAAAGGTAGACCCCACCCTGTGAGGAGGGGCAGTTCGTGGCTGGATTTGCCAAGTTGACTTCATGCCACTGCGTGTTTGAAGTGATGACGCAGTTTAGTTGAAGGATGAAGTTTTTATTTAATGTCTAAAGTTTAAAAAGGTCATTGCCAGCAGGTTCTTTATGATTCTGTTAGTTTGAGAATTAGAGGAGAGTGAAGATTCAAAGTTGGAAGTTAAAGATCGAGGAGAATCGCTTTCTACGGTGAAACGGGGGCGACCTTTGCTTGTTCCTTATTTGGAAGGATTTCGTTGACTATCTTCGTGTTAATCCCTAGGTTTACCTAGAAAGGATTGAAGGTAGTGGAGAAGGAAAGGTCAGTGCCTTTAAGCCGTTCTGTTTCGTAAATTCTTCGTGGGAAGTTCGACGTCGGGGATCGAAGCAAGCGACGTGAAAGAGAACCTAAATCGTCCTGTAAAGTCTCTCCTTTTAAATGGACTGTGAGCATATCGAACTTTTGGCAATACCACTTTAAAGAACTGTTTTGGAATATCACTTTACGAACTGTTTGAACAGCCGCTCAGCAGCTGTTTCCGGTTACGGTAGTGTTTGTTTACTTTTGGGGGGTTTGTTTTCTGTGTTTAATAAACGTGTTGTTTGTTATAAGAAACCCTTGCCGAACTCATATATTTATTGTTGCCTGAATACGTAACAAATGCCTGTGGGAAAATGAATCACAGGGTATTATATTGGTGACACATGCATACTTTGATAATAAATTTGACTATGACTTCTTTGCCTATAAACATGAGGTGTTCGTGGCAGCGTAAATCAAGGCTGTCCTTGTCGTTCACAGATTGTCCCCATCAGAGAAGATACTGTTGGATCCTGGCAGTTTTCTGATCCAAATGTTCTTTGGAAGTCAAAAATAAACTGCTGTAACCACCAAGTTTTAAGTGTTATAAAAACAAAAAAGATGAGGAACAAATAAATCATGGTGATATATAAAAAAAAATAGCTTTTGACATCAGTGGTGGGTAAATTAATGGAAAGTATTCTTAGAGATAGTATTAATAATTATCTGGATAGACAGGATCTGATTAGGAGTAGCCAGCATGGATTTGTGCGTGGAAGGTCATGTTTGACAAACCTTATTGAATTTTTTGAAGAAGTTACGAGGAATGTTGACAAGGGTAAGGCAGTGGATGTAGTCTATATGGACTTCAGCAAAGCCTTTGACAAAGTTCCACATGGAAGGTTAGTTAAGAAGGTTCAGTCGTTAGGTATTAATGCTGGAGTAATAAAATGGATTCAACAGTGGCTAGATGGGAGATGCCAGAGAGTAGTGGTGGATAATTGTTTATCGGGATGGAGGCCGGTGACTAGCGGGGTGCCTCAGGGATCTGTTTTGGGCCCAATGTTGTTTGTAATATACATAAATGATCTGGATGATGGGGTGGTAAATGGATTAGTAAGTATGCCGATGATACTAAGGTAGGAGGTGTTGTGGATAATGAGGTGGGTTTTCAAAGCTTGCAGGGAGATTTATGCCGGTTAGAAGAATGGGCTGAACGTTGGCAGATGGAGTTTAATGCTGAGAAGTGTGAGGTTTTACATTTTGGCAGGAATAATCCAAATAGAACATACAGGTTAAATGGTAGGGCATTGAGGAATGCAGAGGAACAGAGAGATCTAGGAATAACAGTGCATAGTTCCCTGAAGGTGAAGTCTCATGTAGATAGAGTGATGAAGAAGGCTTTTGGAACACTGGCCTTTATAAATCAAAGCATTGAGTACAGAAGTTGGGATGTAATGTTAAAATTGTACAAGGCATTGGTAAGGCCAAATTTGGAATATTGTGTGCAGTTCTGGTCACCGAATTATAGGAAAGCTATCAATAAATTAGAGAGAGTGCAGAGACGATTTACTAGGATGTTACCTGGGTTTCAGCACTTAAGTTACAGAGAAAGGTTGAACAAGTTAGGTCTATTCATTGGAGCGTAGAAGGTTGAGGGGGGATTTGATCGAGGTATTTAAAATTTTGAGAGGGATAGATAGAGTTGACGTGAATAGGCTGTTTCCATTGAGAGTAGGGGAGATTCAAACGAGAGGACATGATTTGAGAGTTAGGGGGCAGAAGTTTAAGGGAAACACGAGGGGGTATTTCTTTACTCAGAGAGTGATAGCTGTGTGGAATGAGCTTCCTGTAGAAGTAGTAGAGGCCAGTTCAGTTGTGTCATTTAAGGTAAAATTGGATAGGTATATGGACAGGAAAGGAGTGAAGGGTTATGGGCTGAGTGCGGGTAGTTGGGACTAGGTGAGATTAAGAGTTCAGCATGGACTAGGAGGGCCGAGATGGCCTGTTTCCGTGCTGTGATTGTTATATGGTTATAAAAGAAGAGAACAGCATTCCAGTGATAACAATTAACCCATAAAACAGCCAGATTCAAGTGGTATGGCACCCACTGCAAAAAAACTGAATCGGCCTTACTACAATTACTAGAAAATGTATTGAACAATGACACTTTCAGTATATACTGTAGGTAATTATATAAAATTATTAGCAAACATAGGAAGGTTAAACTACAAGAAAAATACTAATAAAAATAAAATTCTACACCCTAATCTAATGTGATGCTATTGCCACATTACAAATTTCTGTTCAATGTACAATAATACTCCAATAATCCTGTACAACTGGGGCTTGCAGTTTTCTGGACTGTACTCCGAAGTTCTTTTGGCTGGAGGCTGAAGGCAGCCTCCTGTACTAGGGTTAGAGGACTGCGCGTGTGTCTTGGCAGAGAGGAACAGGGCTTGTTTTGCTCTTGTTGTTTGGTATGTTCTGTTTTGGTATGCTCTGCGTTGTCCTGTTGATCAGGGGTGCAGTGTTGCTGGAGCTCACCGGAGCAGCACTCCAGCACCTCTGTAAAAAAAAAGTCAAAATAAACAAGCGGGGAGTTTAACAGTGGCTGCATATTAAATAGAGGGAATTTTACAGAAGCGAGGGTTGGGGAAAGGGGGTGATGGCTGGTGTGGAAAATACCACATAACATTAGGATATTTGATCGTTTTTTGTGAAATCCTGGAGCTGTAACCGTTTTGTGAAATTCCTCCTCGCTCGACCCGTTGTCCCAGCATACCCTGCTGTAGCCTTCCACCATTTCACAGATCTTCGGTCTCTCTCCAGCACTCATTATTTGAGCATTGTTTGCAGAGAAAATAAAAATCTTAGATCTTCTGAAAAGTGGCATGTCGCTTGCCAAAGTGGGCCATAAGGCTGGTAAGGACCAATCGAGCTTTCACACAATAAAGCAGAAAGAAGCTGAAATTCGTGGAAATGTTCGTGCTACCCCTACAACAGCAAAAATGGTCTCTCTGGTTCATGATAAAGTGCTTGCAAAGACTGAGAAAGCATTGTGTGTGGCTAAAGGACATGTCACAGAAGCATATCGCTGTTGATGGCAAAATTATGCGTGAAAAAGCACTTAGCCTCTCTGAGCACCACTGTGAGGGGATTGAGGAGATCGAGAGGAAGGGGTTTAAGGCTAGTAAGGGATGGCTGGCTAGCTAGGTAAAGTGCTACAGCCTCAAGAACTTAAAGATCACGGGAGAATTGACATGGCAGATGTACCAAATATCCTATCATGGAGCCGATCAAAGTACACGCTTGAAGTCTCTCAGAAAAAATTGTTGATCACAAACTATCAAAAGCTCGCACTGCTGCTCTAAGTGTTGAAAATATAGCTAGTGAAGATGCTCTTGGAAAATTATGTGACACCACGAATGCTTCACATCTAAAGGCAACTTGTTCAATTTTTCATTCTGCTTATTATTTAGTTAAGAATGACAGACCATACTCTGATCACTTTGACTTATTGGAACTTCAGAAACAAATGGTGTTGACATTGGAACTGGACTGCATTCCTGCGCTAGTGCTACAGAGATAATTAATCACATAGCCATTAATATGAAAAAGAAAATGCTTTCATATCAAGCAGATAAATGGCAAATTTTCTGTTCTCATTGATGAATCAAAAAGCCTGAGCATTAGGACCGCTCTAATAGTTTATTTGAAATGTGGAAGGTGATCCCTATTTTGTTTTTAGATCTAATTGAACTGCCTGATCAGAAAGGTGCAACTATTGCTAAGCATCTATTGAACTGTCTCAATAACCATGGGTTTGATGACTCTTATTTGAAACAGAACCTTGTAGCATTTGCTAGTGATGGGGAAAGCGGAATGCT
Organism: Hypanus sabinus; assembly: GCF_030144855.1. Classification (NCBI taxonomy): domain Eukaryota; kingdom Metazoa; phylum Chordata; class Chondrichthyes; order Myliobatiformes; family Dasyatidae; genus Hypanus; species Hypanus sabinus. The sequence goes on along the minus strand of NC_082715.1, from coordinate 80,404,954 downwards.
TGGTGTCAAATCTGGTGTCGCTACAATTCTCAAGGAACATTACCCTGATGTGTTAATTTGGCACTGTCTTAATCACAGATTAGAACTTGATTAATTCACTGAGAGAAGTTCATGGAATAAATCATTTTCAATCATTTATGGACAAATTGTACTCTGTTACTACAGTAGATCACCTCTAAATCAAAAGGAACTGTCTGAATGTGCCTCTCAACTAGAACAATAAATTTCCAGAATAGGCCGTGTTCTGGGCACCAGGTGTGTAGCTAGCTCATTTCAAACAGTTTCAGCAGTGTGGCAAAATTATGAAGCACTGTGTTTTCATTTTGAAAAAGCAATGAAGGATGAAACATGATATGGGAGTGACAGAAAAACCTGTGAAGGTTTGTTGAAAGGACTCTCTTCAGAACAGTTTCTATTGGACTTAGCTGTAATGTATGACATGTTGCATGAACTTGGTTTACTGTTAGAGTGTTTACAGAAACACACTACTACGATTTATTATGCAGAAGATCACTGCATGGACTGAAAGAGCAACCTGGTGCAAAAACTCTAGAAGCTCAAGAGGCAGTTGAATAGGGGAAGTTTGGAGAGATTACCTTAACAAGCAACAATAAAATTGTCTCCATCAATTATCTACAGTTTCTTACTAGTCTTATAAACAGTTTGCAGCACCATATGTTCACGGCAACATCCTTGAAAGGTTCTCAAACTTCTAAACCTCGAAGTATGTATAAATCCCTGCTAAATGAAATGTGGGTCCTTGATAAAGATAACTGGCCTGCTGAAATACTGCCTAATTATGGAGAAGCTGCAATATCGTCTCTCTGTTAGAGGTTTAAGCTTTCTTCCTCCTCTGTAATAAATGCCTTCAGAGATCATGTGGAAGATTGTGGCCGTCGCATCCCCCAAGATTTACGCCCATTACTGAGCTGTTCACAAGTTATTCCTATTAGTACTGCTGAGTGTGAGAGAGGATTCAGTCACATGAACTTGATAATAACAACAATACGCTCAAGAATTCTCATAAATCATGTATCAGCACTTATGTTTGTTAAAATACACGGACCTCCCCTAGTTCAGTGGAATCCTGAGCCGTATGTCACATCATGGCTGCGGTATCACAGATCAGCAGATGAAACCAGGACTAGAGTTGCTTCAGACCCCCGAACACTTATTACACCTGACCCTTTGTGGAAATTATTGTGAAACCTCTCATTGGTGACATTTGGTGAGTGGGTAATTTCTTTTAAATTGGTAAAATACGTGATTACTTTCTTTTTCTTTACTTGATTATATTTTATGATAATTAGTGAGTGCAACTGTGCAATACTTTGTTATATAGTTAAATTAAGTATTATATGTTTTATTGTACCAGTTATACACCAAAATGTAATGACAGGCGATAATCTTGTTAATGTCTTAACTGTCACTATATTTCTGTGGAGCTTTGGAATTCATATATTTCTTTCATCTTGGTTTAGTGCTTGACGTTATAAGAAGCCCTATTCAGATATCTATGCCACACCCAATTTGTGTGCCTGCTCATTACATGAATGGGGCAAGGAAATTGTCCAGTACATGAAATGAGCAGGTACACAAGTTGGGTGTGACATATATATTGAGAGCATATAAGAAATGGCAAGCATTTTGTCAGCTCTGGCACCTGAAAGATTAGCACTGCGCCCCTGGGGCCCACTATGTTGGGACCAGAATGTGTGGTGACACCTCCAGCCTGTCCCCAGCACAGCCTTGGGTGTTGTATGCATGATAAATAAATCTGAATCTTTTAATTCATTTTTTTTAAAAAAATTGCTTAGTAACTAACATTTCAACAAACCTGGTAATTTTCAAGGGAATAGGATTGATAAGAGAAGGTTAGATTAAAGGGTGTGATTCCAGAGAGAGGAAGGAAGAACAGGAAATGGGACTCTGGAAACTGGAAGATGACCCCTGGCGGTTAGATGGGGAAAGCACTGAACATCACCTGGTGAGCCACTGGGAATTCAAAGTAAATTTATTATCAAGATGTCTATATGCTACCCTGAGATTAATTTTCTTGCAGATGTTCACAGTAAAACAAAGAAATACAATAGAATCAATGAAAAACCACACACAGAGACTGATAAACAACCAATATGCAAGAGAAGACACTGTGCAAATACAAAGAACAAATATTGTAATAATAAATAAATAACCCTGTGGACATGAATCGTACAGTCTTTGAAAATGAGTCCATAGGTTGCAGAATCAGTTCAGCGTTGAGGTGAGTGAAGATATCCATGCTGATTCAGGAGCCTGATAGATGTAGGATAATAATTGTTCCCAAACCTGGTGGTGTGGGTCCTAAAGCTACTTGTAGATCCCTGTAGCAGGTTATTGGAGATTTACTGTCAAATCTTGGATAATTCAATGACTTTAGTAATCAGTCTCTGCAACTTCCTGTGCTTCTGAGGCTTGGTGTGTTTTCTCCTGTTTGCAATGGAATTTGATGTGTGTTTTCCATCTGGTGAAGTAGATTTTGTGTTCACACCTGCCATTTTTCGTTAGAATTTGACTTCAGGAGGGGGCGGTGAGTCTGCCTTGTCTCAAAGCATTGCTCTACAAAGTTTTCAGGATGTGGAAAACTCCTCACAAGTTTGTAGGCTGCATTGAAGTTACTGAAGCAATTTGAAGGAAATGACAGATGAGAACAATGTTTTATAGGGATTATTTCTGCAGATTAACGAGGCAGTGCTAGGTGTTGTGACAGAGTACACGTTAGCTTTGGCTGGTTAAGTCTGGGACAGAGGCTGATGAAACAGTAAGTTCTCGGTTGCAGTCAGACCCACCTCACACTGCCTGTGGGATGGCTGTAGTGGGAAATGTACAGTTGCTCACCTCTTTGTAGGCTGTGGGTTTATGAAGAGGGTGTGGGGAAAGATACAAGGGCGTGTGTCATGGTTCAAGCTGATAAACTGTGTGACAGAGGACCCTCTGACCTACGGGCTTTTTCCACAGGGACGGGCATCAATTGCTGCTGGCAGACCATCAACCCGGTGAAAGACGCCCTTTGGTCTGCCCGAAAGCTTTTGGTGTGGCAGTACTTGGGAGATGTCCGTGGAGGAATGCTGCCAACTGGCTGCAGGAGTACTTGCCGAGGGACCCACTGAAGCTTGGTTCAGCCACCTCAAGGGCTCGGTGGGGAAGGACCACCCGATACAAATTACAGCGTTCTTCTGCTACTGGAGAGGGAGGGGCCAGGTTTAGTGAGGAAGCCCCTCAATTATTGTAACAACATACCACCCCAGAGGGCCACAAGTGCCAGCGGTGCTATTGATATGTAGGAATGGATGAGAACAGTACAGAAAGCATTGGCTGTGAATGTAAAGGATGAAAAGGCATTGTGCAGTTTATTCTTGTAAATATTTTTTATTGTTATGACTTGTTTGTTTTGATTTTTAAAAAGTCCTGTCTTGTAAAAGCTTTGAAAAATAAGCAGCCAACTGACATTGTTTCAGTGAAATGGTCACTTCGATCAATCCGGCACTCACTGCTCTAACACGGTTTTTGTTTGATAAGTCTCTCAAATTTCAGCCACTATTTTATTCGTTCTGAAGCTGCCTGCATTCTCATGTTTACAGATTCCTTTATTTTGTTCAGTCAGTTTGAAGTTGTCTTTAAGCTTAGTTCACTCCAGCAGTCTCAATGCCCGGATTCTGCCAGATGTTGTACAGAGTTTGAGTTTCAGGCTGGTGGTGGAGGAAGACTCCAGTGGAGTAGGCAGCCATGTGGGTTCTTGGACAGAGCACATGCTTCACTGACCGCAGATCTGTTGTAAAGTCATTGAGTAACGCAGCTTGGATCAGGCCCTTCGGTCTGACTGGTCCATGGTAACCACAGCATTAGCCTAGCTAATCCTAGTTACTCGTGTTTAGAGAGAGGTTAGCTTTAATTGTCACATGTACATCGAAACACACAGTGAAACGTGTCATCTGCATCAATGACCAACACAGCTCCAGGACGTGCCGGGGGCAGCCCACAAGTATCACCATGCTTCGGGCACCAACATAGCACCCCACAACTCACTCATCCTAACTCCAGCCATATGTCTTTGGAATGTGGGATGAAACTGGCGCAACTGGGGAAACCCTCACGGTCACAGGGAGAATGTATAAACTCCTTTCAGACAGTGGGGGGGATTGAACCCCAATCTCCCTGTAAAGTGCCACACTAACTGCTGTGCTACTGTGCTCCGTAACCCTCCATAGCACTCTCATCCCTGTCCAAATTCCTCTGATGTTACAATTGTATGCGCCTCGGCCACTTCTTCTGGCAGCTCTTTCCAAATACTCTCTGCCATCTGTGTAAAGAAATTACATCTCAGGTCTCTTCACTCTCATCCCGTATCTGTACCCTCTGGTTTTGGGTTTCCAATCATGAGGACAAGCCTACGACCATCCACCTTATCCACAATCTCATTACAATGTGCTCTGAGCCTTTATCAAAGTTGAAAGTAAATTTATTATCAAAAAACATATATGACTCCATATACGACCCTGAGTTTCATTTTCTTGTGGGCATTCACAGTAAAACAAGAAAATACAATAAAATCAATGAAAAACCAGACACACTCAAAGACCCAAAAACAACCAATGTGCTAAACTCGTACCAGGCCTTGATGCAACCAAACAGGATTCTCTCCATTGTGCATCAATTGAAGCACCTTTACCAGCAAACACAAGCCCACATTGACAGGACTACTGGGCTCTAATCATCTACGGTGTCAAAGCAATTTTGCACCCGAGTCCGCTGGAGGCTGCAGGCCTGTCCTGGGGTTAGAGGTGTGTGTGTGTGGGGGGGGGGTGGGGGGGTTGGGGTGGGTGTGTGTGTGTGGGGGGGGGGGGGTTGGGGTGGGTGTGTGTGTGTGTTGGGTGGGGTGTGTGTGTGTGTGTGTGGGGGGTTGGGGTGGGTGTGTGTTGGGTGGGGTGTGTGTGTGTGGGGGGGGTTGGGGTGGGTGTGTGTGTGTGTTGGGTGGGGTGTGTGTGTGTGTGGGGAGGTTGGGGTGTGTGTGTGTTGGGTGGGGTGTGTGTGTGTGTGGAGGTTGGGGTGGGTGTGTGTGTGTGGGGAGGTTGGGGTTGGTGTGTGTGTGTGTGGAGGTTGGGGTGTGTGTGTGTTGGGTGGGGTGTGTGTGTGTGTGTGGGGAGGTTGGGGTTGGTGTGTGTGTGTGGGGTGGGTGTGTGTGGGGAGGTTGGGGTTGGTGTGTGTGTGTGTGTGGGGTGGGTGTGTGTGTGTGTGTGGGGAGGTTGGGGTTGGTGTGTGTGTGTGTGTGGGGAGGTTGGGGTTGGTGTGTGTGTGTGTGTGTGGGGTGTGTGTGTGTGTTGGAGTGGGAGTGTGTGTGTGTGTGGGGAGGTTGGGGTGTGTGTGTGTGGGGGGGGTGGGGGGGTTGGGGTGGGTGTGTGTGTGTGGGGGGGGGTTGGGGTGGGTGTGTGTGTGTGTTGGGTGGGGTGTGTGTGTGTGTGTGTGGGGGGTTGGGGTGGGTGTGTGTTGGGTGGGGTGTGTGTGTGTGGGGGGGGTTGGGGTGGGTGTGTGTGTGTGTTGGGTGGGGTGTGTGTGTGTGTGGAGGTTGGGGTGTGTGTGTGTTGGGTGGGGTGTGTGTGTGTGTGTGTGTGTGGAGGTTGGGGTGGGTGTGTGTGTGTGTGTGGAGGTTGGGGTGTGTGTGTGTGTTGGGTGGGGTGTGTGTGTGTGTGTGTGTGGAGGTTGGGGTGTGTGTGTGTGGGGAGGTTGGGGTTGGTGTGTGTGTGTGGAGGTTGGGGTGTGTGTGTGTGTTGGGTGGGGTGTGTGTGTGTGTGTGGGGAGGTTGGGGTTGGTGTGTGTGTGTGTGGGGTGGGTGTGTGTGTGTGTGGGGAGGTTGGGGTTGGTGTGTGTGTGTGTGGGGTGGGTGTGTGTGTGTGTGGGGAGGTTGGGGTTGGTGTGTGTGTGTGTGTGGGGAGGTTGGGGTTGGTGTGTGTGTGTGTGTGGGGTGGGTGTGTGTGTGTTGGAGTGGGAGTGTGTGTGTGTGTGGGGAGGTTGGGGTGTGTGTGTGTGGGGAGGTTGGGGTGTGTGTGTGTGGGGTGGGTGTGTGTGTGGGGGGGTGTGTGTGTGGGGGTGTGTGTGTGGGGTGGGTGTGTGGGGTGGGTGTGTGTGTGGGGGTGTGTGTGGGGGTGTGTGTGTGGGGTGGGTGTGTGTGTGTGGGGAGGTTGGGGTTGGTGTGTGTGTGTTGGGGTGTGTGTGGAGGTTGGGTGTGTGTGTGTGTTGGAGTGGGAGTGTGTGTGTGTGGGGAGGTTGGGGTTGGTGGGTGTGTGTGGAGGTTGGGGGGTGTGTGTGTGTGTTGGAGTGGGAGTGTGTGTGTGTGTGGGGAGGTTGGGGTGTGTGTGTGGGGTGGGTGTGTGTGTGTGGGGAGGTTGGGGTGTGTGGGGTGTGTGTGTGGGGGTGTGTGTGTGTGTGGGGAGGTTGGGGTGTGTATGTGGGGTGGGTGTGTGTGTGTGTTGGAGTGGGAGTGTGTGTGTGTGGGGAGGTTGGGGTGTGTGTGTGGGGTGGGTGTGTGTGTGTGTGGGGAGGTTGGGGTGTGTGGGGTGTGTGTGTGGGGGTGTGTGTGTGGGGGTGGGTGTGTGGGGTGTGTGTGTGGGGTATGTGTGTGTGGGGAGGTTGGGGTGTGTGGGGTGGGTGTGTGTGTGTGGGGAGGTTGGGGTGTGTGTGTGTGGGGAGGTTGGGGTGTGTGTGTGTGGGGAGGTTGGGGTGTGTGTGTGTGGGGAGGTTGGGGTGTGTATGTGGGGTGGGTGTGTGTGTGTGTGGGGAGGTTGGGGTGTGTGTGTGGGGAGGTTGGGGTGTGTGTGTGTGGGGAGGTTGGGGTGTGTGTGTGTGGGGTGGGTGGGTGTGTGTGTGTGGGGAGGTTGGGGTGTGTGTGTGTGGGGAGGGTGGGGTGGGTGTGTGTGTGTGTGTGTGGGGTGGGTGTGTGTGTGTGTGGGGAGGTTGGGGTGTGTGGGGTGTGTGTGTGTGGGGAGGTTGGGGTGTGTGTGTGTGTGTGTGTGTTGAGGGGAAGAGAAGAACAGCGCTTGTTTTTGCTGGTGGTGCTTTGCTGCTTGTTGTGTTCTATGTTGTTCTGCTGAGCTTTGCCAGCATGCTATGGAATGAGGGGTGACCCGGCCCACCCTCGAGTGTGTTAACAACAAACAACACGTTTCACTGTATGGTTCAATATGCACGTGATAAATAAGCTTGAATCTTGTGCACTATCTTGCATTTTCCAGTGGCGGGAATGGCTACAACGAAGGGGTATAATTTTGAGGTGATTGAAGGAAAGTATAGGGGTGATGTCAAAACGTAATGTTTTACACAGAGAGTGCTGTGTGTGTGGAACACCTTGCCAGGGGTGGTGGTACAGGCAGATACACTGGGGACAATTTAAAAACTCATTGATAGGCACATGGATGACAGAAAAATGAAGGCTATGTAGGAGAGAAGGGTTAGATTGATCTTAGGGTGTATTAAAAGGTCAGCACATCATCTACTGTGCTGTAATGTTCTACTTTCTATGTTCCATGGCTCATGTTCAAACATAATTACTCAAGGACCTCAGCAGGTCTGGTTGCATCTATGGAGGGGAATAAATAGTCGACACCTAGGGCCAAGATCCTTGGTCTGGAAAGGATTTTGACTATTTCTATTACTAGTATTGGGAACAAAAAGTTGTTTGCCAAATCTCTCTCTCCTTCATTAAGGTGTTCCTTCAGACCTGCCTCTTTGATTGAGGCGATGGTCACCAATCCTGCTATCTCTTTAATGTCAGAGTGCGTTTGATTAGTGTGTCTTGGGATGTTCACTGTCTTAAGTACAGAATAAGTACAGGTTTTGACATTGAAATGGCCGGATGGCAGGGGATAATGTGACAGAACCTCCAGGTAAACAACCTGTCAATATGCAAGGCTTATGTTCCAATATCTGATAGCACTGATATGTTTAGCCTGGGGATTAGTTCCATTCAGTGATGTAGAGTGGTACACTGTTCAATCTTGCATGATTCCTGACATGCACATTCTTGGTAAGGCAGCAGGGCTTGTCCTGTTCGTATATTGCATGGGCTTGAATTCTGTTCGAGGGGAATAAAACTAAATAACTCTATTGCAGACAGTTTGAATATCGATCACACAGCTGCCTTCATCACAAAGGGCTGAACTCAATTTCAGGAACAGGCCTGTTCCCCTCTGTTAATCTGCATCTTAATTCCATCTGCTTGTCTTGGTTCTGTAACCATTAGTACTCCCACCTCACTAACTCCCATGCTGCAGGTGGTACGGTAGTGTAACACTATTACAGCACCAGTGAACAGGGTTCAATTCTTGCCTCTGTCCGTAAGGAGTTTATACGTTCTCCTCCCCATGAACGCATGGGTTTCCTCTGAGTGCTCTGGTTTCCTCCCACATTCCAATGACATGCAGGTAGTAGATTAATTTGTCACAAGGTGAAGTGGGCTCATTGGGCTGATAAGGCCTGTTACTCTACATGAAGTCAAACCTGTCTTATAAGGAAATGTGCGAGCCAGACCTCTCTTTTTGGAATTAAGTAAGATGTAGGGTTGCTTGATAGACGTGTTTAAGACGCATGGAAAGAGAGGACAGCTAGCATGACAATGGCCAAAACCACACTTTTAAGGTGAGTGGAGCAAAATTAAGGGGCAATGTTAGAGGCTGGTTTTGCAAGGAGTGGTAAGTTTGGTCGCAGTCATGTTCTCCCGACCTGGAACACTTAACAATTAAGTGCTGACATTTCTACTTACCAAGGGAGTTCTCTTCCGTGATCCTGATCGCAGTTTGCATACTGCCAAAAGCCGATGTTATTCAGGCACTCGAGATATTGATTGCTGCTGTCACCAAACAAGAAACAGCCCGCCCTGTGCATTTCAAATCACTGTCAGGGATTTCAATCAGGCTTGTTTGAAGGAATCTCTGCCCTATTATCATCAGCATATAACCTGCAGCACCAGGGCCTCCCATCACTCTAGACCACTGCTATACTACAATAAGGAATGCCTTCTGTTCCATCGGGAAATCCGATCACTTGGCTGTCCTTCTCCAGACGCTAAAGAACAAGGTTTAGAGATTAGGACAACAAGAGGTGGTTGCAAGAGGCAGAGGATTGCAGATGTCATCCAAGAGGAAGCAGAGTTTAACCTGGCTAAATTACAGAGGCTTGAGAGGGGAGCTGGCCAAAGTTAACTGGAAGGGGATACTAGCAGGGATGACAGTTGAATGGCAAAGGCTGGAGTTTCTGGGGACAGTTCAGAAGGCGCAGTATAGATACATACCAAATATGCAGAAGTATTCTAAAGGAAGGGAGAGGCAACTGTGGCTGACGAGAGAAGTCAAAGGCAGAGTAAAAGCAACATATAATAGAGCAAAAATTAGTGAGAAGGTAGAAGACTGGGAAACTTTTAAAGACCAACAGAAGGCAACTAGAAAAGCCATAACGAGAGAAAAGATTAAATGGAAAGTAAGGCTTGCCATTAGTATAAAAGAGGACACCAAAAGTTTTTTTTCCAGATATATAAAGAGTAAAAGAGAGGTGAAAGTGGATATCTGATTGCTGGACAATGATGCTGGTGAGGTAGTAATGGGAGACAAAGAAATGGCGGACGAACTGATTAAGTGTTTTGCGTCAGTCTTCACTGTGGAAGATACTGGCAGTATGGCAGAAATTCAGGAGTGTTAGGGAGCAGAAGTGAGTGTAGTCGCTATTACTGAGGAGAAGGTGCTTGGGAAGCTGAAAGTTCTGAAGGTATGTAAATCACCTGGACCAGGTGGACTACACCCCAGGGTTCTGAAATAGGTAGCTGGAGAGATGGTGGAGGGTAATGATCTTTCAAGAATCACCAGGTTCTAGAATGAGTCTGGAGGACTGGAAAATTGCAAATGTCACTCCACTCTTTAAGAAGGGAGGGAGGCAGGAGAGCGGGAATTGTAGGCCAGTTAGTCTGACCTCTGCGGTTGGGAAGATGTTGGATCCGTTATTAAAGGTGAGATTCTGGGGTACTTGGAGGCACATGGTAAAGTAGGCCAAAGCCAGCATCATTTCCTTAAGGGAAATCTTGCCTGACAAATCTGTTTGAATCTTTTGAGGAAATAACAGGCAGGACAGACAAAGGAGAATTGGGGGATGTTGTGAACTTGGATTTTCAGAAGGTCTTTGACAAGGTGCCACACATGAGGCTACTGAACAGGATAAGAGACCATGGTATTGCAGGAAAATACTAGTATGCAGAGAGAACTGGCTGACTGGCAGGACACGAAGAATTGGAATGGGGGGGCCTATTCTGGTTGGCTGTGGTATTCCACAACAGTCGGTTTTAGGACTGCTTCTTTTCACGATTTGGATGGTGGAATTGATGGCTTTGTGGCGAAGTTTGCAGACAATACAAAGATAGGAGGAGGGACAGGTAGTGTTGAGGAAGCAGGGAGTCTGTAGAAGGAGTAAGACAGATTAGGAGAATGGATGAAGAAGTGGCAGATGGAATATACGAGTGTAGTGTAGGGAAGCAGACGGTCATGCACTTTGGTAGAAGGAATAAAGATATAATCTATTTTCTAAATGGGGAGAAAATTCAAAAATCTGAGGTACAAAGGGTCTTTGGAGACATTGTGCAGGATTTCCCAAAGTTTAACTTGCAAGTTGACTCAAATGAGGAAGGGAATCTCATTGAAACCTATCGAATATGAAAGGCTTGGATAAAATGGATGTGGAGAGGATGTTTCCTGTTGTGGGAGAGTTTTGGACCAGAGGGTGCAGCTTCAGAATGGGGATGTTCATTTAGAACAGAGAGGCGGGGCAATTTCTTTAGCCAGAGGGTGTTGAATCTGTGGAATTCATTGCCAAGGATGGCTGTGGAGGTAAGGTCATTGACTATACTTGAAGTGGAGGTTGACAGGATTTTGATTAGTCAGGACATCAAAGATGATCGGGAGAAGGCAGGAAAATGGGATTGAGAGGGAAAATAAATCAACTATGATGGAGTGGCAGAACAGACATGATGGGCCAAAAGGTCTCATTCTGCTGCTATGACTTATGATCCAATTGTGAAATGTTGCACTTGGTGGGTCAAATGTAAACATCGCTAAGGGCAAGACCTTTAATAATGTGGAGGGATTTTCTGGTCTTTGAAAGTTGCTGTACAGGTTGATAGGGTTGGTTAGGACGGCATATGGCATGCTTGCCTTTACTTGTCGAGGCATTGAGTTCAAAAGTCAGGAAGTTATGTTTATAAAACTCCAGTTAGACTGGATCTGCTGTACTACATATAGTTCTGGTTATAGGAAGGATGCCGAGGCTTTGGAGAGGGTGTAGAAGACATTCACCATGATGTTGCCTTGATTAAAAGGCAGGTGCTATAACAAGAGGCTGGACAAACTTGGGTCATTTTCTCTGGAGCAGCAGACGCTGAGGGAATATCAGAGGTTTATCAGATTATGAGAAGCATGGATAGAGTAGACAGGCAGTATCATTTTTCCAGGGTTGAAATATCGTATACCAGATGGTATGCATTTAAGGGGAAAGTGGGATAATTTGAAAGGAGGCATGAGGGGCAAGTTTTTGCAAAGAGTGGTGAGTGCATGGAACATGCCTCCTGGGTGGTGGTAGAGGCAGAAACATTGGGGATGTTTAGAATTTCAGTCAAGTGAATGGATATGGACATTGTGTAGGCAGAAAGTTTAGTTGGCCATTTGATTACCAATTGAATTTGTTCGGCACAGCAGTGTGGGCTGAAGGGTCTCTACTGCTCTATGTTCTGTGTTCTGTCCATTTCCATCAGTAATTCCTCTTATCCTTGGTACATCTCATAGCGCATTTATTTCCTCGAGCTCACCAGCTATTGCCAGCCCCCGGCTCAGTTCAATCATGTACTGGCAAACGTGGAATGAAAGGCTCTGACTGACCTATGCCAGGTGTGTGGGGAGAGATCTCACTAGTAGAGGTGACACACACTAAATACTGGGGGAGCTCAGCTGGCCAGGCAGCATCTGCAGAAAAGAGTAAACAATGTTCAGGCTGAGACCCTTCATTAGAACTGGAAAAGAGGGGAGGTCAGGATAAAAATGTGGGGTGAGGGGGAAGGAAGAAGACAAGGTGGCAGGTGGGAACTTTGGGAACTCGACTGGCGAGAGATAAAAAAGCTGGAAAAGGGGGAATCTGATAGGAGAGGACAGGGAAGAAAGGGAAGGAGGAGGAGCTCCGGAGGGAGGTGATGGCCAGGTAAGGAGATAAGGTGAGAGAGGGGGATGGTGAAGGGGGGCAGTGCAATTACCGGAAGCTCGAGAAATCAGTGGTCATGCCATCAGGTCGGAGGATATCCAGATGGAATACAAGGTGTTGCTCATTCAACCTAGGAGTCCATGGACTGACATGTCAGAATGGGAAGTAGAGGTGAGTTACACTCATCAGGATGTAGGATATTAACTGAGTGACAAACTCAATGCTGGAGGAACTCAGCAGATTAGAAAGCATCTATGGACAGCAATAAAAAGTTGGCGTTTCGAGCCAAGACCTTTCATGGGTCCAAAGTTGAAAGTACTTTTATTATTCAAGTATGTATATCATGTTCTGTACGATCTTGAGATTCATTTTCTTGCAGTCAGCCACCAAACAAAGAAATGCAAAGAAATACATGAAAAACCCTCAACACATAGGCTGACACACATCCAATGTGCGAAAGAAGAACAAGTTGTGCAAACAATAAAAAAGTAAGCAAATAACACACAGACCACGTACATGGAGACAGGTCAGCACTGAGGCAAGTGCCTCTGGTCCAGGAACACGAAGGCTGCAGAGGATCCTGGTGGCAAGACTCCTGCGCCTCCCAGCAGATGGTAGCAGTGAGAAGAGGGAGGCAGGTCAAACACAGGCAGAATGGGCTCCTGGCAGACATGGAGAAGCGTGTTGAACACTGGTTCGTCCTCTGCCCTCAGCCTCTGATGCACCATCAATAACTCACTCTGAGATGTAAAGGTGAGATATCGGCTTTTATTGACTGGAAGAAGGAACAAGCAGTGGTTGACCACCACACTACATCCTGGAGACTGAGAGGCCGGGCTCAGGCCTTAATTGCCTTTATACCGGGGTCTGTGGAAGGAGCCACAGGAGCAGTCAGCAGGGGGCGTGTCCAGACAGATATATGTAGTTCACCACAGCCTTGACGTCTGAATCTTCTTAATCTGGGTCAGTGTTTAAATCGGCTAAGCATCGATTCGTTTTTTGCCCACAGCCACAGCGATGGGTATACCTACATTCACAAGAGCCCAGTTCGCTGAATCCTGAATCAGGAGACTGCAAAAATGCTAGATCGTTCAGACGGTTCAAAAGTACAACTCACAAAGGGAAATTACAGGCTGCTGACGGCAGAGATTCCAGTCCAGAAGTATATTTAGCAGAATAGTTAGTAGTTGTATTAGCTTCGTTTTGCTAGCGGCCTGCAAAACCTCGCCATATATCGCCAGTGCCATCTTAGAATGTTAGGTGTGTGTTACTCTGGATTTCCAGCATCTGCAGAATTTCTAGCATTTCGATATTAACTGAGGAAAGCCTTGTCAGCTAGAATTCAGTTCCTATTCTTTCATCTCAGGCTTGATGTAGATTTCACTGTCCCTGCAGGAAATTCCACTGTTTGTGGTATCAGGGATTATTTTCCATTCCTGGGATCTGAGGGTTGCTGGGAAACAATATCCCTCTCCTGCCACTCCTGTCGATGTGAGTAGTTAACCACGTTCTGAGATAGGGCAGCTGATGTGGGAAGGTGTAGTCCTTGTGCCATTCAGAATCTGAATCACCATCAGTTTTATTATCACAGAATACAAGGATGTCCCTTTAGAACAAAGGTTCAGAGAAACTGCTTCAGCCAGAGAGCTGGACAGACAGCTATAGAGGCCCAGTCATTGGATATATATTTAAAGCAAAGTGTTGATTGGTAAGGGTGTCAAAGGTTATGGGGAGAGGGCAGGAGAATGGGGTTGAGAAGGATAATGAATCAACCACTCGATGGGCCCAATGGCCTAATGCTGCTCCTATCCCCTATGGTCTTACCACTGATAGATGATGTGAAATTTGTTGTTTTACGATAGCAGTACAGTGCAATATATGAGTATGCTGTAAGTTGTAAGTAGAGAAAGAATAGTGAGGTGTTGCTCATGGGCTGTTTAGAAGTTTGATGCCAGAGGGGAAGATGCAATTCTTAAAATGCAGCCTGTGTGACTTCACGCTCCTGTACCTTCTCTCTGATGATAGTAATGAGAAGAAGGCATAGGCTTTTGGGATCGTCATGTAGTGAGCAGTGGTGATTTCCAGTGACAGTGTGTGACTTGGAAGTGAGCCCACCTTTTGGTGTTGCCACAAGCTTGCAGTCGGGAGATTGTCGGGACAGCCTCGGCGAGGTGGTGCAGTCTGCATAGAACAGAGGCAAGTACATAGGTAGCACGGTACAGGGTCTTCGGCCAACCTTTTAACCTACTCAAGGATCAATCTAACCCTTCCCTACCACATAACCTGCCATTTGTCTTCCATCCATGTGCCTATCTAAAAGTCTTTTGAATGTCCCTAAAGTCTCTGCCTGTACCACCACCCCTGGCAGCTACCACTCGGTGTAAAAACCCACCTTTCTCATCCTCCCTATACTTTCCTCCGCTCGTGTTAACCATTTCCACCCTGGGAAGAAGCCTCTGAATTGTTCACTCTGCAGTGGTTTGTCAGTGGAGCGTGAAAGTTTGCTGTTCACCAGACCCTGATTATCAGGCTGCATTACCCTGATTGGTGCCGGACCTCTGACATCAGTTATTCCACTTCTGAGTTTTATAACTGGAGAGAAGACGCATTCCGGTGCCAACATAACATGCCCACAGCGTTCAGCAGAACAACACTAACAAACAATAACAGCAATACTAAAAATAAGTACAAGTTTCTTTCCCACCATCCTGACTACCCACTCATCCACCCTCCCTCATGTACACAGACAGGCCTCCATCTCCAAACCTCCCTCGCATCCTCCAGCTTTGGAAGCCCCAGGGTTCTCCGATCACGGGGTTGACCTTCTGGCCTCGACTTCCAGATTTACAATAGATGCTCCCGTGACTCCTCCCAGCCTCTATTGATCTGTTATTCCTCTTTCTAATCCCGAGCTGGGATCTTCCTTTTTATAGATACACCTATCCTAACATAGTGATCAAGCCTTGAGCGTATAGGATACAGACCCTTCATTAAGGATGATGAGAACAATCTTTGTAGCCTGGGTCATTGGCATAAGATGTATACCTTGTGTTCCCCTTGTCCAGTGTCAGATTCACATTAACTAAAGCCAGAGACACAAGTGACACATTTCATCTGTCTGTTTCCGTATACTGTGTTAATCTCTAAAATCCTGGTTGGACCACACTTGGAGTATTATGTATAGTCCTGTTCAGTTGTTTGTCAGTCTGTGTGCAGGTTTTCACCGAGTCTATTGTACCTTTTTGTTCTACCGTGAATGCCTGCAAGATAATGAATCTCCGGGTGGTAATGCTAGTATATGTGTATGGGGGATGATTGATCAGTTCATGGCCTAAGGTAGAAGGAGTCAATTTTAGAAAACCTAGCACATATATTTTTCATATATTTACGCACTTAGTCCAGCAGTCGTGGAGCATAGGGATCTTGGACCTCCAGTAAGTGTCCACAGCAGGGGTGATTGATAAGTTCATGGCCTAAGGTAGAAGGAGATGAGTTATACAGCTCTTGTTACATGCACATGCAGTTCAACTCTTTGAGTGATTATGCAGAAAGTTTGAAGTTAATAACTCATCGGGGTGATTGATAAGTTTGTGGCCTAAGGTAGAAGGAGATGATAGGACAGTGCTCTGAATGTGAGTTGTATTTTTGCAGTGCTTGCTGCCATTACACTGTGAATCTGACAAATTCCAGGTGCACGTCTGTGACACAAGGGAATAGAGGAATTTCTGTTGGTTTATCTCTGCTCCTCCACCGACCACACTGACCTTCTTCACCATATTCTTCGTGGTATGGTGACATAAGAGAGAACTAATCTTGCTGTAAAAAAAACTCTGGAAACATTACACTTTGTCAGATGAACTGTAAGTGAGTTTTTAAAGTTGCAGTAAACCATAATTATTGTTTATCGGACTCTCTTTGGGAGCTAATTTTATGTGAGATGACTGTAATGCCAGCAATTAAAGTTTTCTAAATGTGAAGTACTTTAGAAATATTTTTTACTTTGTTTTATACAGTTTATGACTTTTCAGCTTATACATAAGAACATAAGAAATAGGAGCAGGAGTAGGCCATCCGGCCCATCGAGCCTGCCCCGCCATTCAATAAGATCATGGGTGATCTGCCCATAAACTCAGCTCCATCTACCTGCCTTTTCCCCATAACCCTTAATTCCCTTACTATGTAAAAACCGATCTAACTGTTTCCTAAATATATTTAGTGAGGAAGCCTCAACTGCTTCCCTGGGCAGAGAATTCCACAGATTCACCACTCTCCAGGAAAAACAGTTTCTCCTCATCTACATCCTAAGTTTTCTCCCCTGAATCTTGAGGCAATGTCCCCAAATTCTAGTCTCACCTACCAATGGAGACAACTTTCCTACTTCTATCTTATCTATCCTTTTCAAAATTTCATATGTTTCTATAAGATCCCCTCTCATTCTGCTGAACTCCAGAGAGTATAGTCCCAGGCAACTCAATCTCTCTTCATAGGTTAACCCCTTCATCATCATACATTATTTTGCATGTTGTCTAAGGTTTAAAACACAGTCAGGTCAGACAGATAGCCCAAATCACTTCAGAAACATGAAATACTTTATCTTAACTGCAGTTTGCCAGATGCTGACATTCTCTGTCACAAATCTGAAGTCAGAAAGGTTGGAATTGATTACATCAGCTCCCTATTCAGACCAGGAGCAAGCAGCAAATAATTGATAATGTTTTCTCTATTTAAACTTGGGCACCACGGTAGTGTAGTGATTAGTGCTACTCTATTGTATATGGCATTCTGGAGTCTGGCACCATCTGGAAGGAGTTCGTACATTCTCCCTGTGAACCATATGGATTTCCTCCTTGGTTACTAGGTTACTTGGTCATTATAAATTGTTCTGTGATTAGGCCAGGAATAAATAGGTAGGCTTCTGGATAGTGCAGCTCATTTGGGACTAAGGGATTGTTCCACTGTATCTCCAAATAAATAAACTGCCGGGAGCTATGGCATGAATTTATGTACAGGAGGTCATAGGTTAAGGGTGAAAGGTGAAATGTTTAAGGGAAACACAATGGGGAACTTCTTCAGTCAGAGGATAATGAGAGTATGGAACGAGCTGCCAGCAGAAATGATAGATGTGAGTTCATTTGTAACATTTGAGAGAAGTTTGAGTAAAGACATGGATGGGAGGGGTATGAGGGGCATTGGTCCAGGTGTGGGTCAATGGGACTAGGCAGAATAACTGTTCAGTGTGGGCTAGATGGGTCACAAGTCTTGTTTCTATGCTGTACTGCTCAAAACTATGTCTCTATAAGGATCTCTAAAGAGTTTCCAAAATGAATATCCTGTGGCCATCAAACTTTACAACCCCTCCTTTGGAGTGTCAGACACCCTGAGCAAATAGGCTGGTCCTGGACTAATTTCCACTTGGCATTATTTACTTATTTAATTATTTATGGTTTTATATTGCTATATTTCTACACTATTCTTGGTTGATGCAACTGTAACGAAACCCCTGGAGATCAGTAAAGTATGTCTGTCTGTCTGTCAATAGCCTTGACCTGCCTTTTGGATCTGCAAATTTCTCAGTGTTGTGCTGGAGTAAAACGTCTCCAGGTTCCCACTGCTGACTGATTGTGAGACCCCAATGCTGAATGATGATTTACTAGACTGTGATAGTGACTGCCAACCGACTATGAATCATGATTCATTGGACTGTGATGGTGACCGCTGACCGACTGTGAATGATGATTCATTGGACTGTGAAGGTGACCGCTGACCAACTGTGAATGATGATTCATTGGACTGTGAAGGTGACCGCTGACCGACTGTGAATCATGATTCATTGGACTGTGAAGGTGACCGCTGACCGACTGTGAATGATGATTCATTGGACAGTGATGGTGACCGCTGACCGACTGTGAATGATGATTCATTGGACAGTGATGGTGACCGCTGACCGACTGTGAATCATGATTCATTGGACTGTGATAGTGACTGCTGACTGACTGTGAATGATGATTCATTGGACTGTGAAGGTGACCGCTGACCGACTGTGAATGATGATTCATTGGACAGTGATGGTGACCGCTGACCGACTGTGAATCATGATTCATTGGACTGTGATGGTGACCGCTGACCGACTGTGAATCATGATTCATTGGACTGTGATGGTGACCGCTGACCGACTGTGAATCATGATTCATTGGACTGTGATGGTGACCGCTGACCGACTGTGAATCATGATTCATTGGACTGTGATGGTGACCGCTGACCAACTGTGAATCATGATTCATTGGACTGTGATAGTGACCGCTGACCAACTGTGAATGATGATTCATTGGACAGTGATGGTGACCGCTGACCGACTGTGAATGATGATTCATTGGACTGTGATGGTGACTGCTGACCAGTGGCAGTGCCCCAAGGATGAACAACAAATAACTGGGTCATGAAGATGGCCAATGGGATTTGGAAATGACGGATAACCAATAGCAGCGTGATGACAATGATTGGTGGTTAATGGTAAAAACCATGAAGTTTAAACTATCCTAACTGGTTGCATCGCAGACTGGTATGGAAACACCAATGCCTAGCAATGGAAAAGTCTACAGAAAGTGGTTGATACAGCCCAGTCCATCAGAGGCAAAGCCCTCTCCAATAGCACATTTATATGGCATATATCATCAGCGACCCCCACCATCCAGGCCATGCAGTCTTCTTGGGCAGAAAGTAAAGGAGCCTTAGGTCCCACCTCACCAGGCTCAGGAACAGTTATTACCCCACAACCATCCAGCTCCTGAACCAGCGTGGATAACTTCGCTTGCCTCAACTTTGAACTGATTCCACAACCTATGGACTCACTTTCAAGGACTCTACAACTCATGCTCTCAGTGTTATTTATTTATTATTTGGACCATTTGTCTCCAATTGCACAGTTATTTGTCAGTCGTTGTATCGTTTTTCATAAATACTACTGTATTTTTAAATGCCTTCAATAAATCTCAAGGTGACGTATATGTGCTTCGATAATAAATTTACTTTGACTGATTTTGAAGACAGGTTGATGAAGCCAGTGCAGGGGAATTCTTCTCTCCCCCCTCCCCATGCTCAGGTGAACAGTCCTGGAGATCAGTGATCATCCTCCAGCCACAGCTTTGAGAGTGAGGTGACCTCCCGAGTATTACCATAATCCCAATCATCTGCTTGACCTCCCTCAGCTGAAAATATCCTGAAGAAAGGAGATTAGCCAGGTGCACGTCAGGCTCAGTGATGAACTGAAGTCAGTAAGGTTTAGGACCTAAAACGAAGGCAAGTGACAGGCACTTGGAGTGGCATTGCTCCTTCCACCCTCACCCCGTGCTTGCCTAACGAGGTTACAGTGGGTCTCCTCTGCCCGAGGTCCATGAGTGTGGGCTTTAAGTGACTGGTGTCAGAAGGATGGCTTTCCTCAATAGTCCTTGGAGGAGCCACAACAGTACCTTACCCCTCGAGGAGCCTTACATCTCCGAACAAGGAGAGACAGCAATTGGCATCTACCTGCTGAGCCTGGGTATGTAGAATGCAGGGATTATATGCACGTCACCTGTCTACAGGTTTACAAGTATTATACATACTGTGTAGAAATAGATTATTTACATAGATTGTGGGAGTTACATGGTGATTATACTCTTGTGTACTATTCTTGACTGTTTTGAATGGCATAGAATATGCACAGTAGTGTAATGGTTAGAGCAAGTGCCTTATAACACCTGCAGTTACGACCCCGGTTCGATTCCCGCCACTGTCTGTTTACCCAGAGACCATGTGGGTTTCCTCCCCGTGCTCTGGTTTTCTCCCACTTTCCGGTCATACAGTTTGAATTAATTAATTGTGGTGATGCTATGTTTGCGCTGGAAGATTGTGGGTGCCTTCTGCACGTTCCTCAGACTCTGCTGCTCGTCAACACAAAATGATGCATTTCACTGTATGTCTCGATTTATAAAGCTAATTATTAGTCTCTTAAATAGCACACTAACAGACAGTTTGATCTGAAAACCTATCATCTGCCTGTTTTTGCTCTACCCCTTCCCTTCACCTTTGCTTTATACTGGCAATCTCCCCTCTCCCGTACAGTCCAGATGAAGGACATCATCCTGAAATCCCGACTGTCCATCCCCCCCCCTCCACCACCACTCACACAGATGCTGCTCAACCTTCGCAGTTCCTTCCCACCTGCATTCACTTGTGTTTCAGTGTAACCCTGGCGTCACTTCTCTCTGAGTGGAAACTAGGACTTCAATCCTTTGTCAGACCACCTTCTCCTTTGAAGCCTTCTGACAGATCACAGTCAATTCTCTGTTTCAGTGGGTTTGCAGGCAGAAGATGGAAGTCTGCAGACTCACACACACATACACACCCCCAACCAGGGTTTAACTTCTTCAAGGTCGACAGGAGGCATCAACTCAGTAAGTAGCCTGTTGACTCTCTGCTCCCTCTAGGTTGGCTCTCCTGGTTTGGAAACAGTGTGGTGATCTTTGTGCTCTACAGACAGAGGGCAATACTACAACCGCAAGATTACCTAACCTTTAACCTGGCCATCTCCGATGCCAGTATTTCCCTCTTCGGCTACTCCCGTGGGATTATAGAGATCTTCAACATATTCCGAGATGAGGGCTTTCTGATTACTTCCATATGGACATGCCAGGTGAGCTGTAACAGCCAGTGCAGGCACTGGATTTTCCTTCCACACATTGTCCTTGGCTTCAGCAGTGAGGGACAAGGACTATGTTTCCATGGGTTCAAGTCTATCCCAGAGATTTAAGGTGTGTTCTAGTCCAACCCTTGGAGAGTAGTTCCAAGGCATCAGAGATACTTCAGATGAGCCTTTAAATTGCATTTCCACTAGTGGGAAGACTCCCTGGTGAAACTAAGCAGGTCAGGCACCATTGATGGAGAGGAATAAACAGTCAACATTTCGAGCCGAGACCCTTCATCAGAACTGGAAAGGATGAGGGAAGAAGCCAGAATAAGAAGGTGGCGGGGGGGTGGGGGGGGGGAAGGAGGCCAAGTAAAGAAGACAGGTGAGAGAGAAGGTGGGTGGCTGGGGAAGGGGGGGATAAGGAGCTGAGAGGAGATAGGTGGAAGAATTAAAGATCTGAAGAAGAAGGAAACTAATCGAAGAGTATAGAGGACCATGGAAGAAAAGGAAAGAGGAAGAGCACCGGAAGGGGATGATGGATAAATGAGGTAAGAAGGTAATCAGAATAGTGAATGGAAAAAGAAAGGAGGAGGAATAGGAAGAGAAATTTCCACCTATCACCTCCACCTTCTCACATCATCCACCCACCCAACTTCCCCCTCACCTGACCTCTTCTACCACCTTCCAGCTTGTACTCCTTCCCCTCCCTTACCATCTTATTCTGCCTTCTTCGCCCTTCCTTTCCAGTCCTGATGAAGGGTCTCGGCCTGAAATGGCGACTATTTCCAGTATCTGTTTAAGAACCTGTGATGCTATTTCAGAGGAGAGAGTGGGAGGTTGCTGGCAGTCCTGAATCACCACAATTTTGCTGCAGTTTCTGGAGTCCGGGGGCTTTCTAGAGGTTAATTCAGAAGTGGTGATGAGTGAAGGAGGAGGAATTTTCCAGTCCTGATGAAGGGTCTCATTCCTAAATGTTGACTGTTTAATCCCCTCCATAGACCTGGATGGTGGGGTCCTTAATAATCTACATTCTTTGTGATAAATTTACTTTAAACCCATACATTTTTTGTAATGTTGCAGGAAGCCCACACGGTCACGGGGAGAATATACAAACTCCTTCCAGATGGTGATGGGAATCAAACCCGGGTCCCTGGTGCTGAACTAGCATTTCATTAACCACGATGCGACCATATTGTGAGAGAAAAGGGTAGATTGATAATCTATATATTTTGAAGTACAAATGGAAATCAGTCAGTTAATCATCGCACTGGGAAAAAAGATTTGAAAAACGATATATTTTAAAATCTCATCTAAGTTGCATGAATGTGTTAAAGAATAGTGTGATGTACCATGCCATACATAGAGGTTTTGTGCCAACTATTCCCTTACATAGCCTAGTGTTGCTTTCACCCAGGTGTCTTGACACTATTCATCTGATAGGTACAGGGATTGGAGGGAGGTAGGAAGTAGGTGTTGGGATTGGAGGGAGGTAGGAGGTAGGTGTTGGGATTGGAAGGAGGTAGGTGTTGGGAGTGAAAGGAGGTAGGAGATAGGTGCTGGGATTGGAGGGAGGTAGCAGGTAGGTGCTCAGGTTGGAGGGACAGTCATGAACTGCGAAACACAACGAAGGGTCTTGGCTGTTCTTTTCTCAATAGATGCTCTCTGGCCTGCTGAGTTTCCCCAGCATTATGTGTGTTGTTTGGACTTCCAGCATCTGCAGATTTTCTCTTGTTTGTAAAAGATAAGGGTCGGTTATTTAAAACGGAGGTGGTTAAAAACCTCTCCTCTCAGAGGGAGGAAAATCTGTGGAGTTCTCTGCTGCCAAGAATAGTGGAAGCTGAATCGCTGGATTATATTTAAACTGGAGAGAGATAAGTATGTGAAAGTTTGGGGAATTGAGGGGTCTTGGGAACTGGCACTGAAGAGGAGTTGAGACCTGGGGCAGATCAGCTAGGATTGTTCTGGGTGGCTGGTGTAACGCTTTACAACGCTGGCAATCGGGGTTTGATTCTTGCCACTGTCTAAAGAGTTTGTACGTACTCTCCGCGACCACCTGGCTTTCCTCTGAGTGCTCCAGTTTCCTCCCATGTGCGGACAAGTGAGAGCCAGTCAGTTGTGGGCATGCTGTGCTGACACTGGAAGCATAGTGGCAATTGTGGGCTGCCCCCAGCACAGTGTGTTGATCATTGATGCAAACAATGCATTTCATCATATGCTTCCATATACTTGTTACAAATAAAGCTAATCTTTAAATCTTTAATAATCTTGAATGGCTCGAGGGCCAACTGACCTACTCCTTCTCCCAGTTTCTTGCATTCCTGTGTAATCTATATTCCTTTGTTCTTTCCTGCCTCTCCTTCTCCCAGTTCTCCCCTTCATGATGTTAGAGCTGTTTCTAAACTCAGTGAGGCAGCATAATATATGGCCTTTGTGTTTCAGGTCGATGGCTTCCTCACACTTCTCTTTGGGCTGGTCAGCATTAACACACTGACAGAAATCAGTATCGTCAGGTACATGAAAGGCTGTCACCCATACAGAGGTAACTGTCATAGTTCCACAAAAGGCTCTGCAGATGCTGGAAGCCTACAGCAACACACACACAATATTCAAGGAACTCGGCAGGTCAGGCAACATCTATGGAGGGGAATAAACAGTCAATGTTTTGTGCCGAGACTCTTCATTGGACTGGATTCTGATACCCAGTCATAACCCAAAATATTGACTGTTTATTCTCCTCCATAGGTGCTGTCTGACCTGCTGAGTTTCACCTGCATTTTGTGTGTGTGTGTGTGTGTGTGTGTGTGTGTGTGTGTGTGTCTGTGTGTGTGTGCCGTTAACTATAGTTTTAACAGTTTTCTTGCAATGAAATGTTGGTGGGTTAATGGTGAATGGGAGGAGGAGAGGGGTTGGTGATGCAAACTGGGATCCAAGGATGAGAATGGGTGGAGATAATGGGAATGGAGGTGGGAGTACCAACATGGAGGTGCAGGACAAGACTGGGAAGTAAGAGATAGGGTTAGGAAGTAGTTTGGGAGAGTAACTTTGGGAAACACAAGTATGGGAATGAGCCTGGCTTTATAAGGCACTGGTGAGGCCTCATTTGGAGTACTGTGAGCAGTTCTGGGACCCCTTATCTATAAAGGGGTGTGCTGACATTGGAGAAGATTCAGAGGAGATTCTCGAGAATAATCCCAGGAAAGAAAAAAGTAACAGGAATTTTCGATAGCTCTGAGCCTGAACTCACTGGAGCTTAGAAGAATCAGAGGGGATCTTATTGAAGCCTCTTGAATATTAAAAGGTCTAGAGACTGGATGTGGAGAGGATGTTTCCTATGGTGGGAAAGTCTAAGACCAGAGGGCACAGTCTCAGAATAGAAGGATGTCCCTTTAGAACAGAGATGAAGAGAAATTTCTTTTGCCCAAAGATGGTGAAATCTGTGGAATACAGAAGGCTGCAAGGGTCTTGTCATTGGGCATACTTGAAGCAGACTTTGATGGGTTCTTGATTAGTAAAGGTGTCAAAGGTTACAGGGAGAAGGCAGAGGAAGGGGGTTGAGAGGGAAAATAAATCAGCCATGATGGAACGATGGAGCAGACTTGATGAGCTGAATAGCCTAATTCTGTTCCTGTGTTTTATGGTCTTATGTATTGGAGAACGGGGGATTGGAATGGGCTGGTGCGTGGATTTAACAATGGGTTTGGGAAAATGGGAATGAGGTGGGAATTGGAGAATGGGAAGAGCAATAGAAGGGGAACGGGATGGGATCTGGAAAGGAGAATAAGAACGGGCTTAAGGATAGAAGAATAAGAAAGAAGATTAAGATGGAGGAATGGGATGGGCATGAGAGAATGGGGTTGGAAATAAGGATTGGAAGGGGTTTGTAGATGAAGATTTGCACCTGGGTTGCTGAAATCGCTGATAGGACAGAGACCTTTTAGCAGAGACGGAGATGGGAAGAACGTTGTGGAACATTCCTGTCTCTAGGTCCTGGTCCTCAGTCTAACCTTGGTGTGGTATCTCCACAGCTCACTACATCAACAATGGGAGTATAATCATGCTGCTGACACTGGCCTGGGCTGCTGCTCTCTTCTGGTCTGCAGCACCGCTATTTGGCTGGGGGAGTTACACAGGTGGGATCTTGTTGACTGATCACTGAGTATAACCTATGAACCCACTTTGAATGATTACTTATTATTATTTTTAATTGATTTTGTTATTTCCAGTTTTTTCTTTGGAACATTGGTTGTTTGTCAGTCTTTGTGTAGTTTTTCACTGATTCTATTGTGCTTCTTTGTTCTACTGTGAATGCCTGCAAGAAAATGAATCTCAGGGTAGTGTATGATGGCATATACATACCTTGATGATAACTTTACTTTGAACTTTGAGGGTTCCTGCAGCTGTAGATTAACCTCTAGCAAAAATACCCACTGAAAGACACACAAGATATCAGACAAAAGATACCACCGTGGGGCCCCACGGTTAGCATGGCTCTATTACAGTGGGAGTATCGGAGATCACAGTTTAATTCTGCTGCTGTCTGAAAGGAGTTTGTATGTTCTCCCCATGAAGTGTGTGGGTTTCCTCCGTGTGCTCCGGTTTCCTCCCACAGCCCAAAGATGTACTAGTTAGTAGGTTAATTGGTCACTGTAAATTGCCCTGTGATTAGGCAAGGGGTGAGATAGGTGGTTACTGGGTGGCGTGGCTCATTGAGCTGCAAAGGCCTCCTCTGCTCCATATCTCTAAATAAATAAATAACATCAGTATAACGACATTTGATTATTAACGATCAGAGATACTTGAAGAAGCATTTGAACAGGCCAGGTTGGCTCCATTCATGTCCTCATTGGCTGTGGGAACAGTGCACTGTGATAATGAGACATGTTAGACCCAGGGTGGCGAACCTTTTAAAGAGTGTGTGCCTAAATTGGCAACAATCTTCTAAAAACCCTTCTTGCGTGCCATAGTAATTTTGATCATAGATTATTATTGATTAATAATTTATTGTTATTGAGAGATACAGCTCAGTAATTGACCATTCCAACCAAATGAGTCTGCACTGCCCAAATGCACCATGTGACCAATTAACCTACTAACCTGTATACATTTGGACTGTGGGAGGAAACCAGAGCACCCAGAGGAAACCGGCACAGCTACAGGGAGAACGTACAAACTCCTTACAGTCACCAGCTCAGACCCAGTCTGGTAATTCCAAAACCAGTAGAGTTAGTTAGTTAAACCCATCACCCTACTAGGGCGTAGACCACCAACAGTAGCTCACCAGAGCCCTTTGTCCTGGGCCAGTCTTTCAAGCTGTCCCCAGGTATAGCTCATCTTTAAAAATCCTTCCTCTCCCCAGGATGAGGTCTTTGAGTTTCTCTTGCCATTTCTGTAGCTCTGGGAGTTTCCGGGATGAGGTTGCTAGCCCTGAGCCCACCCCTCATCGTTTTGCAGCCAGTCTTGGGACTGTCCAAAGAAGAGGTTTAATCTGTGGACCAAGACAGTTAATCTCAGACACTGACAGTTAGTCAAGAAACCTGGACTGTTAATCTTGAGTTTCAAACCGTTAATTCCAAAATCCTGGCTGTTAATTAGTGGATTCAGACTATTATCCCAGTTAGATCTTTAGAGCTTTGAATTCAGTTTAGAGAGGCAATTTGTACCACGAACCATAGGGATTGTCATAAAAATCAAGTTTCACTGTTCAGAAGGTGAATGTGTTTGTATTTAGTACCTTCTGCCTTTGTGAGTTCGGGCCAATGTATGAATCTGAATCAAGTTTATTATCACCAACAGGTGTCGTGAAATTTGTTTCTTGTGTGGTGACGGTGCAGTTCAGTACATAAAAATTACTACAAATTACAAAAAGAATATATTTAAAAAACTATAAAAAGAAGGTAGTGTTCATTCCTTCATGGACCGTTCAGAAATCTGGTGGCAGAGGTTCCTAAAAACATTGAGCATGTGTCTTCAGGCTCCTGTAGCTCTTCCCTGATGGTAGAAATGAGAAGAGGGTATGTTCTGGGTGGTGCCTGCCCTTTATGACGGAAGCCACCTTTTTGAGGCATTGCTTTTTGATGATGTTGGAGTGGTGTGGAGGCTGGTGTCTGTGACGGAGGGAACTGAGTTTACAGCCCTGCAGATCCTGTGAATTGCTGCCACCATACCAGACGGTGGTGCAATCAGTCCAAAATCTCTCCGCGGTACATCTGCGGAAATGTATCGCTGCATTGATGTATGACTCTTGTCATCCACTAAGGATGAGCTGTCAAGGCAAGTAAAATGTTAGGAAATTATTCTCCTCTATTACTCCATCTCCCTGTTTGTCACTCTCCCTCTCTGATTCCTTTACACAATCTTTCCTTCCAACACAGACCGGCAATACGGAACATGTGAGATCGACTGGGCCAGAGCAATATTCTCCACTGTTTACAAGTCCTACATTATCTCGGTCTTCGCCTGCTGCTTCTTTCTGCCGGTGGTTGTCATGCTTTTCTCTTACGTCTCCATCATCAAGACGGTCAAGTCAAACCGGGCATTGATGGGGGGTGCCGAGGTGGGGGAGCGTCAGAGGAAGATGGAGCAGGACGTGACTCGGGTGAGCTGTGTGACTGTGTGGGCCCTTGGGTTGGGAGGATAAAGTTTGTACCCCTGTCACAGACTCCATCGTATGGGCTGCAGACAGCGTGAGTGTGTCACAGGGCAGGATGAGTGTGTCACAGGGCAGGATGAGTGTGTCACAGACTCCATCGTATGGGCCGCAAACAGTGCGTCTTCACACAGGTGGTGTCACAGGGCAGGGTGAGTGTGTCGCAAGTTAGTGAGTGTGTCACAGGGGAACAAGTGTGTCACAGGACACTGAGTGTATCACAGAGCAAGGTGAGTGAATGTGTTGGGGAGCATGATGAACGTGTCACAGTGTAGTGTGAGTGTGCCTCAGGATAGTGACTGTGTCAGTGCAGTGCGAGTGTGTCAGAGAGCAGTGAGTGTGTGTGTTCCTTGTCTCCCCCCACTGGAGGGACACACTCCCTATGCCAGTACTGGCTGGTTTGAAGTACGAATGCTCTGAATAGTCCGATGCTGGAAGGAGGGAGGCCCCACCGCATGTCATCCGATGCCATGTTGTGTTGCTGGACTGTTCTGGAATGGAGTCAGGGGATGGAAGTGCTTTGGTCACGAGTTCTCGACACTACATAGACACCATGCAGGTTTGAAGATATTAGCTGAAAATGTTACTGAGCTGCACCCCTCTATGGTTACAGGTCTCCATGGTGATCTGCACAGTGTTCATCGTTGCCTGGTCACCGTACGCGGTGATCTCCATGTGGTCGGCGAGCGGCCGATATGTGCCAAAGCTGACAAGTCTGCTAGCCAGCCTATTCGCCAAGTCTGCCAGCTTCTACAACCCCCTCATCTACTTTGGGATGAACTCCAAATTCCGACGGGACATACGCATGCTCCTGCTCTGTGCCTCGGACAAAGAGGGAGTCAGACTCAGACAGATGAAGTGGAGCCCGGTGCCGGAAGTGGCCGTGCCCAAGGGCAGTCTCCACTCGGCAGGCGGTGAGAGGGAATGGTCCCATCTCCCCAACAGCGAGAACTCCGGCTACGTGTGTGAGAGGTTGTAGCTGTTGGCCACAGACTGCCCCTGTGTGAGACACTAACCAGAGAAGGACACTCCCAACAGGAGACACCACCTTTGCAGTTTACTGTGGTGATCTGCACTATATGTGCAACATAGTTAGGGGTAAAGAGAAACCTAGTGAATATTTCTTACTGGAATTGTCGGCCACCAGGTAGAAACTAGATGGCAGAACTAGAGACAAATAACACCCATTCAGTACCCAGACCTGGAGTGGGGACGGGTCTGTAACACTACAGGACCATTCAGTACCCAGACCTGGAGTGGGGACGGGTCTGTAACACTACAAAACCATTCTATACACACACTGGAAGTGGGGACGGGTCTGTAACACTACAAGACCATTCTATACACACACTGGGAGTGGGGATGGATCTGTAACACTACAGGACCATTCTATACCCACACTGGGAGTGGGGACGGGTCTGTAACACTACAGGACCATTCTATACCCACACTGGGAGTGGGGACAGGTCTGTAACACTACAAGACCATTCTATACACACACTGGGAGTGGGGACGGGTCTGTAACACTACAAGACCATTCTATACACACACTGGGAGTGGGGATGGATCTGTAACACTACAACACCATTCTATACCCACACTGGGAGGGGGGACGGGTCTGTAACACTACAAAACCATTCTATACACACACTGGAAGTGGGGACGGGTCTGTAACACTACAAGACCATTCTATACACACACTGGGAGTGGGGATGGATCTGTAACACTACAGGACCATTCTATACCCACACTGGGAGTGGGGACGGGTCTGTAACACTACAGGACCATTCTATACCCACACTGGGAGTGGGGACAGGTCTGTAACACTACAAGACCATTCTATACACACACTGGGAGTGGGGACGGGTCTGTAACACTACAAGACCATTCTATACACACACTGGGAGTGGGGATGGATCTGTAACACTACAGGACCATTCTATACCCACACTGGGAGTGGGGACGGGTCTGTAACACTACAGGACCATTCTATACACACACTGGGAGTGGGGACGGGTCTGTAACACTACAGGACCATTCTATACGCACACTGGGAGTGGGGACGGGTCTGTGACACTGCAGGACCATTCTATACCCAGACTGGGAGTGGGGACGGGTCTGTAACACTACAGGACCATTCTATACACACACTGGGAGTGGGAACGGGTCTGTAACACTACAGGACCATTCTATACGCACACTGGGAGTGGGGACGGGTCTGTAACACTACAAGACCATTCTATACCCACACTGGGAGTGGGGACGGGTCTGTAACACTACAAAACCATTCTATACCCACACTGGGAGTGGGGACGGGTCTGTAACACTACAAAACCATTCTATACCCACACTGGGAGTGGGGACGGGTCTGTAACACTACAAAACCATTCAGTACCCAGACCTGGAGTGGGGACGGGTCTGTAACACTACAGGACCATTCAGTACCCAGACCTGGAGTGGGGACGGGTCTGTAACACTACAAAACGATTCTATACCGACACTGGGAGTGGGGACGGGTCTGTAACACTACAAGACCATTCTATACCGACACTGGGAGTGGGGACGGGTCTGTAACACTACAAGACCATTCTATACCCACACTGGGAGTGGGGACGGGTCTGTAACACTACAGGACCATTCTATACCCACACTGGGAGTGGGGACGGGACTGTAACACTACAGGACCATTCTATACCCAGACTGGGAGTGGGGACGGGTCTGTAACACTACAAAACCATTCTATACACACACTGGGAGTGGGGACGGGTCTGTAACACTACAAAACCATTCTATACCCACACTGGGAGTGGGGACGGGTCTGTAACACTACAAAACCATTCAGTACCCAGACCTGGAGTGGGGACGGGTCTGTAACACTACAGGACCATTCAGTACCCAGACCTGGAGTGGGGACGGGTCTGTAACACTACAAAACGATTCTATACCGACACTGGGAGTGGGGACGGGTCTGTAACACTACAAGACCATTCTATACCCACACTGGGAGTGGGGACGGGTCTGTAACACTACAAAACCATTCTATACACACACTGGAAGTGGGGACGGGTCTGTAACACTACAAGACCATTCTATACCCACACTGGGAGTGGGGACGGGTCTGTAACACTACAGGACCATTCTATACCCACACTGGGAGTGGGGACGGGACTGTAACACTACAGGACCATTCTATACCCAGACTGGGAGTGGGGACGGGTCTGTAACACTACAAAACCATTCTATACACACACTGGGAGTGGGGACGGGTCTGTAACACTACAAAACCATTCTATACCCACACTGGGAGTGGGGACGGGTCTGTAACACTACAAAACCATTCAGTACCCAGACCTGGAGTGGGGACGGGTCTGTAACACTACAGGACCATTCAGTACCCAGACCTGGAGTGGGGACGGGTCTGTAACACTACAAAACGATTCTATACCGACACTGGGAGTGGGGACGGGTCTGTAACACTACAAGACCATTCTATACCCACACTGGGAGTGGGGACGGGTCTGTAACACTACAAAACCATTCTATACACACACTGGAAGTGGGGACGGGTCTGTAACACTACAAGACCATTCTATACACACACTGGGAGTGGGGATGGATCTGTAACACTACAGGACCATTCTATACCCACACTGGGAGTGGGGACGGGTCTGTAACACTACAGGACCATTCTATACCCACACTGGGAGTGGGGACAGGTCTGTAACACTACAAGACCATTCTATACACACACTGGGAGTGGGGACGGGTCTGTAACACTACAAGACCATTCTATACACACACTGGGAGTGGGGATGGATCTGTAACACTACAGGACCATTCTATACCCACACTGGGAGGGGGGACGGGTCTGTAACACTACAAAACCATTCTATACACACACTGGAAGTGGGGACGGGTCTGTAACACTACAAGACCATTCTATACACACACTGGGAGTGGGGATGGATCTGTAACACTACAGGACCATTCTATACCCACACTGGGAGTGGGGACGGGTCTGTAACACTACAGGACCATTCTATACCCACACTGGGAGTGGGGACAGGTCTGTAACACTACAAGACCATTCTATACACACACTGGGAGTGGGGACGGGTCTGTAACACTACAAGACCATTCTATACACACACTGGGAGTGGGGATGGATCTGTAACACTACAGGACCATTCTATACCCACACTGGGAGTGGGGACGGGTCTGTAACACTACAGGACCATTCTATACACACACTGGGAGTGGGGACGGGTCTGTAACACTACAGGACCATTCTATACGCACACTGGGAGTGGGGACGGGTCTGTGACACTGCAGGACCATTCTATACCCAGACTGGGAGTGGGGACGGGTCTGTAACACTACAGGACCATTCTATACACACACTGGGAGTGGGAACGGGTCTGTAACACTACAGGACCATTCTATACGCACACTGGGAGTGGGGACGGGTCTGTAACACTACAAGACCATTCTATACCCACACTGGGAGTGGGGACGGGTCTGTAACACTACAAAACCATTCTATACCCACACTGGGAGTGGGGACGGGTCTGTAACACTACAAAACCATTCTATACCCACACTGGGAGTGGGGACGGGTCTGTAACACTACAAAACCATTCAGTACCCAGACCTGGAGTGGGGACGGGTCTGTAACACTACAGGACCATTCAGTACCCAGACCTGGAGTGGGGACGGGTCTGTAACACTACAAAACGATTCTATACCGACACTGGGAGTGGGGACGGGTCTGTAACACTACAAGACCATTCTATACCGACACTGGGAGTGGGGACGGGTCTGTAACACTACAAGACCATTCTATACCCACACTGGGAGTGGGGACGGGTCTGTAACACTACAGGACCATTCTATACCCACACTGGGAGTGGGGACGGGACTGTAACACTACAGGACCATTCTATACCCAGACTGGGAGTGGGGACGGGTCTGTAACACTACAAAACCATTCTATACACACACTGGGAGTGGGGACGGGTCTGTAACACTACAAAACCATTCTATACCCACACTGGGAGTGGGGACGGGTCTGTAACACTACAAAACCATTCAGTACCCAGACCTGGAGTGGGGACGGGTCTGTAACACTACAGGACCATTCAGTACCCAGACCTGGAGTGGGGACGGGTCTGTAACACTACAAAACGATTCTATACCGACACTGGGAGTGGGGACGGGTCTGTAACACTACAAGACCATTCTATACCCACACTGGGAGTGGGGACGGGTCTGTAACACTACAGGACCATTCTATACCCACACTGGGAGTGGGGACGGGTCTGTAACACTACAAGACCATTCTATACCCACACTGGGAGTGGGGACGGGTCTGTAACACTACAGGACCATTCTATACCCACACTGGGAGTGGGGACGGGTCTGTAACACTACAAAACCATTCAGTACCCAGACCTGGAGTGGGGATGGGTCTGTAACACTACAGGACCATTCAGTACCCAGACCTGGAGTGGGGACGGGTCTGTAACACTACAAAACCATTCTATACCCACACTGGGAGTGGGGACGGGTCTGTAACACTACAAAACCATTCTATACCCACACTGGGAGTGGGGATGGGTCTGTTACACTACAAGACCATTCTAAACCCAGACTGGGAGTGGGGACGGGTCTGTAACACTACAAAACCATTCTATACCCACACTGAGAGTGGGGATGGGTCTGTTACACTACAAAACCATTCTATACCCACACTGGGAGTGGGGACGGGTCTGTAACACTACAAAACCATTCTATACCGA
Organism: Hypanus sabinus; assembly: GCF_030144855.1. Classification (NCBI taxonomy): domain Eukaryota; kingdom Metazoa; phylum Chordata; class Chondrichthyes; order Myliobatiformes; family Dasyatidae; genus Hypanus; species Hypanus sabinus. The sequence continues at coordinate 80,371,587 of NC_082715.1, read as the reverse complement.
CACTGGGAGTGGGGACGGGTCTGTAACACTACAAAACCATTCTATACACACACTGGGAGTGGGGATGGGTCTGTAACACTACAGGACCATTCTATACCCACACTGGGAGTGGGGACGGGTCTGTAACACTACAAGACCATTCTATACCCACACTGGGAGTGGGGACGGGTCTGTAACACTACAGGACCATTCTATACCCACACTGGGAGGGGAGACGGGTCTGTAACACTACAAGACCATTCTATACCCAGACTGGGAGTGGGGACGGGTCTGTAACACTACAAGACCATTCTATACCCACACTGGGAGTGGGGACGGGTCTGTAACACTACAGGACCATTCTATACTCACACTGGGAGTGGGGACGGGTCTGTAACACTACAAAACCATTCTATACCCACACTGGGAGTGGGGACGGGTCTGTGACACTACAAGACCATTCTATACCCACACTGGGAGTGGGGACGGGTCTGTAACACTACAAGACCATTCTATACACACACTGGGAGTGGGGACGGGTCTGTAACACTACAAGACCATTCTATACCCACACTGGGAGTGGGGACGGGTCTGTAACACTACAAAACCATTCTATACACACACTGGGAGTGGGGATGGGTCTGTAACACTACAAAACCATTCTATACGCACACTGGGAGTGGGGACGGGTCTGTAGTATTTGGACGGGGTGTCTGTGAATCAGGCTGCAATGTGTAGTGTGGATTCGTGCTTCTCACGTGTTGTTGAAGCTGTCCTTTTCCAGGTCTAATTCCATCGCCCCTGACCTGACCCTTGTGGACGGCAACAGGCTTCAGGGAGTTGGGAGAGAAGTTATCACCACGGGTTCTGCGCCTCTGGCACGTTGTGCATAAGGTTACTCCAGCTTGCTTCTGCTCAGAGGTAACGCCCAGGAAATTGATGATGTGGGACTCATTGAACATTATGGGGTGATAACTGGACTTTCTAGTGTCTGACATCGGCATTGCCAGGCCCCTGTGTTACTTGTCACCTACCAGCCCAGGCCTGGATGTTATCCGGGTCTCCATGAATTTGGACGGGCACTGCTTCATTGTCTGAGGATCGCGAAGGGTGCTGAGCACTGTGAGTCATCAGCCACCAGCTCTTCCTCTGGCCTTACGACTGAAGGAAGCTCAGCGATGAGGCAGCTGGTGAGGATGGTTGGGCAAGACACACTGGAGCAACTCAGCAGATCTATGGAGGGGAATAAAGAGTCAACATTTCAGGCAGGAAAGGAAAGGGGAAGACACCAAAATGAGAAGGTGGGGGGGAGGAAGAGTACAAGCTGGCTGGTGATAGGTGAGGCCAGGAGAGGGGTAAGTGCGTGCGTAGGGAGGAGGGGTGAAGTAAGGAGTTGGGAGGTGATAGATGGAAGGTAAAAGGCTGATGAAGAAGGAATCTGATAGGAGAGGAGGTAGAGCATGGAAGAAATGGAAGGAGGAGGGGCAGGAGAGAGAAGCGAAGGGATGAAAGCCAGATTGGTGAATGGAAAAGGGTGGGGAGGGGTGGTGGGTGAAACTACCAGTAGTTGGTGAAATTAATGGAATTGGGACACTACCCTGAGGAAATCTTACATGGATGTCCCTGGAACAGAGAGTATCCTTTGTCTGATTTTTTTCAGCAATTCACACTCTAGCAGGAAGCTGGCTTCAAGGAGAAACAGATTTATTCCCGTTCTATTCTGTGACAAACTGTAGGCGTCTCAACCCTATTACCTTAACTGTTTCCATCATTACAGGAGGAGGGCACTTGGTGCTTTAAGATCACGCCAACGCTCGGCTGGAGTTTGTTCATCTGCACCTAACTTCCTTTTTTATTTTACTTGTCATGTTATTTAAAATATTTTATCTATTTAGAGACTCCAATTAACTCCAGTTTGTGTAGATAGGCACGCACAAAATGCTGGAGGAACTCAGCAGGTCAGGCAGCATCTTTGAAACCGAATGAACAGTTGATGTTTCGGACCGAGACCCTTCATGAGGAGTGGAAAAGGAGGGGGAAAGACGCCAGAATAATAAGGTGGGGGGAGGGAGGGCAAATATTACAAGCTGGCAGGTGATGAGGCGAGGCCAGGTGAGGTAAGGTAGATGAGTGGCTTCTGGGAGCTTCTTGTTATGTGTGGAACATTGTTGCTGGTAATCTGGGCTCTTATTTATGCCATCAGCTCTTTAGAGATAATAGTTTTCCCACATAACCCTAGTAAATCCTTTAACCATTTCCTGACTATATACAGTACTTTGACAGTTTAAAAATATAAAGGTCACTCTGTGTACTTAAATTCCCAAAAACACTGACTGCATTGAAACTATTTGGCCAAAGCTTCACACAGGCTGTTTATACAGTGTTAACCTTTGAGAAAAAGAAGAATGTTTAACCTTTCTGGGAGCTGTTGTTCAAAAATAAAGCCATCTTTTATTTGAAGAACAATGAGGACAAGGTGGGGGTGTATGATTTGTGCCTTGTGGCATTCATTTTACAGATGAGACATCAGACAGAGACACCATTTTAGGCAGGCATAATAATCCTGTTTTAGGAACAATAAGAGTGTCTTCCCGGTGCTTAAGCCAATATTGTCAATCAACCTCTCGGCAAAGTACACTTAGTGGCTGCTTCATAAGGTGCTTTCTGCAGCTAATAGAGTGGCCATTGAGTGTATTTTTGTGGTCTTCTGCTGATGTAGCCCATCTGCTTCAAGGTTCATTGCGTTGTGCATTCGGAGATGCTCTTCAGCACATTATCATTGTAACACGGGTTATTTGAGTCACTGTCGCCTTCCTGTCAGTTTGAATCAGTCTGGTAATTCTCCTCTGACCTCTCTCCTTAACGAGAGCTGCTGCTCACTGGATGTTGTTTGTTCTTCGCATCATTCTCTGCAAACTCTCGAGGCTGCGTGCATGAAAATCCCAGGAGATCAGTAGTTTCTGAGACACTCAAAGCACCCCTTCTGGCACTAACAATCACTCCATGGTCAGTCACTTGGATCACATTTCTTCCCCATTCTGGTGTGAACAACAACTGAACCTCGTGACCTTGTCTACATGCTTTTATGCCTCGAGTTACTGCCACATGATTGGCTGATTAGAGATTGGCATTAATGAGCGGGTGTACAGGTGTACCTAATAAAATGGCCACTGAATGTAGACTAATATTTCATTTGAAAGGTAAATTATTGATTAAAGAGAGATTAACTTTATTTGTCACATGCACGTCAAAACCTCAAAATGTGTAATGAAATGTGTCGTTTGTGTCCGAGGAATATACGGAGCAGTCCGCAAGTGTGAACAGACTTCCAGGGCCTATAACGTACTAACCCTAACTGGCACGTCTTTGGAGTGTGGGAGAGAACTGGAGCATCCATCACACAGAGAATGTACGGACTCTGTGGTGGGGATTGAGCCCCCATTGAGTGGTGCTGTGATAACTGCTACATGACTGTGCTGTCTGATTTATGTTACCTAAAATGCTGGAGTTACAGATGCAAAATAAATGATTTAGACCACCAGCTGATTGGCCAATCAAACTGATTCTAGCTCTCTGCTCTTTCTCTGGGCCCTTGTAAATATATACTTCTCAGAGATTCATCCTTTTTCTTTTCCGAGTCTGCTGTTAGATTTTCCTTCGATCACTATCTCGGCAACACAGAGGAAGAAAAAGCTGCAGAGATTGTTCAAAGCTTCATGTGAGATTCACAGAGCAGCGAGTCAGTCCCATTGTGCACTGCTGAGTTGTGACATGACTTTAGTAACAATCATGTCACACACACTCACACACACACACACACACACACACACACACACACACACACTCTCTCACACACACACACTCACACACTCACACTCACACACACACACACACACACACACACTCACACACTCACACACACACACACACACACACACACACACACACACACACACTCTCTCTCTCTCTCACACATCAGGTCTGTGTCAGTGTGTGGGCAGTGAGCACACACTTTGCATTACAAACGATAAAAACGAGGTTAGAGTTTATGTGCCTACAGCCAGCCATTAGATGAACCCAGCATATAATCCAATACAAAGAGCTTGTTTCCTAGCTGATTGTCAGGCCCGTGGAGATTGATGTGACTGGTGCTGGACTGAACAGTGTGCTTTGACAATTACTAGCCAAGAAGCAATTGAAAAAAATGAGATTGCATTTCTATTACATCTTCCTCACCCTCAGGAAGTCCCAAGGCATGAAAACAGCCAACATTTTCTTCTTTTGCAAGGTAATCAATCTTGTAGTGTAGGAAGCACTGCAGTCAATTTGTTACAGCAAGCGATTTGATAATAGCCAGCTCTTTGGAGGTGTTAGAGATAAATATAGCCACAGACACTGGCAAGAACTTCTCTGCTGGTCTTCAAATTGCTCAGTGGGTTCACTTTACTGTCTCATCTCAAGGGTGTCACGTCCAGCAGTTCTTCAGTTTTAAACTGAAAACATTGGCCTGAATTATTGTCTCCAGAGTGAGTCCCCTGACTTCCCACCTCCGTCAGAGAGTTACTGAGTGCAGGCAGGGGCCCCATTGTGACCTCTATCAATTCCAATGCCCATCAAATGGTTCAACCTGTTGCTTATAAGACCATAAAGCATAGAAGCAGAATTAGGCCATTTGGCCCATCCAGTCTGTTCCACCATTTGATCATGGCTGGTGTAATTTTCCCTCTCAATTCCTCCTCCTGTCTTCTCCCTGTAACATTTGACACCCTTACTAATCAAGAGCCTATCAACCCCCACTTTAAATATACCCAATGACTCAGACTCCACAACCGTCTGTGACAACAAATTCACAGATTCACTACCCTCTGGCTAAAGAGATTCCTCCTCAACTCTGTTCTAAAGTGATGTCCTTCTATTCTGAAGCTGTGACCCTTGGTCCTAGACTCTCCACTCAATCTAGACCTTTCAATACTTAATAGATCTCAATGAGATCTCTTCTTCATTCATCTGAACTCCAGTGAGTACAGGCCCAGGGCCATCAAACACTCCCCATACATTAACAGGAGAAAATCTGGAGATGCTGGAAATCCAAGCTTGCATTAACCCTTTCAATCACAGGATCGTTCTTTTGAACCTCCTCTGGACCCTCTTCAATATCAGCCCATCCTTTCTTAGACAAGGGGCCCAAAACTTCTCAGAATACTCCAAATGCATTCTGGTCAGTGTCCTATTAATCCTTAGCATTACATCCTTGCTTTTATTTTCCAGTCCTCTGGGAATAACATGGCAATTCTACTTGGAGCCTGTATGACCTCGGGTGTTTGGGATCTGATGCAAAGATGTAAGTCCGAACTCTGAGATTGCTTATTGCCAGTCTTGGAACATCTGCTCTTGGACGGTTTAGGCTGCTGAGTGAGGGGAATGAGCAAGGGAGCTCCTCCTCCTGCAATGAAGTGTACTTAACTGCTTCCTGGTGCTTCCAAGATTGTTTTCAAACTTTTAAAGATTTTTTTAAAGTTTGTATTTTAAATGTCAATTGCTTTAAAGTGTTACAATAATATTTTTGAGTATTAGAGACATTCTATAAAACTGTGGTGTGATCTCCTCAAATCCCATACTAAGTCAACAACGTTTCAATGTCTTGCACTCCAATCTTTCTGTAGCAGAACCCAACATATCACTTAACTTCCGAGTTACTTGGAGTTGCATTGAAGCTTGTGTTTTGTGCTGGGTGTTCAGATTTTGTTGGACGTCCGCGCTGGTAAACCGGTAAATTGGTTTATTAATGCCACGTGTAGCCAGGTGCAGTGTAAAGGTGTGTTTTGCATGTTATTTGCACAGATCATTTAATTACAACACTGCACGGAGACAGTGCAAGGGAAAGCAATAATGGTGGTACATTTACAGAGAAAATGCAGAAAAGAAGGTCCAAGACCATAACGAGTCAGATTGCAAGGCCAGGAGCCCATCTTATCGTAGAAGGGAGCCATTCAATAATCTGATTGATTGGAAGCTATTGAACAGAAGCTGGATAGAAGTTATTCTTGAGCGTGCTTTCAGGGTTTTCTATCTTTTGCCTGACAGGAAGGGTGGGGAAAGAACAGAGTGTCTCCAGGGTGGGTGGGGTTTTTAGAAACATAGAAAACCTACAGCACAACACAGGCCCTTCGGCCCACAGAGCTGTGCCAGACATGTCCCTACCTTAGAAATTACCTACAGTTACCCATAGCCCTCTATTTTTCTAAGCTCCATGTACCTGTCCAGGAGTCTCTTAAAAGACCCTATTGTTTCCGCCTCCACCACCATCACAGGCAGCCCATTCCACGCACACACCACTCTCTGCGTAAAAAACCTACCCCTGACATCTCCTCTGCACCTTAAACCTGTGCCCTGTCGCACTAGCCATTTCAGCTCTGGGAGAAAGGAGCACACGATCAATGCCTCTCATCGTCTTTTGATTACTTTGTCGTCTTTGTTGAGGTATGAGAAGTGTAGGTGGAGACCATGGAGGGGAGGCTGGAGTTTGTGATGTGCTGGGCTGTTTCCACAACTCTCTGTACTGTTTCTCCTGGTCACAGGTAGTGCAGTTGCCATTCCAGGGTACGATGCTCCTGGATAAGACATTTTTTATGGTGCATCAGCAAAACTTGTTTGGGCTTAAAGGGGACATGGCAAATTTCCTTAGCCTCAACAGGCCTGCTGACACAGTCCATGCGGGTGGTGACGGTCCGAGGGGGTGGTGACGGTCTGTGATGGTGGTGACGGTCTGTGATGGTGGTGACGGTCTGAGGGGGTGGTGATGGTCTGTGATGGTGGTGATGGTCCGAGGGGTGGTGACGGTCCGAGGGGGTGGTGACGGTCTGTGATGGTGGTGACGGTCCGAGGGGGTGGTGACGGTCCGTGATGGTGGTGACGGTCCGTGATGGTGGTGACGGTCCGTGGGGGTGGTGACGGTCTGTGATGGTGGAGACGGTCCGAGGGGGTGGTGACAGTCCGTGGGGGTGGTGACGGTCCGAGGGGGTGGTGATGGTCCGAGGGGTGGTGACGGTCCGAGGGGGTGGTGACGGTCCGTGATGGTGGTGACGGTCCGTGGGGGTGGTGACGGTCCGTGGGGGTGGAGACGGTCCGTGGGGGTGGAGACGGTCCGAGGGGGTGGAGACGGTCCGTGGGGGTGGTGACGGTCTGAGGGGGTGGAGACGGTCCGTGGGGGTGGTGACGGTCTGTGATGGTGGTGACGGTCTGTGATGGTGGTGACGGTCTGAGGGGGTGGTGATGGTCTGTGATGGTGGTGATGGTCCGAGGGGTGGTGACGGTCCGAGGGGGTGGTGACGGTCTGTGATGGTGGTGACGGTCCGAGGGGGTGGTGACGGTCCGTGATGGTGGTGACGGTCCGTGATGGTGGTGACGGTCCGTGGGGGTGGTGACGGTCTGTGATGGTGGAGACGGTCCGAGGGGGTGGTGACGGTCCGTGGGGGTGGTGACGGTCCGAGGGGGTGGTGACGGTCCGAGGGGTGGTGACGGTCCGAGGGGGTGGTGACGGTCCGTGATGGTGGTGACGGTCCGAGGGGGTGGTGACGGTCCGTGATGGTGGTGACGGTCCGTGGGGGTGGTGACGGTCCGTGGGGGTGGAGACGGTCCGTGGGGGTGGAGACGGTCCGAGGGGGTGGAGACGGTCCGTGGGGGTGGTGACGGTCTGAGGGGGTGGAGACGGTCCGTGGGGGTGGTGACGGTCCGTGGGGGTGGTGACGGTCCGAGGGGGTGGAGACGGTCCGTGATGGTGGTGACGGTCCGTGATGGTGGTGACGGTCCGAGGGGGTGGTGACGGTCCGAGGGGGTGGAGATGGTCCATGGGGGTGGTGACGGTCCGAGGGGGTGGTGACGGTCCGTGGGGGTGGTGACGGTCCGTGGGGGTGGAGATGGTCCGTGGGGGTGGAGACGGTCCGTGATGGTGGTGATGGTCCGAGGGGGTGGAGACGGTCCGTGGGGGTGGTGACGGTCCGTGGGGGTGGAGATGGTCCGTGGGGGTGGAGACGGTCCGTGGGGGTGGAGTCGGTCCGAGGGGGTGGTGACGGTCCGTGGGGGTGGTGACGGTCCGAGGGGGTGGTGACGGTCCGTGGGGGTGGTGACGGTCCGAGGGGGTGGTGACGGTCCGAGGGGGTGGTGATGGTCTGTGATGGTGGTGACGGTCCGAGGGGGTGGTGACGGTCCGTGGGGGTGGTGACGGTCCGAGGGGGTGGTGACGGTCCGTGGGGGTGGAGATGGTCTGTGGGGGTGGTGACGGTCTGAGGGGGTGGTGATGGTCTGTGATGGTGGTGATGGTCTGTGATGGTGGTGACGGTCTGTGATGGTGGTGACGGTCCGAGGGGGTGGTGACGGTCTGAGGGGGTGGTGATGGTCTGTGATGGTGGTGACGGTCCGTGGGGGTGGAGACGGTCCGTGGGGGTGGTGATGGTCTGAGGGGGTGGTGACGGTCCGTGGGGGTGGTGACGGTCCGTGGGGGTGGTGACGGTCTGAGGGGGTGGTGACGGTCCGTGGGGGTGGTGACGGTCTGAGGGGGTGGTGACGGTCCGTAGGGGTGGAGATGGTCCGTGTGGGTGGAGACGGTCCGAGGGGGTGGTGACGGTCCGTGGGGGTGGTGACGGTCCGAGGGGATGGTGACGGTCCGTGTGGGTGGAGATGGTCCGTGTGGGTGGAGACGGTCCGAGGGGGTGGTGACGATCCGTGGGGGTGGAGATGGTCCGAGGGGGTGGTGACGGTCCGAGGGGGTGGAGACGGTCCGTGGGGGTGGTGACGGTCCGTGGGGGTGGAGACGGTCTGAGGGGGTGGAGATGGTCCGTGGGGGTGGTGACGGTCCGAGGGGGTGGTGACGGTCCGTGATGGTGGTGACGGTCCGAGGGGGTGGTGACGGTCCGTGGGGGTAGTGACGGTCCGAGGGGGTGGTGACGGTCCGTGATGGTGGTGACGGTCCGTGGGGGTGGTGACGGTCCGAGGGGGTGGTGACGGTCCGTGGGGGTGGTGACGGTCCGTGATGGTGGTGACGGTCCGAGGGGGTGGTGACGGTCCGTGGGGGTGGTGTCGGTCCGAGGGGGTGGTGACGGTCCGTGGGGGTGGTGACGGTCCGAGGGGGTGGTGACGGTCCGTGTGGGTGGAGACGGTCCGAGGGGGTGGTGACGGTCCGTGGGGGTGGAGACGGTCCGAGGGGGTGGTGACGGTCCGTGGGGGTGGTGACGGTCCGAGGGGGTGGTGACGGTCCGTGGGGGTGGAGACGGTCCGAGGGGGTGGTGACGGTCCGTGGGGGTGGTGACGGTCCGTGGGGGTGGTGATGGTCTGTGATGGTGGTGACGGTCCGAGGGGGTGGTGACGGTCTGAGGGGGTGGAGACGGTCCGAGGGGGTGGTGATGGTCTGTGATGGTGGTGACGGTCTGAGGGGGTGGAGATGGTCCGTGTGGGTGGAGACGGTCCGTGGGGGTGGTGATGGTCCGTGGGGGTGGAGACGGTCCGTGGGGGTGGAGACGGTCCGAGGGGGTGGTGACGGTCCGAGGGGGTGGTGACGGTCCGTGGGGGTGGAGACGGTCCGAGGGGGTGGTGACGGTCCGTGGGGGTGGTGACGGTCCGAGGGGGTGGTGATGGTCTGTGATGGTGGTGACGGTCCGAGGGGGTGGTGACGGTCCGTGGGGGTGGTGACGGTCCGAGGGGGTGGTGACGGTCCGTGGGGGTGGAGACGGTCCGTGGGGGTGGAGACGGTCCGAGGGGGTGGAGACGGTCCGTGGGGGTGGTGACGGTCCGAGGGGGTGGTGACGGTCCGTGGGGGTGGAGACGGTCCGTGGGGGTGGAGACGGTCCGAGGGGGTGGTGACGGTCCGTGGGGGTGGAGACGGTCCGAGGGGGTGGTGACGGTCCGAGGGGGTGGTGACGGTCCGAGGGGGTGGTGACGGTCTGTGATGGTGGTGATGGTCTGTGATGGTGGTGACGGTCCGAGGGGCTGGAGACGGTCCGAGGGGGTGGAGATGGTCCGAGGGGGTGGTGACGGTCCGAGGGGGTGGAGACGGTCCGAGGGGGTGGTGAAGGTCCGTGATGGTGGTGACGGTCCGAGGGGGTGGTGACGGTCCGAGGGGGTGGTGACATATTCACTTAGGTTACCAGTTCACCATCCAGGTTAACATTTGTCACCTGCTTGAGAATGGGAGGGAGGAGCTTTGCCGCTGTTGTGTTGTGCCGTTCTGATGAAAATTGTGGGCACGCTATGCTGGCGCCAGAATGTGTGGCGACACTTGTGGACTGCCCCCAGCTCGCCCTCAGGTGTATTTCACTGGATGTACACGTGATAAACTTGAATCTATAATCTCGAATATTGTTTGTCCATCCTTCCTACTGAATAAGTAGCCCCATTTGCCCTCCATCTGCCACCTTCTTTCCCATGCACCTAGCCTGGAAGTGACGGGAGCAGAAAAGCATCGCCCACTCTCCCACCTCCAGGCTGTTCCCGTTCCCACTCATCAATAACATAATGCCTGGCTCACTGATACATGTCCCACCAGGCTCAAGGACGCCTTCTACTCAACTTTAACAATCCCCTAGTATGACAAGATGGACTCAACCTGACGATCTATCCCATTAGATAAAGATTCGCTTTATTGGTCACAGGTACAGAGAAACATCGAAACAGACAGTGAAATGAGTCATTTGCTCCAACAGCCAGCAGAGTCCGAGGGAAGCTCGGTTTTCCTGCCACGCGCTTGGAATGTGGGAAGATACCACAGCACCTGGAGTCACAGGGAGAAGGTACAACCTCTCACACAGGCGGAGGGACACTTTACTCTGGAAATGAGCCCCGTCCTCACAGCCGGTGCTCTAACCACAACCCTACTCTCACTGCTTGCACCTTATCGTCTGCCTGCCTGTATGCACTCTCTCTGTGACTGTAACACTTTATTCTGCACTCTGTTACTGTTCTTCTCTCCATACTCCTGTGATGAACTGATCTGTATGAACGACATGTAAAACAAATGTTTTTCATTGCACCTCCTGTGCATATGACAATAATTAACCAATTTACCAATTTAAACAGCTCTGATTCATCTGTGGAGAAATACTGACCTGAAAATGAGCCAATTATTCCTACTCAAAATCTACAGATGCTGGAAATCCAAGTAACACACATGCAAAAAGCTGGAGGGACTCAGCAGGCCAGGAAAAAAGCACAGTCGACATTTTGGGCTGAAACCTTTCGGCAGGACAGGAGAAAAAATGCTGAGGAGTAGATTTGAAAGGTGGGTCGAGAGAAGAGAGAAACACAAGGGGATGGGTGAAACTTGGAGGGGGAGGGATGAAGTGAAGAGCTGGGAAGTTGATTGGTGAAAGAGACAGAAGGCCATGGAAGAAAGAAAAAGGGGAGAGGAGCACCAGAAGGAGGTGATGGACAGGCAAGGAGGTAACATGAGAGAGGGACAAGGGGGTGGGAAATGGTGAAGGGACGGAGGTGGAGTCATTACCGGAAGTTTGAGAAATCGATGTTCATGCCATCAGGTTGGAGGCTGCCCAAACAGGTGTTGTTCCTCCAATCTAAGTGTGGCCTCATCACGACAGTGGAGAAGGCCATGGATGGACATATCGGAATGGGAATAGAAAGTGGACCTAAAGTGGGTGGTACTGGGAGATCCCACTTGTTCTGGCAGATGGAGTGTAGATGCTTGGCGAAGCGGTCTCCCAATCTACGTTGGGTCTCATCAATACACAGGCCACACCGGGAGCACCAGATACAGTAAATGACCCCAACAGAGTCACAGGTGAAATGTCACCTCACCTGGAAGGACCAATTGGAGCCCTGAATGGTGGTGAGGGAGGAGGTGCAGGGGCAGGTGTAGCACTTGTTCCACTTGCAAGAATAAGTGCCAGGAGGGAGGTCAGTGAGGAGGGCCGAATGGACTTAGGGAGTCACATAGGGAGCAATCCCTGTGGAAAGCAGGAAGTAGGGTTGGGGGAAGATGTGTTTCGTGGTGGGATCCAGTTGCAGCTGGTGGAAGTTTCTGAGAAGTATGTGCTGGACGCGAAGGCTGAGAGGGTGGTAGGTGAGGACAAGAGAAACCCTGGCGGGAGGATGGGGTAAGAGTAGAAGTGTGTGAAATGGAAGATTTGCGGTTGAGGGCAGCGTTGATGGTGGAGGATGGTGATGGGGGAATGAGCAGTAGAAGATGGGGAAGAATGGGGCAATTTTACACTTCCTTTGTAAAAGGAGGACACCTCCTTCATTCCAGACTGAGAAGCCTCATCCTGAGAGCAGATGCAGTGGAGATGGATGAATTGAGAGAAGGGGATGGCGTTTTTACAAGTATGGGTGGGACGAGGTATAGTCCAGGTAGCTGTGAGAGTCTGTTGGTTTATAATATATATCAGTGGATAAGCTGTCTCTGAAGATAGGGACAGTGAGATTGAGAAAGGGGGAGGAAGGTGTCAGAAATGGACCAGGTGAATTTGAGGGCAGGGTGGAAGTTAGAGGCAAAGTGGATGAAATCGACGAGCTCAGCACGGGTGCAGGAAGCAGCACCAACGCAGTTGCCAATGTAGTGTATGCAAAGTGTGGGACAGTCATTAGCGTAGGCTTGGACATAGACTGTTCCATGTAGCCGACAACCAGAGCTGGGACCCATGCGAGTGTCCATGGCTACACCTTTTGCATGAAGGAGGTGGGAGGACCCAAAAGAGAAATTATTAAGAGTGAGATCAAGTTCTGCCAGACGAAGGAGATTGGTGGTGGAGGGGAACTGGTCGGGTCTGGTGTCCAGAAAGAAACAGAGAGCTTTGAGGCCTTGCTGGTTGGAGATAGAAGTGTACAGGGACTGGACATCCATTGTGAAAATAAGATGATGGGGACCAGGGAACTTTAAATCATTGAAAAGATCCAGAGCATGTGAAGTGTCACAGATGTAGGTGGGAGGGGACTGAACCAGGGGGGATAAAACAGAGTCAAGGTATGCAGATATGAGTTTAGTGGGGCAATTACTCTTACTTATCAGCCCTCCATCCATCTTATTCTCTCTCCCTACACTATGGTTCTATAACTTTGGTGGAATGCCCTTTGAAGATTCATTCAGGCTACAGCCAACCATTGTACAGTACCTACCCTTCCAGTTATCATTATATCCCCTATCAAAATCAAAGTCAATTTGTAATTTTTTAAAGTGTCTTGTTACCACATTCTTTGTAATGGATCCCAGTCACATCCTGACAAGTGATAGCAAATTAATTAGTTTGTAGTTGCCTATCTTCTAGGATGGGAAGAATGGGGCAATGGGCAGTAGAGGAAAATGGGAAGAGTGGGGGAATGAGCAGTAGAAGATGGGGAAGAATGGGGCAATGGGCAGTAGAGGAATATGGGGAACAATGGGGCAATGGGCAGTAGAGGAAGATGGGAAGAGTGGGGGAATGAGCAGTAGAAGATGGGGAAGAATGGGGCAATTGGCAGTAGAGGAATATGGGGAACAATGGGGCAATGGGCAGTAGAGGAAGATGGGAAGAATGGGGGAATGAGCAGTGGAGGAAGATGGTGAAGAATGGGGGAATGAGCAGTAGAAGATGGTGAAGAATGGGGAAATGAGCAGTAGAAGATGGGGAAGAATAGGGCAATGGGCAGTGGAAGAAGATGGGGAAGAATAGGGCAATGGGCAGTGGAGGAAGATGGGGAAGAATGGGGGAATGAGCAGTAGAAGATGGGAAGAATGGGGCAATAGGCAGTAGAGGAAGATGGGGAAGAATGGGGCAATGGGCAGTAGAGGAAGATGGAGAAGAATGGGGCAATGGGCAGTAGAGGAAGATGGAGAAGAATGGGGCAGTGGGCAGTAGAAGATGGGGAAGAATGGGGGAATGAGCAGTAGAAGATGGGGAAGAATGGGGCAATGGGCAGATGGGGAAGAATGGGGCAATGGGCAATTGAGAAAGATGGGGAAGAATGGGGCAATGAGCAGTAGAAGATGGTGAAGAATGGGGAAATGAGCAGTAGAAGATGGGGAAGAATAGGGCAATGGGCAGTGGAAGAAGATGGGGAAGAATAGGGCAATGGGCAGTGGAGGAAGATGGGGAAGAATGGGGGAATGAGCAGTAGAAGATGGGAAGAATGGGGCAATAGGCAGTAGAGGAAGATGGGGAAGAATGGGGCAATGGGCAGTAGAGGAAGATGGAGAAGAATGGGGCAATGGGCAGTAGAGGAAGATGGAGAAGAATGGGGCAATGGGCAGTAGAAGATGGGAAGAATGGGGCAATGGGCAGTAGAAGATGGGGAAGAATGGGGGAATGAGCAGTAGAAGATGGGGAAGAATGGGGCAATGGGCAGTTGAGGAAGATGGGGAAGAATGAGGCAATGGGCAGATGGGGAAGAATGGGGCAATGGGCAATTGAGAAAGATGGGGAAGAATGGGGCAATGGGCAGTTGAGGAAAATGGGGAAGAATGGGGCAATGGGTAGAGGAATATGGGGAACAATGGGGGAATGGGCAGTAGAGGAAGATGGGGAAGAATGGGGAATGAGCAGTAGAAGATGGGAAGAATGGGGCAATGAGCAGTAGATGGGGAAGAATGGGGCAATGAGCAGTAGATGGGGAAGAATGGGGGAATGAGCAGTAGAGGATGGGAAGAATGGGGCAATGGGCAGTAGGATTTAGCAGGACCAGCATTACACGAATGGGCTGAAAGGACACTTCTCGTTCTATGGGATCTGATGATTCTCAGCATACACACACATGACTGAAGAATCCCATGGTTGTATTTATAGATTTAATTGAAGGAATAAATGCTAAGTTAATGTATTTTGATTTAAATTATAAATTCAAACCGTGAACACATTATTTAGTGCAGTGGGACACTCCAACCACTAATTAGATGTGATAGATTTCTCTAACACTTGGTGTGGTTTATTTTTAAATGGATTTCAAACTACTCAGTTCAAGCTATATCTGAAGGTAAGGCTCTCTGCTGGTGTTGGAATAGTCTAAGGTAAACCCTGTTGGAATTAGAATTGGTTTATTATTGTCGTATGCAGCAAATTGCAGTGAAAAGCTGGTCTTGCATACTGTTCAGACAGATTAGATCATTACATTGTGCATTGAGGTAGCTCGTGTGCTGAGAGTGGGTCTAGAATTAGTGGTATTTTCTTGGTGTGAGATGAGGGGACTCCAGATCTCCAGCCTCCCGGATAACCACATCAGCATGAAGGGCACCGAACTGCAGCTTCTCAGAGACCGGGTTAAGGAACTGGAACTGCAGCTCGAGGACCTTCGGCTCACAGTGAAGAACAAGAAGGTGATAGGAGCTACGGGGAGGTTGTCACCCCTAAGTTGCAGGAAGCAGGTACCTGGGTGACTGTCAGGAGAGAGAAGGGAATAGGCAGCCAGTGCAGGGTACCCCTGTGGCGCAGGGGTACAAGACAGAAGTTTCAGTGGATGTGATAAAGAAACCCATATGGTATGTTGCCTCCCGGTTGCCAAGGCAGGGATGTCTTGGATTGGGTCCACAGCATGCTAAAAGGGGGAGAGCGAACAGCCAGAAATTGTGATACATATTGGTACCAATGACTGAGTTAGGAACTGGGAGGAGGTCCTGAGAGATAATATATGGAATGATGTAGAAAGCTGAATAGCAGGACCTCCAGGGTAGTAATCTCTGGATTGCTGCCTGTGCCACGTGCCTGGGAGGGCAAGAATAGAATGATCTGGAAGATGAATGCATGGCTGAGGAACTGGTGCAGCGGGAGAGGGTTAATTGGGATCTCTTCCGGGGAAAGTATGAGCTGTACAAAAGGACGGGTTACATCTGAACTCGAGGGGGACCTTGTGGGCAGGTTTGCGAGAGCTGTGGGGGAGGGGTTGGAAACCGGAGAGAAGAGCTGGGGATGGTTATATAGCTAGGTGCAGTGTGAAGGGCAGGCAGATGATAAGGCAGTCAATGGGATGAGTTAAAGTAGGCAAAATTGAAAAGGGCAATGAATACAGGACTGGAGATGTTATATTTGAATGCATGCCGTCTACAGAATAAGGTAGATGGACTTGTGGCACAGTTAGAGATTGGCAGGTGTGACGTTGTGGGCATCAGTGAGCCGTGGCTGAAAGAAGATCATAGTTGGGAGCTGAACATCCAAGGATACACCTTGTATCGAAAGGACAGGCAGGTATGTATAGGGATGGCCTTTCTCTGTTGGTAAAAAATGAAATTAAATGCTTAGAAAGCGGTGATATTGGGTTGAAAGATGTAGAATCCTTGTGGGTAGAGTTAAGACCCTGATGGGAGTTATGTACAGGTCTCTGAACTGTAGCCAGGATGTGGGCTACAAATTGCAATGGGAGATGGAAAAGGGCTAATGTTATAAAAGTTTCAATATACAGACATTTTGGGAAAATCAGGTCCATGCAGAGGGAGTTCATGGAGCACCTACAAGAAGACTTTCTGGAGCAGCTCGTGGTTGGACCCTTTAAGGGAAAAACTATTCTGCATTGGGTGTTGTGCAATGAACTAGATTTGATTGGGGTGCTTAAAGGAACCCTGGCCTCCCTCGATGCTGCCCGGCCTGCTGAGTTCCTCCAGTATTTTGAGTGTGTTGCTCGGATTTCCAGCATCGGGAGAATCCCTTGTGTTTGTCGTACAATGCAAAGAGAGAAAACACAGTAACTGACATAAATAAATACATGCACTATCTTGTAAATTTATGCATTTCTGAACCTAGGTGTCTGTGATGCTGCTGCAAACAAGTTTTCAACGAGTTGACTTGTTTCCTAGGACGGTGGGGGGGGGGCACTATTTAAAACTAATTTAACACGGAGGGATTAAATTAACTTTTCTGCATCTCTGTGAGTTTTCCGGCCACTCTCTACTGTTACTGCCGCTGCAGCCCGCCCCTCGCTACCCTCCCCGCGTCTTCTCCTCCCACCTCGCATTCACTCGCAGACACACAAAGTCCTCGCAGCGCCGGGGATCTGCGCCGAGGTGATAATCTGGACGGTTCCCCGGGGACAGAGCGCTGCACTGCCGAGGGCGACTTCCACTCGCATCGTTCCTTCAAGTTCAGTATTCCCCTTAATCCGGCCTCGCCTGTGAGAGAGACTGAGACCTCAAGTATCTGTCACTCGCCTCGGTTATTCCTCCTTGAAACTACTTGCTGGTAAGTTATTGGTCAGATAAATAGTACTTTAATAGTGCACCTGATGTTACTGTGTGTGTGTGTGTGTGAGAGAGAGAGATATTTGTACCCCTGCGGTGTGAGAGTTTCTCTGCACGAAGGGTCTCGGTCCGAAATGTTTATTCCCCTCCATAGACGCTGCCTGACCCTCTGAGTTCCCCCATCATTTTGTATATGAATTTCAGTGTCTGTGCACCGGTTCAGTTAAACAAAATGTTAATCATTTTTGCTTCCTGCTGCACATTGCATTAATTGAGAAATACACAGATCCGAACAAAAAAAAAATCCCGTAGGTCGGAGGAACCAGTACCGACAGGAATAAATTTGCCTGTAGCCAACAATTTTATTGAGAGTCTGGGAATTATTGAACTTGACTGCCGAGTTAATCGTGGGGAAATGCGCCACACCCTGGCCGTGAGCAGTACTGCAGCATCTGGGCGACGTTCCGACGACAGCAATTTTATTTTGATCATTTTATTACATTCGATTGTAGTTAACTCTGGAAACGACAATAGACATAACTTAAAACTGTAACCGTAGGAATGAAAATTATATCTTGAAAGAATAATATTCACTTGAAATTTTTTTTTGGCTGTGTTGAAGCAAATCTTAGCAGAATCAAGATTTTGTAAGAACCAAACGTTGTTAGCTGCTTGCAACAATTTAAAGAAACACTCTCCAAAAGTTTTGAAAGGCCTCTCAAAGTTATGCAGGCGAAATAGGGGAGGGTGGGCGGAGATCAGCAATCGAAAGAAGCGATTAAATCACGGGATGAGTGAATGGGCGTTGTCACCTTCATTATACTGAATGACAATACTAAATTATTTATATCTCAGGCTCAATGTAAACTTTCTCATGTGGTTTCCCCCAACCACTACTGTCCCGACCCATTGTGGCCCGAATATCTTTTGTTCTGGGTTCAGCAGGGCCCCGGGAGACATCCCTTAAAACCATCCACGCCCCGATTTCCCTCAGCTGCCTTCGTCCTTCGACAATCATACTGTACCTCTTGTGGGATCTGGCCCATAATCCTGTCAGTCACATTCCCCTGCTTATTTCCATAATCTTTTTTAAAATGGAAGGAGCCAGTTTGGCCCACTGCGTCTGTGCTGGCCCGCAGGGCAATTATTTATTTTTATTTAGAGCTGTGTTGCTTGTCCGACAGTGACTTAACCTGTGCCGGAGGAGTTGAAAGGGGAAAAAGCCATTGCACAGGGGCAATTCCATTTCTCGGCCTCAGGAACCTTGATCCAGTGGTACAAAACATCGTCACCATTGGAGATTGGCGGCAGAACAGCCGTGACCGTGATGTGCCTTTCATCCCTTCACTCTCCAGGAGGCCTTCTTGGCTGTTGGATCTCATCCACCCAGTCCGCTTGCCGGGGTATCTCACCGGGGCTGCAGGTTGCAGTTATCTGGAGCCACGAGTGAGAGCTGGGTGGCAGGGGGTTCAAAGGTGGACGAACTGCCCCTGGGCAGAGCAATGACAAGCCAGCCACCAGAGGTGTTACCCCTCCCTGCACACCACGTACACCCCTATTTGGAGATACAGCTAGTAACAGGCCCTTACGGCTCAATGAGCCTGCGCTACCCAGTTACAGCCATGTAACCTGATAGGAGGAAACTCGGGATCCAGGGGAGACGTACAGACTCCTTAGAGAGAGTAGTGGGAACTGAACCGGAGTCACTGGCATGGTAACAGTATTACCTTAACTGCTACACTACGCTTGCTGCCCCAGGTATATTTGGATGGTAATCTATTCCCCCCGCCGCCCGACATCCCCACCAGCACTCGCCACCCCAGGACTCTCCCACACATATCCACATATTCATTAGACATATCCATGATCGAGGTGCAGGAACAGAATGTGATGTCTGAGCTTGTGGACAAATGGGTGGGTGTGGACAACACAAAGAGGCTTCAGAGTTTGACAACAAACCTGCAGGCAGGTGGGTCCACAACAGGTGCCGTGTAACATAAATTAATATGAAATTATCCACTGGTCAGAAGCGAAAGGAGTTGGGTTATTTCAATGGTATTAGGTTGGGAAGTGTTGATGAACTAGGAGAACTGGATTGATTGGGTGTGGAGATGATGTAGGGGAATCTAGGACCAGAGAGCACTGCCTCAGGATAAAGGGATGCCCCTTTAGAAAACACAAGAATTACATTAGCCAGAATTCTGCAAATGGTTCTCGACTTCCTCTTCGGGACACCACAGTCAGTGTGGATAGGAAACAACACCTCCCCTCGCTGACGGTCAGTGTGGATAGGAAACAACATCTACCCTCGCTGACGGTCAGTGTGGATAGGAAACAACATCTCCCCTCGCTGACGGTCAGTGTGGATAGGAAACAACACCTCCCCTCGCTGACGGTCAGTGTGGATAGGAAATAACACCTCCCCTCGCTGACGGTCAGTGTGGATATGAAATAACACCTCCCCTCGCTGACGGTCAGTGTGGATAGGAAACAACACCTCCCCTCGCTGACGGTCAGTGTGGATAGGAAACAACATCTCCCCTCGCTGACGGTCAGTGTCGATAGGAAACAACACCTCCCCTCGTTGACGGTCAGTGTCGACAGGAAACAACACCTCCCCTCGCTGACGGTCAGTGTGGATAGGAAACAACACCTCCCCTCGCTGACGGTCAGTGTGGATAGGAAACAACACCTCCCCTCACTGACGGTCAGTGTGGATAGGAAACAACACCTCCCCTCGCTGACGGTCATTGTCGATAGGAAACAACACCTCCCCTCGCTGACGGTCAGTGTGGATAGGAAACAACACCTCCCCTCGCTGACGGTCAGTGTGGATAGGAAACAACACCTCCCCTCGCTGACGGTCAGTGTCGATAGGAAACAACATCTCCCCTCGCTGACGGTCAGTGTGGATAGGAAACAACACCTCCCCTCGCTGACGGTCAGTGTGGATAGGAAACAACATCTCCCCTCGCTGACGGTCAGTGTGGATAGGAAATAACACCTCCCCTCGCTGACGGTCAGTGTGGATATGAAATAACACCTCCCCTCGCTGACGGTCAGTGTGGATATGAAATAACACCTCCCCTCGCTGACGGTCAGTGTGGATAGGAAACAACACCTCCCCTCGCTGACGGTCAGTGTGGATAGGAAACAACATCTCCCCTCGCTGACGGTCAGTGTCGATAGGAAACAACACCTCCCCTCGTTGACGGTCAGTGTCGACAGGAAACAACACCTCCCCTCGCTGACGGTCAGTGTGGATAGGAAACAACACCTCCCCTCGCTGACGGTCAGTGTGGATAGGAAACAACACCTCCCCTCACTGACGGTCAGTGTGGATAGGAAACAACATCTCCCCTCGCTGACGGTCAGTGTGGATAGGAAACAACACCTCCCCTCGCTGACGGTCATTGTCGATAGGAAACAACACCTCCCCTCGCTGACGGTCAGTGTGGATAGGAAACAACACCTCCCCTCGCTGACGGTCAGTGTGGATAGGAAACAACACCTACCCTCGCTGACGGTCAGTGTAGATAGGAAACAACATCTCCCCTCGCTGACGGTCAGTGTGGATAGGAAACAACACCTCCCCTCTCTGACGGTCAGTGTGGATAGGAAACAACATCTCCCCTCGCTGACGGTCAGTGTGGATAGGAAACAACACCTCCCCTCGCTGACGGTCATTGTCGATAGGAAACAACACCTCCCCTCGCTGACGGTCAGTGTGGATAGGAAACAACACCTCCCCTCGCTGACGGTCAGTGTGGATAGGAAACAACACCTCCCCTCGCTGACGGTCAGTGTAGATAGGAAACAACATCTCCCCTCGCTGACGGTCAGTGTGGATAGGAAACAACACCTCCCCTCGCTGACGGTCAGTGTGGATAGGAAACAACACCTCCCCTCGCTGACGGTCAGTGTGGATAGGAAACAACACCTCCCCTCGCTGACGGTCAGTGTGGATAGGAAACAACACCTCCCCTCGCTGACGATCAGTGTGGATAGGAAACAACACCTCCCCTCGCTGACGGTCAGTGTGGATAGGAAATAACATCTCCCCTCGCTGACGGTCAGTGTCGATAGGAAACAACACCTCCCCTCGTTGACGGTCAGTGTCGATAGGAAACAACACCTCCCCTCGCTGACGGTCAGTGTGGATAGGAAACAACATCTCCCCTCGCTGACGGTCAGTGTGGATAGGAAACAACACCTCCCCTCGCTGACGGTCATTGTCGATAGGAAACAACACCTCCCCTCGCTGACGGTCAGTGTGGATAGGAAACAACACCTCCCCTCGCTGACGGTCAGTGTGGATAGGAAACAACACCTCCCCTCGCTGACGGTCAGTGTGGATAGGAAACAACATCTCCCCTCGCTGACGGTCAGTGTCGATAGGAAACAACACCTCCCCTCGTTGACGGTCAGTGTCGATAGGAAACAACACCTCCCCTCGCTGACGGTCAGTGTCGATAGGAAACAACACCTCCCCTCGTTGACGGTCAGTGTCGATAGGAAACAACACCTCTCCTCGCTGACGGTCAGTGTGGATAGGAAACAACACCTCCCCTCACTGACGGTCAGTGTGGATAGGAAACAACACCTCCCCTCGCTGACGGTCATTGTGGATAGGAAACAACACCTCCCCTCGCTGACGGTCATTGTCGATAGGAAACAACACCTCCCCTCGCTGACGGTCAGTGTGGATATGAAATAACACCTCCCCTCGCTGACGGTCAGTGTCGATAGGAAACAACACCTCCCCTCGCTGACGGTCATTGTGGATATGAAACAACACCTCCCCTCGCTGACAGTCAGTGTGGATAGGAAATAACACCTCCCCTCACTGACGGTCAGTGTGGATATGAAATAACACCTCCCCTCACTGACGGTCAGTGTGGATATGAAATAACACCTCCCCTCGCTGACGGTCAGTGTGGATAGGAAATAACACCTCCCCTCGCTGACGGTCAGTGTGGATAGGAAACAACACCTCCCCTCGCTGACGGTCAGTGTGGATAGGAAACAACACCTCCCCTCGCTGACGGTCAGTGTGGATAGGAAACAACATCTCCCCTCGCTGACGGTCAGTGTCGATAGGAAACAACACCTCCCCTCGTTGACGGTCAGTGTCGATAGGAAACAACACCTCCCCTCGCTGACGGTCAGTGTGGATAGGAAACAACATCTCCCCTCGCTGACGGTCAGTGTGGATAGGAAACAACACCTCCCCTCGCTGACGGTCATTGTCGATAGGAAACAACACCTCCCCTCGCTGACGGTCAGTGTGGATAGGAAACAACACCTCCCCTCGCTGACGGTCAGTGTGGATAGGAAACAACATTTCCCCTCGCTGACGGTCAGTGTCGATAGGAAACAACACCTCCCCTCGTTGACGGTCAGTGTCGATAGGAAACAACACCTCCCCTCGCTGACGGTCAGTGTGGATAGGAAACAACACCTCCCCTCGCTGACGGTCAGTGTGGATAGGAAACAACACCTCCCCTCACTGACGGTCAGTGTGGATAGGAAACAACACCTCCCCTCGCTGACGGTCAGTGTCGATAGGAAACAACACCTCCCCTCGTTGACGGTCAGTGTCGATAGGAAACAACACCTCCCCTCGCTGACGGTCAGTGTGGATAGGAAACAACACCTCCCCTCACTGACGGTCAGTGTGGATAGGAAATAACACCTCCCCTCACTGACGGTCATTGTGGATAGGAAACAACACCTCCCCTCGCTGACGGTCATTGTCGATAGGAAACAACACCTCCCCTCGCTGACGGTCAGTGTGGATATGAAATAACACCTCCCCTCGCTGACGGTCAGTGTCGATAGGAAACAACACCTCCCCTCGCTGACGGTCATTGTGGATATGAAACAACACCTCCCCTCGCTGACGGTCAGTGTGGATAGGAAATAACACCTCCCCTCACTGACGGTCAGTGTGGATATGAAATAACACCTCCCCTCACTGACGGTCAGTGTGGATATGAAATAACATCTCCCCTCGCTGACGGTCATTGTCGATAGGAAACAACACCTCCCCTCGCTGACGGTCATTGTGGATAGGAAATAACACCTCCCCTCGCTGACGGTCAGTGTGGATATGAAACAACATCTCCCCTCGCTGACGGTCAGTGTCGATAGGAAACAACACCTCCCCTCGTTGACGGTCAGTGTCGATAGGAAACAACACCTCCCCTCGCTGACGGTCAGTGTGGATAGGAAACAACACCTCCCCTCGCTGACGGTCAGTGTGGATAGGAAACAACACCTCCCCTCCCTGACAGTCAGTGTGGATAGGAAACAACACCTCCCCTCGCTGACGGTCAGTGTCGATAGGAAACAACACCTCCCCTCGTTGACGGTCAGTGTCGATAGGAAACAACACCTCCCCTCGCTGACGGTCAGTGTGGATAGGAACAACACCTCCCCTCACTGACGGTCAGTGTGGATAGGAAACAACACCTCCCCTCGTTGACGGTCAGTGTCGATAGGAAACAACACCTCCCCTCGCTGACGGTCATTGTGGATAGGAAACAACACCTCCCCTCGCTGACGGTCATTGTCGATAGGAAACAACACCTCCCCTCGCTGACGGTCAGTGTGGATATGAAACAACACCTCCCCTCGCTGACGGTCAGTGTGGATAGGAAATAACACCTCCCCTCACTGACGGTCAGTGTGGATATGAAATAACACCTCCCCTCGCTGACGGTCAGTGTGGATATGAAATAACACCTCCCCTCGCTGACGGTCAGTGTCGATAGGAAACAACACCTCCCCTCGCTGACGGTCATTGTGGATATGAAACAACACCTCCCCTCGCTGACGGTCAGTGTGGATAGGAAATAACACCTCCCCTCACTGACGGTCAGTGTGGATATGAAATAACACCTCCCCTCGCTGACGGTCAGTGTGGATATGAAATAACATCTCCCCTCGCTGACGGTCATTGTCGATAGGAAACAACACCTCCCCTCGCTGACGGCCATTGTGGATAGGAAATAACACCTCCCCTCGCTGACGGTCAGTGTGGATATGAAACAACATCTCCCCTCGCTGACGGTCAGTGTCGATAGGAAACAACACCTCCCCTCGCTGACGGTCAGTGTGGATAGGAAACAACACCTCCCCTCGCTGACGGTCAGTGTGGATAGGAAAAAACACATCCCCTCACTGATGGACAGTGTGGATAGGAAACAACACCTCCCCTCGCTGACGGTCAGTGTCGATAGGAAACAACACCTCCCCTCGTTGACGGTCAGTGTCGATAGGAAACAACACCTCCCCTCGCTGACGGTCAGTGTGGATAGGAAACAACACCTCCCCTCACTGACGGTCAGTGTGGATAGGAAACAACACCTCCCCTCGTTGACGGTCAGTGTCGATAGGAAACAACACCTCCCCTCGCTGACGGTCATTGTGGATAGGAAACAACACCTCCCCTCGCTGACGGTCATTGTCGATAGGAAACAACACCTCCCCTCGCTGACGGTCAGTGTGGATATGAAATAACACCTCCCCTCGCTGACGGTCAGTGTCGATAGGAAACAACACCTCCCCTCGCTGACGGTCATTGTGGATATGAAACAACACCTCCCCTCGCTGACGGTCAGTGTGGATAGGAAATAACACCTCCCCTCACTGACGGTCAGTGTGGATATGAAATAACACCTCCCCTCGCTGACGGTCAGTGTGGATATGAAATAACATCTCCCCTCGCTGACGGTCATTGTCGATAGGAAACAACACCTCCCCTCGCTGACGGTCATTGTGGATAGGAAATAACACCTCCCCTCGCTGACGGTCAGTGTGGATATGAAACAACACCTCCCCGCGCTGACGGTCAGTGTGGATAGGAAATAACACCTCCCCTCGCTGACGGTCAGTGTGGATAGGAAATAACACCTCCTCTCGCTGACGGTCAGTGTGGATATGAAATAACACCTCCCCTCGCTGACGGTCATTGTGGATAGGAAATAACACCTCCCCTCGCTGACGGTCAGTGTGGATAGGAAACAACACCTCCCCTCGCTGACGGTCATTGTGGATAGGAAATAACACCTCCCCTCGCTGACGGTCATTGTGGATAGGAAATAACACCTCCCCTCGCTGACGGTCAGTGTGGATATGAAATAACACCTCCCCTCGCTGATGGTCAGTGTGGATAGGAAATAACACCTCCTCTCGCTGACGGTCATTGTGGATAGGAAATAACATCTCCCCTCGCTGACGGTCAGTGTGGATATGAAACAACACCTCCCCTCGCTGACGGTCAGTGTGGATATGAAACAACACCTCCCCTCGCTGACGGTCAGTGTCGATAGGAAATAACATCTCCCCTCGCTGACGGTCAGTGTGGATATGAAACAACACCTCCCCTCGCTGACGGTCAGTGTGGATATGAAACAACACCTCCCCTCACTGACGGTCATTGTCGATAGGAAATAACACCTCCCCTCGCTGACGGTCAGTGTCGATAGGAAATAACACCTCCCCTCGCTGACGGTCAGTGTGGGTAGGAAATAACATCTCCCCTCGCTGACGGTCAGTGTGGATAGGAAATAACATCTCCCCTCGCTGACGGTCAGTGTGGATAGGAAATAACACCTCCCCTCGCTGACGGTCAGTGTGGATAGGAAATAACATCTCCCCTCGCTGACGGTCAGTGTGGATAGGAAATAACATCTCCCCTCGCTGACGGTCAGTGTGGATAGGAAACAACACCTCCCCTCGCTTACGGTCATTGTGGATAGGAAATAACACCTCCCCTCGCTGACGGTCATTGTGGATAGGAAATAACACCTCCCCTCACTGACGGTCAGTGTGGATAGGAAATAACACCTCCCCTCGCTGACGGTCAGTGTGGATAGGAAATAACACCTCCCCTCGCTGACGGTCAGTGTGGATAGGAAACAACACCTCCCCTCGCTGACGGTCAGTGTGGATATGAAATAACACCTCCCCTCGCTGACGGTCAGTGTGGATAGGAAATAACATCTCCCCTCGCTGACGGTCAGTGTGGATAGGAAACAACACCTCCCCTCGCTGACGGTCAGTGTGGATAGGAAACAACACCTCCCCTCGCTGATGGTCAGTGTAGATATGAAATAACACCTCCCCTCGCTGACGGTCAGTGTGGATAGGAAACAACACCTCCCCTCGCTGACGGTCAGTATGGATAGGAAATAACACCTCCCCTCGCTGACGGTCATTGTGGATAGGAAATAACACCTCCCCTCGCTGACGGTCAGTGTCGATAGGAAATAACACCTCCCCTCGCTGACGGTCAGTGTGGATAGGAAACAACACCTCCCCTCGCTGACGGTCAGTGTCGATAGGAAATAACATCTCCCCTCGCTGACGGTCAGTGTGGATAGGAAATAACACCTCCCCTCACTGACGGTCAGTGTGGATATGAAATAACACCTCCCCTCGCTGACGGTCAGTGTGGATATGAAATAACACCTCCCCTCGCTGACGGTCAGTGTCGATAGGAAACAACACCTCCCCTCGCTGACGGTCATTGTGGATATGAAACAACACCTCCCCTCGCTGACGGTCAGTGTGGATAGGAAATAACACCTCCCCTCACTGACGGTCAGTGTGGATATGAAATAACACCTCCCCTCGCTGACGGTCAGTGTGGATATGAAATAACATCTCCCCTCGCTGACGGTCATTGTCGATAGGAAACAACACCTCCCCTCGCTGACGGTCATTGTGGATAGGAAATAACACCTCTCCTCGCTGACGGTCAGTGTGGATATGAAACAACATCTCCCCTCGCTGACGGTCAGTGTCGATAGGAAACAACACCTCCCCTCGCTGACGGTCAGTGTCGATAGGAAACAACACCTCCCCTCGTTGACGGTCAGTGTTGATAGGAAACAACACCTCCCCTCGCTGACGGTCAGTGTGGATAGGAAACAACACCTCCCCTCACTGACGGTCAGTGTGGATAGGAAACAACACCTCCCCTCGTTGACGGTCAGTGTCGATAGGAAACAACACCTCCCCTCGCTGACGGTCATTGTGGATAGGAAACAACACCTCCCCTCGCTGACGGTCAGTGTCGATAGGAAACAACACCTCCCCTCGTTGACGGTCAGTGTCGATAGGAAACAACACCTCCCCTCGCTGACGGTCAGTGTGGATAGGAAACAACACCTCCCCTCACTGACGGTCAGTGTGGATAGGAAATAACACCTCCCCTCGCTGACGGTCAGTGTGGATATGAAATAACACCTTCCCTCGCTGACGGTCAGTGTGGATAGGAAATAACACCTCCCCTCGCTGACGGTCAGTGTGGATAGGAAATAACACCTCCCCTCGCTGACGGTCATTGTGGATAGGAAATAACACCTCCCCTCGCTGACGGTCAGTGTGGATAGGAAACAACACCTCCCCTTGCTGACGGTCATTGTGGATAGGAAACAACACCTCCCCTCGTTGACGGTCAGTGTCGATAGGAAACAACACCTCCCCTCGCTGACGGTCATTGTGGATAGGAAACAACACCTCCCCTCGCTGACGGTCAGTGTGGATATGAAATAACACCTCCCCTCGCTGACGGTCAGTGCCGATAGGAAACAACACCTCCCCTCGCTGACGGTCATTGTGGATATGAAACAACACCTCCCCTCGCTGACGGTCAGTGGGTATAGGAAATAACACCTCCCCTCACTGACGGTCAGTGTGGATATGAAATAACACCTCCCCTCGATGACGGTCAGTGTGGATATGAAATAACATCTCCCCTCGCTGACGGTCATTGTCGATAGGAAACAACACCTCCCCTCGCTGACGGTCATTGTGGATAGGAAATAACACCTCCCCTCGCTGACGGTCATTGTGGATATGAAATAACACCTCCCCTCGCTGACGGTCATTGTGGGTAGGAAACAACACCTCCCCTCGTTGACGGTCATTGTCGATAGGAAACAACACCTCCCCTCGTTGACGGTCATTGTGGATATGAAATAACACCTCCCCTCGCTGACGGTCATTGTCGATAGGAAACAACACCTCCCCTCGTTGACGGTCATTGTGGATATGAAATAATACCTCCCCTCGCTGACGGTCATTGTCGATAGGAAACAACACCTCCCCTCGTTGACGGTCAGTGTGGATATCAAATAACATCTCCCCTCGCTGACGGTCAGTGTGGATAGGAAATAACACCTCCCCTCGCTGACGGTCAGTGTGAATAGGAAATAACACCTCCCCTCGCTGACGGTCATTGTGGATAGGAAACAACACCTCCCCTCGCTGACGGTCAGTGTGGATATGAAACAACACCTCCCCTCGCTGACGGTCAGTGTGGATATGAAATAACACCTCCCCTCGCTGACGGTCAGTGTCGATAGGAAACAACACCTCCCCTCGCTGACGGTCATTGTGGATATGAAACAACACCTCCCCTCGCTGACGGTCAGTGTGGATAGGAAATAACACCTCCCCTCACTGACGGTCAGTGTGGATATGAAATAACACCTCCCCTCGCTGACGGTCAGTGTGGATATGAAATAACATCTCCCCTCGCTGACGGTCATTGTCGATAGGAAACAACACCTCCCCTCGCTGACGGTCATTGTGGATAGGAAATAACACCTCTCCTCGCTGACGGTCAGTGTGGATATGAAACAACATCTCCCCTCGCTGACGGTCAGTGTCGATAGGAAACAACACCTCCCCTCGCTGACGGTCAGTGTCGATAGGAAACAACACCTCCCCTCGTTGACGGTCAGTGTTGATAGGAAACAACACCTCCCCTCGCTGACGGTCAGTGTGGATAAGAAACAACACCTCCCCTCACTGACGGTCAGTGTGGATAGGAAACAACACCTCCCCTCGTTGACGGTCAGTGTCGATAGGAAACAACACCTCCCCTCGCTGACGGTCATTGTGGATAGGAAACAACACCTCCCCTCGCTGACGGTCAGTGTCGATAGGAAACAACACCTCCCCTCGTTGACGGTCAGTGTTGATAGGAAACAACACCTCCCCTCGCTGACGGTCAGTGTGGATAGGAAACAACACCTCCCCTCACTGACGGTCAGTGTGGATAGGAAATAACACCTCCCCTCGCTGACGGTCAGTGTGGATAGGAAACAACACCTCCCCTCGCTGACGGTCATTGTGGATAGGAAACAACACCTTCCCTCGCTGACGGTCAGTGTGGATAGGAAATAACACCTCCCCTCGCTGACGGTCAGTGTGGATAGGAAAGAACACCTCCCCTCGCTGACGGTCATTGTGGATAGGAAATAACACCTCCCCTCGCTGACGGTCAGTGTGGATAGGAAACAACACCTCCCCTCGCTGACGGTCATTGTGGATAGGAAACAACACCTCCCCTCGTTGACGGTCAGTGTCGATAGGAAACAACACCTCCCCTCGCTGACGGTCATTGTGGATAGGAAACAACACCTCCCCTCGCTGACGGTCAGTGTGGATATGAAATAACACCTCCCCTCGCTGACGGTCAGTGCCGATAGGAAACAACACCTCCCCTCGCTGACGGTCATTGTGGATATGAAACAACACCTCCCCTCGCTGACGGTCAGTGGGTATAGGAAATAACACCTCCCCTCACTGACGGTCAGTGTGGATATGAAATAACACCTCCCCTCGCTGACGGTCAGTGTGGATATGAAATAACATCTCCCCTCGCTGACGGTCATTGTCGATAGGAAACAACACCTCCCCTCGCTGACGGTCATTGTGGATAGGAAATAACACCTCCCCTCGCTGACGGTCATTGTGGATATGAAATAACACCTCCCCTCGCTGACGGTCATTGTGGATAGGAAACAACACCTCCCCTCGTTGACGGTCATTGTCGATAGGAAACAACACCTCCCCTCGTTGACGGTCATTGTGGATATGAAATAACACCTCCCCTCGCTGACGGTCATTGTCGATAGGAAACAACACCTCCCCTCGTTGACGGTCATTGTGGATATGAAATAATACCTCCCCTCGCTGACGGTCATTGTCGATAGGAAACAACACCTCCCCTCGTTGACGGTCAGTGTGGATATCAAATAACATCTCCCCTCGCTGACGGTCAGTGTGGATAGGAAATAACACCTCCCCTCGCTGACGGTCAGTGTGAATAGGAAATAACACCTCCCCTCGCTGACGGTCATTGTCGATAGGAAACAACACCTCCCCTCGTTGACGGTCAGTGTGGATATGAAGTAACACCTCCCCTCACTGACGGTCAGTGTGGATAGGAAATAACATCTCCCCTCGCTGACGGTCAGTGTGAATAGGAAATAACACCTCCCCTCGCTGACGGTCATTGTCGATAGGAAACAACACCTCCCCTCATTGACGGTCAGTGTCGATAGGAAACAACACCTCCCCTCGCTGACGGTCAGTGTGGATAGGAAACAACACCTCCCCTCACTGACGGTCAGTGTGGATAGGAAACAACACCTCCCCTCGCTGACGGTCAGTGTGGATAGGAAACAACACCTCCCCTCGCTGACGGTCATTGTGGATATGAAACAACACCTCCCCTCGCTGACGGTCAGTGGGTATAGGAAATAACACCTCCCCTCACTGACGGTCAGTGTGGATATGAAATAACACCTCCCCTCGCTGACGGTCAGTGTGGATATGAAATAACTTCTCCCCTCGCTGACGGTCATTGTCGATAGGAAACAACACCTCCCCTCGCTGACGGTCATTGTGGATAGGAAATAACACCTCCCCTCGCTGACGGTCATTGTGGATATGAAATAACACCTCCCCTCGCTGACGGTCATTGTGGATAGGAAACAACACCTCCCCTCGTTGACGGTCATTGTCGATAGGAAACAACACCTCCCCTCGCTGACGGTCATTGTCGATAGGAAACAACACCTCCCCTCGTTGACGGTCAGTGTGGATATCAAATAACATCTCCCCTCGCTGACGGTCAGTGTGGATAGGAAATAACACCTCCCCTCGCTGACGGTCAGTGTGAATAGGAAATAACACCTCCCCTCGCTGACGGTCATTGTGGATAGGAAACAACACCTCCCCTCGCTGACGGTCAGTGTGGATATGAAACAACACCTCCCCTCGCTGACGGTCAGTGTGGATATGAAATAACACCTCCCCTCGCTGACGGTCAGTGTCGATAGGAAACAACACCTCCCCTCGCTGACGGTCATTGTGGATATGAAACAACACCTCCCCTCGCTGACGGTCAGTGTGGATAGGAAATAACACCTCCCCTCACTGACGGTCAGTGTGGATATGAAATAACACCTCCCCTCGCTGACGGTCAGTGTGGATATGAAATAACATCTCCCCTCGCTGACGGTCATTGTCGATAGGAAACAACACCTCCCCTCGCTGACGGTCATTGTGGATAGGAAATAACACCTCTCCTCGCTGACGGTCAGTGTGGATATGAAACAACATCTCCCCTCGCTGACGGTCAGTGTCGATAGGAAACAACACCTCCCCTCGCTGACGGTCAGTGTCGATAGGAAACAACACCTCCCCTCGTTGACGGTCAGTGTTGATAGGAAACAACACCTCCCCTCGCTGACGGTCAGTGTGGATAGGAAACAACACCTCCCCTCACTGACGGTCAGTGTGGATAGGAAACAACACCTCCCCTCGTTGACGGTCAGTGTCGATAGGAAACAACACCTCCCCTCGCTGACGGTCATTGTGGATAGGAAACAACACCTCCCCTCGCTGACGGTCAGTGTCGATAGGAAACAACACCTCCCCTCGTTGACGGTCAGTGTTGATAGGAAACAACACCTCCCCTCGCTGACGGTCAGTGTGGATAGGAAACAACACCTCCCCTCACTGACGGTCAGTGTGGATAGGAAATAACACCTCCCCTCGCTGACGGTCAGTGTGGATATGAAATAACACCTTCCCTCGCTGACGGTCAGTGTGGATAGGAAATAACACCTCCCCTCGCTGACGGTCAGTGTGGATAGGAAATAACACCTCCCCTCGCTGACGGTCATTGTGGATAGGAAATAACACCTCCCCTCGCTGACGGTCAGTGTGGATAGGAAACAACACCTCCCCTCGCTGACGGTCATTGTGGATAGGAAACAACACCTCCCCTCGTTGATGGTCAGTGTCGATAGGAAACAACACCTCCCCTCGCTGACGGTCATTGTGGATAGGAAACAACACCTCCCCTCGCTGACGGTCAGTGTGGATATGAAATAACACCTCCACTCGCTGACGGTCAGTGCCGATAGGAAACAACACCTCCCCTCGCTGACGGTCATTGTGGATATGAAACAACACCTCCCCTCGCTGACGGTCAGTGGGTATAGGAAATAACACCTCCCCTCACTGACGGTCAGTGTGGATATGAAATAACACCTCCCCTCGCTGACGGTCAGTGTGGATATGGAATAACATCTCCCCTCGCTGACGGTCATTGTCGATAGGAAACAACACCTCCCCTCGCTGACGGTCATTGTGGATAGGAAATAACACCTCCCCTCGCTGACGGTCATTGTGGATATGAAATAACACCTCCCCTCGCTGACGGTCATTGTGGATAGGAAACAACACCTCCCCTCGTTGACGGTCATTGTCGATAGGAAACAACACCTCCCCTCGTTGACGGTCATTGTGGATATGAAATAACACCTCCCCTCGCTGACGGTCATTGTCGATAGGAAACAACACCTCCCCTCGTTGACGGTCATTGTGGATATGAAATAATACCTCCCCTCGCTGACGGTCATTGTCGATAGGAAACAACACCTCCCCTCGTTGACGGTCAGTGTGGATATCAAATAACATCTCCCCTCGCTGACGGTCAGTGTGGATAGGAAATAACACCTCCCCTCGCTGACGGTCAGTGTGAATAGGAAATAACACCTCCCCTCGCTGACGGTCATTGTCGATAGGAAACAACACCTCCCCTCGTTGACGGTCAGTGTGGATATGAAGTAACACCTCCCCTCACTGACGGTCAGTGTGGATAGGAAATAACATCTCCCCTCGCTGACGGTCAGTGTGAATAGGAAATAACACCTCCCCTCGCTGACGGTCATTGTCGATAGGAAACAACACCTCCCCTCGTTGACGGTCAGTGTGGATATGAAGTAACACCTCCCCTCACTGACGGTCAGTGTGGATAGGAAATAACATCTCCCCTCGCTGACGGTCAGTGTGGATAGGAAATAACATCTCCCCTCGCTGACGGTCAGTGTGGATAGGAAATAACACCTCCCCTCACTGACGGTCAGTGTGGATAGGAAATAACATCTCCCCTCACTGACGGTCAGTGTGGATAGGAAATAACATCTCCCCTCGCTGACGGTCAGTGTCGATAGGAAATAACATCTCCCCTCGCTGACGGTCAGTGTGGATAGGAAACAACACCTCCCCTCGCTGACGGGCATTGTGGATAGGAAATAACATCTCCCGTCGCTGACGGTCAGTGTGGATAGGAAATAACACCTCCCCTCGCTGACGGTCAGTGTGGATAGGAAACAACACCTCCCCTCACTGACGGTCAGTGTGGATAGGAAATAACATCTCCCCTCGCTGACGGTCAGTGTGAATAGGAAATAACACCTCCCCTCGCTGACGGTCATTGTGGATAGGAAACAACACCTCCCCTCACTGACGGTCAGTGTGGATATGAAATAACATCTCCCCTCGCTGACGGTCAGTGTAGATAGGAAATAACAGCTCCCCTCGCTGACGGTCAGTGTGGATAGGAAATAACACCTCCCCTCACTGACGGTCAGTGTGGATAGGAAATAACATC
The DNA here is from genome assembly GCF_030144855.1 of Hypanus sabinus. Lineage (NCBI taxonomy): Eukaryota > Metazoa > Chordata > Chondrichthyes > Myliobatiformes > Dasyatidae > Hypanus > Hypanus sabinus. The sequence continues at coordinate 80,337,697 of NC_082715.1, read as the reverse complement.
TCCCCTCGCTGACGGTCATTGTGGATAGGAAATAACATCTCCCCTCGCTGACGGTTAGTGTAGATAGGAAACAACACCTCCCCTCACTGACGGTCAGTGTGGATAGGACATAACATCTCCCCTCGCTGACGGTCAGTGTGGATATGAAATAACAACTCCCCTCGCTGAACGTCATTGTCGATAGGAAATAACACCTCCCCTCGCTGACGGTCAGTGTGGATAGGAAATAACATCTCCCCTCGCTGACGGTCATTGTGGATAGGATATAACACCTCCCCTCGCTGACGGTCAGTGTCGATAGGAAATAACACCTCCCCTCGCTGACGGTCAGTGTGGATAGGAAATAACACCTCCCCTCGCTGACGGTCAGTGTGGATAGGAAATAACTCCTTCCCTCGCTGACGGTCAGTGTGGATAGGAAATAACACCTCCCCTCGCTGACGGTCAGTGTGGATATGAAATAACACCTTCCCTCGCTGACGGTCAGTGTGGATAGGAAATAACACCTCCCCTCGCTGACGGTCAGTGTGGATAGGAAATAACACCTCCCCTCGCTGACGGTCATTGTGGATAGGAAATAACACCTCCCCTCGCTGACGGTCAGTGTGGATAGGAAACAACACCTCCCCTCGCTGACGGTCATTGTGGATAGGAAACAACACCTCCCCTCGTTGACGGTCAGTGTCGATAGGAAACAACACCTCCCCTCGCTGACGGTCATTGTGGATAGGAAACAACACCTCCCCTCGCTGACGGTCAGTGTGGATATGAAATAACACCTCCCCTCGCTGACGGTCATTGTGGATATGAAACAATACCTCCCCTCGCTGACGGTCAGTGTGGATAGGAAATAACATCTCCCCTCGCTGACGGTCATTGTCGATAGGAAACAACACCTCCCCTCGCTGACGGTCATTGTGGATAGGAAATAACACCTCCCCTCGCTGACGGTCATTGTGGATATGAAATAACACCTCCCCTCGCTGACGGTCATTGTGGATAGGAAACAACACCTCCCCTCGTTGACGGTCATTGTCGATAGGAAACAACACCTCCCCTCGTTGACGGTCATTGTGGATATGAAATAACACCTCCCCTCGCTGACGGTCATTGTCGATAGGAAACAACACCTCCCCTCGTTGACGGTCATTGTGGATATGAAATAATACCTCCCCTCGCTGACGGTCATTGTCGATAGGAAACAACACCTCCCCTCGTTGACGGTCAGTGTGGATATCAAATAACATCTCCCCTCGCTGACGGTCAGTGTGGATAGGAAATAACACCTCCCCTCGCTGACGGTCAGTGTGAATAGGAAATAACACCTCCCCTCGCTGACGGTCATTGTCGATAGGAAACAACACCTCCCCTCGTTGACGGTCAGTGTGGATATGAAGTAACACCTCCCCTCACTGACGGTCAGTGTGGATAGGAAATAACATCTCCCCTCGCTGACGGTCAGTGTGAATAGGAAATAACACCTCCCCTCGCTGACGGTCATTGTCGATAGGAAACAACACCTCCCCTCGTTGACGGTCAGTGTGGATATGAAGTAACACCTCCCCTCACTGACGGTCAGTGTGGATAGGAAATAACATCTCCCCTCGCTGACGGTCAGTGTGGATAGGAAATAACATCTCCCCTCGCTGACGGTCAGTGTGGATAGGAAATAACACCTCCCCTCACTGACGGTCAGTGTGGATAGGAAATAACATCTCCCCTCACTGACGGTCAGTGTGGATAGGAAATAACATCTCCCCTCGCTGACGGTCAGTGTCGATAGGAAATAACATCTCCCCTCGCTGACGGTCAGTGTGGATAGGAAACAACACCTCCCCTCGCTGACGGGCATTGTGGATAGGAAATAACATCTCCCGTCGCTGACGGTCAGTGTGGATAGGAAATAACACCTCCCCTCGCTGACGGTTATTGTCGATAGGAAACAACACCTCCCCTCGTTGACGGTCAGTGTGGATAGGAAATAACACCTCCCCTCGCTGACGGTCAGTCTGGATATGAAATAACACCTCCCCTCGCTGACGGTCAGTGTGGATATGAAATAATATCTCCCCTCGCTGACGGTCATTGTCGATAGGAAACAACACCTCCCCTCGCTGACGGTCAGTCTGGATAGGAAATAACACCTCCCCTCGCTGACGGTCAGTCTGGATATGAAACAACACCTCCCCTCGCTGACGGTCAGTGTGGATATGAAATAACACCTCCCCTCGCTGACGGTCATTGTGGATATGAAACAATACCTCCCCTCGCTGACGGTCAGTGTGGATAGGAAATAACATCTCCCCTCGCTGACGGTCATTGTCGATAGGAAACAACACCTCCCCTCGCTGACGGTCATTGTGGATAGGAAATAACACCTCCCCTCGCTGACGGTCATTGTGGATATGAAATAACACCTCCCCTCGCTGACGGTCATTGTGGATAGGAAACAACACCTCCCCTCGTTGACGGTCATTGTCGATAGGAAACAACACCTCCCCTCGTTGACGGTCATTGTGGATATGAAATAACACCTCCCCTCGCTGACGGTCATTGTCGATAGGAAACAACACCTCCCCTCGTTGACGGTCATTGTGGATATGAAATAATACCTCCCCTCGCTGACGGTCATTGTCGATAGGAAACAACACCTCCCCTCGTTGACGGTCAGTGTGGATATCAAATAACATCTCCCCTCGCTGACGGTCAGTGTGGATAGGAAATAACACCTCCCCTCGCTGACGGTCAGTGTGAATAGGAAATAACACCTCCCCTCGCTGACGGTCATTGTCGATAGGAAACAACACCTCCCCTCGTTGACGGTCAGTGTGGATATGAAGTAACACCTCCCCTCACTGACGGTCAGTGTGGATAGGAAATAACATCTCCCCTCGCTGACGGTCAGTGTGAATAGGAAATAACACCTCCCCTCGCTGACGGTCATTGTCGATAGGAAACAACACCTCCCCTCGTTGACGGTCAGTGTGGATATGAAGTAACACCTCCCCTCACTGACGGTCAGTGTGGATAGGAAATAACATCTCCCCTCGCTGACGGTCAGTGTGGATAGGAAATAACATCTCCCCTCGCTGACGGTCAGTGTGGATAGGAAATAACACCTCCCCTCACTGACGGTCAGTGTGGATAGGAAATAACATCTCCCCTCACTGACGGTCAGTGTGGATAGGAAATAACATCTCCCCTCGCTGACAGTCAGTGTCGATAGGAAATAACATCTCCCCTCGCTGACGGTCAGTGTGGATAGGAAACAACACCTCCCCTCGCTGACGGGCATTGTGGATAGGAAATAACATCTCCCGTCGCTGACGGTCAGTGTGGATAGGAAATAACACCTCCCCTCGCTGACGGTTATTGTCGATAGGAAACAACACCTCCCCTCGTTGACGGTCAGTGTGGATAGGAAATAACACCTCCCCTCGCTGACGGTCAGTCTGGATATGAAATAACACCTCCCCTCGCTGACGGTCAGTGTGGATATGAAATAATATCTCCCCTCGCTGACGGTCATTGTCGATAGGAAACAACACCTCCCCTCGCTGACGGTCAGTCTGGATAGGAAATAACACCTCCCCTCGCTGACGGTCAGTCTGGATATGAAACAACACCTCCCCTCGCTGACGGTCAGTGTGGATAGGAAATAACACCTCCCCTTGCTGACGGTCACTGTGGATAGGAAATAACACCGCCCCTCGCTGACGGTCATTGTCGATAGGAAACAACACCGCCCCTCGCTGACGGTCATTGTCGATAGGAAACAACACCTCCCCTCGCTGACGGTCAGTGTGGATAGGAAATAACACCTCCCCTCGCTGACGGTCAGTGTGGATAGGAAACAACACCTCCCCTCGCTAACGGTCAGTGTGGATAGGAAATAACACCTCCCCTCGCTGACGGTCAGTGTGGATAGGAAATAACATCTCCCCTCGCTGACGGTCAGTGTGGATAGGAAACAACACCTCCTCTCGCTGACGGTCAGTGTCGATATGAAATAACACCTCCCCTCACTGACGGTCAGTGTGGATAGGAAATAACATCTCCCCTCGCTGATGGTCAGTGTAGATAGGAAATAATATCTCCCCTCGCTGACGGTCAGTGTGGATATGAAATAACACCTCCCCTCACTGACGGTAAGTGTGGATATGAAATAACACCTCCCCTCGCTGACGGTCAGTGTGGATAGGAAACAACACCTCCCCTCGCTGACGGTCATTGTGGATATGAAATAACACCTCCCCTCGCTGACGGTCAGTGTGGATAGGAAATAACACCTCCCCTCGCTGACGGTCAGTGTGGATAGGAAATAACATCTCCCCTCGCTGACGGTCAGTGTGGATATGAAATAACACCTCCCCTCGCTGACGGTCAGTGTGGATATGAAATAACACCTCCCCTCGCTGACTGTCATTGTCGATATGAAACAACACCTCCCCTCGTTGACGGTCATTGTGGATATGAAATAACACCTCCCCTCGCTGACGGTCATTGTCGATAGGAAACAACACCTCCCCTCGTTGACGGTCATTGTGGATGGGAAATAACACCTCCCCTCGCTGACGGTCATTGTCGATAGGAAACAACACCTCCCCTCGTTGACGGTCAGTGTGGATATGAAATAACATCTCCCCTCGCTGACGGTCAGTGTGGATAGGAAATAACATCTCCCCTCGCTGACGGTCATTGTGGATAGGAAATAACACCTCCCCTCGCTGACGGTCATTGTGGATAGGAAATAACACCTCCCCTCGCTGACGGTCATTGTTGATAAGAAACAACACCTCCCCTCGTTGACGGTCAGTGTGGATATGAAATAACATCTCCCCTCGCTGACGGTCGGTGTGGATAGGAAATAACATCTCCCCTCGCTGACGGTCATTGTGGATAGGAAATAACATCTCCCCTCGCTGACGGTCAGTGTGGATAGGAAACAACACCTCCCCTCGCTGACGGTCAGTGTGGATAGGAAACAACACCTCCCCTCGCTGACGGTCATTGTGGATATGAAATAACACCTCCCCTCGCTGACGGTCAGTGTGGATATGAAATAACACCTCCCCTCACTGACAGTCAGTGTGGATAGGAAATAACACCTCCCCTCGCTGACGGTCAGTGTGGATAGGAAATAACATCTCCCCTCGCTGACGGTCATTGTGGATAGGAAATAACACCTCCCCTCGCTGACGGTCAGTGTGGATAGGAAACAACACCACCCTTCGCTGACGGTCAGTGTGGATAGGAAATAACATCTCCCCTCGCTGACGGTCAGTGTGGATAGGAAATAATATCTCCCCTCGCTGACGGTCAGTGTGGATATGACATAACACCTCCCCTCACTGACGGTCAGTGTGGATATGAAATAACACCTCCCCTCGCTGACGGTCAGTGTCGATAGGAAATAACACCTCCCCTCGCTGACGGTCATTGTGGATAGGAAATAACACCTCCCCTCGCTGACGGTCAGTGTGGATATGAAATAGCACCTCCCCTCACTGACGGTCAGTGTGGATATGAAATAACACCTCCCCTCGCTGACGGTCATTGTCGATAGGAAACAACACCTCCTCTTGTTGACGGTCATTGTGGATATGAAATAACACCTCCCCTCGCTGACGGTCATTGTCGATAGGAAACAACACCTCCCCTCGTTGACGGTCATTGTGGATGGGAAATAACACCTCCCCTCGCTGACGGTCATTGTCGATAGGAAACAACACCTCCCCTCGTTGACGGTCAGTGTGGATATGAAATAACATCTCCCCTCGCTGACCGTCAGTGTGGATAGGAAATAACATCTCCCCTCGCTGACGGTCATTGTGGATAGGAAATAACACCTCCCCTCGCTGACGGTCATTGTGGATAGGAAATAACATCTCCCCTCGCTGACGGTCAGTGTGGATAGGAAATAACATCTCCCCTCGCTGACGGTCAGTGTGGATATGAAACAACACCTCCTCTCGCTGACGGTCAGTGTGGATAGGAAATAACACCTCCTCTCGCTGACGTTCAGTGTGGATAGGAAATAACACCTCCCCTCGCTGACGATCATTGTCGATAGGAAACAACACCTCCCCTCGCTGACGGTCAGTGTGGATAGGAAATAACACCTCCCCTCGCTGACGGTCAGTGTCGATATGAAATAACACCTCCCCTTGCTGACGGTCAGTGTCGATAGGAAATAACACCTCCCCTCGCTGACGGTCAGTGTGGATAGGAAACAACACCTCCCCTCACTGACGGTCAGTGTGGATAGGAAATAACATCTCCCCTCGCTGACGGTCAGTGTGAATAGGAAATAACACCTCCCCTCGCTGACGGTCATTGTGGATAGGAAACAACACCTCCCCTCACTGACGGTCAGTGTGGATATGAAATAACATCTCCCCTCGCTGACGGTCAGTGTAGATAGGAAATAACAGCTCCCCTCGCTGACGGTCAGTGTGGATAGGAAATAACACCTCCCCTCACTGACGGTCAGTGTGGATAGGAAATAACATCTCCCCTCGCTGACGGTCATTGTGGATAGGAAATAACATCTCCCCTCGCTGACGGTCAGTGTCGATAGGAAACAACACCTCCCCTCACTGACGGTCAGTGTGGATAGGACATACCATCTCCCCTCGCTGACGGTCAGTGTGGATATGAAATAACAACTCCCCTCGCTGAACGTCATTGTCGATAGGAAATAACACCTCCCCTCGCTGACGGTCAGTGTGGATAGGAAATAACATCTCCCCTCGCTGACGGTCATTGTGGATAGGATATAACACCTCCCCTCGCTGACGGTCAGTGTCGATAGGAAATAACACCTCCCCTCGCTGACGGTCAGTGTGGATAGGAAATAACACCTCCCCTCGCTGACGGTCAGTGTGGATAGGAAATAACTCCTTCCCTCGCTGACGGTCAGTGTGGATAGGAAATAACACCTCCCCTCGCTGACGGTCAGTGTGGATATGAAATAACACCTTCCCTCGCTGACGGTCAGTGTGGATAGGAAATAACACCTCCCCTCGCTGACGGTCAGTGTGGATAGGAAATAACACCTCCCCTCGCTGACGGTCATTGTGGATAGGAAATAACACCTCCCCTCGCTGACGGTCAGTGTGGATAGGAAACAACACCTCCCCTCGCTTACGGTCATTGTGGATAGGAAACAACACCTCCCCTCGTTGACGGTCAGTGTCGATAGGAAACAACACCTCCCCTCGCTGACGGTCATTGTGGATAGGAAACAACACCTCCCCTCGCTGACGGTCAGTGTGGATATGAAATAACACCTCCCCTCGCTGACGGTCATTGTGGATATGAAACAATACCTCCCCTCGCTGACGGTCAGTGTGGATAGGAAATAACACCTCCCCTCACTGACGGTCAGTGTGGATATGAAATAACACCTCCCCTCGCTGACGGTCAGTGTGGATATGAAATAACATCTCCCCTCGCTGACGGTCATTGTGGATAGGAAACAACACCTCCCCTCGTTGACGGTCAGTGTCGATAGGAAACAACACCTCCCCTCGCTGACGGTCATTGTGGATAGGAAACAACACCTCCCCTCGCTGACGGTCAGTGTGGATATGAAATAACACCTCCCCTCGCTGACGGTCATTGTGGATATGAAACAATACCTCCCCTCGCTGACGGTCAGTGTGGATAGGAAATAACACCTCCCCTCACTGACGGTCAGTGTGGATATGAAATAACACCTCCCCTCGCTGACGGTCAGTGTGGATATGAAATAACACCTCCCCTCGCTGACGGTCATTGTCGATAGGAAACAACACCTCCCCTCGCTGACGGTCAGTGTGGATATGAAATAACACCTCCCCTCGCTGACGGTCAGTGTCGATAGGAAACAACACCTCCCCTCGCTGACGGTCATTGTGGATATGAAACAACACCTCCCCTCGCTGACGGTCAGTGTGGATAGGAAATAACACCTCCCCTCACTGACGGTCAGTGTGGATATGAAATAACACCTCCCCTCGCTGACGGTCAGTGTGGATATGAAATAATATCTCCCCTCGCTGACGGTCATTGTCGATAGGAAACAACACCTCCCCTCGCTGACGGTCAGTCTGGATAGGAAATAACACCTCCCCTCGCTGACGGTCAGTCTGGATATGAAACAACACCTCCCCTCGCTGACGGTCAGTGTGGATAGGAAATAACACCTCCCCTTGCTGACGGTCAGTGTGGATAGGAAATAACACCTCCCCTTGCTGACGGTCAGTGTGGATATGAAATAACACCGCCCCTCGCTGACGGTCATTGTCGATAGGAAACAACACCGCCCCTCGCTGACGGTCATTGTCGATAGGAAACAACACCTCCCCTCGCTGACGGTCAGTGTGGATAGGAAATAACACCTCCCCTCGCTGACGGTCAGTGTGGATAGGAAACAACACCTCCCCTCGCTAACGGTCAGTGTGGATAGGAAATAACACCTTCCCTCGCTGACGGTCAGTGTGGATAGGAAATAACATCTCCCCTCTCTGACGGTCAGTGTGGATAGGAAACAACACCTCCTCTCGCTGACGGTCAGTGTCGATATGAAATAACACCTCCCCTCACTGACGGTCAGTGTGGATAGGAAATAACATCTCCCCTCGCTGACGGTCAGTGTGGATAGGAAGTAATATCTCCCCTCGCTGACGGTCAGTGTGGATATGAAATAACACCTCCCCTCACTGACGGTAAGTGTGGATATGAAATAACACCTCCCCTCGCTGACGGTCAGTGTGGATAGGAAACAACACCTCCCCTCGCTGACGGTCATTGTGGATATGAAATAACACCTCCCCTCGCTGACGGTCAGTGTGGATAGGAAATAACACCTCCCCTCGCTGACGGTCAGTGTGGATAGGAAATAACTCCTTCCCTCGCTGACGGTCAGTGTGGATAGGAAATAACACCTCCCCTCGCTGACGGTCAGTGTGGATATGAAATAACACCTTCCCTCGCTGACGGTCAGTGTGGATAGGAAATAACACCTCCCCTCGCTGACGGTCAGTGTGGATAGGAAATAACACCTCCCCTCGCTGACGGTCATTGTGGATAGGAAATAACACCTCCCCTCGCTGACGGTCAGTGTGGATAGGAAACAACACCTCCCCTCGCTTACGGTCATTGTGGATAGGAAACAACACCTCCCCTCGTTGACGGTCAGTGTCGATAGGAAACAACACCTCCCCTCGCTGACGGTCATTGTGGATAGGAAACAACACCTCCCCTCGCTGACGGTCAGTGTGGATATGAAATAACACCTCCCCTCGCTGACGGTCATTGTGGATATGAAACAATACCTCCCCTCGCTGACGGTCAGTGTGGATAGGAAATAACACCTCCCCTCACTGACGGTCAGTGTGGATATGAAATAACACCTCCCCTCGCTGACGGTCAGTGTGGATATGAAATAACATCTCCCCTCGCTGACGGTCATTGTGGATAGGAAACAACACCTCCCCTCGTTGACGGTCAGTGTCGATAGGAAACAACACCTCCCCTCGCTGACGGTCATTGTGGATAGGAAACAACACCTCCCCTCGCTGACGGTCAGTGTGGATATGAAATAACACCTCCCCTCGCTGACGGTCATTGTGGATATGAAACAATACCTCCCCTCGCTGACGGTCAGTGTGGATAGGAAATAACACCTCCCCTCACTGACGGTCAGTGTGGATATGAAATAACACCTCCCCTCGCTGACGGTCAGTGTGGATATGAAATAACACCTCCCCTCGCTGACGGTCATTGTCGATAGGAAACAACACCTCCCCTCGCTGACGGTCAGTGTGGATATGAAATAACACCTCCCCTCGCTGACGGTCAGTGTCGATAGGAAACAACACCTCCCCTCGCTGACGGTCATTGTGGATATGAAACAACACCTCCCCTCGCTGACGGTCAGTGTGGATAGGAAATAACACCTCCCCTCACTGACGGTCAGTGTGGATATGAAATAACACCTCCCCTCGCTGACGGTCAGTGTGGATATGAAATAATATCTCCCCTCGCTGACGGTCATTGTCGATAGGAAACAACACCTCCCCTCGCTGACGGTCAGTCTGGATAGGAAATAACACCTCCCCTCGCTGACGGTCAGTCTGGATATGAAACAACACCTCCCCTCGCTGACGGTCAGTGTGGATAGGAAATAACACCTCCCCTTGCTGACGGTCAGTGTGGATAGGAAATAACACCTCCCCTTGCTGACGGTCAGTGTGGATATGAAATAACACCGCCCCTCGCTGACGGTCATTGTCGATAGGAAACAACACCGCCCCTCGCTGACGGTCATTGTCGATAGGAAACAACACCTCCCCTCGCTGACGGTCAGTGTGGATAGGAAATAACACCTCCCCTCGCTGACGGTCAGTGTGGATAGGAAACAACACCTCCCCTCGCTAACGGTCAGTGTGGATAGGAAATAACACCTTCCCTCGCTGACGGTCAGTGTGGATAGGAAATAACATCTCCCCTCTCTGACGGTCAGTGTGGATAGGAAACAACACCTCCTCTCGCTGACGGTCAGTGTCGATATGAAATAACACCTCCCCTCACTGACGGTCAGTGTGGATAGGAAATAACATCTCCCCTCGCTGACGGTCAGTGTGGATAGGAAGTAATATCTCCCCTCGCTGACGGTCAGTGTGGATATGAAATAACACCTCCCCTCACTGACGGTAAGTGTGGATATGAAATAACACCTCCCCTCGCTGACGGTCAGTGTGGATAGGAAACAACACCTCCCCTCGCTGACGGTCATTGTGGATATGAAATAACACCTCCCCTCGCTGACGGTCAGTGTGGATAGGAAATAACACCTCCCCTCGCTGACGGTCAGTGTGGATAGGAAATAACATCTCCCCTCGCTGACGGTCAGTGTCGATATGAAATAACACCTCCCCTCACTGACGGTCAGTGTGGATATGAAATAACACCTCCCCTCGCTGACTGTCATTGTCGATATGAAACAACACCTCCCCTCGTTGACGGTCATTGTGGATATGAAATAACACCTCCCCTCGCTGACGGTCATTGTCGATAGGAAACAACACCTCCCCTCGTTGACGGTCATTGTGGATGGGAAATAACACCTCCCCTCGCTGACGGTCATTGTCGATAGGAATCAACACCTCCCCTCGTTGACGGTCAGTGTGGATATGAAATAACATCTCCCCTCGCTGACGGTCAGTGTGGATAGGAAATAACATCTCCCCTCGCTGACGGTCATTGTGGATAGGAAATAACACCTCCCCTCGCTGACGGTCATTGTGGATAGGAAATAACACCTCCCCTCGCTGACGGTCATTGTTGATAAGAAACAACACCTCCCCTCGTTGACGGTCAGTGTGGATATGAAATAACATCTCCCCTCGCTGACGGTCAGTGTGGATAGGAAATAACATCTCCCCTCGCTGACGGTCATTGTGGATAGGAAATAACATCTCCCCTCGCTGACGGTCAGTGTGGATAGGAAACAACACCTCCCCTCGCTGACGGTCAGTGTGGATAGGAAACAACACCTCCCCTCGCTGACGGTCATTGTGGATATGAAATAACACCTCCCCTCGCTGACGGTCAGTGTGGATATGAAATAACACCTCCCCTCACTGACAGTCAGTGTGGATAGGAAATAACACCTCCCCTCGCTGACGGTCAGTGTGGATAGGAAATAACATCTCCCCTCGCTGACGGTCATTGTGGATAGGAAATAACACCTCCCCTCGCTGACGGTCAGTGTGGATAGGAAACAACACCTCCCTTCGCTGACGGTCAGTGTGGATAGGAAATAACATCTCCCCTCGCTGACGGTCAGTGTGGATAGGAAATAATATCTCCCCTCGCTGACGGTCAGTGTGGATATGACATAACACCTCCCCTCACTGACGGTCAGTGTGGATATGAAATAACACCTCCCCTCGCTGACGGTCAGTGTCGATAGGAAATAACACCTCCCCTCGCTGACGGTCATTGTGGATAGGAAATAACACCTCCCCTCGCTGACGGTCAGTGTGGATATGAAATAGCACCTCCCCTCACTGACGGTCAGTGTGGATATGAAATAACACCTCCCCTCGCTGACGGTCATTGTCGATAGGAAACAACACCTCCTCTTGTTGACGGTCATTGTGGATATGAAATAACACCTCCCCTCGCTGACGGTCATTGTCGATAGGAAACAACACCTCCCCTCGTTGACGGTCATTGTGGATGGGAAATAACACCTCCCCTCGCTGACGGTCATTGTGGATAGGAAACAACACCTCCCCTCGTTGACGGTCAGTGTGGATATGAAATAACATCTCCCCTCGCTGACGGTCAGTGTGGATAGGAAATAACATCTCCCCTCGCTGACGGTCATTGTGGATAGGAAATAACACCTCCCCTCGCTGACGGTCATTGTGGATAGGAAATAACACCTCCCCTCGCTGACGGTCATTGTCGATAGGAAACAACACCTCCCCTCGTTGACGGTCAGTGTGGATATGAAATAACATCTCCCCTCGCTGACGGTCAGTGTGGATAGGAAATAACATCTCCCCTCGCTGACGGTCATTGTGGATAGGAAATAACACCTCCCCTCGCTGACGGTCATTGTGGATAGGAAATAACATCTCCCCTCGCTGACGGTCAGTGTGGATAGGAAACAACACCTCCCCTCGCTGACGGTCAGTGTGGATAGGAAACAACACCTCCCCTCGCTGACGGTCATTGTGGATATGAAATAACACCTCCCCTCGCTGACGGTCAGTGTGGATATGAAATAACATCTCCCCTCGCTGACGGTCATTGTGGATAGGAAATAACACCTCCCCTCGCTGACGGTCAGTGTGGATAGGAAACAACACCTCCCCTCGCTGACGGTCATTGTGGATAGGAAACAACACCTCCCCTCGCTGATGGTCAGTGTGGATATGAAACAACACCTCCCCTCGCTGACGGTCAGTGTGGATATGAAATAACACCTCCCCTCGCTGACGGTCATTGTCGCTAGGAAACAACACCTCCCCTCACTGACGGTCAGTGTGGATAGGAAATAACACCTCCCCTCGCTGACGGTCAGTGTGGATAGGAAACAACACCTCCCCTCGCTGACGGTCAGTGTGGATAGGAAATAACACCTCCCCTCGCTGACGGTCAGTGTGGATAGGAAATAACATCTCCCCTCGCTGACGGTCAGTGTGGATAGGAAACAACACCTCCCATCGCTGACGGTCAGTGTCGATATGAAATAACACCTCCCCTCACTGACGGTCAGTGTCGATAGGAAATAACACCTCCCCTCGCTGACGGTCAGTGTGGATAGGAAACAACACCTCCCCTCGCTGACGGTCAGTGTGGATAGGAAATAACATCTCCCCTCGCTGACGGTCAGTGTGGATAGGAAATAATATCTCCCCTCGCTGACGGTCAGTGTGGATATGAAGTAACACCTCCCCTCACTGACGGTCAGTGTGGATATGAAATAACACCTCCCCTCGCTGACGGTCAGTGTCGATAGGAAATAACACCTCCCCTCGCTGACGGTCATTGTGGATAGGAAATAACACCTCCCCTCGCTGACGGTCATTGTGGATATGAAATAACACCTCCTCTCGCTGACGTTCATTGTCGATAGGAAATAACATCTCCCCTCGCTGACGGTCAGTGTGGATAGGAAATAACACCTCCCCCCACTGACGGTCAGTGTGGATACGAAATAACACCTCCCCTCGCTGACGGTCATTGTGGATAGGAAATAACACCTCCCCTCGCTGACGGTCATTGTCGATAGGAAACAACACCTCCCCTCGTTGACGGTCAGTGTGGATATGAAATAACATCTCCCCTCGCTGACGGTCAGTCTGGATAGGAAATAACATCTCCCCTCGCTGACGGTCATTGTGGATAGGAAATAACACCTCCCCTCGCTGACGGTCATTGTGGATAGGAAATAACATCTCCCCTCGCTGACGGTCAGTGTGGATAGGAAACAACACCTCCCCTCGCTGACGGTCAGTGTGGATAGGAAACAACACCTCCCCTCGCTGACGGTCATTGTGGATATGAAATAACACCTCCCCTCGCTGACGGTCAGTGTGGATATGAAATAACACCTCCCGTCACTGACGGTCAGTGTGGATAGGAAATAACACCTCCCCTCACTGACGGTCAGTGTGGATAGGAAATAACACCTCCCCTCGCTGACGGTCAGTGTGGATAGGAAACAACACCTCCCCTCGCTGACGGTCGGTGTGGATAGGAAATAACATCTCCCCTCGCTGACGGTCATTGTGGATAGGAAATAACACCTCCCCTCGCTGACGGTCAGTGTGGATAGGAAACAACACCTCCCCTCGCTGACGGTCATCGTGGATAGGAAACAACACCTCCCCTCGCTGACGGTCAGTGTGGATATGAAACAACACCTCCCCTCGCTGACGGTCAGTGTGGATATGAAATAACACCTCCCCTCGCTGACGGTCATTGTCGATAGGAAACAACACTTCCCCTCACTGACGGTCAGTGTGGATAGGAAATAACACCTCCCCTCACTGACGGTGAGTGTGGATAGGAAACAACACCTCCCCTCGCTGACGGTCAGTGTGGATAGGAAATAACACCTCCCCTCGCTGACGGTCAGTTTGGATAGGAAATAACATCTCCCCTCGCTGACGGTCAGTGTGGATAGGAAACAACACCTCCCCTCGCTGACGGTCAGTGTGGATATGAAATAACACCTCCCCTCACTGACGGTCAGTGTCGATAGGAAATAACACCTCCCCTCGCTGACGGTCAGTGTGGATAGAAAATAACACCTCCCCTCGCTGACGGTCACTGTCGATAGGAAATAACACCTCCCCTCGCTGACGGTCACTGTCGATAGGAAATAACACCTCCCCTCGCTGACGGTCACTGTCGATAGGAAATAACACCTCCCCTCGCTGACGGTCAGTGTGGATAGGAAATAACACCTCCCCTCACTGACGGACAGTGTGGATAGGAAATAACATCTCCCCTCGCTGACGGTCAGTGTGGATATGAAATAACACCTCCCCTCGCTGACGGTCATTGTCGATAGGAAATAACACCTCCCCTCGCTGACGGTCATTGTCGATAGGAAACAACACCTCCCCTCGTTGACGGTCATTGTGGATATGAAATAACACCTCCCCTCGCTGACGGTCAGTGTGGATATGGAATAACACCTCCCCTTGCTGACGGTCATTGTGGATAGGAAATAACACCTCCCCTCGCTGACGGTCAGTGTGGATATGAAATAACACCTTCCCTCGCTGACGGTCAGTGTGGATAGGAAATAACACCTCCCCTCGCTGACGGTCAGTGTGGATAGGAAATAACACCTTCCCTCGCTGACGGTCAGTGTGGATAGGAAATAACACCTCCCCTCGCTGATGGTCAGTGTGGATATGAAATAACACCTTCCCTCGCTGACGGTCAGTGTGGATCGGAAATAACACCTCCCCTCGCTGACGGTCAGTGTGGATATGAAATAACACCTTCCCTCGCTGACGGTCAGTGTGGATAGGAAATAACACCTCCCCTCGCTGACGGTCAGTGTGGATAGGAAATAACACCTCCCCTCGCTGACGGTCATTGTCGATAGGAAACAACACCTCCCCTCGTTGACGGTCATTGTGGATATGAAATAACACCTCCCCTCCCTGACGGTCATTGTCGATAGGAAACAACACCTCCCCTCGTTGACGGTCATTGTGGATGGGAAATAACACCTCCCCTCGCTGACGGTCATTGTCGATAGGAAACAACACCTCCCCTCGTTGACGGTCAGTGTGGATATGAAATAACATCTCCCCTCGCTGACGGTCAGTGTGGATAGGAAATAACATCTCCCCTCGCTGACGGTCATTGTGGATAGGAAATAACACCTCCCCTCGCTGACGGTCATTGTGGATAGGAAATAACACCTCCCCTCGCTGACGGTCATTGTCGATATGAAACAACACCTCCCCTCGTTGACGGTCAGTGTGGATATGAAATAACATCTCCCCTCGCTGACGGTCAGTGTGGATAGGAAATAACATCTCCCCTCGCTGACGGTCATTGTGGATAGGAAATAACACCTCCCCTCGCTGACGGTCATTGTGGATAGGAAATAACATCTCCCCTCGCTGACGGTCAGTGTGGATAGGAAACAACACCTCCCCTCGCTGACGGTCAGTGTGGATAGGAAACAACACCTCCCCTCGCTGACGGTCATTGTGGATATGAAATAACACCTCCCCTCGCTGACGGTCAGTGTGGATATGAAACAACACCTCCCCTCACTGACGGTCAGTAAGGATAGGAAATAACACCTCCCCTCGCTGACGGTCAGTGTGGATATGAAATAACACCTCCCCTCACTGACGGTCAGTGTGGATAGGAAATAACACCTCCCCTCACTGACGGTCAGTGTGGATAGGAAATAACACCTCCCTTCGCTGACGGTCAGTGTGGATAGGAAACAACACCTCCCCTCGCTGACGGTCAGTGTGGATAGGAAATAACATCTCCGCTCGCTGACGGTCATTGTGGATAGGAAATAACACCTCCCCTCGCTGACGGTCAGTGTGGATAGGAAACAACACCTCCCCTCGCTGACGGTCATTGTGGATAGGAAACAACACCTCCCCTCGTTGACGGTCAGTGTCGATAGGAAACAACACCTCCCCTCGCTGACGGTCATTGTGGATAGGAAACAACACCTCCCCTCGCTGACGGTCAGTGTGGCTATGAAATAACACCTCCCCTCGCTGACGGTCGGTGTCGATAGGAAACAACACCTCCCCTCGCTGACGGTCATTGTGGATATGAAACAACACCTCCCCTCGCTGACGGTCAGTGTGGATAGGAAATAACACCTCCCCTCACTGACGGTCAGTGTGGATATGAAATAACACCTCCCGCTCGCTGACGGTCAGTGTGGATATGAAATAATATCTCCCCTTTCTGACGGTCATTGTCGATAGGAAACAACACCTCCCCTCGCTGACGGTCATTGTGGATAGGAAATAACACCTCCCCTCGCTGACGGTCAGTGTGGATAGGAAATAACACCTCCCCTCACTGACGGTCATTATGGATAGGAAATAACATCTCCCCTCGCTGACGGTCAGTGTGGATATGAAACAACACCTCCTCTCGCTGACGGTCAGTGTGGATAGGAAATAACATCTCCCCTCACTGACGGTCAGTGTGGATAGGAAATAACACCTCCCCTCACTGACGGTCAGTGTGGATAGGAAATAACACCTCAGCTCGCTGACGGTCAGTGTGGATAGGAAACAACACCTCCCCTCGCTGACGGTCAGTGTGGATAGGAAATAACATCTCCCCTCGCTGACGGTCATTGTGGATAGGAAATAACACCTCCCCTCGCTGACGGTCAGTGTGGATAGGAAACAACACCTCCCCTCGCTGACGGTCATTGTGGATAGGAAACAACACCTCCCCTCGCTGACGGTCATTGTGGATATGAAATAACACCTCCCCTCGCTGACGGTCAGTGTGGATATGAAATAACACCTCCCGTCACTGACGGTCAGTGTGGATAGGAAATAACACCTCCCCTCACTGACGGTCAGTGTGGATAGGAAATAACACCTCCCCTCGCTGACGGTCAGTGTGGATAGGAAACAACACCTCCCCTCGCTGACGGTCGGTGTGGATAGGAAATAACATCTCCCCTCGCTGACGGTCATTGTGGATAGGAAATAACACCTCCCCTCGCTGACGGTCAGTGTGGATAGGAAACAACACCTCCCCTCGCTGACGGTCATTGTGGATAGGAAACAACACCTCCCCTCGCTGACGGTCAGTGTGGATATGAAACAACACCTCCACTCGCTGACGGTCAGTGTGGATATCAAATAACACCTCCCCTCGCTGACGGTCATTGTCGATAGGAAACAACACCTCCCCTCACTGACGGTCAGTGTGGATAGGAAATAACACCTCCCCTCACTGACGGTCAGTGTGGATAGGAAACAACACCTCCCCTCGCTGACGGTCAGTGTGGATAGGAAATAACACCTCCCCTCGCTGACGGTCAGTGTGGATAGGAAATAACATCTCCCCTCGCTGACGGTCAGTGTGGATAGGAAACAACACCTCCCCTCGCTGACGGTCAGTGTGGATATGAAATAACACCTCCCCTCACTGACGGTCAGTGTCGATAGGAAATAACACCTCCCCTCGCTGACGGTCAGTGTCGATAGAAAATAACACCTCCCCTCGCTGACGGTCAGTGTCGATAGGAAATAACACCTCCCCTCGCTGACGGTCAGTGTGGATAGGAAACAACACCTCCCCTCGCTGACGGTCATTGTCGATAGGAAACAACACCTCCCCTCGCTGACGGTCAGTGTGGATCGGAAATAACATCTCCCCTCGCTGACGGTCAGTGTGGATAGGAAATAATATCTCCCCTCGCTGACGGTCAGTGTGGATATGAAATAACACCTCCCCTCACTGACGTTCAGTGTGGATATGAAATAACACCTCCCATCGCTGACGGTCAGTGTCGATAGGAAATAACACCTCCCCTCGCTGACGGTCATTGTGGATAGGAAATAACACGTCCCCTCGCTGTCGGTCAGTGTGGATAGGAAATAACACCTCCCCTCACTGACGGTCATTGTCGATAGGAAACAACACCTCCCCTCGCTAACGGTCATTGTGGATATGAAATAACACCTCCCCTCGCTGACGGTCATAGTGGATATGAAATAACACCTCCCCTCGCTGACGTTCATTGTCGATAGGAAATAACATCTCCCCTCGCTGACGGTCAGTGTGGATAGGAAATAACACCTCCCCTCACTGACGGTCAGTGTGGATAGGAAATAACATCTCCCCTCGCTGACGGTCAGTGTGGATATGAAATAACACCTCCCCTCGCTGACGGTCATTGTCGATAGGAAATAACACCTCCCCTCGCTGACGGTCATTGTCGATAGGAAACAACACCTCCCCTCGCTGACGGTCATTGTGGATATGAAATAACACCTCCCCTCGCTGACGGTCAGTGTGGATATGAAATAACACCTCCCCTTGCTGACGGTCATTGTGGATAGGAAATAACACCTCCCCTCGTTGAAGGTCAGTGTCGATAGGAAACAACACCTCCCCTCGCTGACGGTCATTGTGGATAGGAAACAACACCTCCCCTCGCTGACGGTCAGTGCGGATATGAAATAACACCTCCCCTCGCTGACGGTCGGTGTCGATAGGAAACAACACCTCCCCTCGCTGACGGTCATTGTGGATATGAAACAACACCTCCCCTCGCTGACGGTCAGTGTGGATAGGAAACAACACCTCCCCTCGCTGACGGTCAGTGTGGATAGGAAATAACACCTCCCCTTGCTGACGGTCAGTGTGGATATGAAATAACACCTCCCGCTCGCTGACGGTCAGTGTGGATAGGAAATAACACCTCCCCTCACTGACGGTCAGTGTGGATAGGAAATAACACCTCAGCTCGCTGACGGTCAGTGTGGATAGGAAACAACACCTCCCCTCGCTGACGGTCAGTGTGGATAGGAAATAACATCTCCCCTCGCTGACGGTCATTGTGGATAGGAAATAACACCTCCCCTCGCTGACGGTCAGTGTGGATAGGAAACAACACCTCCCCTCGCTGACGGTCATTGTGGATAGGAAACAACACCTCCCCTCGCTGACGGTCATTGTGGATATGAAATAACACCTCCCCTCGCTGACGGTCAGTGTGGATATGAAATAACACCTCCCGTCACTGACGGTCAGTGTGGATAGGAAATAACACCTCCCCTCACTGACGGTCAGTGTGGATAGGAAATAACACCTCCCCTCGCTGACGGTCAGTGTGGATAGGAAACAACACCTCCCCTCGCTGACGGTCGGTGTGGATAGGAAATAACATCTCCCCTCGCTGACGGTCATTGTGGATAGGAAATAACACCTCCCCTCGCTGACGGTCAGTGTGGATAGGAAACAACACCTCCCCTCGCTGACGGTCATTGTGGATAGGAAACAACACCTCCCCTCGCTGACGGTCAGTGTGGATATGAAACAACACCTCCCCTCGCTGACGGTCAGTGTGGATATGAAATAACACCTCCCCTCGCTGACGGTCATTGTCGATAGGAAACAACACCTCCTCTCACTGACGGTCAGTGTGGATAGGAAATAACACCTCCCCTCACTGACGGTCAGTGTGGATAGGAAACAACACCTCCCCTCGCTGACGGTCAGTGTGGATAGGAAATAACACCTCCCCTCGCTGACGGTCAGTGTGGATAGGAAATAACATCTCCCCTCGCTGACGGTCAGTGTGGATAGGAAACAACACCTCCCCTCGCTGACGGTCAGTGTGGATATGAAATAACACCTCCCCTCACTGACGGTCAGTGTCGATAGGAAATAACACCTCCCCTCGCTGACGGTCAGTGTGGATAGAAAATAACACCTCCCCTCGCTGACGGTCAGTGTCGATAGGAAATAACACCTCCCCTCGCTGACGGTCAGTGTGGATAGGAAACAGCACCTCCCCTCGCTGACGGTCATTGTGGATAGGAAACAACACCTCCCCTCGCTGACGGTCAGTGTGGATAGGAAATAACATCTCCCCTCGCTGACGGTCAGTGTGGATAGGAAATAATATCTCCCCTCGCTGACGGTCAGTGTGGATAGGAAACAACACCTCCCGTCGCTGACGGTCAGTGTCGATATGAAATAACACCTCCCCTCACTGACGGTCAGTGTCGACAGGAAATAACACCTCCCCTCGCTGACGGTCAGTGTGGATAGGAAATAACACCTCCCCTCGCTGACGGTCAGTGTCGATAGGAAATAACACCTCCCCTCGCTGACGGTCAGTGTGGATAGGAAACAACACCTCCCCTCGCTGACGGTCATTGTGGATAGGAAATAACACCTCCCCTCGCTGACGGTCAGTCTGGATATGAAACAACACCTCCACTCGCCGACGGTCAGTGTGGATAGGAAATAACACCTCCCCTTGCTGACAGTCAGTGTGGATAGGAAATAACACCTCCCCTCGCTGACGGTCAGTGTGGATATGAAATAACACCTTCCCTCGCTGACGGTCAGTGTGGATAGGAAATAACACCTCCCCTCGCTGACGGTCATTGTCGATAGGAAACAACACCTCCCCTCGTTGACGGTCATTGTGGATATGAAATAACACCTCCCCTCGCTGACGGTCAGTGTGGATATGGAATAACACCTCCCCTTGCTGACGGTCATTGTGGATAGGAAATAACACCTCCCCTCGCTGACGGTCAGTGTGGATATGAAATAACTCCTTCCCTCGCTGACGGTCAGTGTGGATAGGAAATAACACCTCCCCTCGCTGACGGTCAGTGTGGATAGGAAATAACACCTTCCCTCGCTGACGGTCAGTGTGGATAGGAAATAACACCTCCCCTCGCTGATGGTCAGTGTGGATATGAAATAACACCTTCCCTCGCTGACGGTCAGTGTGGATCGGAAATAACACCTCCCCTCGCTGACGGTCAGTGTGGATATGAAATAACACCTTCCCTCGCTGACGGTCAGTGTGGATAGGAAATAACACCTCCCCTCGCTGACGGTCAGTGTGGATAGGAAATAACACCTCCCCTCGCTGACGGTCATTGTCGATAGGAAACAACACCTCCCCTCGTTGACGGTCATTGTGGATATGAAATAACACCTCCCCTCCCTGACGGTCATTGTCGATAGGAAACAACACCTCCCCTCGTTGACGGTCATTGTGGATGGGAAATAACACCTCCCCTCGCTGACGGTCATTGTCGATAGGAAACAACACCTCCCCTCGTTGACGGTCAGTGTGGATATGAAATAACATCTCCCCTCGCTGACGGTCAGTGTGGATAGGAAATAACATCTCCCCTCGCTGACGGTCATTGTGGATAGGAAATAACACCTCCCCTCGCTGACGGTCATTGTGGATAGGAAATAACACCTCCCCTCGCTGACGGTCATTGTCGATAGGAAACAACACCTCCCCTCGTTGACGGTCAGTGTGGATATGAAATAACATCTCCCCTCGCTGACGGTCAGTGTGGATAGGAAATAACATCTCCCCTCGCTGACGGTCATTGTGGATAGGAAATAACACCTCCCCTCGCTGACGGTCATTGTGGATAGGAAATAACATCTCCCCTCGCTGACGGTCAGTGTGGATAGGAAACAACACCTCCCCTCGCTGACGGTCAGTGTGGATAGGAAACAACACCTCCCCTCGCTGACGGTCATTGTGGATATGAAATAACACCTCCCCTCGCTGACGGTCAGTGTGGATATGAAACAACACCTCCCCTCACTGACGGTCAGTAAGGATAGGAAATAACACCTCCCCTCGCTGACGGTCAGTGTGGATATGAAATAACACCTCCCCTCACTGACGGTCAGTGTGGATAGGAAATAACACCTCCCCTCACTGACGGTCAGTGTGGATAGGAAATAACACCTCCCTTCGCTGACGGTCAGTGTGGATAGGAAACAACACCTCCCCTCGCTGACGGTCAGTGTGGATAGGAAATAACATCTCCGCTCGCTGACGGTCATTGTGGATAGGAAATAACACCTCCCCTCGCTGACGGTCAGTGTGGATAGGAAACAACACCTCCCCTCGCTGACGGTCATTGTGGATAGGAAACAACACCTCCCCTCGTTGACGGTCAGTGTCGATAGGAAACAACACCTCCCCTCGCTGACGGTCATTGTGGATAGGAAACAACACCTCCCCTCGCTGACGGTCAGTGTGGATATGAAATAACACCTCCCCTCGCTGACGGTCGGTGTCGATAGGAAACAACACCTCCCCTCGCTGACGGTCATTGTGGATATGAAACAACACCTCCCCTCGCTGACGGTCAGTGTGGATAGGAAATAACACCTCCCCTCACTGACGGTCAGTGTGGATATGAAATAACACCTCCCGCTCGCTGACGGTCAGTGTGGATATGAAATAATATCTCCCCTTTCTGACGGTCATTGTCGATAGGAAACAACACCTCCCCTCGCTGACGGTCATTGTGGATAGGAAATAACACCTCCCCTCGCTGACGGTCAGTGTGGATAGGAAATAACACCTCCCCTCACTGACGGTCATTATGGATAGGAAATAACATCTCCCCTCGCTGACGGTCAGTGTGGATATGAAACAACACCTCCTCTCGCTGACGGTCAGTGTGGATAGGAAATAACATCTCCCCTCACTGACGGTCAGTGTGGATAGGAAATAACACCTCCCCTCACTGACGGTCAGTGTGGATAGGAAATAACACCTCAGCTCGCTGACGGTCAGTGTGGATAGGAAACAACACCTCCCCTCGCTGACGGTCAGTGTGGATAGGAAATAACATCTCCCCTCGCTGACGGTCATTGTGGATAGGAAATAACACCTCCCCTCGCTGACGGTCAGTGTGGATAGGAAACAACACCTCCCCTCGCTGACGGTCATTGTGGATAGGAAACAACACCTCCCCTCGCTGACGGTCATTGTGGATATGAAATAACACCTCCCCTCGCTGACGGTCAGTGTGGATATGAAATAACACCTCCCGTCACTGACGGTCAGTGTGGATAGGAAATAACACCTCCCCTCACTGACGGTCAGTGTGGATAGGAAATAACACCTCCCCTCGCTGACGGTCAGTGTGGATAGGAAACAACACCTCCCCTCGCTGACGGTCGGTGTGGATAGGAAATAACATCTCCCCTCGCTGACGGTCATTGTGGATAGGAAATAACACCTCCCCTCGCTGACGGTCAGTGTGGATAGGAAACAACACCTCCCCTCGCTGACGGTCATTGTGGATAGGAAACAACACCTCCCCTCGCTGACGGTCAGTGTGGATATGAAACAACACCTCCCCTCGCTGATGGTCAGTGTGGATATCAAATAACACCTCCCCTCGCTGACGGTCATTGTCGATAGGAAACAACACCTCCCCTCACTGACGGTCAGTGTGGATAGGAAATAACACCTCCCCTCACTGACGGTCAGTGTGGATAGGAAACAACACCTCCCCTCGCTGACGGTCAGTGTGGATAGGAAATAACACCTCCCCTCGCTGACGGTCAGTGTGGATAGGAAATAACATCTCCCCTCGCTGACGGTCAGTGTGGATAGGAAACAACACCTCCCCTCGCTGACGGTCAGTGTGGATATGAAATAACACCTCCCCTCACTGACGGTCAGTGTCGATAGGAAATAACACCTCCCCTCGCTGACGGTCAGTGTCGATAGAAAATAACACCTCCCCTCGCTGACGGTCAGTGTCGATAGGAAATAACACCTCCCCTCGCTGACGGTCAGTGTGGATAGGAAACAACACCTCCCCTCGCTGACGGTCATTGTGGATAGGAAACAACACCTCCCCTCGCTGACGGTCAGTGTGGATAGGAAATAACATCTCCCCTCGCTGACGGTCAGTGTGGATAGGAAATAATATCTCCCCTCGCTGACGGTCAGTGTGGATATGAAATAACACCTCCCCTCACTGACGTTCAGTGTGGATATGAAATAACACCTCCCATCGCTGACGGTCAGTGTCGATAGGAAATAACACCTCCCCTCGCTGACGGTCATTGTGGATAGGAAATAACACGTCCCCTCGCTGTCGGTCAGTGTGGATAGGAAATAACACCTCCCCTCACTGACGGTCATTGTCGATAGGAAACAACACCTCCCCTCGCTAACGGTCATTGTGGATATGAAATAACACCTCCCCTCGCTGACGGTCAGTGTGGATATGAAATAACACCTCCCCTTGCTGACGGTCATTCTGGATAGGAAATAACACCTCCCCTCGTTGAAGGTCAGTGTCGATAGGAAACAACACCTCCCCTCGCTGACGGTCATTGTGGATAGGAAACAACACCTCCCCTCGCTGACGGTCAGTGCGGATATGAAATAACACCTCCCCTCGCTGACGGTCGGTGTCGATAGGAAACAACACCTCCCCTCGCTGACGGTCATTGTGGATATGAAACAACACCTCCCCTCGCTGACGGTCAGTGTGGATAGGAAACAACACCTCCCCTCGCTGACGGTCAGTGTGGATAGGAAATAACACCTCCCCTTGCTGACGGTCAGTGTGGATATGAAATAACACCTCCCGCTCGCTGACGGTCAGTGTGGATAGGAAATAACACCTCCCCTCACTGACGGTCAGTGTGGATAGGAAATAACACCTCAGCTCGCTGACGGTCAGTGTGGATAGGAAACAACACCTCCCCTCGCTGACGGTCAGTGTGGATAGGAAATAACATCTCCCCTCGCTGACGGTCATTGTGGATAGGAAATAACACCTCCCCTCGCTGACGGTCAGTGTGGATAGGAAACAACACCTCCCCTCGCTGACGGTCATTGTGGATAGGAAACAACACCTCCCCTCGCTGACGGTCATTGTGGATATGAAATAACACCTCCCCTCGCTGACGGTCAGTGTGGATATGAAATAACACCTCCCGTCACTGACGGTCAGTGTGGATAGGAAATAACACCTCCCCTCACTGACGGTCAGTGTGGATAGGAAATAACACCTCCCCTCGCTGACGGTCAGTGTGGATAGGAAACAACACCTCCCCTCGCTGACGGTCGGTGTGGATAGGAAATAACATCTCCCCTCGCTGACGGTCATTGTGGATAGGAAATAACACCTCCCCTCGCTGACGGTCAGTGTGGATAGGAAACAACACCTCCCCTCGCTGACGGTCATTGTGGATAGGAAACAACACCTCCCCTCGCTGACGGTCAGTGTGGATATGAAACAACACCTCCCCTCGCTGACGGTCAGTGTGGATATGAAATAACACCTCCCCTCGCTGACGGTCATTGTCGATAGGAAACAACACCTCCTCTCACTGACGGTCAGTGTGGATAGGAAATAACACCTCCCCTCACTGACGGTCAGTGTGGATAGGAAACAACACCTCCCCTCGCTGACGGTCAGTGTGGATAGGAAATAACACCTCCCCTCGCTGACGGTCAGTGTGGATAGGAAATAACATCTCCCCTCGCTGACGGTCAGTGTGGATAGGAAACAACACCTCCCCTCGCTGACGGTCAGTGTGGATATGAAATAACACCTCCCCTCACTGACGGTCAGTGTCGATAGGAAATAACACCTCCCCTCGCTGACGGTCAGTGTGGATAGAAAATAACACCTCCCCTCGCTGACGGTCAGTGTCGATAGGAAATAACACCTCCCCTCGCTGACGGTCAGTGTGGATAGGAAACAGCACCTCCCCTCGCTGACGGTCATTGTGGATAGGAAACAACACCTCCCCTCGCTGACGGTCAGTGTGGATAGGAAATAACATCTCCCCTCGCTGACGGTCAGTGTGGATAGGAAATAATATCTCCCCTCGCTGACGGTCAGTGTGGATAGGAAACAACACCTCCCGTCGCTGACGGTCAGTGTCGATATGAAATAACACCTCCCCTCACTGACGGTCAGTGTCGACAGGAAATAACACCTCCCCTCGCTGACGGTCAGTGTGGATAGGAAATAACACCTCCCCTCGCTGACGGTCAGTGTCGATAGGAAATAACACCTCCCCTCGCTGACGGTCAGTGTGGATAGGAAACAACACCTCCCCTCGCTGACGGTCATTGTGGATAGGAAATAACACCTCCCCTCGCTGACGGTCAGTCTGGATATGAAACAACACCTCCACTCGCCGACGGTCAGTGTGGATAGGAAATAACACCTCCCCTTGCTGACAGTCAGTGTGGATAGGAAATAACACCTCCCCTCGCTGACGGTCAGTGTGGATATGAAATAACACCTCCCCTCGCTGACGGTCATTGTGGATAGGAAATAACACCTCCCCTCGCTGACGCTCAGTGTGGATAGGAATCAACACCTCCCCTCGCTGACGGTCTTTGTGGACAGGAAATATCACCTCCCCTCGCTGACGGTCATTGTGGATAGGAAATAACACCTCCCCTCGCTGACGGTCAGTATGGATATGAAATAACACCTCCCCTCGCTGACGGTCAGTGTGGATAGGAAATAACACCTCCCCTCGCTGACGGTCATTGTGGATAGGAAATAACATCTCCCCTCGCTGACGGTCAGTGTGGATATGAAACAACACCTCCTCTCGCTGACGGTCAGTGTCGATATGAAATAACACCTCCCCTCACTGACGGTCAGTGTCGACAGGAAATAACACCTCCCCTCGCTGACGGTCAGTGTGGATAGGAAATAACACCTCCCCTCGCTGACGGTCAGTGTCGATAGGAAATAACACCTCCCCTCGCTGACGGTCAGTGTGGATAGGAAACAACACCTCCCCTCGCTGACGGTCATTGTGGATAGGAAACAACACCTCCCCTCGCTGACGGTCAGTGTGGATAGGAAATAACACCTCCCCTCGCTGAC
This sequence comes from Hypanus sabinus, assembly GCF_030144855.1. Taxonomy (NCBI): domain Eukaryota; kingdom Metazoa; phylum Chordata; class Chondrichthyes; order Myliobatiformes; family Dasyatidae; genus Hypanus; species Hypanus sabinus. Next base: position 80,310,263 of record NC_082715.1, on the reverse strand, counting down.
GGTCAGTGTGGATATGAAATAATATCTCCCCTCGCTGACGGTCATTGTCGATAGGAAACAACACCTCCCCTCGCTGATGGTCATTGTGGATAGGAAATAACACCTCCCCTCGCTGACGGTCAGTCTGGATATGAAACAACACCTCCCCTCGCTGACGGTCAGTGTGGATAGGAAATAACACCTCCCCTTGCTGACAGTCAGTGTGGATAGGAAATAACACCTCCCCTCGCTGACGGTCAGTGTGGATATGAAATAACACCTCCCCTCGCTGACGGTCATTGTGGATAGGAAATAACACCTCCCCTCGCTGACGCTCAGTGTGGATAGGAATCAACACCTCCCCTCGCTGACGGTCATTGTGGACAGGAAATATCACCTCCCCTCGCTGACGGTCATTGTGGATAGGAAATAACACCTCCCCTCGCTGACGGTCAGTATGGATATGAAATAACACCTCTCCTCGCTGCCGGTCAGTGTGGATAGGAAATAACACCTCCCCTCGCTGACGGTCATTGTGGATAGGAAATAACATCTCCCCTCGCTGACGGTCAGTGTGGATATGAAACAACACCTCCTCTCGCTGACGGTCAGTGTGGATAGGAAATAACATCTCCCCTCACTGACGGTCAGTGTGGATAGGAAATAACACCTCCCCTCACTGACGGTCAGTGTGGATAGGAAATAACACCTCCCCTCGCTGACGGTCAGTGTGGATAGGAAACAACACCTCCCCTCGCTGACGGTCAGTGTGGATAGGAAATAACATCTCCACTCGCTGACGGTCATTGTGGATAGGAAATAACACCTCCCCTCGCTGACGGTCAGTGTGGATAGGAAACAACACCTCCCCTCGCTGACGGTCATTGTGGATAGGAAACAACACCTCCCCTCGTTGACGGTCAGTGTCGATAGGAAACAACACCTCCCCTCGCTGACGGTCATTGTGGATAGGAAACAACACCTCCCCTCGCTGACGGTCAGTGTGGATATGAAATAACACCTCCCCTCGCTGACAGTCGGTGTTGATAGGAAACAACACCTCCCCTCGCTGACGGTAATTGTGGATATGAAACAACACCTCCCCTCGCTGACGGTCAGTGTGGATAGGAAATAACACTTCCCCTCACTGACGGTCAGTGTGGATATGAAATAACACCTCCCGCTCGCTGACGGTCAGTGTGGATATGAAATAATATCTCCCCTCGCTGACGGTCATTGTCGATAGGAAACAACACCTCCCCTCGCTGACGGTCTTTGTGGATAGGAAATAACACCTCCCCTCGCTGATGGTCAGTCTGGATATGAAACAACACCTCCCCTCGCTGACGGTCAGTGTGGATAGGAAATAACACCTCCCTTTGCTGACGGTCAGTGTGGATAGGAAATAACACCTCCCCTCGCTGACGGTCAGTGTGGATATGAAATAACACCTCCCCTCGCTGACGGTCATTGTGGATAGGAAATAACACCTCCCCTCGCTGACGGTCAGTGTGGATAGGAAACAACACCTCCCCTCGCTGACGGTCATTGTGGATAGGAAATAACACCTCCCCTCGCTGACGGTCATTGTGGATAGGAAATAACACCTCCCCTCGCTGACGGTCAGTGTGGATATGAAATAACACCTCCCCTCGTTGACGGTCAGTGTGGATAGGAAATAACACCTCCCCTCGCTGACGGTCAGTGTGGATAGGAAATAACATCTCCCCTCGCTGACGGTCAGTGTGGATATGAAACAACATCTCCCCTCGCTGACGGTCAGTGTGGATAGGAAATAACACCTCCCCTCGCTGACGGTCATTGTCGAAAGGAAACAACACCTCCCCTCGCTGACGGTCAGTGTGGATAGGAAATAACACCTCCCCTCTCTGACGGTCAGTGTGGATAGGAAACAACACCTCCCCTCGCTGACGGTCAGTGTGGACAGGAAATATCACCTCCCCTCGCTGACAGTCATTGTGGATAGGAAATAACACCTCCCCTCGCTGACGGTCAGTATGGATATGAAATAACACCTCTCCTCGCTGCCGGTCAGTGTGGATAGGAAATAACACCTCCCCTCGCTGACGGTCATTGTGGATAGGAAATAACATCTCCCCTCGCTGACGGTCAGTGTGGATATGAAACAACACCTCCTCTCGCTGACGGTCAGTGTGGATAGGAAATAACATCTCCCCTCACTGACGGTCAGTGTGGATAGGAAATAACACCTCCCCTCACTGACGGTCAGTGTGGATAGGAAATAACACCTCCCCTCGCTGACGGTCAGTGTGGATAGGAAACAACACCTCCCCTCGCTGACGGTCAGTGTGGATAGGAAATAACATCTCCCCTCGCTGACGGTCATTGTGGATAGGAAATAACACCTCCCCTCGCTGACGGTCAGTGTGGATAGGAAACAACACCTCCCCTCGCTGACGGTCATTGTGGATAGGAAACAACACCTCCCCTCGTTGACGGTCAGTGTCGATAGGAAACAACACCTCCCCTCGCTGACGGTCATTGTGGATAGGAAACAACACCTCCCCTCGCTGACGGTCAGTGTGGATATGAAATAACACCTCCCCTCGCTGACAGTCGGTGTCGATAGGAAACAACACCTCCCCTCGCTGACGGTAATTGTGGATATGAAACAACACCTCCCCTCGCTGACGGTCAGTGTGGATAGGAAATAACACTTCCCCTCACTGACGGTCAGTGTGGATATGAACTAACACCTCCCGCTCGCTGACGGTCAGTGTGGATATGAAATAATATCTCCCCTCGCTGACGGTCATTGTCGATAGGAAACAACACCTCCCCTCGCTGACGGTCTTTGTGGATAGGAAATAACACCTCCCCTCGCTGATGGTCAGTCTGGATATGAAACAACACCTCCCCTCGCTGACGGTCAGTGTGGATAGGAAATAACACCTCCCTTTGCTGACGGTCAGTGTGGATAGGAAATAACACCTCCCCTCGCTGACGGTCAGTGTGGATATGAAATAACACCTCCCCTCGCTGACGGTCATTGTGGATAGGAAATAACACCTCCCCTCGCTGACGGTCAGTGTGGATAGGAAACAACACCTCCCCTCGCTGACGGTCATTGTGGATAGGAAATAACACCTCCCCTCGCTGACGGTCATTGTGGATAGGAAATAACACCTCCCCTCGCTGACGGTCAGTGTGGATATGAAATAACACCTCCCCTCGTTGACGGTCAGTGTGGATAGGAAATAACACCTCCCCTCGCTGACGGTCAGTGTGGATAGGAAATAACATCTCCCCTCGCTGACGGTCAGTGTGGATATGAAACAACATCTCCCCTCGCTGACGGTCAGTGTGGATAGGAAATAACACCTCCCCTCGCTGACGGTCATTGTCGAAAGGAAACAACACCTCCCCTCGCTGACGGTCAGTGTGGATAGGAAATAACACCTCCCCTCTCTGACGGTCAGTGTGGATAGGAAACAACACCTCCCCTCGCTGACGGTCAGTGTGGATAGGAAATAACACCTCCCCTTGCTGACGGTCAGTGTGGATAGGAAATAACATCTCCCCTCGCTGACGGTCAGTGTGGATAGGAAACAACACCTCCCCTCGCTGACGGTCAGTGTCGATATGAAATAACACCTCCCCTCACTGACGGTCAGTGTCGACAGGAAATAACACCTCCCCTCGCTGACGGTCAGTGTGGATAGGAAATAACACCTCCCCTCGCTGACGGTCAGTGTCGATAGGAAATAACACCTCCCCTCGCTGACGGTCAGTGTGGATAGGAAACAACACCTCCCCTCTCTGACGGTCATTGTGGATAGGAAACAACACCTCCCCTCGCTGACGGTCAGTGTGGATAGGAAATAACACCTCCCCTCGCTGACGGTCAGTGTGGATATGAAATAATATCTCCCCTCGCTGACGGTCATTGTCGATAGGAAACAACACCTCCCCTCGCTGATGGTTATTGTGGATAGGAAATAACACCTCCCCTCGCTGACGGTCAGTCTGGATATGAAACAACACCTCCCCTCGCTGACGGTCAGTGTGGATAGGAAATAACACCTCCCCTTGCTGACAGTCAGTGTGGATAGGAAATAACACCTCCCCTCGCTGACGGTCAGTGTGGATATGAAATAACACCTCCCCTCGCTGACGGTCATTGTGGACAGGAAATAACACCTCCCCTCGCTGACGGTCAGTGTGGAAAGGAAACAACACCTCCCCTCGCTGACGGTCATTGTGGACAGGAAATATCACCTCCCCTCGCTGACGGTCATTGTGGATAGGAAATAACACCTCCCCTCGCTGACGGTCAGTGTGGATATGAAATAACACCTCCCCTCGCTGACGGTCAGTGTGGATAGGAAATAACACCTCCCCTCGCTGACGGTCATTGTGGATAGGAAATAACATCTCCCCTCGCTAACGGTCAGTGTGGATATGAAACAACACCTCCTCTCGCTGACGGTCAGTGTGGATAGGAAATAACATTTCCCCTCGCTGACGGTCAGTGTGGATATGAAACAACACCTCCCCTCGCTGACGGTCAGTGTGGATAGGAAATAACTCCTCCCCTCGCTGACGGTCATTGTCGAAAGGAAACAACACCTCCCCTCGCTGACGGTCAGTGTGGATAGGAAATAATACCTCCCCTCGCTGACGGTCAGTGTGGATAGGAAACAACACCTCCCCTCGCTGACGGTCAGTGTGGATACGAAATAACATCTCCCCTCGCTGACGGTCAGTGTGGATAGGAAACAACACCTCCCCTCGCTGACGGTCAGTGTCGATATGAAATAACACCTCCCCTCACTGATGGTCAGTGTCGATAGGAAATAACACCTCCCCTCGCTGACGGTCAGTGTGGATAGGAAATAACACCTCCCCTCGCTGACGGTCAGTGTCGATAGGAAATAACACCTCCCCTCGCTGACGGTCAGTGTGGATAGGAAACAACACCTCCACTCGCTGACGGTCATTGTGGATAGGAAACAACACCTCCCCTCGCTGACGGTCAGTGTGGATAGGAAATAACATCTCCCCTCGCTGACGGTCAGTGTGGATAGGAAATAACACCTCCCCTCGCTGACGGTCATTGTGGATAGGAAATAACATCTCCCCTCGCTGACGGTCAGTGTGGATATGAAACTACACCTCCCCTCGCTGACGGTCAGTGTGGATAGGAAATAACATCTCCCCTCGCTGACGGTCAGTGTGGATATGAAACAACACCTCCCCTCGCTGACGGTCAGTGTGGATAGGAAATAACACATCCCCTCGCTGACGGTCATTGTCGAAAGGAAACAACACCTCCCCTCGCTGACGGTCAGTGTGGATAGGAAATAACACCTCCCCTCGCTGACGGTCAGTGTGGATAGGAAACAACACCTCCCCTCGCTGACGGTCAGTGTGGATAGGAAATAACACCTCCCCTCGCTGACGGTCAGTGTGGATAGGAAATAACATCTCCCCTCGCTGACGGTCAGTGTGGATAGGAAACAACACCTCCCCTCGCTGACGGTCAGTGTCGATATGAAATAACTCCTCCCCTCGCTGACGGTCATTGTCGAAAGGAAACAACACCTCCCCTCGCTGACGGTCAGTGTGGATAGGAAATAACACCTCCCCTCGCTGACGGTCAGTGTGGATAGGAAACAACACCTCCCCTCGCTGACGGTCAGTGTGGATAGGAAATAACATCTCCCCTCGCTGACGGTCAGTGTGGATAGGAAACAACACCTCCCCTCGCTGACGGTCAGTGTCGATATGAAATAACACCTCCCCTCACTGATGGTCAGTGTCGATAGGAAATAACACCTCCCCTCGCTGACGGTCAGTGTGGATAGGAAATAACACCTCCCCTCGCTGACGGTCAGTGTCGATAGGAAATAACACCTCCCCTCGATGACGGTCAGTGTGGATAGGAAACAACACCTCCACTCGCTGACGGTCATTGTGGATAGGAAACAACACCTCCCCTCGCTGACGGTCAGTGTGGATAGGAAATAACATCTCCCCTCGCTGATGGTCAGTGTGGATAGGAAATAACATCTCCCCTCGCTGACGGTCAGTGTGGATAGGAAATAACACCTCCCCTCGCTGACGGTCATTGTGGATAGGAAATAACATCTCCCCTCGCTGACGGTCAGTGTGGATATGAAACTACACCTCCCCTCGCTGACGGTCAGTGTGGATAGGAAATAACATCTCCCCTCGCTGACGGTCAGTGTGGATATGAAACAACACCTCCCCTCGCTGACGGTCAGTGTCGATAGGAAATAACACCTACCCTCGCTGACGGTGAGTGTGGATAGGAAACAACACCTCCACTCGCTGACGGTCATTGTGGATAGGAAACAACACCTCCCCTCGCTGACGGTCAGTGTGGATAGGAAATAACACCTCCCCTCGCTGACGGTCAGTGTCGATAGGAAATAACACCTACCCTCGCTGACGGTCAGTGTGGATAGGAAACAACACCTCCACTCGCTGACGGTCATTGTGGATAGGAAACAACACCTCCCCTCGCTGACGGTCAGTGTCGATATGAAATAACACCTCCCCTCACTGATGGTCAGTGTCGATAGGAAATAACACCTCCCCTCGCTGACGGTCAGTGTGGATAGGAAATAACACCTCCCCTCGCTGACGGTCAGTGTCGATAGGAAATAACACCTCCCCTCGCTGACGGTCAGTGTCGATAGGAAATAACACCTCCCCTCGCTGACGGTCAGTGTGGATAGGAAACAACACCTCCCCTCGCTGACGGTCATTGTGGATAGGAAACAACACCTCCCCTCGCTGACGGTCAGTGTTGATAGGAAATAACATCTCCCCTCGCTGACGGTCAGTGTGGATAGGAAATAATATCTCCCCTCGCTGACGGTCAGTGTGGATATGAAATAACACCTCCCCTCGCTGACGGTCAGTGTCGATAGGAAATAACACCTCCCCTCGCTGACGGTCATTGTGGATAGGAAATAACACCTCCCCTCGCTGACGGTCAGTGTGGATAGGAAATAACACCTCCCCTCACTGACGGTCATTGTCGATAGGAAACAACACCTCCCCTCGCTAACGGTCATTGTGGATATGAAATAACACCTCCCCTCGCTGACGGTCATTCTGGATATGAAATAACACCTCCCCTCGCTGACGTTCATTGTCGATAGGAAATAACATCTCCCCTCGCTGACGGTCAGTGTGGATAGGAAATAACACCTCCCCTCACTGACGGTCAGTGTGGATAGGAAATAACATCTCCCCTCGCTGACGGTCAGTGTGGATATGAAACAACACCTCCCCTCGCTGACGGTCAGTGTGGATAGGAAATAACACCTCCCCTCGCTGACGGTCATTGTCGAAAGGAAACAACACCTCCCCTCGCTGACGGTCAGTGTGGATAGGAAATAACACCTCCCCTCACTGACGGTCAGTGTGGATAGGAAATAACACCTCCCCTCACTGACGGTCAGTGTAGAGAGGAAACAACACCTCCCCTCGCTGACGGTCAGTGTCGATATGAAATAACACCTCCCCTCACTGACGGTCAGTGTCGATAGGAAATAACACCTCCCCTCGCTGACGGTCAGTGTGGATATGAAATAACACCTCCCCTCGCTGACGGTCAGTGTGGATATGAAATAACACCTCCCCTCGCTGACGGTCAGTGTCGATAGGAAACAACACCTCCCCTCGCTGACGGTCATTGTGGATAGGAAACAACACCTCCCCTCGCTGACGGTCAGTGTGGATAGGAAATAATATCTCCCCTCGCTGACGGTCAGTGTGGATATGAAATAACACCTCCCCTCGCTGACGGTCATTGTGGATAGGAAATAACACCTCCCCTCGCTGACGGTCAGTGTGGATAGGAAATAACACCTCCCCTCACTGACGGTCATTGTCGATAGGAAACAACACCTCCCCTCGCTAACGGTCATTGTGGATATGAAATAACACCTCCCCTCGCTGACGGTCATTCTGGATATGAAATAACACCTCCCCTCGCTGACGTTCATTGTCGATAGGAAATAACATCTCCCCTCGCTGACGGTCAGTGTGGATAGGAAATAACACCTCCCCTCACTGACGGTCAGTGTGGATAGGAAATAACATCTCCCCTCGCTGACGGTCAGTGTGGATATGAAACAACACCTCCCCTCGCTGACGGTCAGTGTGGATAGGAAATAACACCTCCCCTCGCTGACGGTCATTGTCGAAAGGTAACAACACCTCCCCTCGCTGACGGTCAGTGTGGATAGGAAATAACACCTCCCCTCACTGACGGTCAGTGTGGATAGGAAATAACACCTCCCCTCACTGACGGTCAGTGTAGAGAGGAAACAACACCTCCCCTCGCTGACGGTCAGTGTCGATATGAAATAACACCTCCCCTCACTGACGGTCAGTGTCGATAGGAAATAACACCTCCCCTCGCTGACGGTCAGTGTGGATATGAAATAACACCTCCCCTCGCTGACGGTCAGTGTGGATATGAAATAACACCTCCCCTCGCTGACGGTCAGTGTCGATAGGAAACAACACCTCCCCTCGCTGACGGTCATTGTGGATAGGAAACAACACCTCCCCTCGCTGACGGTCAGTGTGGATAGGAAATAATATCTCCCCTCGCTGACGGTCAGTGTGGATATGAAATAACACCTCCCCTCGCTGACGGTCAGTGTCGATAGGAAATAACACCTCCCCTCGCTGACGGTCATTGTGGATAGGAAATAACACCTCCCCTCGCTGACGGTCAGTGTGGATAGGAAATAACACCTCCCCTTGCTGACGGTCATTGTCGATAGGAAACAACACCTCCCCTCGCTGACGGTCAGTGTGGATATGAAATAACACCTTCCCTCGCTGACGGTCAGTGTGGATAGGAAATAACACCTCCCCTCGCTGACGGTCAGTGTGGATAGGAAATAACACCTTCCCTCGCTGACGGTCAGTGTGGATAGGAAATAACACCTCCCCTCGCTGATGGTCAGTGTGGATATGAAATAACACCTTCCCTCGCTGACGGTCAGTGTGGATCGGAAATAACACCTCCCCTCGCTGACGGTCAGTGTGGATATGAAATAACACCTTCCCTCGCTGACGGTCAGTGTGGATAGGAAATAACACCTCCCCTCGCTGACGGTCAGTGTGGATAGGAAATAACACCTCCCCTCGCTGACGGTCGGTGTGGATAGGAAACAACACCTCCCCTCGCTGACGGTCATTGTGGATATGAAATAATACCTCCCCTCGCTGACGGTCAGTGTGGATATGAAATAACACCTCCCCTCACTGACGGTCAGTGTGGATATGAAATAACACCTCCCCTCGCTGACGGTCATTGTTGATAGGAAACAACACCTCCCCTCGTTGACGGTCATTGTGGATATGAAATAACACCTCCTCTCGCTGACGGTCATTGTCGATAGGAAACAACACCTCCCCTCGTTGACGGTCATTGTGGATGGGAAATAACACCTCCCCTCGCTGACGGTCATTGTCGATAGGAAACAACACCTCCCCTCGTTGACGGTCAGTGTGGATATGAAATAACATCTCCCCTCGCTGACGGTCAGTGTGGATAGGAAATAACATCTCCCCTCGCTGACGGTCATTGTGGATAGGAAATAACACCTCCCCTCGCTGACGGTCATTGTGGATAGGAAATAACACCTCCCCTCGCTGACGGTCATTGTCGATAGGAAACAACACCTCCCCTCGTTGACGGTCAGTGTGGATATGAAATAACATCTCCCCTCGCTGACGGTCAGTGTGGATAGGAAATAACATCTCCCCTCGCTGACGGTCATTGTGGATAGGAAATAACACCTCCCCTCGCTGACGGTCATTGTGGATCGGAAATAACATCTCCCCTCGCTGACGGTCAGTGTGGATAGGAAACAACACCTCCCCTCGCTGACGGTCAGTGTGGATAGGAAACAACACCTCCCCTCGCTGACGGTCATTGTGGATATGAAATAACACCTCCCCTCGCTGACGGTCAGTGTGGATATGAAACAACACCTCCCCTCACTGACGGTCAGTGTGGATAGGAAATAACACCTCCCCTCGCTGACGGTCAGTGTGGATATGAAATAACACCTCCCCTCACTGACAGTCAGTGTGGATAGGAAATAACACCTCCCCTCACTGACGGTCAGTGTGGATAGGAAATAACACCTCCCCTCGCTGACGGTCAGTGTGCATAGGAAACAACACCTCCCCTCGCTGACGGTCAGTGTGGATAGGAAATAACATCTCCCATCGCTGACGGTCATTGTGGATAGGAAATAACACCTCCCCTCGCTGACGGTCAGTGTGGATAGGAAACAACACCTCCCCTCGCTGACGGTCAGTGTGGATAGGAAACAACACCTCCCCTCGCTGACGGTCATTGTGGTTAGGAAACAACACCTCCCCTCGTTGACGGTCAGTGTCGATAGGAAACAACACCTCCCCTCGCTGACGGTCATTGTGGATAGGAAACAACACCTCCCCTCGCTGACGGTCAGTGTGGATAGGAAATAACACCTCCCCTCACTGACGGTCAGTGTGGATATGAAATAACACCTCCCCCTCGCTGACGGTCAGTGTGGATATGAAATAACATCTCCCCTCGCTGACGGTCATTGTCGATAGGAAACAACACCTCCCCTCGCTGACGGTCATTGTGGATAGGAAATAACACCTCCCCTCGCTGACGGTCAGTCTGGATATGAAACAACACCTCCCCTCGCTGACGGTCAGTGTGGATAGGAAATAACACCTCCCCTTGCTGACGGTCAGTGTGGATAGGAAATAACACCTCCCCTCGCTGACGGTCAGTGTGGATATGAAATAACACCTCCCCTCGCTGACGGTCGGTGTCGATAGGAAACAACACCTCCCCTCGCTGACGGTCATTGTGGATATGAAACAACACCTCCCCTCGCTGACGGTCAGTGTGGATAGGAAATAACACCTCCCCTCACTGACGGTCAGTGTGGATATGAAATAACACCTCCCCCTCGCTGACGGTCAGTGTGGATATGAAATAACATCTCCCCTCGCTGACGGTCATTGTCGATAGGAAACAACACCTCCCCTCGCTGACTGTGGATAGGAAATAACACCTCCCCTCGCTGACGGTCAGTCTGGATATGAAACAACACCTCCCCTCGCTGACGGTCAGTGTGGATAGGAAATAACACCTCCCCTTGCTGACGGTCAGTGTGGATAGGAAATAACACCTCCCCTCGCTGACGGTCAGTGTGGATATGAAATAACACCTCCCCTCGCTGACGGTCATTGTGGATAGGAAATAACACCTCCCCTCGCTGACGGTCAGTGTGGATAGGAAACAACACCTCCCCTCGCTGACGGTCATTGTGGATAGGAAATAACACCTCCCCTCGCTGACGGTCATTGTGGATAGGAAATAACACCTCCCCTCGCTGACGGTCAGTGTGGATATGAAATAACACCTCCCCTCGTTGACGGTCAGTGTGGATAGGAAATAACACCTCCCCTTGCTGACGGTCATTGTGGATAGGAAATAACATCTCCCCTCGCTGACGGTCAGTGTGGAAATGAAACAACACCTCCCCTCGCTGACGGTCAGTGTGGATAGGAAATAACACCTCCCCTCGCTGACGGTCATTGTCGAAAGGAAACAACACCTCCCCTCGCTGACGGTCAGTGTGGATAGGAAATAACACCTCCCCTCGCTGACGGTCAGTGTGGATAGGAAACAACACCTCCCCTCGCTGACGGTCAGTGTGGATAGGAAATAACACCTCCCCTTGCTGACGGTCAGTGTGGATAGGAAATAACATCTCCCCTCGCTGACGGTCAGTGTGGATAGGAAACAACACCTCCCCTCGCTGACGGTCAGTGTCGATATGAAATAACACCTCCCCTCACTGACGGTCAGTGTCGATAGGAAATAACACCTCCCCTCGCTGACGGTCAGTGTCGATAGGAAATAACACCTCCCCTCGCTGACGGTCAGTGTGGATAGGAAACAACACCTCCCCTCGCTGACGGTCATTGTGGATAGGAAACAACACCTCCCCTCGCTGACGGTCAGTGTGGATAGGAAATAACACCTCCCCTCGCTGAGGGTCAGTGTGGATATGAAATAATATCTCCCCTCGCTGACGGTCATTGTCGATAGGAAACAACACCTCCCCTCGCTGACGGTCAGTGTCGATATGAAATAACACCTCCCCTCACTGACGGTCAGTGTCGATAGGAAATAACACCTCCCCTCGCTGACGGTCAGTGTGGATAGGAAATAACACCTCCCCTCGCTGACGGTCAGTGTCGATAGGAATTAACACCTCCCCTCGCTGACGGTCAGTGTGGATAGGAAACAACACCTCCCCTCGCTGTCGGTCATTGTGGATAGGAAACAACACCTCCCCTCGCTGACGGTCAGTGTGGATAGGAAATAACATCTCCCCTTGCTGACGGTCAGTGTGGATAGGAAATAATATCTCCCCTCGCTGACGGTCAGTGTGGATATGAAATAACACCTCCCCTCACTGACGGTCAGTGTCGATAGGAAATAACACCTCCCCTCGCTGACGGTCATTGTGGATAGGAAATAACACCTCCCCTCGCTGACGGTCAGTGTGGATAGGAAATAACACCTCCCCTTGCTGACGGTCATTGTCGATAGGAAACAACACCTCCCCTCGCTGACGGTCAGTGTGGATATGAAATAACACCTTCCCTCGCTGACGGTCAGTGTGGATAGGAAATAACACCTCCCCTCGCTGACGGTCAGTGTGGATAGGAAATAACACCTTCCCTCGCTGACGGTCAGTGTGGATAGGAAATAACACCTCCCCTCGCTGATGGTCAGTGTGGATATGAAATAACACCTTCCCTCGCTGACGGTCAGTGTGGATCGGAAATAACACCTCCCCTCGCTGACGGTCAGTGTGGATATGAAATAACACCTTCCCTCGCTGACGGTCAGTGTGGATAGGAAATAACACCTCCCCTCGCTGACGGTCAGTGTGGATAGCAAATAACACCTCCCCTCGCTGACGGTCAGTGTGGATAGGAAACAACACCTCCCCTCGCTGACGGTCATTGTGGATATGAAATAATACCTCCCCTCGTTGACGGTCAGTGTGGATATGAAATAACACCTCCCCTCAATGACGGTCAGTGTGGATATGAAATAACACCTCCCCTCGCTGACGGTCATTGTCGATAGGAAACAACACCTCCCCTCGTTGACGGTCATTGTGGATATGAAATAACACCTCCTCTCGCTGACGGTCATTGTCGATAGGAAACAACACCTCCCCTCGTTGACGGTCATTGTGGATGGGAAATAACACCTCCCCTCGCTGACGGTCAGTGTGGATAGGAAACAACACCTCCCCTCGCTGACGGTCATTGTGGATAGGAAACAACACCTCCCCTCGCTGACGGTCAGTGTGGATAGGAAATAACATCTCCCCTCGCTGACGGTCAGTGTGGATAGGAAATAATATCTCCCCTCGCTGACGGTCAGTGTGGATATGAAATAACACCTCCCCTCGCTGACGGTCAGTGTCGATAGGAAATAACACCTCCCCTCGCTGACGGTCATTGTGGATAGGAAATAACACCTCCCCTCGCTGACGGTCAGTGTGGATAGGAAATAACACCTCCCCTTGCTGACGGTCATTGTCGATAGGAAACAACACCTCCCCTCGCTGACGGTCAGTGTGGATATGAAATAACACCTTCCCTCGCTGACGGTCAGTGTGGATAGGAAATAACACCTCCCCTCGCCGACGGTCAGTGTGGATAGGAAATAACACCTTCCCTCGCTGACGGTCAGTGTGGATAGGAAATAACACTTCCCCTCGCTGATGGTCAGTGTGGATATGAAATAACACCTTCCCTCGCTGACGGTCAGTGTGGATCGGAAATAACACCTCCCCTCGCTGACGGTCAGTGTGGATATGAAATAACACCTTCCCTCGCTGACGGTCAGTGTGGATAGGAAATAACACCTCCCCTCGCTGACGGTCAGTGTGGATAGGAAATAACACCTCCCCTCGCTGACGGTCAGTGTGGATAGGAAACAACACCTCCCCTCGCTGACGGTCATTGTGGATATGAATTAATACCTCCCCTCGCTGACGGTCAGTGTGGATATGAAATAACACCTCCCCTCACTGACGGTCAGTGTGGATATGAAATAACACCTCCCCTCGCTGACGGTCATTGTCGATAGGAAACAACACCTCCCCTCGTTGACGGTCATTGTGGATATGAAATAACACCTCCTCTCGCTGACGGTCATTGTCGATAGGAAACAACACCTCCCCTCGTTGACGGTCATTGTGGATGGGAAATAACACCTCCCCTCGCTGACGGTCATTGTCGATAGGAAATAACACCTCCCCTCGCTGACGGTCAGTGTGGAAATGAAACAACACCTCCCCTCGCTGACGGTCAGTGTGGATAGGAAATAACACCTCCCCTCGCTGACGGTCATTGTCGAAAGGAAACAACACCTCCCGTCGCTGACGGTCAGTGTGGATAGGAAATAACACCTCCCCTCGCTGACGGTCAGTGTGGATAGGAAACAACACCTCCCCTCGCTGACGGTCAGTGTGGATAGGAAATAACACCTCCCCTTGCTGACGGTCAGTGTGGATAGGAAATAACATCTCCCCTCGCTGACGGTCAGTGTGGATAGGAAACAACACCTCCCCTCGCTGACGGTCAGTGTCGATATGAAATAACACCTCCCCTCACTGACGGTCAGTGTCGATAGGAAATAACACCTCCCCTCGCTGACGGTCAGTGTCGATAGGAAATAACACCTCCCCTCGCTGACGGTCAGTGTGGATAGGAAACAACACCTCCCCTCGCTGACGGTCATTGTGGATAGGAAACAACACCTCCCCTCGCTGACGGTCAGTGTGGATAGGAAATAACACCTCCCCTCGCTGAGGGTCAGTGTGGATATGAAATAATATCTCCCCTCGCTGACGGTCATTGTCGATAGGAAACAACACCTCCCCTCGCTGACCGTCAGTGTCGATATGAAATAACACCTCCCCTCACTGACGGTCAGTGTCGATAGGAAATAACACCTCCCCTCGCTGACGGTCAGTGTGGATAGGAAATAACACCTCCCCTCGCTGACGGTCAGTGTGGATAGGAAACAACACCTCCCCTCGCTGTCGGTCATTGTGGATAGGAAACAACACCTCCCCTCGCTGACGGTCAGTGTGGATAGGAAATAACATCTCCCCTCGCTGACGGTCAGTGTGGATAGGAAATAATATCTCCCCTCGCTGACGGTCAGTGTGGATATGAAATAACACCTCCCCTCACTGACGGTCAGTGTCGATAGGAAATAACACCTCCCCTCGCTGACGGTCATTGTGGATAGGAAATAACACCTCCCCTCGCTGACGGTCAGTGTGGATAGGAAATAACACCTCCCCTTGCTGACGGTCATTGTCGATAGGAAACAACACCTCCCCTCGCTGACGGTCAGTGTGGATATGAAATAACACCTTCCCTCGCTGACGGTCAGTGTGGATAGGAAATAACACCTCCCCTCGCTGACGGTCAGTGTGGATAGGAAATAACACCTTCCCTCGCTGACGGTCAGTGTGGATAGGAAATAACACCTCCCCTCGCTGATGGTCAGTGTGGATATGAAATAACACCTTCCCTCGCTGACGGTCAGTGTGGATCGGAAATAACACCTCCCCTCGCTGACGGTCATTGTGGATATGAAATAACACCTTCCCTCGCTGACGGTCATTGTGGATAGGAAATAACACCTCCCCTCGCTGACGGTCAGTGTGGATAGGAAATAACACCTCCCCTCGCTGACGGTCAGTGTGGATAGGAAACAACACCTCCCCTCGCTGACGGTCATTGTGGATATGAAATAATACCTCCCCTCGTTGACGGTCAGTGTGGATATGAAATAACACCTCCCCTCAATGACGGTCAGTGTGGATATGAAATAACACCTCCCCTCGCTGACGGTCATTGTCGATAGGAAACAACACCTCCCCTCGTTGACGGTCATTGTGGATATGAAATAACACCTCCTCTCGCTGACGGTCATTGTCGATAGGAAACAACACCTCCCCTCGTTGACGGTCATTGTGGATGGGAAATAACACCTCCCCTCGCTGACGGTCAGTGTGGATAGGAAACAACACCTCCCCTCGCTGACGGTCATTGTGGATAGGAAACAACACCTCCCCTCGCTGACGGTCAGTGTGGATAGGAAATAACATCTCCCCTCGCTGACGGTCAGAGTGGATAGGAAATAATATCTCCCCTCGCTGACGGTCAGTGTGGATATGAAATAACACCTCCCCTCGCTGACGGTCAGTGTCGATAGGAAATAACACCTCCCCTCGCTGACGGTCATTGTGGATAGGAAATAACACCTCCCCTCGCTGACGGTCAGTGTGGATAGGAAATAACACCTCCCCTTGCTGACGGTCATTGTCGATAGGAAACAACACCTCCCCTCGCTGACGGTCAGTGTGGATATGAAATAACACCTTCCCTCGCTGACGGTCAGTGTGGATAGGAAATAACACCTCCCCTCGCTGACGGTCAGTGTGGATAGGAAATAACACCTTCCCTCGCTGACGGTCAGTGTGGATAGGAAATAACACCTCCCCTCGCTGATGGTCAGTGTGGATATGAAATAACACCTTCCCTCGCTGACGGTCATTGTGGATATGAAATAATACCTCCCCTCGCTGACGGTCAGTGTGGATATGAAATAACACCTCCCCTTACTGACGGTCAGTGTGGATATGAAATAACACCTCCCCTCGCTGACGGTCATTGTCGATAGGAAACAACACCTCCCCTCGTTGACGGTCATTGTGGATATGAAATAACACCTCCTCTCGCTGACGGTCATTGTCGATAGGAAACAACACCTCCCCTCGTTGACGGTCATTGTGGATGGGAAATAACACCTCCCCTCGCTGACGGTCATTGTCGATAGGAAACAACACCTCCCCTCGTTGACGGTCAGTGTGGATATGAAATAACATCTCCCCTCGCTGACGGTCAGTGTGGATAGGAAATAACATCTCCCCTCGCTGACGGTCATTGTGGATAGGAAATAACACCTCCCCTCGCTGACGGTCATTGTGGATAGGAAATAACACCTCCCCTCGCTGACGGTCATTGTCGATAGGAAACAACACCTCCCCTCGTTGACGGTCAGTGTGGATATGAAATAACATCTCCCCTCGCTGACGGTCAGTGTGGATAGGAAATAACATCTCCCCTCGCTGACGGTCATTGTGGATAGGAAATAACACCTCCCCTCGCTGACGGTCATTGTGGATCGGAAATAACATCTCCCCTCGCTGACGGTCAGTGTGGATAGGAAACAATACCTCCCCTCGCTGACGGTCAGTGTGGATAGGAAACAACACCTCCCCTCGCTGACGGTCATTGTGGATATGAAATAACACCTCCCCTCGCTGACGGTCAGTGTGGATATGAAACAACACCTCCCCTCACTGACGGTCAGTGTGGATAGGAAATAACACCTCCCCTCGCTGACGGTCAGTGTGGATATGAAATAACACCTCCCCTCACTGACGGTCAGTGTGGATAGGAAATAACACCTCCCCTCACTGACGGTCAGTGTGGATAGGAAATAACACCTCCCCTCGCTGACGGTCAGTGTGGATAGGAAACAACACCTCCCCTCGCTGACGGTCAGTGTGGATAGGAAATAACATCTCCCATCGCTGACGGTCATTGTGGATAGGAAATAACACCTCCCCTCGCTGACGGTGAGTGTGGATAGGAAACAACACCTCCCCTCGCTGACGGTCAGTGTGGATAGGAAATAACATCTCCCCTCGCTGACGGTCATTGTGGATAGGAAATAACACCTCCCCTCGCTGACGGTCATTGTGGATCGGAAATAACATCTCCCCTCGCTGACGGTCAGTGTGGATAGGAAACAACACCTCCCCTCGCTGACGGTCAGTGTGGATATGAAATAACACCTCCCCTCGCTGACGGTCGGTGTCGATAGGAAACAACACCTCCCCTCTCTGACGGTCATTGTGGATATGAAACAACACCTCCCCTCGCTGACGGTCAGTGTGGATAGGAAATAACACCTCCCCTCACTGACGGTCAGTGTGGATATGAAATAACACGTCCCCCTCGCTGACGGTCAGTGTGGATATGAAATAACATCTCCCCTCGCTGACGGTCATTGTCGATAGGAAACAACACCTCCCCTCGCTGACGGTCATTGTGGATAGGAAATAATACCTCCCCTCGCTGACGGTCAGTCTGGATATGAAACAACACCTCCCCTCGCTGACGGTCAGTGTGGATAGGAAATAACACCTCCCCTTGCTGACGGTCAGTGTGGATAGGAAATAACACCTCCCCTCGCTGACGGTCAGTGTGGATATGAAATAACACCTCCCCTCGCTGACGGTCATTGTGGATAGGAAATAACACCTCCCCTCGCTGACGGTCAGTGTGGATAGGAAACAACACCTCCCCTCGCTGACGGTCATTGTGGATAGGAAATAACACCTCCCCTCGCTGACGGTCATTGTGGATAGGAAATAACACCTCCCCTCGCTGACGGTCAGTGTGGATATGAAATAACACCTCCCCTCGTTGACGGTCAGTGTGGATAGGAAATAACACCTCCCCTCGCTGACGGTCATTGTGGATAGGAAATAACATCTCCCCTCGCTGACGGTCAGTGTGGAAATGAAACAACACCTCCCCTCGCTGACGGTCAGTGTGGATAGGAAATAACACCTCCCCTCGCTGACGGTCATTGTCGAAAGGAAACAACACCTCCCCTCGCTGACGGTCAGTGTGGATAGGAAATAACACCTCCCCTCGCTGACGGTCAGTGTGGATAGGAAACAACACCTCCCCTCGCTGACGGTCAGTGTGGATAGGAAATAACACCTCCCCTTGCTGACGGTCAGTGTGGATAGGAAATAACATCTCCCCTCGCTGACGGTCAGTGTGGATAGGAAACAACACCTCCCCTCGCTGACGGTCAGTGTCGATATGAAATAACACCTCCCCTCACTGACGGTCAGTGTCGTTAGGAAATAACACCTCCCCTCGCTGACGGTCAGTGTCGATAGGAAATAACACCTCCCCTCGCTGACGGTCAGTGTGGATAGGAAACAACACCTCCCCTCGCTGACGGTCATTGTGGATAGGAAACAACACCTCCCCTCGCTGACGGTCAGTGTGGATAGGAAATAACACCTCCCCTCGCTGACGGTCAGTGTGGATATGAAATAATATCTCCCCTCGCTGACGGTCATTGTCGATAGGAAACAACACCTCCCCTCGCTGATGGTCATTGTGGATAGGAAATAACACCTCCCCTCGCTGACGGTCAGTCTGGATATGAAACAACACCTCCCCTCGCTGACGGTCAGTGTGGATAGGAAATAACACCGCCCCTTGCTGACAGTCAGTGTGGATAGGAAATAACACCTCTCCTCGCTGACGGTCAGTGTGGATATGAAATAACACCTCCCCTCGCTGACGGTCATTGTGGATAGGAAATAACACCTCCCCTCGCTGACGGTCAGTGTGGATAGGAAACAACACCTCCCCTCGCTGACGGTCATTGTGGATAGGAACTATCACCTCCCCTCGCTGACGGTCATTCTGGATAGGAAATAACACCTCCCCTCGCTGACGGTCAGTGTGGATATGAAATAACACCTCCCCTCGCTGACGGTCAGTGTGGATAGGAAATAACACCTCCCCTCGCTGACGGTCATTGTGGATAGGAAATAACATCTCCCCTCGCTGACGTTCAGTGTGGATATGAAACAACACCTCCACTCGCTGACGGTCAGTGTGGATAGGAAATAACATCTCCCCTCGCTGACGGTCTGTGTGGATATGAAACAACACCTCCCCTCGCTGACGGTCAGTGTGGATAGGAAATAACTCCTCCCCTCGCTGACGGTCATTGTCGAAAGGAAACAACACCTCCCCTCGCTGACGGTCATTGTGGATAGGAAATAACACCTCCCCTCGCTGACGGTCAGTGTGGAAAGGAAACAACATCTCCCCTCGCTGACGGTCATTGTCGATAGGAAATAACACCTCCCCTCGCTGACGGTCAGTGTGGATATGAAACAACCCCTCCCCTCGCTGACGGTCAGTGTGGATAGGAAATAACACCTCCCCTCGCTGACGGTCATTGTCGAAAGGAAACAACACCTCCCCTCGCTGACGGTCAGTGTGGATAGGAAATAACTCCTCCCCTCGCTGACGGTCAGTGTGGATAGGAAACAACACCTCCCCTCGCTGACGGTCAGTGTGGATAGGAAATAACACCTCCCCTCGCTGACGGTCAGTGTGGATAGGAAATAACATCTCCCCTCGCTGACGGTCAGTGTGGATAGGAAACAACACCTCCCCTCGCTGACGGTCTGTGTCGATATGAAATAACACCTCCCCTCACTGACGGTCAGTGTCGATAGAAAATAACACCTCCCCTCGCTGACGGTCAGTGTGGATAGGAAATAACACCTCCCCTCGCTGACGGTCAGTGTCGATAGGAAATAACACCTACCCTCGCTGACGGTCAGTGTGGATAGGAAACAACACCTCCACTCGCTGACGGTCATTGTGGATAGGAAACAACACCTCCCCTCGCTGACGGTCAGTGTGGATAGGAAATAACACCTCCCCTCGCTGACGGTCAGTGTGGATAGGAAACAACACCTCCCCTCGCTGACGGTCAGTGTGGATAGGAAATAACACCTCCCCTCGCTGACGGTCATTGTGGATAGGAAATAACACCTCCCCTCGCTGACGGTCAGTGTGGATAGGAAACAACACCTCCCCTCGCTGACGGTCAGTATGGATAGGAAATAACACCTCCCCTCGCTGACGGTCAGTGTCGATAGGAAATAACACCTCCCCTCGCTGACGGTCAGTGTGGATAGGAAACAACACCTCCCCTCGCTGACGGTCATTGTGGATAGGAAACAACACCTCCCCTCGCTGACGGTCAGTGTGGATAGGAAATAACATCTCCCCTCGCTGACGGTCAGTGTGGATAGGAAATAACATCTCCCCTCGCTGACGGTCAGTGTGGATATGAAATAACACCTCTCCTCGCTGACGGTCAGTGTGGATATGAAATAACACCTCCCCTCGCTGACGGTCAGTGTCGATAGGAAATAACACCTCCCCTCGCTGACGGTCAGTGTGGATAGGATATAACACCTCCCCTCACTGACGGTCATTGTCAATAGGAAACAACACCTCCCCTCGCTGACGGTCATTGTGGATATGAAATAACACCTCCCCTCGCTGACGGTCATTGTAGATATGAAATAACACCTTCCCTCGCTGACGGTCATTCTCGATAGGAAATAACACCTCCCCTCGCTGACGGTCATTGTGGATAGGAAATAACACCTCACCTCACTGACGGTCATTGTGGATAGGAAATTACATCTCCCCTCGCTGACGGTCAGTGTGGATATGAAATAACACCTCCCCTCACTGACGGTCATTGTCGATAGGAAATAACACCTCCCCTCACTGACGGTCATTGTGGATATGAAATAACACCTCCCCTCGCTGACGGTCAGTGTGGATATGAAATAACACCTCCCCTCGCTGACGGTCATTGTGGATATGAAATAACACCTCCCCTCGCTGACGGTCAGTGTGGATATGAAATAACACCTCCCCTCGCTGACGGTCAGTGTCGATAGGAAATAACACCTCCCCTCGCTGACGGTCAGTGTGGATATGAAATAACACCTTCCCTCGCTGACGGTCAGTGTGGATAGGAAATAACACCTCCCCTCGCTGACGGTCAGTGTGGATATGAAATAACACCTTCCCTCGCTGACGGTCAGTGTGGATAGGAAATAACACCTCCCCTCGCTGACGGTCAGTGTGGATATGAAATAACACCTTCCCTCGCTGACGGTCAGTGTGGATAGGAAATAACACCTCCCCTCGCTGACGGTCAGTGTGGATATGAAATAACACCTTCCCTCGCTGACGGTCAGTGTGGATAGGAAATAACACCTCCCCTCGTTGACGGTCAGTGTGGATAGGAAATAACACCTCCCCTCGCTGACGTTCAGTGTGGATAGGAAACAACACCTCCCCTCGCTGACGGTCATTGTGGATATGAAATAACACCTCCCGTCGCTGACGGTCAGTGTGGATAGGAAATAACACCTCCCCTTGCTGACGGTCAGTGTGGATAGGAAATAACACCTCCCCTCGCTGACGGTCAGTGTGGATATGAAATAACACCTCCCCTCACTGACCGTCAGTGTGGATATGAAATAACACCTCCCCTCGCTGACGGTCATTGTCGATAGGAAACAACACCTCCCCTCGTTGACGGTCATTGTGGATATGAAATAACACCTCCCCTCGCTGACGGTCATTGTCGATAGGAAACAACACCTCCCCTCGTTGATGGTCATTGTGGATGGGAAATAAAACCTCCCCTCGCTGACGGTCATTGTCGATAGGAAACAACACCTCCCCTCGTTGACGGTCAGTGTGGATAGGAAATAACATCTCCCCTCGCTGACGGTCAGTGTGGATAGGAAATAACATCTCCCTTCGCTGACGGTCATTGTGGATAGGAAATAACACCTCCCCTCGCTGACGGTCATTGTGGATAGGAAATACCACCTCCCCTCGCTGACGGTCATTGTCGATAGGAAACAACACCTACCCTCGTTGACGGTCAGTGTGGATATGAAATAACATCTCCCCTCGCTGACGGTCAGTGTGGATAGGAAATAACATCTCCCCTCGCTGACGGTGATTGTGGATAGGAAATAACACCTTCCCTCGCTGACGGTCAGTGTGGATAGGAAATAACACCTCCCCTCGCTGACGGTCAGTGTGGATATGAAATAACACCTTCCCTCGCTGACGGTCAGTGTGGATAGGAAATAACACCTCCCCTCGCTGACGGTCAGTGTGGATATGAAATAACACCTTCCCTCGCTGACGGTCAGTGTGGATAGGAAATAATACCTCCCCTCGCTGACGGTCAGTGTGGATAGGAAATAACACCTCCCCTCGCTGACGGTCAGTGTGGATAGGAAACAACACCTCCCCTCGCTGACGGTCATTGTGGATATGAAATAACACCTCCCCTCGCTGACGGTCAGTGTGGATAGGAAATAACACCTCCCCTCGCTGACGGTCAGTGTGGATAGGAAATAACACCTCCCCTCGCTAACGGTCAGTGTGGATAGGAAATAACACCTCCCCTCACTGACGGTCAGTGTGGATATGAAATAACACCTCCCCTCGCTGACGGTCATTGTCGATAGGAAACAACACCTCCCCTCGTTGACGGTCATTGTGGATATGAAATAACACCTCCCCTCGCTGACGGTCATTGTCGATAGGAAACAACACCTCCCCTCGTTGACGGTCATTGTGGATGGGAAATAACACCTCCCCTCGCTAACGTCATTGTCGATAGGAAACAACACCTCCCCTCGTTGACGGTCAGTGTGGATATGAAATAACATCTCCCCTCGCTGACGGTCAGTGTGGATAGGAAATAACATCTCCCCTCGCTGACGGTCATTTTGGATAGGAAATAACACCTCCCCTCGCTGACGGTCAGTGTGGATAGGAAATAACACCTCCCCTCGCTGACGGTCATTGTCGATAGGAAACAACAGCTCCCCTCGTTGACGGTCATTGTGGATAGGAAATAACACCTCCCCTCGCTGACGGTCATTGTGGATAGGAAATAACATCTCCCCTCGCTGACGATCAGAGTGGATAGGAAACAACACCTCCCCTCTCTGACGGTCAGTGTGGATAGGAAACAACACCTCCCCTCGCTGACGGTCATTGTGGATATGAAATAACACATCCTCTCGCTGACGGTCAGTGTGGACATGAAATAACACCTCCCCTCACTGACGGTCAGTGTGGATAGGAAATAACACCTCCCCTCACTGACGGTCAGTGTGGATAGGAAATAACACCTCCCCTCGCTGACGGTCAGTGTGGATAGGAAACAGCACCTCCCCTCGCTGACGGTCATTGTCGATAGGAAATAACACCTCCCCTCGCTGACGGTCAGTGTGGATAGGAAACAACACCTCCCCTCGCTGATGGTCATTGTCGATAGGAAATAACACCTCCCCTCGCTGACGGTCAGTGTGGAAAGGAAACAACATCTCCCCTCGCTGACGGTCATTGTCGATAGGAAATAACACCTCCCCTCGCTGACGGTCAGTGTGGATAGGAAACAACACCTCCCCTCGCTGACGGTCAGTGTGGATAGGAAACAACACCTCCCCTCGCTGACGGTCATTGTGGATATGAAATAACACCTCCCCTCGCTGACGGTCAGTGTGGATAGGAAATAACACCTCCCCTCGCTGACGGTCAGTGTGGATAGGAAATAACACCTCCCCTCGCTAACGGTCAGTGTGGATAGGAAATAACACCTCCCCTCACTGACGGTCAGTGTGGATATGAAATAACACCTCCCCTCGCTGACGGTCATTGTCGATAGGAAACAACACCTCCCCTCGTTGACGGTCATTGTGGATATGAAATAACACCTCCCCTCGCTGACGGTCATTGTCGATAGGAAACAACACCTCCCCTCGTTGACGGTCATTGTGGATGGGAAATAACACCTCCCCTCGCTAACGTCATTGTCGATAGGAAACAACACCTCCCCTCGTTGACGGTCAGTGTGGATATGAAATAACATCTCCCCTCGCTGACGGTCAGTGTGGATAGGAAATAACATCTCCCCTCGCTGACGGTCATTTTGGATAGGAAATAACACCTCCCCTCGCTGACGGTCAGTGTGGATAGGAAATAACACCTCCCCTCGCTGACGGTCATTGTCGATAGGAAACAACAGCTCCCCTCGTTGACGGTCATTGTGGATAGGAAATAACACCTCCCCTCGCTGACGGTCATTGTGGATAGGAAATAACATCTCCCCTCGCTGACGGTCAGAGTGGATAGGAAACAACACCTCCCCTCTCTGACGGTCAGTGTGGATAGGAAACAACACCTCCCCTCGCTGACGGTCATTGTGGATATGAAATAACACATCCCCTCGCTGACGGTCAGTGTGGACATGAAATAACACCTCCCCTCACTGACGGTCAGTGTGGATAGGAAATAACACCTCCCCTCACTGACGGTCAGTGTGGATAGGAAATAACACCTCCCCTCGCTGACGGTCAGTGTGGATAGGAAACAGCACCTCCCCTCGCTGACGGTCATTGTCGATAGGAAATAACACCTCCCCTCGCTGACGGTCAGTGTGGATAGGAAACAACACCTCCCCTCGCTGATGGTCATTGTCGATAGGAAATAACACCTCCCCTCGCTGACGGTCAGTGTGGAAAGGAAACAACATCTCCCCTCGCTGACGGTCATTGTCGATAGGAAATAACACCTCCCCTCGCTGACGGTCAGTGTGGATAGGAAACAACACCTCCCCTCGCTGACGGTCATTGTCGATTGGAAACAACACCTCCCCTCGCTGACGGTCAGTGTGGATAGGAAACAACACCTCCCCTCGCTGACGGTCATTGTCGATAGGAAATAACACCTCCCCTCGCTGACGGTCATTGTTGATAGGAAATAACACCTCCATTCGCTGACGGTCAGTGTGGATAGGAAATAACACCTCCCCTCGCTGACGGTCAGTGTGGATAGGAAACAACACCTCCCCTCGCTGACGGTCAGTGTGGATAGGAAATAACACCTCCCCTCGCTGACGGTCATTGTCGATAGGAAACAACACCTCCCCTCGTTGACGGTCAGTGTGGATATGAAATAACATCTCCCCTCGCTGACGGTCAGTGTGGATAGGAAATAACATCTCCCCTCGCTGACGGTCATTGTGGATAGGAAATAACACCTCCCCTCGCTGACGGTCAGTGTGGATAGGAAATAACACCTCCCCTCGCTGACGGTCATTGTCGATAGGAAACAACAGCTCCCCTCGTTGACGGTCAGTGTGGATATGAAATAACATCTCCCCTCGCTGACGGTCAGTGTGGATAGGAAATAACATCTCCCCTCGCTGACGGTCATTGTGGATAGGAAATAACACCTCCCCTCGCTGACGGTCATTGTGGATAGGAAATAACATCTCCCCTCGCTGACGGTCAGTGTGGATAGGAAACAACACCTCCCCTCTCTGACGGTCAGTGTGGATAGGAAACAACACCTCCCCTCGCTGACGGTCATTGTGGATATGAAATAACACATCCCCTCGCTGACGGTCAGTGTGGACATGAAATAACACCTCCCCTCACTGACGGTCAGTGTGGATAGGAAATAACACCTCCCCTCACTGACGGTCAGTGTGGATAGGAAATAACACCTCCCCTCGCTGACGGTCAGTGTCGATAGGAAACAGCACCTCCCCTCGCTGACGGTCATTGTCGATAGGAAATAACACCTCCCCTCGCTGACGGTCAGTGTGGATAGGAAACAACACCTCCCCTCGCTGATGGTCATTGTCGATAGGAAATAACACCTCCCCTCGCTGACGGTCAGTGAGGAAAGGAAACAACATCTCCCCTCGCTGACTGTCATTGTCGATAGGAAATAACACCTCCCCTCGCTGACGGTCAGTGTGGATAGGAAACAACACCTCCCCTCGCTGACGGTCATTGTCGATTGGAAATAACACCTCCCCTCGCTGACGGTCAGTGTGGATAGGAAACAACACCTCCCCTCGCTGACGGTCATTGTCGATAGGAAATAACACCTCCCCTCGCTGACGGTCATTGTTGATAGGAAATAACACCTCCCCTCGCTGACGGTCAGTGTGGATAGGAAATAACACCTCCCCTCGTTGACGGTCAGTGTGGATAGGAAACAACACCTCCCCTCGCTGACGGTCAGTGTGGATAGGAAATAACACCTCCCCTCACTGACGGTCAGTGTGGATAGGAAATAACACCTCCCCTCGCTGACGGACAGTGTGGATAGGAAACAACACCTCCCCTCGCTGACGGTCATTGTCGATAGGAAATAACAACTCCCCTCGCTGACGGTCAGTGTGGATAGGAAACAACATCTCCCCTCGCTGACGGTCATTGTCGATAGGAAATAACACCTCCCCTCGCTGACGGTCAGTGTGGATAGGAAACAACACCTCCCCTCGCTGACGGTCATTGTCGATAGGAAATAACACCTCCCCTCGCTGACGGTCAGTGTGGATAGGAAACAACATCTCCCCTCGCTGACGGTCATTGTCGATAGGAAACAACACCTCCCCTCGCTGACGGTCATTGTCGATAGGAAACAACACCTCCCCTCGCTGACGGTCAGTGTCGATAGGAAACAACACCTCCCCTCGCTGACGGTCAGTGTGGATAGGAAATAACATCTCCCCTCGCTGACGGTCAGTGTGGATAGGAAATAACACCTCCCCTCGCTGACGGTCAGTGTGGATATGAAATAACACCTCCCCTCGCTGACGGTCATTGTGGATAGGAAATAACACCTCCCCTCGCTGACGGTCAGTGTGGATATGAAATAACACCTCCCCTTGCTGACGGTCATTGAGGATATGAAATAACACCTCCCCTCGCTGACGGTCAGTGTGGATAGGAAATAACACCTCCCCTCGCTGACGGTCAGTGTCGATAGGAAACAACACCTCCCCTCGCTGACGGTCATTGTCGATATGAAATAACACCTCCCCTCGCTGACGGTCAGTGTGGATAGGAAACAACACCTCCCCTCGCTGACGGTCCGTGCGGATAGGAAATAACACCTCCCCTCGCTGACGGTCAGTGTGGATAAGAAATAACATCTCCCCTCGCTGACGGTCAGTGTGGATAGGAAATAACACCTCCTCTCGCTGACGGTCAGTGTGGATAAGAAATAACAACTCCCCTCGCTAACGTTCAGTGTGGGTAGGGAATAACACCTCCCCTCGCTGACGGTCAGTGTGGATAGGAAACAACACCTCCCCTCGCTGACGGTCAGTGTGGATAGGAAATAACACCTCCCCTCGCTGACGGTCAGTGTGGATAGGAAATAACATCTCCCCTCGCTGACGGTCAGTGTGGATAGGAAACAACACCTCCCCTCGCTGACGGTCAGTGTCGATATGAAATAACACCTCCCCTCACTGACGGTCAGTGTCGATAGGAAATAACACCTCCCCTCGCTGACGGTCAGTGTGGATAGGAAATAACACCTCCCCTCGCTGACGGTCAGTGTCGATAGGAAATAACACCTCCCCTCGCGGACGGTCATTGTGGATAGGAAACAACACCTCCACTCGCTGACGGTCATTGTGGATAGGAAACAACACCTCCCCTCGCTGACGGTCAGTGTGGATAGGAAATAACATCTCCCCTCTCTGACGGTCAGTGTCGATAGGAAATAATATCTCCCCTCGCTGACGGTCAGTGTGGATATGAAATAACACCTCCCCTCACTGACGGTCAGTGTGGATATGAAATAACACCTCCCCTCGCTGACGGTCAGTGTCGATAGGAAATAACACCTCCCCTCGCTGACGGTCATTGTGGATAGGAAATAACACCTCCCCTCGCTGACGGTCAGTGTGGATATGAAATAACACCTCCCCTCGCTGACGGTCATTGTCGATAGGAAATAACACCTCCCCTCACTGACGGTCATTGTCGATAGGAAACAACACCTCCCCTCGCTGACGGTCATTGTGGATATGAAATAACACCT
Source organism: Hypanus sabinus (assembly GCF_030144855.1). Taxonomy (NCBI): domain Eukaryota; kingdom Metazoa; phylum Chordata; class Chondrichthyes; order Myliobatiformes; family Dasyatidae; genus Hypanus; species Hypanus sabinus. Next base: position 80,281,535 of record NC_082715.1, on the reverse strand, counting down.
CCCCTCGCTGACGGTCAGTGTGGATATGAAATAACACCTCCCCTCGCTGACGGTCATTGTGGATAGGAAATAACACCTCCCCTCGCTGACGGTCAGTGTGGATATGAAATAACACCTTCCCTCGCTGACGGTCAGTGTGGATAGGAAATAACACCTCCCCTCGCTGACGGTCAGTGTGGATAAGAAATAACACCTTCCCTCGCTGACGGTCAGTGTGGATAGGAAATAACACCTCCCCTCGCTGACGGTCAGTGTGGATATGAAATAACACCTTCCCTCGCTGACGGTCAGTGTGGATAGGAAATAACACCTCCCCTCGCTGACGGTCAGTGTGGATATGAAATAACACCTTCCCTCGCTGACGGTCAGTGTGGATAGGAAATAACACCTCCCCTCGCTGACGGTCAGTGTGGATAGGAAATAACACCTCCCCTCGCTGACGGTCAGTGTGGATAGGAAACAACACCTCCCCTCGCTGACGGTCATTGTGGATATGAAATAACACCTCCCCTCGCTGACGGTCAGTGTGGATAGGAAATAACACCTCCCCTCGCTGACGGTCAGTGTGGATAGGAAATAACATCTCCCCTCGCTGACGGTCAGTGTGGATATGAAATAACACCTCCCCTCGCTGACGGTCAGTGTGGATATGAAATAACACCTCCCCTCGCTGACGGTCATTGTCGATAGGAAACAACACCTCCCCTCGTTGACGGTCATTGTGGATGGGAAATAACACCTCCCCTCGCTGACGGTCATTGTCGATAGGAAACAACACCTCCCCTCGTTGACGGTCAGTGTGGATATGAAATAACATCTCCCCTCGCTGACGGTCATTGTCGATAGGAAACAACACCTCCCCACGTTGACGGTCAGTGTGGATATGAAATAACATCTCCCCTCGCTGACGGTCAGTGTGGATAGGAAATAACATCTCCCCTCGCTGACGGTCATTGTCGATAGGAAATAACACCTCCCCTCGCTGACGGTCATTGTTGATAGGAAATAACACCTCCCCTCGCTGACGGTCAGTGTGGATAGGAAATAACACCTCCCCTCGCTGACGGTCAGTGTGGATAGGAAACAACACCTCCCCTCGCTGACGGTCAGTGTGGATAGGAAATAACACCTCCCCTCACTGACGGTCAGTGTGGATAGGAAATAACACCTCCCCTCGCTGACGGACAGTGTGGATAGGAAACAACACCTCCCCTCGCTGACGGTCATTGTCGATAGGAAATAACAACTCCCCTCGCTGACGGTCAGTGTGGATAGGAAACAACATCTCCCCTCGCTGACGGTCATTGTCGATAGGAAATAACACCTCCCCTCGCTGACGGTCAGTGTGGATAGGAAACAACACCTCCCCTCGCTGACGGTCATTGTCGATAGGAAATAACACCTCCCCTCGCTGACGGTCAGTGTGGATAGGAAACAACATCTCCCCTCGCTGACGGTCATTGTCGATAGGAAACAACACCTCCCCTCGCTGACGGTCATTGTCGATAGGAAACAACACCTCCCCTCGCTGACGGTCAGTGTCGATAGGAAACAACACCTCCCCTCGCTGACGGTCAGTGTGGATAGGAAATAACACCTCCCCTCGCTGACGGTCAGTGTGGATAGGAAATAACATCTCCCCTCGCTGACGGTCAGTGTGGATATGAAATAACACCTCCCCTCGCTGACGGTCAGTGTGGATATGAAATAACACCTCCCCTCGCTGACGCTCATTGTCGATAGGAAACAACACCTCCCCTCGTTGACGGTCATTGTGGATGGGAAATAACACCTCCCCTCGCTGACGGTCATTGTCGATAGGAAACAACACCTCCCCTCGTTGACGGTCAGTGTGGATATGAAATAACATCTCCCCTCGCTGACGGTCATTGTCGATAGGAAACAACACCTCCCCACGTTGACGGTCAGTGTGGATATGAAATAACATCTCCCCTCGCTGACGGTCAGTGTGGATAGGAAATAACATCTCCCCTCGCTGACGGTCATTGTCGATAGGAAATAACACCTCCCCTCGCTGACGGTCATTGTTGATAGGAAATAACACCTCCTCTCGCTGACGGTCAGTGTGGATAGGAAATAACACCTCCCCTCGCTGACGGTCAGTGTGGATAGGAAACAACACCTCCCCTCGCTGACGGTCAGTGTGGATAGGAAATAACACCTCCCCTCACTGACGGTCAGTGTGGATAGGAAATAACACCTCCCCTCGCTGACGGACAGTGTGGATAGGAAACAACACCTCCCCTCGCTGACGGTCATTGTCGATAGGAAATAACAACTCCCCTCGCTGACGGTCAGTGTGGATAGGAAACAACATCTCCCCTCGCTGACGGTCATTGTCGATAGGAAATAACACCTCCCCTCGCTGACGGTCAGTGTGGATAGGAAACAACACCTCCCCTCGCTGACGGTCATTGTCGATAGGAAATAACACCTCCCCTCGCTGACGGTCAGTGTGGATAGGAAAGAACATCTCCCCTCGCTGACGGTCATTGTCGATAGGAAACAACACCTCCCCTCGCTGACGGTCATTGTCGATAGGAAACAACACCTCCCCTCGCTGACGGTCAGTGTCGATAGGAAACAACACCTCCCCTCGCTGACGGTCAGTGTGGATAGGAAATAACATCTCCCCTCGCTGACGGTCAGTGTGGATAGGAAATAACACCTCCCCTCGCTGACGGTCAGTGTGGATATGAAATAACACCTCCCCTCGCTGACGGTCATTGTGGATAGGAAATAACACCTCCCCTCGCTGACGGTCAGTGTGGATATGAAATAACACCTCCCCTTGCTGACGGTCATTGAGGATATGAAATAACACCTCCCCTCGCTGACGGTCAGTGTAGATAGGAAATAACACCTCCCCTCGCTGACGGTCAGTGTCGATAGGAAACAACACCTCCCCTCGCTGACGGTCATTGTCGATATGAAATAACACCTCCCCTCGCTGACGGTCAGTGTGGATAGGAAACAACACCTCCCCTCGCTGACGGTCCGTGCGGATAGGAAATAACACCTCCCCTCGCTGACGGTCAGTGTGGATAAGAAATAACATCTCCCCTCGCTGACAGTCAGTGTGGATAGGAAATAACACCTCCTCTCGCTGACGGTCAGTGTGGATAAGAAATAACAACTCCCCTCGCTAACGTTCAGTGTGGGTAGGGAATAACACCTCCCCTCGCTGACGGTCAGTGTGGATAGGAAACAACACCTCCCCTCGCTGACGGTCAGTGTGGATAGGAAATAACACCTCCCCTCGCTGACGGTCAGTGTGGATAGGAAATAACATCTCCCCTCGCTGACGGTCAGTGTGGATAGGAAACAACACCTCCCCTCGCTGACGGTCAGTGTCGATATGAAATAACACCTCCCCTCACTGACGGTCAGTGTCGATAGGAAATAACACCTCCCCTCGCTGACGGTCAGTGTGGATAGGAAATAACACCTCCCCTCGCTGACGGTCAGTGTCGATAGGAAATAACACCTCCCCTCACTGACGGTCAGTGTGGATAGGAAATAACACCTCCCCTCGCTGACGGACAGTGTGGATAGGAAACAACACCTCCCCTCGCTGACGGTCATTGTCGATAGGAAATAACAACTCCCCTCGCTGACGGTCAGTGTGGATAGGAAACAACAAGTCCCCTCACTGACGGTCAGTGTGGATATGAAATAACACCTCCCCTCACTGACGGTCAGTGTGGATAGGAAATAACACCTCCCCTCGCTGACGGTCAGTGTGGATAGGAAATAACACCTCCCCTCGCTGACGGTCAGTGTGGATAGGAAACAACACCTCCCCTCGCTGACGGTCATTGTGGATATGAAATAACACCTCCCCTCGCTGACGGTCAGTGTGGATAGGAAATAACACCTCCCCTCGCTGACGGTCAGTGTGGATAGGAAATAACATCTCCCCTCGCTGACGGTCAGTGTGGATATGAAATAACACCTCCCGTCGCTGACGGTCAGTGTGGATATGAAATAACACCTCCCCTCGCTGACGGTCATTGTCGATAGGAAACAACACCTCCCCTCGTTGACGGTCATTGTGGATGGGAAATAACACCTCCCCTCGCTGACGGTCATTGTCGATAGGAAACAACACCTCCCCTCGTTGACGGTCAGTGTGGATATGAAATAACATCTCCCCTCGCTGACGGTCATTGTCGATAGGAAACAACACCTCCCCACGTTGACGGTCAGTGTGGATATGAAATAACATCTCCCCTCGCTGACGGTCAGTGTGGATAGGAAATAACATCTCCCCTCGCTGACGGTCATTGTGGATAGGAAATAACACCTCCCCTCGCTGACGGTCATTGTGGATAGGAAATAACATCTCCCCTCGCTGACGGTCAGTGTGGATCGGAAATAACACCTCCCCTCTCTGACGGTCAGGGTGGATAGGAAACAACACCTCCCCTCGCTGACGGTCATTGTGGATATGAAATAACACCTCCCCTCGCTGACGGTCAGTGTGGATATGAAATAACACCTCCCCTCACTGACGGTCAGTGTGGATAGGAAATAACACCTCCCCTCACTGACGGTTAGTGTGGATAGGAAATAACACCTCCCCTCGCTGACGGTCAGTGTGGATAGGAAACAACACCTCCCCTCGCTGACGGTCATTGTCGATAGGAAATAACACCTCCCCTCGCTGACGGTCAGAGTGGATAGGAAACAACACCTCCCCTCGCTGACGGTCATTGTCGATATGAAATAACACCTCCCCTCGCTGACGGTCAGTGTGGAAAGGAAACAACATCTCCCCTCGCTGACGGTCATTGTCGATAGGAAATAACACCTCCCCTCGCTGACGGTCAGTGTGGATAGGAAACATCACCTCCCCTCGCGGACGGTCATTGTCGATAGGAAATAACAACTCCCCTCGCTGACGGTCATTGTGGATAGGAAATAACACCTCCCCTCGCTGACGGTCATTGTGGATAGGAAACAACACCTCCCCTCGCTGACGGTCATTGTGGATAGGAAACAACACCTCCCCTCGCTGACGGTCAGTGTCGATAGGAAATAACACCTCCCCTCGCTGACGGTCATTGTGGATAGGAAACAACACCTCCCCTCGCTGACGGTCATTGTGGATAGGAAACAACACCTCCCCTCGCTGACGGTCAGTGTGGATAGGAAATAACACCTCCCCTCGCTGACGGTCATTGTGGATAGGAAACAACACCTCCCCTCGCTGACGGTCAGTGTGGATAGGAAACAACACCTCCCCTCGCTGACGGTCAGTGTGGATAGGAAATAACACCTCCCCTCGCTGACGGTCATTGTGGATAGGAAATAACACCTCCCCTTGCTGACGGTCAGTGTGGATAGGAAATAACATCTCCCCTCGCTGACGGTCAGTGTGGATAGGAAACAACACCTCCCCTCGCTGACGGTCAGTGTCGATATGAAATAACACCTCCCCTCACTGACGGTCAGTGTCGTTAGGAAATAACACCTCCCCTCGCTGACGGTCAGTGTCGATAGGAAATAACACCTCCCCTCGCTGACGGTCAGTGTGGATAGGAAACAACACCTCCCCTCGCTGACGGTCATTGTGGATAGGAAACAACACCTCCCCTCGCTGACGGTCAGTGTGGATAGGAAATAACACCTCCCCTCGCTGACGGTCAGTGTGGATATGAAATAATATCTCCCCTCGCTGACGGTCATTGTCGATAGGAAACAACACCTCCCCTCGCTGATGGTCATTGTGGATAGGAAATAACACCTCCCCTCGCTGACGGTCAGTCTGGATATGAAACAACACCTCCCCTCGCTGACGGTCAGTGTGGATAGGAAATAACACCGCCCCTTGCTGACAGTCAGTGTGGATAGAAAATAACACCTCTCCTCGCTGACGGTCAGTGTGGATATGAAATAACACCTCCCCTCGCTGACGGTCATTGTGGATAGGAAATAACACCTCCCCTCGCTGACGGTCAGTGTGGATAGGAAACAACACCTCCCCTCGCTGACGGTCATTGTGGATAGGAACTATCAACTCCCCTCGCTGACGGTCATTCTGGATAGGAAATAACACCTCCCCTCGCTGACGGTCAGTGTGGATATGAAATAACACCTCCCCTCGCTGACGGTCAGTGTGGATAGGAAATAACACCTCCCGTCGCTGACGGTCATTGTGGATAGGAAATAACATCTCCCCTCGCTGACGTTCAGTGTGGATATGAAACAACACCTCCACTCGCTGACGGTCAGTGTGGATAGGAAATAACATCTCCCCTCGCTGACGGTCTGTGTGGATATGAAACAACACCTCCCCTCGCTGACGGTCAGTGTGGATAGGAAATAACTCCTCCCCTCGCTGACGGTCATTGTCGAAAGGAAACAACACCTCCCCTCGCTGACGGTCATTGTGGATAGGAAATAACACCTCCCCTCGCTGACGGTCAGTGTGGAAAGGAAACAACATCTCCCCTCGCTGACGGTCATTGTCGATAGGAAATAACACCTCCCCTCGCTGACGGTCAGTGTGGATATGAAACAACCCCTCCCCTCGCTGACGGACAGTGTGGATAGGAAACAACACCTCCCCTCGCTGACGGTCATTGTCGATAGGAAATAACAACTCCCCTCGCTGACGGTCAGTGTGGATAGGAAACAACATCTCCCCTCGCTGACGGTCATTGTCGATAGGAAATAACACCTCCCCTCGCTGACGGTTAGTGTGGATAGGAAACAACACCTTCCCTCGCTGACTGTCATTGTCGATAGGAAATAACACCTCCCCTCGCTGACGGTCCGTGTGGATAGGAAACAACATCTCCCCTCGCTGACGGTCATTGTCGATAGGAAACAACACCTCCCCTCGCTGACGGTCATTGTCGATAGGAAACAACACCTCCCCTCGCTGACGGTCAGTGTCGATAGGAAACAACACCTCCCCTCGCTGACGGTCAGTGTGGATAGGAAATAACATCTCCCCTCGCTGACGGTCAGTGTGGATAGGAAATAACACCTCCCCTCGCTGACGGTCAGTGTGGATATGAAATAACACCTCCCCTCGCTGACGGTCATTGTGGATAGGAAATAACACCTCCCCTCGCTGACGGTCAGTGTGGATATGAAATAACACCTCCCCTCGCTGACGGTCATTGAGGATATGAAATAACACCTCCCCTCGCCGACGGTCAGTGTGGATAGGAAATAACAACTCCCTTCGCTGACGGTCAGTGTCGATAGGAAACAACACCTCCCCTCGCTGACGGTCATTGTCGATATGGAATAACACCTCCCCTCGCTGACGGTCAGTGTGGATAGGAAACAACACCTCCCCTCACTGACGGTCAGTGTCGATAGGAAACAACAACTCCCCTCGCTGACGGTCATTGTCGATAGGAAATAACACCTCCCCTCGCTGACGGTCATTGTGGATATGAAATAACACCTCCCCTCGCTGACGGTCAGTGTGGATAGGAAATAACACCTCCCCTCGCTGACGGTCAGTGTGGATAGGAAATAACATCTCCCCTCGCTGACGGTCAGTGTGGATAGGAAACAACACCTCCCCTCGCTGACTGTCAGTGTGGATAGGAAACAACACCTCCCCTCACTGACGGTCCGTGTGGATAGGAAACAACACCTCCCCTCGCTGACGGTCAGTGTCGATAGGAAATAACACCTCCCCTCGCTGACGGTCAGTGTGGATATGAAATAACACCTCCCCTCGCTGACGGTCAGTGTGGATAGGAAATAACACCTCCCCTCGCTGACGGTCAGTGTCGATAGGAAATAACACCTCCCCTCGCTGATGGTCAGTGTCGATAGGAAGTAACACCTCCCCTCGCTGATGGTCAGTGTGAATATGAAATAACACCTCCCCTCGCTGACGGTCATTCTGGATATGAAATAACACCTCCCCTCGTTGACGGTCAGTGTGGATAGGAAACAACAAGTCCCCTCGCTGACGGTCAGTGTGGATATGAAATAACACCTCCCCTCACTGACGGTCAGTGTGGATATGAAATAACACCTCCCCTCGCTGACGGTCAGTGTCGATAGGAAATAACACCTCCGCTCGCTGACGGTCATTGTGGATAGGAAATAACACCTCCCCTCGCTGACGGTCATTGTAGATAGGAAACAACACCTCCCCTCGGTGACGGACATTGTCGATAGGAAATAACACCTCCCCTCGCTGACGGTCATTGTGGATAGGAAACAACACCTCCCCTCGCTGACGGTCATTGTGGATAGGAAACAACACCTCCCCTCGCTGACGGTCAGTGTCGATAGAAAATAACACCTCCCCTCACTGACGGTCATTGTGGATAGGAAACAACACCTCCCCTCGCTGACGGTCATTGTGGATAGGAAACAACACCTCCCCTCGCTGACGGTCATTGTGGATAGGAAACAACACCTCCCCTCGCTGACGGTCATTGTGGATAGGAAATAACACCTCCCCTCGCTGACGGTCATTGTGGATAGGAAACAACACCTCCCCTCGCTGACGGTCATTGTGGATAGGAAACAACACCTCCCCTCGCTGACGGTCAGTGTCGATAGGAAATAACACCTCCCCTCGCTGACGGTCATTGTGGATAGGAAACAACACCTCCCCTCGCTGACGGTCATTGTGGATAGGAAACAACACCTCCCCTCGCTGACGGTCAGTGTGGATAGGAAATAACACCTCCCCTCGCTGACGGTCATTGTGGATAGGAAACAACACCTCCCCTCGCTGACGGTCAGTGTGGATAGGAAACAACACCTCCCCTCGCTGACGGTCAGTGTGGATAGGAAATAACACCTCCCCTCGCTGACGGTCATTGTGGATAGGAAATAACACCTCCCCTTGCTGACGGTCAGTGTGGATAGGAAATAACATCTCCCCTCGCTGACGGTCAGTGTGGATAGGAAACAACACCTCCCCTCGCTGACGGTCAGTGTCGATATGAAATAACACCTCCCCTCACTGACGGTCAGTGTCGTTAGGAAATAACACCTCCCCTCGCTGACGGTCAGTGTCGATAGGAAATAACACCTCCCCTCGCTGACGGTCAGTGTGGATAGGAAACAACACCTCCCCTCGCTGACGGTCATTGTGGATAGGAAACAACACCTCCCCTCGCTGACGGTCAGTGTGGATAGGAAATAACACCTCCCCTCGCTGACGGTCAGTGTGGATATGAAATAATATCTCCCCTCGCTGACGGTCATTGTCGATAGGAAACAACACCTCCCCTCGCTGATGGTCATTGTGGATAGGAAATAACACCTCCCCTCGCTGACGGTCAGTCTGGATATGAAACAACACCTCCCCTCGCTGACGGTCAGTGTGGATAGGAAATAACACCGCCCCTTGCTGACAGTCAGTGTGGATAGGAAATAACACCTCTCCTCGCTGACGGTCAGTGTGGATATGAAATAACACCTCCCCTCGCTGACGGTCATTGTGGATAGGAAATAACACCTCCCCTCGCTGACGGTCAGTGTGGATAGGAAACAACACCTCCCCTCGCTGACGGTCATTGTGGATAGGAACTATCAACTCCCCTCGCTGACGGTCATTCTGGATAGGAAATAACACCTCCCCTCGCTGACGGTCAGTGTGGATATGAAATAACACCTCCCCTCGCTGACGGTCAGTGTGGATAGGAAATAACACCTCCCCTCGCTGACGGTCATTGTGGATAGGAAATAACATCTCCCCTCGCTGACGTTCAGTGTGGATATGAAACAACACCTCCACTCGCTGACGGTCAGTGTGGATAGGAAATAACATCTCCCCTCGCTGACGGTCTGTGTGGATATGAAACAACACCTCCCTTCGCTGACGGTCAGTGTGGATAGGAAATAACTCCTCCCCTCGCTGACGGTCATTGTCGAAAGGAAACAACACCTCCCCTCGCTGACGGTCATTGTGGATAGGAAATAACACCTCCCCTCGCTGACGGTCAGTGTGGAAAGGAAACAACATCTCCCCTCGCTGACGGTCATTGTCGATAGGAAATAACACCTCCCCTCGCTGACGGTCAGTGTGGATATGAAACAACCCCTCCCCTCGCTGACGGTCAGTGTGGATAGGAAATAACACCTCCCCTCGCTGACGGTCATTGTCGAAAGGAAACAACACCTCCCCTCGCTGACGGTCAGTGTGGATAGGAAATAACTCCTCCCCTCGCTGACGGTCAGTGTGGATAGGAAACAACACCTCCCCTCGCTGACGGTCAGTGTGGATAGGAAATAACACCTCCCCTCGCTGACGGTCAGTGTGGATAGGAAATAACATCTCCCCTCGCTGACGGTCAGTGTGGATAGGAAACAACACCTCCCCTCGCTGACGGTCTGTGTCGATATGAAATAACACCTCCCCTCACTGACGGTCAGTGTCGATAGAAAATAACACCTCCCCTCGCTGACGGTCAGTGTGGATAGGAAATAACACCTCCCCTCGCTGACGGTCAGTGTCGATAGGAAATAACACCTACCCTCGCTGACGGTCAGTGTGGATAGGAAACAACACCTCCACTCGCTGACGGTCATTGTGGATAGGAAACAACACCTCCCCTCGCTGACGGTCAGTGTGGATAGGAAATAACACCTCCCCTCGCTGACGGTCAGTGTGGATAGGAAACAACAGCTCCCCTCGCTGACGGTCAGTGTGGATAGGAAATAACACCTCCCCTCGCTGACGGTCATTGTGGATAGGAAATAACACCTCCCCTCGCTGACGGTCAGTGTGGATAGGAAACAACACCTCCCCTCGCTGACGGTCAGTATGGATAGGAAATAACACCTCCCCTCGCTGACGGTCAGTGTCGATAGGAAATAACACCTCCCCTCGCTGACGGTCAGTGTGGATAGGAAACAACACCTCCCCTCGCTGACGGTCATTGTGGATAGGAAACAACACCTCCCCTCGCTGACGGTCAGTGTGGATAGGAAATAACATCTCCCCTCGCTGACGGTCAGTGTGGATAGGAAATAACATCTCCCCTCGCTGACGGTCAGTGTGGATATGAAATAACACCTCTCCTCACTGACGGTCAGTGTGGATATGAAATAACACCTCCCCTCGCTGACGGTCAGTGTCGATAGGAAATAACACCTCCCCTCGCTGACGGTCAGTGTGGATAGGATATAACACCTCCCCTCACTGACGGTCATTGTCAATAGGAAACAACACCTCCCCTCGCTGACGGTCATTGTGGATATGAAATAACACCTCCACTCGCTGACGGTCATTGTAGATATGAAATAACACCTCCCCTCGCTGACGGTCATTCTCGATAGGAAATAACACCTCCCCTCGCTGACGGTCATTGTGGATAGGAAATAACACCTCACCTCACTGACGGTCAGTGTGGATAGGAAATTACATCTCCCCTCGCTGACGGTCAGTGTGGATATGAAATAACACCTCCCCTCACTGACGGTCATTGTCGATAGGAAATAACACCTCCCCTCACTGACGGTCATTGTGGATATGAAATAACACCTCCCCTCGCTGACGGTCAGTGTGGATATGAAATAACACCTCCCCTCGCTGACGGTCATTGTGGATATGAAATAACACCTCCCCTCGCTGACGGTCAGTGTGGATATGAAATAACACCTCCCCTCGCTGACGGTCAGTGTCGATAGGAAATAACACCTCCCCTCGCTGACGGTCAGTGTGGATATGAAATAACACCTTCCCTCGCTGACGGTCAGTGTGGATAGGAAATAACACCTCCCCTCGCTGACGGTCAGTGTGGATATGAAATAACACCTTCCCTCGCTGACGGTCAGTGTGGATAGGAAATAACACCTCCCCTCGCTGACGGTCAGTGTGGATATGAAATAACACCTTCCCTCGCTGACGGTCAGTGTGGATAGGAAATAACACCTCCCCTCGCTGACGGTCAGTGTGGATATGAAATAACACCTTCCCTCGCTGACGGTCAGTGTGGATAGGAAATAACACCTCCCCTCGTTGACGGTCAGTGTGGATAGGAAATAACACCTCCCCTCGCTGACGTTCAGTGTGGATAGGAAACAACACCTCCCCTCGCTGACGGTCATTGTGGATATGAAATAACACCTCCCGTCGCTGACGGTCAGTGTGGATAGGAAATAACACCTCCCCTTGCTGACGGTCAGTGTGGATAGGAAATAACACCTCCCCTCGCTGACGGTCAGTGTGGATATGAAATAACACCTCCCCTCACTGACCGTCAGTGTGGATATGAAATAACACCTCCCCTCGCTGACGGTCATTGTCGATAGGAAACAACACCTCCCCTCGTTGACGGTCATTGTGGATATGAAATAACACCTCCCCTCGCTGACGGTCATTGTCGATAGGAAACAACACCTCCCCTCGTTGATGGTCATTGTGGATGGGAAATAAAACCTCCCCTCGCTGACGGTCATTGTCGATAGGAAACAACACCTCCCCTCGTTGACGGTCAGTGTGGATAGGAAATAACATCTCCCCTCGCTGACGGTCAGTGTGGATAGGAAATAACATCTCCCTTCGCTGACGGTCATTGTGGATAGGAAATAACACCTCCCCTCGCTGACGGTCATTGTGGATAGGAAATACCACCTCCCCTCGCTGACGGTCATTGTCGATAGGAAACAACACCTACCCTCGTTGACGGTCAGTGTGGATATGAAATAACATCTCCCCTCGCTGACGGTCAGTGTGGATAGGAAATAACATCTCCCCTCGCTGACGGTGATTGTGGATAGGAAATAACACCTTCCCTCGCTGACGGTCAGTGTGGATAGGAAATAACACCTCCCCTCGCTGACGGTCAGTGTGGATATGAAATAATACCTTCCCTCGCTGACGGTCAGTGTGGATAGGAAATAACACCTCCCCTCGCTGACGGTCAGTGTGGATATGAAATAACACCTTCCCTCGCTGACGGTCAGTGTGGATAGGAAATAATACCTCCCCTCGCTGACGGTCAGTGTGGATAGGAAATAACACCTCCCCTCGCTGACGGTCAGTGTGGATAGGAAACAACACCTCCCCTCGCTGACGGTCATTGTGGATATGAAATAACACCTCCCCTCGCTGACGGTCAGTGTGGATAGGAAATAACACCTCCCCTCGCTGACGGTCAGTGTGGATAGGAAATAACACCTCCCCTCGCTAACGGTCAGTGTGGATAGGAAATAACACCTCCCCTCACTGACGGTCAGTGTGGATATGAAATAACACCTCCCCTCGCTGACGGTCATTGTCGATAGGAAACAACACCTCCCCTCGTTGACGGTCATTGTGGATATGAAATAACACCTCCCCTCGCTGACGGTCATTGTCGATAGGAAACAACACCTCCCCTCGTTGACGGTCATTGTGGATGGGAAATAACACCTCCCCTCGCTAACGTCATTGTCGATAGGAAACAACACCTCCCCTCGTTGACGGTCAGTGTGGATATGAAATAACATCTCCCCTCGCTGACGGTCAGTGTGGATAGGAAATAACATCTCCCCTCGCTGACGGTCATTTTGGATAGGAAATAACACCTCCACTCGCTGACGGTCAGTCTGGATAGGAAATAACACCTCCCCTCGCTGACGGTCATTGTCGATAGGAAACAACAGCTCCCCTCGTTGACGGTCATTGTGGATAGGAAATAACACCTCCCCTCGCTGACGGTCATTGTGGATAGGAAATAACATCTCCCCTCGCTGACGGTCAGAGTGGATAGGAAACAACACCTCCCCTCTCTGACGGTCAGTGTGGATAGGAAACAACACCTCCCCTCGCTGACGGTCATTGTGGATATGAAATAACACATCCTCTCGCTGACGGTCAGTGTGGACATGAAATAACACCTCCCCTCACTGACGGTCAGTGTGGATAGGAAATAACACCTCCCCTCACTGACGGTCAGTGTGGATAGGAAATAACACCTCCCCTCGCTGACGGTCAGTGTGGATAGGAAACAGCACCTCCCCTCGCTGACGGTCATTGTCGATAGGAAATAACACCTCCCCTCGCTGACGGTCAGTGTGGAAAGGAAACAACATCTCCCCTCGCTGACGGTCATTGTCGATAGGAAATAACACCTCCCCTCGCTGACGGTCAGTGTGGATAGGAAACAACACCTCCCCTCGCTGACGGTCAGTGTGGATAGGAAACAACACCTCCCCTCGCTGACGGTCATTGTGGATATGAAATAACACCTCCCCTCGCTGACGGTCAGTGTGGATAGGAAATAACACCTCCCCTCGCTGACGGTCAGTGTGGATAGGAAATAACACCTCCCCTCGCTAACGGTCAGTGTGGATAGGAAATAACACCTCCCCTCACTGACGGTCAGTGTGGATATGAAATAACACCTCCCCTCGCTGACGGTCATTGTCGATAGGAAACAACACCTCCCCTCGTTGACGGTCATTGTGGATATGAAATAACACCTCCCCTCGCTGACGGTCATTGTCGATAGGAAACAACACCTCCCCTCGTTGACGGTCATTGTGGATGGGAAATAACACCTCCCCTCGCTAACGTCATTGTCGATAGGAAACAACACCTCCCCTCGTTGACGGTCAGTGTGGATATGAAATAACATCTCCCCTCGCTGACGGTCAGTGTGGATAGGAAATAACATCTCCCCTCGCTGACGGTCATTTTGGATAGGAAATAACACCTCCCCTCGCTGACGGTCAGTGTGGATAGGAAATAACACCTCCCCTCGCTGACGGTCATTGTCGATAGGAAACAACAGCTCCCCTCGTTGACGGTCATTGTGGATAGGAAATAACACCTCCCCTCGCTGACGGTCATTGTGGATAGGAAATAACATCTCCCCTCGCTGACGGTCAGAGTGGATAGGAAACAACACCTCCCCTCTCTGACGGTCAGTGTGGATAGGAAACAACACCTCCCCTCGCTGACGGTCATTGTGGATATGAAATAACACATCCCCTCGCTGACGGTCAGTGTGGACATGAAATAACACCTCCCCTCACTGACGGTCAGTGTGGATAGGAAATAACACCTCCCCTCACTGACGGTCAGTGTGGATAGGAAATAACACCTCCCCTCGCTGACGGTCAGTGTGGATAGGAAACAGCACCTCCCCTCGCTGACGGTCATTGTCGATAGGAAATAACACCTCCCCTCGCTGACGGTCAGTGTGGATAGGAAACAACACCTCCCCTCGCTGATGGTCATTGTCGATAGGAAATAACACCTCCCCTCGCTGACGGTCAGTGTGGAAAGGAAACAACATCTCCCCTCGCTGACGGTCATTGTCGATAGGAAATAACACCTCCCCTCGCTGACGGTCAGTGTGGATAGGAAACAACACCTCCCCTCGCTGACGGTCATTGTCGATTGGAAACAACACCTCCCCTCGCTGACGGTCAGTGTGGATAGGAAACAACACCTCCCCTCGCTGACGGTCATTGTCGATAGGAAATAACACCTCCCCTCGCTGACGGTCATTGTTGATAGGAAATAACACCTCCATTCGCTGACGGTCAGTGTGGATAGGAAATAACACCTCCCCTCGCTGACGGTCAGTGTGGATAGGAAACAACACCTCCCCTCGCTGACGGTCAGTGTGGATAGGAAATAACACCTCCCCTCGCTGACGGTCATTGTCGATAGGAAACAACACCTCCCCTCGTTGACGGTCAGTGTGGATATGAAATAACATCTCCCCTCGCTGACGGTCAGTGTGGATAGGAAATAACATCTCCCCTCGCTGACGGTCATTGTGGATAGGAAATAACACCTCCCCTCGCTGACGGTCAGTGTGGATAGGAAATAACACCTCCCCTCGCTGACGGTCATTGTCGATAGGAAACAACAGCTCCCCTCGTTGACGGTCAGTGTGGATATGAAATAACATCTCCCCTCGCTGACGGTCAGTGTGGATAGGAAATAACATCTCCCCTCGCTGACGGTCATTGTGGATAGGAAATAACACCTCCCCTCGCTGACGGTCATTGTGGATAGGAAATAACATCTCCCCTCGCTGACGGTCAGTGTGGATAGGAAACAACACCTCCCCTCTCTGACGGTCAGTGTGGATAGGAAACAACACCTCCCCTCGCTGACGGTCATTGTGGATATGAAATAACACATCCGCTCGCTGACGGTCAGTGTGGACATGAAATAACACCTCCCCTCACTGACGGTCAGTGTGGATAGGAAATAACACCTCCCCTCACTGACGGTCAGTGTGGATAGGAAATAACACCTCCCCTCGCTGACGGTCAGTGTCGATAGGAAACAGCACCTCCCCTCGCTGACGGTCATTGTCGATAGGAAATAACACCTCCCCTCGCTGACGGTCAGTGTGGATAGGAAACAACACCTCCCCTCGCTGATGGTCATTGTCGATAGGAAATAACACCTCCCCTCGCTGACGGTCAGTGAGGAAAGGAAACAACATCTCCCCTCGCTGACTGTCATTGTCGATAGGAAATAACACCTCCCCTCGCTGACGGTCAGTGTGGATAGGAAACAACACCTCCCCTCGCTGACGGTCATTGTCGATTGGAAATAACACCTCCCCTCGCTGACGGTCAGTGTGGATAGGAAACAACACCTCCCCTCGCTGACGGTCATTGTCGATAGGAAATAACACCTCCCCTCGCTGACGGTCATTGTTGATAGGAAATAACACCTCCCCTCGCTGACGGTCAGTGTGGATAGGAAATAACACCTCCCCTCGCTGACGGTCAGTGTGGATAGGAAACAACACCTCCCCTCGCTGACGGTCAGTGTGGATAGGAAATAACACCTCCCCTCACTGACGGTCAGTGTGGATAGGAAATAACACCTCCCCTCGCTGACGGACAGTGTGGATAGGAAACAACACCTCCCCTCGCTGACGGTCATTGTCGATAGGAAATAACAACTCCCCTCGCTGACGGTCAGTGTGGATAGGAAACAACATCTCCCCTCTCTGACGGTCATTGTCGATAGGAAATAACACCTCCCCTCGCTGACGGTCAGTGTGGATAGGAAACAACACCTCCCCTCGCTGACGGTCATTGTCGATAGGAAATAACACCTCCCCTCGCTGACGGTCAGTGTGGATAGGAAACAACATCTCCCCTCGCTGACGGTCATTGTCGATAGGAAACAACACCTCCCCTCGCTGACGGTCATTGTCGATAGGAAACAACACCTCCCCTCGCTGACGGTCAGTGTCGATAGGAAACAACACCTCCCCTCGCTGACGGTCAGTGTGGATAGGAAATAACATCTCCCCTCGCTGACGGTCAGTGTGGATAGGAAATAACACCTCCCCTCGCTGACGGTCAGTGTGGATATGAAATAACACCTCCCCTCGCTGACGGTCATTGTGGATAGGAAATAACACCTCCCCTCGCTGACGGTCAGTGTGGATATGAAATAACACCTCCCCTTGCTGACGGTCATTGAGGATATGAAATAACACCTCCCCTCGCTGACGGTCAGTGTGGATAGGAAATAACACCTCCCCTCGCTGACGGTCAGTGTCGATAGGAAACAACACCTCCCCTCGCTGACGGTCATTGTCGATATGAAATAACACCTCCCCTCGCTGACGGTCAGTGTGGATAGGAAACAACACCTCCCCTCGCTGACGGTCCGTGCGGATAGGAAATAACACCTCCCCTCGCTGACGGTCAGTGTGGATAAGAAATAACATCTCCCCTCGCTGACGGTCAGTGTGGATAGGAAATAACACCTCCTCTCGCTGACGGTCAGTGTGGATAAGAAATAACAACTCCCCTCGCTAACGTTCAGTGTGGGTAGGGAATAACACCTCCCCTCGCTGACGGTCAGTGTGGATAGGAAACAACACCTCCCCTCGCTGACGGTCAGTGTGGATAGGAAATAACACCTCCCCTCGCTGACGGTCAGTGTGGATAGGAAATAACATCTCCCCTCGCTGACGGTCAGTGTGGATAGGAAACAACACCTCCCCTCGCTGACGGTCAGTGTCGATATGAAATAACACCTCCCCTCACTGACGGTCAGTGTCGATAGGAAATAACACCTCCCCTCGCTGACGGTCAGTGTGGATAGGAAATAACACCTCCCCTCGCTGACGGTCAGTGTCGATAGGAAATAACACCTCCCCTCGCGGACGGTCATTGTGGATAGGAAACAACACCTCCACTCGCTGACGGTCATTGTGGATAGGAAACAACACCTCCCCTCGCTGACGGTCAGTGTGGATAGGAAATAACATCTCCCCTCGCTGACGGTCAGTGTCGATAGGAAATAATATCTCCCCTCGCTGACGGTCAGTGTGGATATGAAATAACACCTCCCCTCACTGACGGTCAGTGTGGATATGAAATAACACCTCCCCTCGCTGACGGTCAGTGTCGATAGGAAATAACACCTCCCCTCGCTGACGGTCATTGTGGATAGGAAATAACACCTCCCCTCGCTGACGGTCAGTGTGGATATGAAATAACACCTCCCCTCGCTGACGGTCATTGTCGATAGGAAATAACACCTCCCCTCACTGACGGTCATTGTCGATAGGAAACAACACCTCCCCTCGCTGACGGTCATTGTGGATATGAAATAACACCTCCCCTCGCTGACGGTCAGTGTGGATATGAAATAACACCTCCCCTCGCTGACGGTCATTGTGGATAGGAAATAACACCTCCCCTCGCTGACTGTCAGTGTGGATATGAAATAACACCTTCCCTCGCTGACGGTCAGTGTGGATAGGAAATAACACCTCCCCTCGCTGACGGTCAGTGTGGATAGGAAATAACACCTTCCCTCGCTGACGGTCAGTGTGGATAGGAAATAACACCTCCCCTCGCTGACGGTCAGTGTGGATATGAAATAACACCTTCCCTCGCTGACGGTCAGTGTGGATAGGAAATAACACCTCCCCTCGCTGACGGTCAGTGTGGATATGAAATAACACCTTCCCTCGCTGACGGTCAGTGTGGATAGGAAATAACACCTCCCCTCGCTGACGGTCAGTGTGGATAGGAAATAACACCTCCCCTCGCTGACGGTCAGTGTGGATAGGAAACAACACCTCCCCTCGCTGACGGTCATTGTGGATATGAAATAACACCTCCCCTCGCTGACGGTCAGTGTGGATAGGAAATAACACCTCCCCTCGCTGACGGTCAGTGTGGATAGGAAATAACATCTCCCCTCGCTGACGGTCAGTGTCGATATGAAATAACACCTCCCCTCGCTGACGGTCAGTGTGGATATGAAATAACACCTCCCCTCGCTGACGGTCATTGTCGATAGGAAACAACACCTCCCCTCGTTGACGGTCATTGTGGATGGGAAATAACACCTCCCCTCGCTGACGGTCATTGTCGATAGGAAACAACACCTCCCCTCGTTGACGGTCAGTGTGGATATGAAATAACATCTCCCCTCGCTGACGGTCATTGTCGATAGGAAACAACACCTCCCCACGTTGACGGTTAGTGTGGATATGAAATAACATCTCCCCTCGCTGACGGTCAGTGTGGATAGGAAATAACATCTCCCCTCGCTGACGGTCATTGTCGATAGGAAATAACACCTCCCCTCGCTGACGGTCATTGTTGATAGGAAATAACACCTCCCCTCGCTGACGGTCAGTGTGGATAGGAAATAACACCTCCCCTCGCTGACGGTCAGTGTGGATAGGAAACAACACCTCCCCTCGCTGACGGTCAGTGTGGATAGGAAATAACACCTCCCCTCACTGACGGTCAGTGTGGATAGGAAATAACACCTCCCCTCGCTGACGGACAGTGTGGATAGGAAACAACACCTCCCCTCGCTGACGGTCATTGTCGATAGGAAATAACAACTCCCCTCGCTGACGGTCAGTGTGGATAGGAAACAACATCTCCCCTCGCTGACGGTCATTGTCGATAGGAAATAACACCTCCCCTCGCTGACGGTCAGTGTGGATAGGAAACAACACCTCCCCTCGCTGACGGTCATTGTCGATAGGAAATAACACCTCCCCTCGCTGACGGTCAGTGTGGATAGGAAACAACATCTCCCCTCGCTGACGGTCATTGTCGATAGGAAACAACACCTCCCCTCGCTGACGGTCATTGTCGATAGGAAACAACACCTCCCCTCGCTGACGGTCAGTGTCGATAGGAAACAACACCTCCCCTCGCTGACGGTCAGTGTGGATAGGAAATAACACCTCCCCTCGCTGACGGTCAGTGTGGATAGGAAATAACATCTCCCCTCGCTGACGGTCAGTGTGGATATGAAATAACACCTCCCCTCGCTGACGGTCAGTGTGGATATGAAATAACACCTCCCCTCGCTGACGGTCATTGTCGATAGGAAACAACACCTCCCCTCGTTGACGGTCATTGTGGATGGGAAATAACACCTCCCCTCGCTGACGGTCATTGTCGATAGGAAACAACACCTCCCCTCGTTGACGGTCAGTGTGGATATGAAATAACATCTCCCCTCGCTGACGGTCATTGTCGATAGGAAACAACACCTCCCCACGTTGACCGTCAGTGTGGATATGAAATAACATCTCCCCTCGCTGACGGTCAGTGTGGATAGGAAATAACATCTCCCCTCGCTGACGGTCATTGTCGATAGGAAATAACACCTCCCCTCGCTGACGGTCATTGTTGATAGGAAATAACACCTCCCCTCGCTGACGGTCAGTGTGGATAGGAAATAACACCTCCCCTCGCTGACGGTCAGTGTGGATAGGAAACAACACCTCCCCTCGCTGACGGTCAGTGTGGATAGGAAATAACACCTCCCCTCACTGACGGTCAGTGTGGATAGGAAATAACACCTCCCCTCGCTGACGGACAGTGTGGATAGGAAACAACACCTCCCCTCGCTGACGGTCATTGTCGATAGGAAATAACAACTCCCCTCGCTGACGGTCAGTGTGGATAGGAAACAACATCTCCCCTCGCTGACGGTCATTGTCGATAGGAAATAACACCTCCCCTCGCTGACGGTCAGTGTGGATAGGAAACAACACCTCCCCTCGCTGACGGTCATTGTCGATAGGAAATAACACCTCCCCTCGCTGACGGTCAGTGTGGATAGGAAACAACATCTCCCCTCGCTGACGGTCATTGTCGATAGGAAACAACACCTCCCCTCGCTGACGGTCATTGTCGATAGGAAACAACACCTCCCCTCGCTGACGGTCAGTGTCGATAGGAAACAACACCTCCCCTCGCTGACGGTCAGTGTGGATAGGAAATAACGTCTCCCCTCGCTGACGGTCAGTGTGGATAGGAAATAACACCTCCCCTCGCTGACGGTCAGTGTGGATATGAAATAACACCTCCCCTCGCTGACGGTCATTGTGGATAGGAAATAACACCTCCCCTCGCTGACGGTCAGTGTGGATATGAAATAACACCTCCCCTTGCTGACGGTCATTGAGGATATGAAATAACACCTCCCCTCGCTGACGGTCAGTGTAGATAGGAAATAACACCTCCCCTCGCTGACGGTCAGTGTCGATAGGAAACAACACCTCCCCTCGCTGACGGTCATTGTCGATATGAAATAACACCTCCCCTCGCTGACGGTCAGTGTGGATAGGAAACAACACCTCCCCTCGCTGACGGTCCGTGCGGATAGGAAATAACACCTCCCCTCGCTGACGGTCAGTGTGGATAAGAAATAACATCTCCCCTCGCTGACAGTCAGTGTGGATAGGAAATAACACCTCCTCTCGCTGACGGTGAGTGTGGATAAGAAATAACAACTCCCCTCGCTAACGTTCAGTGTGGGTAGGGAATAACACCTCCCCTCGCTGACGGTCAGTGTGGATAGGAAACAACACCTCCCCTCGCTGACGGTCAGTGTGGATAGGAAATAACACCTCCCCTCGCTGACGGTCAGTGTGGATAGGAAATAACATCTCCCCTCGCTGACGGTCAGTGTGGATAGGAAACAACACCTCCCCTCGCTGACGGTCAGTGTCGATATGAAATAACACCTCCCCTCACTGACGGTCAGTGTCGATAGGAAATAACACCTCCCCTCGCTGACGGTCAGTGTGGATAGGAAATAACACCTCCCCTCGCTGACGGTCAGTGTCGATAGGAAATAACACCTCCCCTCACTGACGGTCAGTGTGGATAGGAAATAACACCTCCCCTCGCTGACGGACAGTGTGGATAGGAAACAACACCTCCCCTCGCTGACGGTCATTGTCGATAGGAAATAACAACTCCCCTCGCTGACGGTCAGTGTGGATAGGAAACAACAAGTCCCCTCGCTGACGGTCAGTGTGGATATGAAATAACACCTCCCCTCACTGACGGTCAGTGTGGATAGGAAATAACACCTCCCCTCGCTGACGGTCAGTGTGGATAGGAAATAACACCTCCCCTCGCTGACGGTCAGTGTGGATAGGAAACAACTCCTCCCCTCGCTGACGGTCATTGTGGATATGAAATAACACCTCCCCTCGCTGACGGTCAGTGTGGATAGGAAATAACACCTCCCCTCGCTGACGGTCAGTGTGGATAGGAAATAACATCTCCCCTCGCTGACGGTCAGTGTGGATATGAAATAACACCTCCCCTCGCTGACGGTCAGTGTGGATATGAAATAACACCTCCCCTCGCTGACGGTCATTGTCGATAGGAAACAACACCTCCCCTCGTTGACGGTCATTGTGGATGGGAAATAACACCTCCCCTCGCTGACGGTCATTGTCGATAGGAAACAACACCTCCCCTCGTTGACGGTCAGTGTGGATATGAAATAACATCTCCCCTCGCTGACGGTCATTGTCGATAGGAAACAACACCTCCCCACGTTGACGGTCAGTGTGGATATGAAATAACATCTCCCCTCGCTGACGGTCAGTGTGGATAGGAAATAACATCTCCCCTCGCTGACGGTCATTGTGGATAGGAAATAACACCTCCCCTCGCTGACGGTCATTGTGGATAGGAAATAACATCTCCCCTCGCTGACGGTCAGTGTGGATCGGAAATAACACCTCCCCTCTCTGACGGTCAGGGTGGATAGGAAACAACACCTCCCCTCGCTGACGGTCATTGTGGATATGAAATAACACCTCCCCTCGCTGACGGTCAGTGTGGATATGAAATAACACCTCCCCTCACTGACGGTCAGTGTGGATAGGAAATAACACCTCCCCTCACTGACGGTTAGTGTGGATAGGAAATAACACCTCCCCTCGCTGACGGTCAGTGTGGATAGGAAACAACACCTCCCCTCGCTGACGGTCATTGTCGATAGGAAATAACACCTCCCCTCGCTGACGGTCAGAGTGGATAGGAAACAACACCTCCCCTCGCTGACGGTCATTGTCGATATGAAATAACACCTCCCCTCGCTGACGGTCAGTGTGGAAAGGAAACAACATCTCCCCTCGCTGACGGTCATTGTCGATAGGAAATAACACCTCCCCTCGCTGACGGTCAGTGTGGATAGGAAACATCACCTCCCCTCGCGGACGGTCATTGTCGATAGGAAATAACAACTCCCCTCGCTGACGGTCAGTGTGGATAGGAAACAACACCTCCCCTCGCTGACGGTCATTGTCGATAGGAAATAACACCTCCCCTCGCTGACGGTCAGTGTGGATAGGAAATAACACCTCCCCTCGCTGACGGTCAGTGTGGATAGGAAACAACACCTCCCCTCGCTGACGGTCATTGTCGATAGGAAATAACACCTCCCCTCGCTGACGGTCAGTGTGGATAGGAAATAACACCTCCCCTCGCTGACGGACAGTGTGGATAGGAAACAACACCTCCCCTCGCTGACGGTCATTGTCGATAGGAAATAACAACTCCCCTCGCTGACGGTCAGTGTGGATAGGAAACAACATCTCCCCTCGCTGACGGTCATTGTCGATAGGAAATAACACCTCCCCTCGCTGACGGTTAGTGTGGATAGGAAACAACACCTTCCCTCGCTGACGGTCATTGTCGATAGGAAATAACACCTCCCCTCGCTGACGGTCCGTGTGGATAGGAAACAACATCTCCCCTCGCTGACGGTCATTGTCGATAGGAAACAACACCTCCCCTCGCTGACGGTCATTGTCGATAGGAAACAACACCTCCCCTCGCTGACGGTCAGTGTCGATAGGAAACAACACCTCCCCTCGCTGACGGTCAGTGTGGATAGGAAATAACATCTCCCCTCGCTGACGGTCAGTGTGGATAGGAAATAACACCTCCCCTCGCTGACGGTCAGTGTGGATATGAAATAACACCTCCCCTCGCTGACGGTCATTGTGGATAGGAAATAACACCTCCCCTCGCTGACGGTCAGTGTGGATATGAAATAACACCTCCCCTCGCTGACGGTCATTGAGGATATGAAATAACACCTCCCCTCGCTGACGGTCAGTGTGGATAGGAAATAACAACTCCCCTCGCTGACGGTCAGTGTCGATAGGAAACAACACCTCCCCTCGCTGACGGTCATTGTCGATATGGAATAACACCTCCCCTCGCTGACGGTCAGTGTGGATAGGAAACAACACCTCCCCTCACTGACGGTCAGTGTCGATAGGAAACAACAACTCCCCTCGCTGACGGTCATTGTCGATAGGAAATAACACCTCCCCTCGCTGACGGTCATTGTGGATATGAAATAACACCTCCCCTCGCTGACGGTCAGTGTGGATAGGAAATAACACCTCCCCTCGCTGACGGTCAGTGTGGATAGGAAATATCATCTCCCCTCGCTGACGGTCAGTGTGGATAGGAAACAACACCTCCCCTCGCTGACTGTCAGTGTGGATAGGAAACAACACCTCCCCTCACTGACGGTCCGTGTGGATAGGAAACAACACCTCCCCTCGCTGACGGTCAGTGTCGATAGGAAATAACACCTCCCCTCGCTGACGGTCAGTGTGGATATGAAATAACACCTCCCCTCGCTGACGGTCAGTGTGGATAGAAAATAACACCTCCCCTCGCTGACGGTCAGTGTCGATAGGAAATAACACCTCCCCTCGCTGATGGTCAGTGTCGATAGGAAGTAACACCTCCCCTCGCTGACGGTCAGTGTGAATATGAAATAACACCTCCCCTCGCTGACGGTCATTCTGGATATGAAATAACACCTCCCCTCGTTGACGGTCAGTGTGGATAGGAAACAACAAGTCCCCTCGCTGACGGTCAGTGTGGATATGAAATAACACCTCCCCTCACTGACGGTCAGTGTGGATATGAAATAACACCTCCCCTCGCTGACGGTCAGTGTCGATAGGAAATAACACCTCCGCTCGCTGACGGTCATTGTGGATAGGAAATAACACCTCCCCTCGCTGACGGTCATTGTAGATAGGAAACAACACCTCCCCTCGGTGACGGACATTGTCGATAGGAAATAACACCTCCCCTCGCTGACGGTCATTGTGGATAGGAAACAACACCTCCCCTCGCTGACGGTCATTGTGGATAGGAAACAACACCTCCCCTCGCTGACGGTCAGTGTCGATAGAAAATAACACCTCCCCTCACTGACGGTCATTGTGGATAGGAAACAACACCTCCCCTCGCTGACGGTCATTGTGGATAGGAAACAACACCTCCCCTCGCTGACGGTCATTGTGGATAGGAAACAACACCTCCCCTCGCTGACGGTCATTGTGGATAGGAAATAACACCTCCCCTCGCTGACGGTCATTGTGGATAGGAAACAACACCTCCCCTCACTGACGGTCCGTGTGGATAGGAAACAACACCTCCCCTCGCTGACGGTCAGTGTCGATAGGAAATAACACCTCCCCTCGCTGACGGTCAGTGTGGATATGAAATAACACCTCCCCTCGCTGACGGTCAGTGTGGATAGAAAATAACACCTCCCCTCGCTGACGGTCAGTGTCGATAGGAAATAACACCTCCCCTCGCTGATGGTCAGTGTCGATAGGAAGTAACACCTCCCCTCGCTGACGGTCAGTGTGAATATGAAATAACACCTCCCCTCGCTGACGGTCATTCTGGATATGAAATAACACCTCCCCTCGTTGACGGTCAGTGTGGATAGGAAACAACAAGTCCCCTCGCTGACGGTCAGTGTGGATATGAAATAACACCTCCCCTCACTGACGGTCAGTGTGGATATGAAATAACACCTCCCCTCGCTGACGGTCAGTGTCGATAGGAAATAACACCTCCGCTCGCTGACGGTCATTGTGGATAGGAAATAACACCTCCCCTCGCTGACGGTCATTGTAGATAGGAAACAACACCTCCCCTCGGTGACGGACATTGTCGATAGGAAATAACACCTCCCCTCGCTGACGGTCATTGTGGATAGGAAACAACACCTCCCCTCGCTGACGGTCATTGTGGATAGGAAACAACACCTCCCCTCGCTGACGGTCAGTGTCGATAGAAAATAACACCTCCCCTCACTGACGGTCATTGTGGATAGGAAACAACACCTCCCCTCGCTGACGGTCATTGTGGATAGGAAACAACACCTCCCCTCGCTGACGGTCATTGTGGATAGGAAACAACACCTCCCCTCGCTGACGGTCATTGTGGATAGGAAATAACACCTCCCCTCGCTGACGGTCATTGTGGATAGGAAACAACACCTCCCCTCGCTGACGGTCATTGTGGATAGGAAACAACACCTCCCCTCGCTGACGGTCAGTGTCGATAGGAAATAACACCTCCCCTCGCTGACGGTCATTGTGGATAGGAAACAACACCTCCCCTCGCTGACGGTCATTGTGGATAGGAAACAACACCTCCCCTCGCTGACGGTCAGTGTGGATAGGAAATAACACCTCCCCTCGCTGACGGTCATTGTGGATAGGAAACAACACCTCCCCTCGCTGACGGTCATTGTGAATAGGAAACAACACCTCCCCTCGCTGACGGTCATTGTCGATAGGAAACAACACCTCCCATCGCTGACGGTCATTGTGGATAGGAAACAACACCTCCCCTCGCTGACGGTCATTGTGGATAGGAAACAACACCTCCCCTCGCTGACGGTCATTGTCGATAGGAAATAACACCTCCCCTCGCTGACGGTCTGTGTGGATATGAAATAACACCTCCCCTCGCTGACGGTCAGTGTGGATAGGAAACAACACCTCCCCTCGCTGACGGTCAGTGTGGATAGGAAACAACACCTCCCTCGCTGACGGTCAGTGTCGATAGGAAACAACATCTCCCCTCTCTGACGGTCATTGTCGATAGGAAACAACACCTCCCCTCGCTGACGGTCAGTGTGGATAGGAAACAATATCTCCCCTCGCTGACGGTCATTGTCGATAGGAAACAACACCTCCCCTCGCTGACGGTGATTGTGGATATGAAATAACACCTCCCCTCGCTGACGGTCAGTGTGGATATGAAATAACACCTCCCCTCGCTGACGGTCATTGTGGATAGGAAACAACATCTCCCCTCGCTGACGGTCATTGTGGATATGAAACAACATCTCCCCTCGCTGACGGTCATTGTCGATAGGAAACAACACCTCCCCTCGCTGACGGTCATTGTGGATATGAAACAACATCTCCCCTCGCTGACGATCATTGTCGATAGGAAACAACACCTCCCCTCGCTGACGGTCAGTGTGGATAGGAAATAACACCTCCCCTCGCTGACGGTCAGCGTGGATAGGAAACAACACCTCCCCTCGCTGACGGTCAGTGTCGATATGAAATAACACCTCCCCTCACTGACGGTCAGTGTCGATAGGAAATAACACCTCCCCTCGCTGACGGTCAGTGTGGATAGGAAATAACACCTCCCCTCGCTGACGGTCAGTGTCCATAGGAAATAACACCTCCCCTCGCTGACGGTCAGTGTGGATAGGAAACAACACCTCCCCTCGCTGACGGTCATTGTGGATAGGAAATAACACCTCCCCTCGCTGACGGTCAGTGTGGATAGGAAATAACACCTCCCCTCGCTGACGGTCATTGTGGATAGGAAATAACACCTCCCCTCGCTGACGGTCAGTGTGGATAGGAAATAACACCTCCCCTCGCTGACGGTCATTGTGGATAGGAAATAACACCTCCCCTCGCTGACGGTCAGTGTGGATAGGAAACAACACCTCACCTCGCTGACGGTCATTGTGGATAGGAAACAATACCTCCCCTCGTTGACGGTCAGTGTCGATAGGAAACAACACCTCCCCTCCCTGACGGTCATTGTGGATAGGAAACAACACCTCCCCTCGCTGACGGTCAGTGTGGATATGAAATAACACCTCCCCTCGCTGACGGTCAGTGTCGATAGGAAACAACACCTCCCCTCGCTGACGGTCATTGTGGATAAGAAACAACACCTCCCCTCGCTGACGGTCAGTGTGGATAGGTAATAACACCTCCCCTCACTGACGGTCAGTGTGGATATGAAATAACACCTCCCCTCGCTGACGGTCAGTGTGGATATGAAATAACATCTCCCCTCGCTGACGGTCATTGTCGATAGGAAACAACACCTCCCGTCGCTGACGGTCATTGTGGATAGGAAATAACACCTCCCCTCGCTGGCGGTCAGTCTGGATATGAAACAATACCTCCCCTCGCTGACGGTCAGTGTGGATAGGAAATAACACCTCCCCTCGCTGAGGGTCAGTGTGGATAGGAAATAACACCTCCCCTCGCTAACGTTCAGTGTCGATATGAAATAACACCTCCCCTCACTGACGGTCAGTGTCGATAGGAAATAACACCTCCCCTCGCTGACGGTCAGTGTGGATAGGAAATAACACCTCCCCTCGCTGACGGTCAGTGTCGATAGGAAATAACACCTCCCCTCGCTGACGGTCAGTGTGGATAGGAAACAACACCTCCGCTCGCTGACGGTCATTGTGGATAGGAAACAACACCTCCCCTCGCTGACGGTCAGTGTGGATAGGAAACAACACCTCCCCTCGCTGACGGTCATTGTGGATAGGAAACAACATCTCCCCTCGCTGACGGACAGTGTGGATATGAAATAACACCTCCCCTCACTGACAGTCAGTGTGGATATGAAATAACACCTCCCCTCGCTGACGGTCAGTGTCGATAGGAAATAGCACCTCCCCTCGCTGACGGTCATTGTGGATAGGAAATAACACCTCCCCTCGCTGACGGTCAGTGTGGATAGGAAATAACACCTCCCCTCACTGACGGTCATTGTCGATAGGAAACAACACCTCCCCTCGCTGACGGTCATTGTGGATAGGAAATAACAGATCCCCTCGCTGACGGTCAGTGTGGATAGGAAATAACACCTTCCCTCGCTGACGGTCAGAGTGGATAGGAAACAACACCTCCCCTCGCTGACGGTCAGTGTGGATAGGAAATAACACCTCCCCTCGCTGACGGTCATTGTGGATAGGAAATAACATCTCCCCTCGCTGACGGTCAGTGTGGATAGGAAACAACACCTCCCCTCGCTGATGGTCATTGTGGATAGGAAATAACACCTCCCCTCGCTGACGGTCAGTGTGGATAGGAAATAACACCTCCCCTCGCTGACGGTCATTGTGGATAGGAAATAACACCTCCCCTCGCTGACGGTCAGTGTGGATAGGAAATAACACCTCCCCTCGCTGACGGTCATTGTGGATAGGAAATAACACCTCCCCTCGCTGGCGGTCAGTGTGGATAGGAAACAACACCTCACCTCGCTGACGGTCATTGTGGATAGGAAACAATACCTCCCCTCGTTGACGGTCAGTGTCGATAGGAAACAACACCTCCCCTCCCTGACGGTCATTGTGGATAGGAAACAACACCTCCCCTCGCTGACGGTCAGTGTGCATATGAAATAACACCTCCCTTGCTGACGGTCAGTGTCGATAGGAAACAACACCTCCCCTCGCTGACGGTCATTGTGGATAAGAAACAACACCTCCCCTCGCTGACGGTCAGTGTGGATAGGAAATAACACCTCCCCTCACTGACGGTCAGTGTGGATATGAAATAACACCTCCCCTCGCTGACGGTCAGTGTGGATAGGAAATAACACATCCCCTCACTGACGGTCATTGTCGATAGGAAACAACACCTCCCCTCGCTGACGGTCATTGTGGATAGGAAATAACAGCTCCCCTCGCTGACGGTCAGTGTGGATAGGAAATAACACCTTCCCTCGCTGACGGTCAGTGTGGATAGGAAACAACACCTCCCCTCGCTGACGGTCAGTGTGGATAGGAAATAACACCTCCCCTCGCTGACGGTCATTGTGGATAGGAAATAACATCTCCCCTCGCTGACGGTCAGTGTGGATAGGAAACAACACCTCCCCTCGCTGACGGTCATTGTGGATAGGAAATAACACCTCCCATCGCTGACGGTCAGTGTGGATAGGAAATAACACCTCCCCTCGCTGACGGTCATTGTGGATAGGAAATAACACCTCCCCTCGCTGACGGTCAGTGTGGATAGGAAATAACACCTCCCCTCGCTGACGGTCATTGTGGATAGGAAATAACACCTCCCCTCGCTGGCGGTCAGTGTGGATAGGAAACAACACCTCACCTCGCTGACGGTCATTGTGGATAGGAAACAATACCTCCCCTCGTTGACGGTCAGTGTCGATAGGAAACAACACCTCCCCTCCCTGACGGTCATTGTGGATAGGAAACAACACCTCCCCTCGCTGACGGTCAGTGTGCATATGAAATAACACCTCCCTCGCTGACGGTCAGTGTCGATAGGAAACAACACCTCCCCTCGCTGACGGTCATTGTGGATAAGAAACAACACCTCCCCTCGCTGACGGTCAGTGTGGATAGGAAATAACACCTCCCCTCACTGACGGTCAGTGTGGATATGAAATAACACCTCCCCTCGCTGACGGTCAGTGTGGATATGAAATAACATCTCCCCTCGCTGACGGTCATTGTCGATAGGAAACAACACCTCCCCTCGCTGACGGTCATTGTGGATTGGAAATAACACCTCCCCTCGCTGACGGTCAGTCTGGATATGAAACAATACCTCCCCTCGCTGACGGTCAGTGTGGATAGGAAATAACACCTCCCCTCGCTGAGGGTCAGTGTGGATAGGAAATAACACCTCCCCTCGCTGACGGTCAGTGTGGATATGAAATAACACCTCCCCTCGCGAACGGTGATTGTGGATAGGAAATAACACCTCCCCTCGCTGACGGTCAGTGTGGATAGGAAACAACACCTCCCCTCGCTGACGGTCATTGTGGATAGGAAATAACACCTCCCCTCGCTGACGGTCATTGTGGATATGAAATAACACCTCCCCTCGCTGACGGTCAGTGTGGATATGAAATAACACCTCCCCTCGCTGACGGTCAGTGTCGATATGAAATAACACCTCCCCTCGCTGACGGTTAGTGTCGATAGGAAATAACACCTCCCCTCGCTGACGGTCAGTGTGGATAGGAAATAACACCTCCCCTCGCTGACGGTCAGTGTCGATAGGAAATAACACCTCCCCTCGCTGACGGTCAGTGTGGATAGGAAACAACACCTCCCCTCGCTGACGGTCATTGTGGATAGGAAACAACACCTCCCCTCGCTGACGGTCAGTGTGGATAGGAAACAACACCTCCCCTCGCTGACGGTCATTGTGGATAGGAAACAACATCTCCCCTCGCTAACGGTCAGTGTGGATATGAAATAACACCTCCCCTCGCTGACGGTCAGTGTCGATAGGAAATAACACCTCCCCTCGCTGACGGTCATTGTGGATATGAAATAACACCTCCCCTCGCTGACGGTCATTGTCGATAGGAAACAACACCTTCCCTCGTTGATGGTCATTGTGGATATGAAATAACACCTCCCCTCGCTGACGGTCATTGTCGATAGGAAACAACACCTCCCCTCGTTGACGGTCATTGTGGATAGGAAATAACACCTCCCCTCGCTGACGGTCATTGTCGATAGGAAACAACACCTCCCCTCGTTGACGGTCAGTGTGGATATGAAATAACATCTCCCCTCGCTGACGGTCAGTGTGGATAGGAAATAACATCTCCCCTCGCTGACGGTCAGTGTGGATAGGAAACAACACCTCCCCTCGCTGACGGTCAGTGTGGATAGGAAACAACACCTCCCCTCGCTGACGGTCATTGTGGATAGGAAACAACATCTCCCCTCGCTGACGGTCAGTGTGGATATGAAATAACACCTCCCCTCACTGACAGTCAGTGTGGATATGAAATAACACCTCCCCTCGCTGACGGTCAGTGTCGATAGGAAATAACACCTCCCCTCGCTGACGGTCATTGTGGATATGAAATAACACCTCCCCTCGCTGACGGTCATTGTCGATAGGAAACAACACCTTCCCTCGTTGATGGTCATTGTGGATATGAAATAACACCTCCCCTCGCTGACGGTCATTGTCGATAGGAAACAACACCTCCCCTCGTTGACGGTCATTGTGGATAGGAAATAACACCTCCCCTCGCTGACGGTCATTGTCGATAGGAAACAACACCTCCCCTCGTTGACGGTCAGTGTGGATATGAAATAACATCTCCCCTCGCTGACGGTCAGTGTGGATAGGAAATAACATCTCCCCTCGCTGACGGTCAGTGTGGATAGGAAATAACACCTCCCTCGCTGACGGTCATTGTCGATACGAAACAACACCTCCCCTCGCTGACGGTCATTGTGGATAGGAAATAACACCTCCCCTCACTGACGGTCAGTGTGGATATGAAACAACACCTCCCCTCGCTGACGGTCAGTGTGGATAGGAAATAACATCTCCCCTCGCTGACGGTCATTGTGGATAGGAAATAACACCTCCCCTCGCTGACGGTCATTGTGGATAGGAAATAACACCTCCCCTCGCTGACGGTCATTGTCGATAGGAAACAACACCTGCCCTCGCTGACAGTCAGTGTGGATATGAAATAACATCTCCCCTCGCTGACGGTCAGTGTCGATAGGAAATAACTCCTCCCCTCGCTGACGGTCATTGTCGATAGGAAATAACACCTCCCCTCGTTGACGGTCAGTGTGGATATGAAATAACACCTCCCCTCGCTGACGGTCAGTGTCGATAGGAAATAACACCTCCCCTCGCTGACGGTCATTGTCGATAGGAAATAACACCTCCCCTCGTTGACGGTCAGTGTGGATATGAAATAACATCTCCCCTCGCTGACGGTCAGTGTGGATAGGAAATAACATCTCCCCTCGCTGACGGTCATTGTGGATAGGAAACAACACCTCCCCTCGCTGACGGTCATTGGATATGAAATAACACCTCCCCTCGCTGACGGTCAGTGTGGATAGGAAATAACAGCTCCCCTCGCTGACGGTCAGTGTGGATAGGAGATAACACCTCCCCTCGCTGACGGTCAGTGTGGGTATGAAATATCACCTCCCCTCACTGACGGTCAGTGTGGATATGAAATAACACCTCCCCTCGCTGACGGTCATTGTCGATAGGAAACAACACCTCCCCTCGTTGACGGTCATTGTGGATATGAAATAACACCTCCCCTCGCTGACGGTCATTGTCGATAGGAAACAACACCTCCCCTCGTTGACGGTCATTATGGATAGGAAATAACACCTCCCCTCGCTGACGGTCATTGTCGATAGGAAACAACACCTCCCCTCGTTGACGGTCAGTGTGGATATGAAATAACATCTCCCCTCGCTGACGGTCAGTGTGGATAGGAAATAACATCTCCCCTCTCTGACGGTCATTGTGGATAGGAAATAACACCTCCCCTCGCTGACGGTCATTGTGGATCGGAAATAACACCTCCCCTCCCTGACGGTCATTGTCGATAGGAAACAACACCTCCCCTCGCTGACAGTCAGTGTGGATATGAAATAACATCTCCCCTCGCTGACGGTCAGTGTCGATAGGAAATAACACCTCCCCTCGCTGACGGTCATTGTCGATAGGAAATAACACCTCCCCTCGCTGACGGTCATTGTGGATAGGAAATAACATCTCCCCCTGCTGACGGTCAGTGTGGATAGGAAACAACACCTCCCCTCGCTGACGGTCAGTGTGGATAGGAAACAACACCTCCCCTCGCTGACGGTCATTGTGGATAGGAAACAACATCTCCCCTCGCTGACGGTCAGTGTGGATAGGAAATAACATCTCCCCTCGCTGACGGTCAGTGTGGATAGGAAATAACATCTCCCCTCACTGACGGTCAGTGTGGATAGGAAATAACACCTCCCCTCGCTGACGGTCAGTGTGGATAGGAAATAACATCTCCCCTCGCTGACGGTCAGTGTGGATAGGAAACAACATCTCCCCTCGCTGACGGTCAGTGTGGATAGGAAATAACATCTCCCCTCGCTGACGGTCATTGTGGATAGGAAATAACACCTCCCCTCGCTGACGGTCATTGTGGATAGGAAATAACATCTCCCCTCGCTGACGGTCAGTGTGGATAGGAAACAACACCTCCCCTCGCTGACGGTCAGTGTGGATAGGAAACAACACCTCCCCTCGCTGACGGTCATTGTGGATAGGAAATAACACCTCCCCTCGCTGACGGTCAGTGTGGATATGAAATAACACCTCCCCTCGCTGACGGTCAGTGTGGATATGAAATAACACCTCCCCTCGCTGACAGTCAGTGTGGATAGGAAATAACACCTCCCCTCGCTGACGGTCAGTGTGGATAGGAAATAACACCTCCCCTCGCTGACGGTCAGTGTCGATAGGAAACAACACCTCCCCTCGCTGACGGTCATTGTGGATATGAAACAACACCTCCCCTCGCTGACGGTCAGTGTGGATAGGAAATAACACCTCCCCTCGCTGACGGTCATTGTGGATAGGAAATAACACCTCCCCTCGCTGACGGTCAGTGTCGATAGGAAACAACACCTCCCCTCGCTGACGGTCATTGTGGATATGAAACAACACCTCCCCTCGCTGACGGTCAGTGTGGATAGGAAATAACACCTCCCCTCGCTGACGGTCATTGTGGATATGAAACAACACCTCCCCTCACTGACGGTCATTGTGGATAGGAAATAACACCTCCCCTTGCTGACGGTCATTGTGGATAGGAAACAACACCTCCCCTCGCTGACGGTCATTGTGGATAGGAAATAACATCTCCCCTCGCTGACGGTCATTGTGGATAGGAAATAACATCTCCCCTCGCTGACGGTCAGTGTGGATAGGAAACAACACCTCCCCTCGCTGACGGTCATTGTGGATAGGAAATAACATCTCCCCTCGCTGACGGTCAGTGTGGATATGAAATAACACCTCCCCTCACTGACGGTCAGTGTCGATAGGAAACAACACCTCCCCTCACTGACGGTCAGTGTGGATAGGAAATAACATCTCCCCTCGCTGACGGTCAGTGTGGATAGGAAATAACACCTCCCCTCGCTGACGGTCATTGTCAATAGGAAATAACATCTCCCCTCGCTGACGGTCAGTGTCGATAGGAAACAACACCTCCCCTCGCTGACGGTCATTGTGGATATGAAATACTAGCTCCCCTCGCTGACGGTCAGTGTGGATAGGAAATAACATCTCCCCTCGCTGACGGTCAGTGTGGATATGAAACAACACCTTCCCTCACTGACGGTCATTGTGGATATGAAACAACACCTCCCCTCGCTGACGGTCAGTGTGGATAGGAAACAACACCTC
Source organism: Hypanus sabinus (assembly GCF_030144855.1). Taxonomy (NCBI): domain Eukaryota; kingdom Metazoa; phylum Chordata; class Chondrichthyes; order Myliobatiformes; family Dasyatidae; genus Hypanus; species Hypanus sabinus. Next base: position 80,245,974 of record NC_082715.1, on the reverse strand, counting down.
CCCTCGCTGACGGTCATTGTGGATATGAAATAACACCTCCCCTCGCTGACGGTCAGTGTGGATAGGAAACAACATCCTCCCCTTGCTGACGGTCAGTATGGATATGAAACAACACCTCCCCTCGTTGACGGTCAGTGTGGATATGAAAGAACACCTCCCCTCCTTGACGGTCAGTGTGGATAGGAAACAACTCCTCCCCTCGCTGACGGTCATTGTGGATAGGAAATAACATCTCCCCTCGCTGACGGTCAGTGTGGATATGAAACAACACCTCCCCTCACTGACGGTCAGTGTGGATAGGAAACAACACCTCCCCTCGCTGACGGTCATTGTCGATAGGAAATAACACCTCCCCTCACTGACGGTCATTGTGGATATGAAATAACACCTCCCCTCGCTGACGGTCAGTGTGGATAGGAAACAACATCTCCCCTCGCTGACGGTCAGTGTGGATAGGAAATAACACCTCCCCTCGCTGACGGTCAGTGTCGATAGGAAACAACACCTCCCCTCGCTGACGGTCATTGTGGATAGGAAATAACACCTCCCCTCACTGACGGTCAGTGTGGATAGGAAACAACACCTCCCCTCGCTGACGGTCATTGTCGAAAGGAAACAACACCTCCCCTCGCTGACCGTCAGTGTGGATAGGAAATAACATCTCCCCTCGCTGACGGTCAGTGTGCATATGAAACAACACCTCCTCTCGCTGACGGTCAGTGTGGATAGGAAATAACACCTCCCCTCGCTGACGATCATTGTCGATAGGAAACAACACCTCCCCTCGCTGACGGTCAGTGTGGATAGGAAATAACACCTCCCCTCGCTGACGGTCAGTGTCGATATGAAATAACACCTCCCCTCGCTGACGGTCAGTGTCTATAGGAAATAACACCTCCCCTCGCTGACGGTCAGTGTGGATAGGAAATAACACCTCCCCTCGCTGACAGTCAGTGTGGATATGAAACAACACCTCCCCTCGCTGACGGTCAGTGTGGATAGGAAATAACATCTCCCCTCGCTGACGGTCATTGTGGATAGGAAATAACACCTCCCCTCGCTGACGGTCATTGTGGATAGGAAATAACACCTCCCCTCGCTGACGGTCATTGTCGATAGGAAACAACACCTGCCCTCGCTGACAGTCAGTGTGGATATGAAATAACATCTCCCCTCGCTGACGGTCAGTGTCGATAGGAAATAACACCTCCCCTCGCTGACGGTCATTGTCGATAGGAAATAACACCTCCCCTCGTTGACGGTCAGTGTGGATATGAAATAACACCTCCCCTCGCTGACGGTCAGTGTCGATAGGAAATAACACCTCCCCTCGCTGACGGTCATTGTCGATAGGAAATAACACCTCCCCTCGTTGACGGTCAGTGTGGATATGAAATAACATCTCCCCTCGCTGACGGTCAGTGTGGATAGGAAATAACATCTCCCCTCGCTGACGGTCATTGTGGATAGGAAACAACACCTCCCCTCGCTGACGGTCATTGGATATGAAATAACACCTCCCCTCGCTGACGGTCAGTGTGGATAGGAAATAACAGCTCCCCTCGCTGACGGTCAGTGTGGATAGGAAATAACACCTCCCCTCGCTGACGGTCAGTGTGGGTATGAAATAACACCTCCCCTCACTGACGGTCAGTGTGGATATGAAATAACACCTCCCCTCGCTGACGGTCATTGTCGATAGGAAACAACACCTCCCCTCGTTGACGGTCATTGTGGATATGAAATAACACCTCCCCTCGCTGACGGTCATTGTCGATAGGAAACAACACCTCCCCTCGTTGACGGTCATTATGGATAGGAAATAACACCTCCCCTCGCTGACGGTCATTGTCGATAGGAAACAACACCTCCCCTCGTTGACGGTCAGTGTGGATATGAAATAACATCTCCCCTCGCTGACGGTCAGTGTGGATAGGAAATAACATCTCCCCTCTCTGACGGTCATTGTGGATAGGAAATAACACCTCCCCTCGCTGACGGTCATTGTGGATAGGAAATAACACCTCCCCTCCCTGACGGTCATTGTCGATAGGAAACAACACCTCCCCTCGCTGACAGTCAGTGTGGATATGAAATAACTTCTCCCCTCGCTGACGGTCAGTGTCGATAGGAAATAACACCTCCCCTCGCTGACGGTCATTGTCGATAGGAAATAACACCTCCCCTCGCTGACGGTCATTGTGGATAGGAAATAACATCTCCCCCCGCTGACGGTCAGTGTGGATAGGAAACAACACCTCCCCTCGCTGACGGTCAGTGTGGATAGGAAACAACACCTCCCCTCGCTGACGGTCATTGTGGATAGGAAACAACATCTCCCCTCGCTGACGGTCAGTGTGGATAGGAAATAACATCTCCCCTCGCTGACGGTCAGTGTGGATAGGAAATAACACCTCCCCTCGCTGACGGTCAGTGTGGATAGGAAATAACACCTCCCCTCGCTGACGGTCAGTGTGGATAGGAAATAACATCTCCCCTCGCTGACGGTCAGTGTGGATAGGAAACAACATCTCCCCTCGCTGACGGTCAGTGTGGATAGGAAATAACATCTCCCCTCGCTGACGGTCATTGTGGATAGGAAATAACACCTCCCCTCGCTGACGGTCATTGTGGATAGGAAATAACATCTCCCCTCGCTGAGGGTCAGTGTGGATAGGAAACAACACCTCCCCTCGCTGACGGTCAGTGTGGATAGGAAACAACACCTCCCCTCGCTGACGGTCATTGTGGATATGAAATAACACCTCCCCTCGCTGACGGTCAGTGTGGATATGAAATAACACCTCCCCTCGCTGACGGTCAGTGTGGATATGAAATAACACCTCCCCTCGCTGACAGTCAGTGTGGATAGGAAATAACACCTCCCCTCGCTGACGGTCAGTGTGGATACGAAATAACATCTCCCCTCGCTGACGGTCAGTGTCGATAGGAAACAACACCTCCCCTCGCTGACGGTCATTGTGGATATGAAACAACACCTCCCCTCGCTGACGGTCAGTGTGGATAGGAAATAACACCTCCCCTCGCTGACGGTCATTGTGGATAGGAAATAACACCTCCCCTCGCTGACGGTCAGTTTCGATAGGAAATAACACCTCCCCTCGCTGACTGTCATTGTGGATATGAAACAACACCTCCCCTCGCTGTCGGTCAGTGTGGATAGGAAATAACACCTCCCCTCGCTGACGGTCATTGTGGATATGAAACAACACCTCCCCTCACTGACGGTCATTGTGGATAGGAAATAACACCTCCCCTCCCTGACGGTCATTGTGGATAGGAAACAACACCTCCCCTCGCTGACGGTCATTGTGGATAGGAAATAACATCTCCCCTCGCTGACGGTCATTGTGGATAGGAAATAACATCTCCCCTCGCTGACGGTCAGTGTGGATAGGAAACAACACCTCCCCTCGCTGACGGTCATTGTGGATAGGAAATAACATCTCCCCTCGCTGACGGTCAGTGTGGATATGAAATAACACCTCCCCTCACTGACGGTCAGTGTCGATAGGAAACAACACCTCCCCTCACTGACGGTCAGTGTGGATAGGAAATAACATCTCCCCTCGCTGACGGTCAGTGTGGATAGGAAATAACACCTCCCCTCGCTGACGGTCATTGTCGATAGGAAATAACATCTCCCCTCGCTGACGGTCAGTGTCGATAGGAAACAACACCTCCCCTCGCTGACGGTCATTGTGGATATGAAATAACAGCTCCCCTCGCTGACGGTCAGTGTGGATAGGAAATAACATCTCCCCTCGCTGACGGTCAGTGTGGATATGAAACAACACCTTCCCTCACTGACGGTCATTGTGGATATGAAACAACACCTCCCCTCGCTGACGGTCAGTGTGGATAGGAAACAACACCTCCCCTCGCTGACGGTCATTGTGGATATGAAATAACACCTCCCCTCGCTGACGGTCAGTGTGGATAGGAAACAACATCCTCCCCTTGCTGACGGTCAGTGTGGATATGAAACAACACCTCCCCTCGTTGACGGTCAGTGTGGATATGAAAGAACACCTCCCCTCCTTGACGGTCAGTGTGGATAGGAAACAACACCTCCCCTCGCTGACGGTCATTGTGGATAGGAAATAACATCTCCCCTCGCTGACGGTCAGTGTGGATATGAAACAACACCTCCCCTCACTGACGGTCAGTGTGGATAGGAAACAACACCTCCCCTCGCTGACGGTCATTGTCGATAGGAAATAACACCTCCCCTCGCTGACGGTCATTGTGGATATGAAATAACACCTCCCCTCGCTGACGGTCAGTGTGGATAGGAAACAACACCTCCCCTCGCTGACGGTCATTGTCGATAGGAAATAACACCTCCCCTCGCTGACGGTCATTGTGGATATGAAATAACACCTCCCCTCGCTGACGGTCAGTGTGGATAGGAAACAACATCTCCCCTCGCTGACGGTCAGTGTGGATAGGAAATAACACCTCCCCTCGCTGACGGTCAGTGTCGATAGGAAACAACACCTCCCCTCGCTGACGGTCATTGTGGTTAGGAAATAACACCTCCCCTCACTGACGGTCAGTGTGGATAGGAAACAACACCTCCCCTCGCTGACGGTCATTGTCGATAGGAAATAACACCTCCCCTCGCTGACGGTCATTGTGGTTATGAAATAACACCTCCCCTCGCTGACGGTCAGTGTGGATAGGAAACAACATCTCCCCTCGCTGACGGTCAGTGTGGATAGGAAATAACACCTCCCCTCGCTGACGGTCAGTGTCGATAGGAAACAACACCTCCCCTCGCTGACGGTCATTGTGGATAGGAAATAACACCTCCCCTCACTGACGGTCAGTGTGGATAGGAAATAACACCTCCCCTCGCTGACGGTCAGTATCGATAGGAAACAACACCTCCCCTCGCTGACGGTCATTGTGGATAGGAAATAACACCTCCCCTCACTGACGGTCAGTGTGGATATGAAATAACACCTCCCCTCACTGACGGTCAGTGTGGATAGGAAATAACACCTCCCCTCGCTGACGGTCATTGTCGATAGGAAATAACACCTCCCCTCACTGACGCTCAGTGTGGATATGAAATAACACCTCCCCTCACTGGCGGTCATTGTCGATAGGAAATAACACCTCCCCTCACTGACGGTGAGTGTGGATATGAAATAACACCTCCCCTCACTGACGGTCAGTGTGGATAGGAAATAACACCTCCCCTCTCTGACGGTCAGTGTGGATAGGAAATAACATCTCCCCTCGCTGACGGTCAGTGTGGATAGGAAATAACACCTCCCCTCACTGACGGTCAGTGTGGATAGGAAATAACACCTCCCCTCGCTGATGGTCAGTGTGGATAGGAAATAACACCTCCCCTCGCTGATGGTCAGTGTGGATAGGAAACAACACCTCCCTTCGCTGACGGTCAGTGTGGATAGGAAATAACACCTCCCCTCGCTGACGGTCAGTGTCGATAGGAAACAACACCTCCCCTCGCTGACGGTCATTGTGGTTAGGAAATAACACCTCCCCTCACTGACGGTCAGTGTGGATAGGAAACAACACCTCCCCTCGCTGACGGTCATTGTCGATAGGAAATAACACCTCCCCTCGCTGACGGTCATTGTGGATATGAAATAACACCTCCCCTCGCTGACGGTCAGTGTGGATAGGAAACAACATCTCCCCTCGCTGACGGTCAGTGTGGATAGGAAATAACACCTCCCCTCGCTGACGGTCAGTGTCGATAGGAAACAACACCTCCCCTCGCTGACGGTCATTGTGGATAGGAAATAACACCTCCCCTCACTGACGGTCAGTGTGGATAGGAAATAACACCTCCCCTCGCTGACGGTCAGTATCGATAGGAAACAACACCTCCCCTCGCTGACGGTCATTGTGGATAGGAAATAACACCTCCCCTCACTGACGGTCAGTGTGGATATGAAATAACACCTCCCCTCACTGACGGTCAGTGTGGATAGGAAATAACACCTCCCCTCGCTGACGGTCATTGTCGATAGGAAATAACACCTCCCCTCACTGACGCTCAGTGTGGATATGAAATAACACCTCCCCTCACTGGCGGTCATTGTCGATAGGAAATAACACCTCCCCTCACTGACGGTGAGTGTGGATATGAAATAACACCTCCCCTCACTGACGGTCAGTGTGGATAGGAAACAACACCTCCCCTCGCTGACGGTCATTGTCGATAGGAAATAACACCTCCCCTCGCTGACGGTCATTGTGGATATGAAATAACACCTCCCCTCGCTGACGGTCAGTGTGGATAGGAAACAACATCTCCCCTCGCTGACGGTCAGTGTGGATAGGAAATAACACCTCCCCTCGCTGACGGTCAGTGTCGATAGGAAAGAACACCTCCCCTCGCTGACGGTCATTGTGGATAGGAAATAACACCTCCCCTCACTGACGGTCAGTGTGGATAGGAAATAACACCTCCCCTCGCTGACGGTCAGTATCGATAGGAAACAACACCTCCCCTCGCTGACGGTCATTGTGGATAGAAAATAACACCTCCCCTCACTGACGGTCAGTGTGGATATGAAATAACACCTCCCCTCACTGGCGGTCATTGTCGATAGGAAATAACACCTCCCCTCGCTGACGGTCATTGTCGATAGGAAATAACACCTCCCCTCACTGACGCTCAGTGTGGATATGAAATAACACCTCCCCTCACTGGCGGTCATTGTCGATAGGAAATAACACCTCCCCTCACTGACGGTGAGTGTGGATATGAAATAACACCTCCCCTCACTGACGGTCAGTGTGGATAGGAAATAACACCTCCCCTCTCTGACGGTCAGTGTGGATAGGAAATAACATCTCCCCTCGCTGACGGTCAGTGTGGATAGGAAATAACACCTCCCCTCACTGACGGTCAGTGTGGATAGGAAATAACACCTCCCCTCGCTGATGGTCAGTGTGGATAGGAAATAACACCTCCCCTCGCTGATGGTCAGTGTGGATAGGAAACAACACCTCCCTTCGCTGACGGTCAGTGTGGATAGGAAATAACACCTCCCCTCGCTGACGGTCAGTGTGGATAGGAAATAACACCTCCCCTCGCTGACGGTCATTGTCGATAGGAAACAACACCTCCCCTCGCTGACGGTCAGTGTCGATAGGAAATAACACCTCCCCTCACTGACAGTCAGTGTGGATAGGAAACAACACCTCCCCTCGCTGACGGTCAGTGTGGATAGGAAACAACACCTCCCCTCGCTGACGGTCAGTGTCGATGGGAAACAACACCTCCCCTCGCTGACGGTCATTGTGGATAGGAAATAACATCTCCCCTCGCTGACGGTCATTGTCGATAGGAAACAACACCTCCCCTCGCTGACGGTCAGTGTCGATAGGAAATAACACCTCCGCTCGCTGACGGTCATTGTCGATACTAAACAACACCTCCCCTCGCTGACGGTCAGTGTCGATAGGAAATAACACCTCCCCTCGCTGACGGTCATTGTCGATAGGAAATAACACCTCCCCTCACTGAAGGTCAGTGTGGATAGGAAACAACACCTCCCCTCGCTGACGGTCAGTGTGGATAGGAAATAACACCTCCCCTCGCTGACGGTCAGTGTCGATAGGAAATAACACCTCCCCTCGCTGACGGTCATTGTGGATATGAAATAACACCTCCCCTCGCTGACGGTCAGTGTGGATAGGAAACAACATCTCCCCTCGCTGACGGTCAGTGTGGATAGGAAATAACACCTCCCCTCGCTGACGGTCAGTGTCGATAGGAAACAACACCTCCCCTCGCTGACGGTCATTGTGGTTAGGAAATAACACCTCCCCTCACTGACGGTCAGTGTGGATAGGAAACAACACCTCCCCTCGCTGACGGTCATTGTCGATAGGAAATAACACCTCCCCTCGCTGACGGTCATTGTGGTTATGAAATAACACCTCCCCTCGCTGACGGTCAGTGTGGATAGGAAACAACATCTCCCCTCGCTGACGGTCAGTGTGGATAGGAAATAACACCTCCCCTCGCTGACGGTCAGTGTCGATAGGAAACAACACCTCCCCTCGCTGACGGTCATTGTGGATAGGAAATAACACCTCCCCTCACTGACGGTCAGTGTGGATAGGAAATAACACCTCCCCTCGCTGACGGTCAGTATCGATAGGAAACAACACCTCCCCTCGCTGACGGTCATTGTGGATAGGAAATAACACCTCCCCTCACTGACGGTCAGTGTGGATATGAAATAACACCTCCCCTCACTGACGGTCAGTGTGGATAGGAAATAACACCTCCCCTCGCTGACGGTCATTGTCGATAGGAAATAACACCTCCCCTCACTGACGCTCAGTGTGGATATGAAATAACACCTCCCCTCACTGGCGGTCATTGTCGATAGGAAATAACACCTCCCCTCACTGACGGTGAGTGTGGATATGAAATAACACCTCCCCTCACTGACGGTCAGTGTGGATAGGAAATAACACCTCCCCTCTCTGACGGTCAGTGTGGATAGGAAATAACATCTCCCCTCGCTGACGGTCAGTGTGGATAGGAAATAACACCTCCCCTCACTGACGGTCAGTGTGGATAGGAAATAACACCTCCCCTCGCTGATGGTCAGTGTGGATAGGAAATAACACCTCCCCTCGCTGATGGTCAGTGTGGATAGGAAACAACACCTCCCTTCGCTGACGGTCAGTGTGGATAGGAAATAACACCTCCCCTCGCTGACGGTCAGTGTCGATAGGAAACAACACCTCCCCTCGCTGACGGTCATTGTGGTTAGGAAATAACACCTCCCCTCACTGACGGTCAGTGTGGATAGGAAACAACACCTCCCCTCGCTGACGGTCATTGTCGATAGGAAATAACACCTCCCCTCGCTGACGGTCATTGTGGATATGAAATAACACCTCCCCTCGCTGACGGTCAGTGTGGATAGGAAACAACATCTCCCCTCGCTGACGGTCAGTGTGGATAGGAAATAACACCTCCCCTCGCTGACGGTCAGTGTCGATAGGAAACAACACCTCCCCTCGCTGACGGTCATTGTGGATAGGAAATAACACCTCCCCTCACTGACGGTCAGTGTGGATAGGAAATAACACCTCCCCTCGCTGACGGTCAGTATCGATAGGAAACAACACCTCCCCTCGCTGACGGTCATTGTGGATAGGAAATAACACCTCCCCTCACTGACGGTCAGTGTGGATATGAAATAACACCTCCCCTCACTGACGGTCAGTGTGGATAGGAAATAACACCTCCCCTCGCTGACGGTCATTGTCGATAGGAAATAACACCTCCCCTCACTGACGCTCAGTGTGGATATGAAATAACACCTCCCCTCACTGGCGGTCATTGTCGATAGGAAATAACACCTCCCCTCACTGACGGTGAGTGTGGATATGAAATAACACCTCCCCTCACTGACGGTCAGTGTGGATAGGAAACAACACCTCCCCTCGCTGACGGTCATTGTCGATAGGAAATAACACCTCCCCTCGCTGACGGTCATTGTGGATATGAAATAACACCTCCCCTCGCTGACGGTCAGTGTGGATAGGAAACAACATCTCCCCTCGCTGACGGTCAGTGTGGATAGGAAATAACACCTCCCCTCGCTGACGGTCAGTGTCGATAGGAAAGAACACCTCCCCTCGCTGACGGTCATTGTGGATAGGAAATAACACCTCCCCTCACTGACGGTCAGTGTGGATAGGAAATAACACCTCCCCTCGCTGACGGTCAGTATCGATAGGAAACAACACCTCCCCTCGCTGACGGTCATTGTGGATAGAAAATAACACCTCCCCTCACTGACGGTCAGTGTGGATATGAAATAACACCTCCCCTCACTGGCGGTCATTGTCGATAGGAAATAACACCTCCCCTCGCTGACGGTCATTGTCGATAGGAAATAACACCTCCCCTCACTGACGCTCAGTGTGGATATGAAATAACACCTCCCCTCACTGGCGGTCATTGTCGATAGGAAATAACACCTCCCCTCACTGACGGTGAGTGTGGATATGAAATAACACCTCCCCTCACTGACGGTCAGTGTGGATAGGAAATAACACCTCCCCTCTCTGACGGTCAGTGTGGATAGGAAATAACATCTCCCCTCGCTGACGGTCAGTGTGGATAGGAAATAACACCTCCCCTCACTGACGGTCAGTGTGGATAGGAAATAACACCTCCCCTCGCTGATGGTCAGTGTGGATAGGAAATAACACCTCCCCTCGCTGATGGTCAGTGTGGATAGGAAACAACACCTCCCTTCGCTGACGGTCAGTGTGGATAGGAAATAACACCTCCCCTCGCTGACGGTCAGTGTGGATAGGAAATAACACCTCCCCTCGCTGACGGTCATTGTCGATAGGAAACAACACCTCCCCTCGCTGACGGTCAGTGTCGATAGGAAATAACACCTCCCCTCACTGACAGTCAGTGTGGATAGGAAACAACACCTCCCCTCGCTGACGGTCAGTGTGGATAGGAAACAACACCTCCCCTCGCTGACGGTCAGTGTCGATGGGAAACAACACCTCCCCTCGCTGACGGTCATTGTGGATAGGAAATAACATCTCCCCTCGCTGACGGTCATTGTCGATAGGAAACAACACCTCCCCTCGCTGACGGTCAGTGTCGATAGGAAATAACACCTCCGCTCGCTGACGGTCATTGTCGATACTAAACAACACCTCCCCTCGCTGACGGTCAGTGTCGATAGGAAATAACACCTCCCCTCGCTGACGGTCATTGTCGATAGGAAATAACACCTCCCCTCACTGAAGGTCAGTGTGGATAGGAAACAACACCTCCCCTCGCTGACGGTCAGTGTGGATAGGAAATAACACCTCCCCTCGCTGACGGTCAGTGTCGATAGGAAATAACACCTCCCCTCGCTGACGGTCAGTGTGGATAGGAAACAACACCTCCCCTCGCTGACGGTCAGTGTGGATAGGAAACAACACCTCCCCTCGCTGACGGTCAGTGTGGATAGGAAACAACACCTCCCCTCGCTGACGGTCAGTGTGGATAGGAAGCAACACCTCCCCTCGCTGACGGTCAGTGTTGATAGGAAACAACACCTCCCCTCACTGACGGTCACTGTGGATAGGAAATAACATCTCCCCTCACTGACGGTCATTGTCGATAGGAAACAACACCTCCCCTCGCTGACGGTCATTGTGGATAGGAAATAACATTTCCCCTCGCTGACGGTCAGTGTCGATAGGAAATAACACCTCCCCTCGCTGACGGTCAGTGTGGATAGGAAATAACATCTCCCCTCGCTGATGGTCATTGTTGATAGGAAACAACACCTCCCCTCACTGACGGTCAGTGTGGATAGGAAACAACACCTCCCCTCGCTGACGGTCATTGTGGATATGAAATAACACCTGTCCTCGCTGACGGTCAGTGTGGATATGAAATAACACCTCCCCTCACTGACGGTCAGTGTGGATAGGAAACAACACCTCCCCTCGCTGACGGTCAGTGTGGATAGGAAATAACATCTCCCCTCACTGACGGTCAGTGTGGATAGGAAACAACACCTCCCCTCGCTGACGGTCAGTGTGGATAGGAAACAACACCTCCCCTCGCTGACGGTCATTGTCGATAGGAAACAACACCTCCCCTCGCTGACAGTCAGTCAAAGATGTATTCCCAGCCCACTGCTTTACTCTCTGTACACTCTGGCTCGGCACATTTCAAAAACCATTTGTAAATTCATGGATGACGCAGATGCTGGCAATCTCGGAAGTGCAAAGGAGGTTCATGAGGACGTTGTCGGGACGAGGGCCTGACATATAAAGAGAGGTTGGGCAGATTAGCAGTTCAGTCATTGGAGAATAGGAGATAGCAGGGTGACCTTACAGAGATGGATAAAACCATGAGGTTCAGAACTAAGTTAGATAATCACAGTGATTTTCCCAGGGTAGAAAAATTTAAAGCTAGCGGGTATAGGTTTAAGGTGGGAGGGGTAAGATTGAAAGGGGACCCAAAGGGAAAGTTTTTCCAAATGAGAGCAGAGATTTTATGGAATGGGCTGGCAAATGAAATGGCTGAGGGAGCAACAATAAAAGATAGGATAATGGATAGGAAAAGGCCAGTGGGACTGGCTTAGATGGCAGCTTGATTGGGATAGACAAGATGGGCTGAAAGGCTTGTCTCCATCGTATATTACAGCAAGCACACTGCTCCGTGTAGCATTTGCTCCGCACTTGCCCCCGAGGGCTTGCAGAGAGTTATGGACACAGCTCAGCAACTCACAAGAACAATCTTCCTGTCTGTCAACACTTCTCACAGTCTCAGTAAAGCAGCCAGCATCATGAAGGACCTCACCCACCCCAGACATTTTCTCTTCTCCTACTGGGCAGAAGATGGTGTAAAGGACAACTTCTACGCCACTGTTATCAGAGTCTTTAATAGACCTCTGGTATGACAGGATGGACACTTGGCCTCACAGTCGGCCTCATTATGATCTGCTCTGCACTTACTCTGTAGATTTTGACACTTTATTCTGCATCATTATTGTTTTACCTTATTCCACCTCAATGCACTGTGCAGTGATTTGAACTCTATCAACAGTATGCAAGACAAGCTTTTCACTGTATCTCAGTAATGTGACAATAGTTAAAGCACTACCAACACCTCTGTAATCTCGGAAAGATCCCCTGACTCTGGTTTGCAAGTTATCCAGCAACGTTGTCATGAAGTGTGGATTTCACTCAGTAGGTTTGTGGTTCTGAACGGTGCGGAACTGATCCGAACAGGGCCAAGCTCAGTCGGCTCATTGTAAGGTCCCACACAAGGTGGTGAGCAGGGTCAGCAACAAGCAGAACTGCTGAGCCCAGTGACAACAGAACACAGATTGTTGGATATTTCTGTAAATATGTTCCTGTAGTGAGATTTAAAATGCTTCCTGATTTTGCTTTCACTACAGATGACGTCTCGGTGATCAGTAACCTGATGCTACCTGCAGTCTGACAGTGACTCAACGAGGTCTCACCATGTGCTTGTCCGCAGTAGGAGCCTTCACCCTGGGTAGGTAGCACAGTTCTCCTGCCCCTGGCCCGAATGGGTCGGTTTATTTATATTTTCATTTAGAGATACAGCACAGTAACAGGCCCTACGAGTCTGGAGTTACACCCATGTGACCAGAGCACCCAGCATCCTCATTGTTGGAATGTGGGGAAGGGAGAATGTACAGACTGTGGTGGAGTTGAACCCGGGTCAGTGGCGCTAACCACTACGAGCATTTGTTTGGTGCAGGACGGTGACAGTGGTGGAGCTTCCCTGCATCTGCCATCTCCCTCCATCAGAAACATGACTGAGTGCCTGTCGAAGGTTGTTTTCCAATTTCTGTTCACAGCTGTGCTATTGAACTAGTCTGATGCAGGCTCCAATGCAGGGCCTACGCGATGAATATTGCAGGTTCCAATGCAGTATGCAATGCATTCAAACTGTGTCATTACCCAGGAAGTACCTCAGCATGTGGCCATTGTTATCAAGACATGTGGTTTTGCTTTCGGTCTCTACCTAAACAGTTTGGGGTAGGTGCTCACTGTGCCCATGGAGAACGCTCGGCTCTCCCGATACAGAGATCAGCTAGAGTCTCTGATCCCATTGGTAAGATCTGTTAGATTCCGATGTTTTTGATCCAAGGTTCTTTCTGAAGTAAAGAAAATGGCAAAAAACTTGTTGTCCTGCTGAACGGTCTCGGCACAAAACACCAACTGTACTTTTTTCCATAGTTGCTGCCAGCCTGCTGAGTTCCTCCAGCATTTTGTTTGTGTTGCTTGGATTTCCAGTGTCTGCAGTTTTCTCTAGTTTTTGTTATATTATGATCGTTTTATTGAATGCTAATAGAACTAAGAGAATTGGAAATGGGGAGAAGCTGGGCTCTAGTCAGGGAAGGAAAGAAGTCAAGAATAAAGATCATGGGCCAATGTGTTCAGCCATTCTTGTACCCCATAGATAAGAGACATTCCAATCGAATATGTAGATAGGAGTTAACTAATCAGATAGCCCCTATTCAAATAATGTGATGGCAGAGAAACTGCCAAAGAACTATAACCAGTAGGGGGAGAAACTGAACTATTGCATATATACTGAACATACTGTGACCCCTTGGAAACATACTTAATGGTTATGTATACAGGTGATTATATAAAATACAATTAACATAAAAGTTAAGCTGCAAAGAGAATAACAATTACACAGTCTAATCCGACATTTCACAGCAATGGAGGACGAATATTCCTTCCTGAGATGATGACCATCCCGGTCGGTAGCTGTCACCAGTAGAGTTCCCTCCAGCAGCTCTGTGGAGGGAGTCTCAGGAGATACAGATATGTCAGGGTAGGTTGTCGTGTGTGCACTAAACCCTGGGCTGCTCCCGTGCCCGAGGACAAGCTCGTGCAAGTGAAGTATGAGATGGTGGATATTTTACCTCTCTATCTACCTCATTATGACCTTGTCTGTACTGTTACAATTTATTCCCTGTTGTTAATTCTTTAATATTCAAAGATCCATTTATCTGTCATTTGTACATTGGAACATCGAAACCTACAGTGAAATTAGGTGATTGCATCAATGACCAACACAGTCCGAGGATGTGCTGGGGGCAGCCCACAGTTGTTACACTTCCAGCACCAAGATAGTAGGCCCACAATTTACTAACTCTCACCCGTACATCTTTGGAACGTGGGAGGGAACCCAGGCAGTCCCGGGGAGGTTGCAGAAACTCCTTACAGACAGCGCTGGACGTTGAGCTCCCACTGCTGGCGCCCTGCCACCATTTTACCTTGTGCATCCTCCCTGTGGTGTCGGAACGAAACACAAGACCGGCCTCTTGGGCAGCACGGCCCAGCGATCGATCAGGGTTCAGTTCCCGCTGCCGTCATTCTCCCTGCGGCTGCTTGCACTCCCTCCGGCACGATGTCAGGGTTAAGGTCCTGGTACACTGGCTTCGGAAGTCTGGTGACGCTTGTGGACTGTCCCCAGCACATCCTCAGCCCACACTGCACATCTTAATGTACATATGACAAGTCAGCTCATCTTTTTACCGCCTCTATGCACTGTGATCTGTATGCAAGACCAACTTCTCCCTGTCTCTCAATACATAATAAAAAATCCCAATTTCATCTCTTTTTCTTCCACAGTGTTGCTGCTGACTTTAGCTGATGGAGTGAGAGGGAAGGAGCAGAGGACCAGGAGAGCATGTAGGTGAAGGGTTCCCAGGACCAGGACAGCACCACTCTGCTTGATACCCGTCACTGCCTCAAACCCTGAATTTACGGACCGCTAAACCCATGCTGGAGAATGGGGAGGTTAAGCCCAGTGGGACGGACAAACGGGGGGACTGAGGGGAGAGAGTTTATACATGTAGTGTGGTCCGAGGAGATGGAGTTCATTGGGGAGGGGGTTTGGGGCGATGCTGCTCAGGATGTGATGAAGAGGCTGGGAGGGGTTCAGGATCCACCTCCTGTGGAAAGAGGCTGGACTGTTAGCTTTGGTGTCTGATTCTGTGCCAGGCCAGGCTGACTGACCACAGAGGGGTCCGTACACAGGTGAGACTGTCCACAGAGGGGTACATACACAGGTGAGACTGTCCACAGAGGGGTACATACACAGGTGAGACTGTACACAGGTGAGACTGATCACAGAGGGGACCCTCCAGAGGTGGGACTGACCACAGAGGGGTCCGTACACAGGTGAGACTGTCCACAGAGGGGTATATACACAGGTGAGACTGTCCACAGAGGGGTACATACACAGGTGAGACTGTCCACAGAGGGGTACATACACAGGTGAGACTGTACACAGGTGAGACTGATCACAGAGGGGACCCTCCAGAGGTGGGACTGACCACAGAGGGGTCCGTACACAGGTGAGACTGTCCACAGAGGGGTACATACACAGGTGAGACTGTCCACAGGTGAGACTGTCCACAGAGGGGACTGTACACAGGTGAGACTGATCACAGAGGGGACCCTCCAGAGGTGGAACTGTCCACAGGTGAGACTGTCCACAGAGGGGACTGTACACAGATGAGACTGTCCACAGAGGGGACTGTACACAGGTGAGACTGTCCACAGAGGGGACTGTACACAGGTGAGACTGTCCACAGAGGGGACTGTACACAGGTGAGACTGATCACAGAGGGGACCCTCCAGAGGTGGAACTGTCCACAGGTGAGACTGTCCACAGAGGGGACTGTACACAGGTGAGACTGTCCACAGAGGGGACTGTACTCAGGTGAGACTGTCCACAGAGGGGACTGTACACAGGTGAGACTGTCCACAGAGGGGACTGTACACAGGTGAGACTGTCCACAGAGGGGACTGTACACAGGTGAGACTGTCCACAGAGGGGACTGTACACAGGTGAGACTGATCACAGAGAGGACTGTACACAGGTGAGACTGTCCACAGAGGGGACCCTCCAGAGGTGGAACTGTCCACAGGTGAGACTGACCACAGAGGGGACCATACACAGGTGAGACTGTCCACAGGTGAGACTGCCCTCAGGGGGGACTGTCCACAAGTGAGACTGTCCACAGGTGAGACTGTCCACAGGTGAGACTGACCACAGAGGGGACCGTACACAGGTGAGACTGTCCACAGGTGAGACTGTCCACAGGTGTGACTGACCACAGGTGAGACTGACCACAGAGGGGACTGTACACAGGTGAGACTGTCCACAGAGGGGACTGTACACAGGTGAGACTGTCCACAGAGGGGACTGTACACAGGTGAGACTGTCCACAGAGGGGACTGTACACAGGTGAGACTGTCCACAGAGAGGACTGTACACAGGTGAGACTGTCCACAGAGGGGACTGTACACAGGTGAGACTGTCCACAGAGGGGACTGTACACAGGTGAGACTGATCACAGAGGGGACTGTACACAGGTGAGACTGTCCACAGAGGGGACCCTCCAGAGGTGGAACTGTCCACAGGTGAGACTGACCACAGAGGGGACCATACACAGGTGAGACTGTCCACAGGTGAGACTGCCCTCAGGGGGGACTGTCCACAAGTGAGACTGTCCACAGGTGAGACTGACCACAGAGGGGACTGTACACAGGTGAGACTGCCCTCAGGGGGGACTGTCCACAAGTGAGACTGTCCACAGGTGAGACTGACCACAGAGGGGACCGTACACAGGTGAGACTGTCCACAGGTGTGACTGACCACAGGTGAGACTGACCACAGAGGGGACCGTACACAGGTGAGACTGTCCACAGGTGAGACTGACCTCAGAGGGGACCATACACAGGTGAGACTGACCACAGAAGGAACCATACACAGGTGAGACTGTCCACAGAGGGGACTGTACACAGGTGAGACTGTCCACAGAGGGGACTGTACACAGGTGAGACTGTCCACAGAGGGGACTGTACTCAGGTGAGACTGTCCACAGAGGGGACTGTACACAGGTGAGACTGTCCACAGAGGGGACTGTACACAGGTGAGACTGTCCACAGAGGGGACTGTACACAGGTGAGACTGTCCACAGAGGGGACTGTACACAGGTGAGACTGATCACAGAGAGGACTGTACACAGGTGAGACTGTCCACAGAGGGGACCCTCCAGAGGTGGAACTGTCCACAGGTGAGACTGACCACAGAGGGGACCATACACAGGTGAGACTGTCCACAGGTGAGACTGCCCTCAGGGGGGACTGTCCACAAGTGAGACTGTCCACAGGTGAGACTGTCCACAGGTGAGACTGACCACAGAGGGGACCGTACACAGGTGAGACTGTCCACAGGTGAGACTGTCCACAGGTGAGACTGTCCACAGGTGTGACTGACCACAGGTGAGACTGACCACAGAGGGGATTGTACACAGGTGAGACTGTCCACAGAGGGGACTGTACACAGGTGAGACTGTCCACAGAGGGGACCCTCCAGAGGTGGAACTGTCCACAGGTGAGACTGACCACAGAGGGGACCATACACAGGTGAGACTGTCCACAGGTGAGACTGCCCTCAGGGGGGACTGTCCACAAGTGAGACTGTCCACAGGTGAGACTGTCCACAGGTGAGACTGACCACAGAGGGGACCGTACACAGGTGAGACTGTCCACAGGTGAGACTGTCCACAGGTGTGACTGACCACAGGTGAGACTGACCACAGAGGGGACTGTACACAGGTGAGACTGTCCACAGAGGGGACTGTACACAGGTGAGACTGTCCACAGAGGGGACTGTACACAGGTGAGACTGTCCACAGAGGGGACTGTACACAGGTGAGACTGTCCACAGAGGGGACTGTACACAGGCGAGACTGTCCACAGAGGGGACTGTACACAGGTGAGACTGTCCACAGAGGGGACTGTACACAGGTGAGACTGTCCACAGAGGGGACTGTACACAGGTGAGACTGATCACAGAGGGGACTGTACACAGGTGAGACTGTCCACAGAGGGGACCCTCCAGAGGTGGAACTGTCCACAGGTGAGACTGACCACAGAGGGGACCATACACAGGTGAGACTGCCCTCAGGGGGGACTGTCCACAAGTGAGACTGTCCACAGGTGAGACTGACCACAGAGGGGACCGTACACAGGTGAGACTGTCCACAGGTGTGACTGACCACAGGTGAGACTGACCACAGAGGGGACCGTACACAGGTGAGACTGTCCACAGGTGAGACTGACCTCAGAGGGGACCATACACAGGTGAGACTGACCACAGAAGGAACCATACACAGGTGAGTGACCACAGGTGAGCCTGACCACAGAGGGGACCATACACAGGTGAGACTGTCCACAGGTGAGACTGACCTCAGAGGGGACCATACACAGGTGAGACTGACCTCAGAGGGGACGGTACACAGGTGAGACTGACCACAGATTGGACCATACGCAGGTGAGACTGTCCAGAGGTGAGACTGACCACAGATTGGACCATACACAGGTGAGACTGACCACAGGTGAGACTGACCTCAGAGGGGACCGTACACAGGTGAGACTGACCACAGGTGAGACTGACCTCAGAGGGGACGGTACACAGGTGAGACTGACCACAGGTGAGACTGACCTCAGAGGGGACCGTACACAGGTGAGACTGTCCACAGGTGAGACTGACCTCAGAGGGGACCGTACACAGGTGAGACTGTCCAGAGGTGAGACTGACCACAGATTGGACCATACACAGGTGAGACTGACCACAGAGGGGACCATACACAGGTGAGACTGACCACAGGTGAGACTGACCTCAGAGGGGACCGTACACAGGTGAGACTGTCCAGAGGTGAGACTGACCACAGATTGGACCATACACAGGTGAGACTGACCTCAGAGGGGACCATACGCAGGTGAGACTGTCCAGAGGTGAGACTGACCACAGAGGGGACCATACACAGGTGAGACTGACCTCAGAGGGGACCATACGCAGGTGAGACTGACCTCAGAGGGGACCATGCCCAGGAGGGACCATCCAGTGGTGTGACCGTCTAGAGGAGAGACTGTAGGTGGGAGTTCCCACAGGTGGGGTGGCTTAGGGGTGGGACTTCATTGACAGCCTTCCTGCCCTTGTCAGCTGCTTACTGCCACTTGTGTTCTTGCCTCCAGCTGTGCCTCAGATAGACTGCGACATCAGAGCGGGCAAGGTGAAGGTGTCGGAGTTTGTGGCGCGCTGCCCACCAGGCTGCCTGGGCACGAAGCAGGCAGTGTGGGGCACGGAGATCTATGCTTCTGTTTCCAGCGTGTGTGTCGCTGCCATTCACAGGTGCACGGCTCTTCCCTTAACTCCAGCTGACGGGCTCAACGGGTCATTTTATCCTGGGCAGCTGGTGACAAGTGTCTTTGCTTGGAGCCATGGAGGGGAGGGGAGGGGGAGGTAGACCATTCAGCCTGTGGTGTTTGTGCTCAACCAACTTAGGCAGAGAGGTTTACCCTGTTTGACAGGGTCAGTACACCCATTTGGATAAAGAGAGGTGAAAGGTGTAGATAAACGAGAGGGATTAATAGAGGTGAATAGGATGATCAGATTTTAAAGGAGTGTATAAAATGATCAGATTTTAAAGGAGTGTATAAGGTGATCAGATTTTAAAGGAGTGTATAAAATGATCAGATTTTAAAGGAGTGTATAAAATGATCAGATTTAAAAGGAGTTTATAAGATGATGAGAGGCATTGATGGAGTGAACAGCCAGGGCAGAAATGTCAAATACAAGAAGGTGGAATTTTAAGGCCATTGTTGAAACAGGAGTGGCTCACCTTTTTGAGTGTGTGCCCAAGCTGAAAATCATCATCTAAAAAACTTTTCTCACGTGCCATGATAAATTTGAGCAGAGATTATAACAGATTAATGAATTATTAAAAATAATTATGGGCTTTTTAATGGAAAAAGGATGGTTCCTGTTTACTTGTATTTGTTGTTTGATTTAATAAAAGTATAACAGAGACAGGTTGAAAGAAATTAAGCATTTTAGAAAGCCCATTAAAAATTATTAATAACAGTCTTTTAAAGAGACAACTGAAATATAACATCATTTTAAAACATTGTAACCATTTACAATCCAAATACTGATGTGTACACCAGGTCTGTGAGGGTTTCAAAACGTTTCATCTAACATCACGAATTCTTGTAACCGTCTAGCTGGCGTGAAACATCTTCTGTGAAAACATCTTAATGCTCTCAGATTGTAAAAAGTCATTATGGATCCTTTTATTATGGGTGGGGTTTGAAGAATAGAGAGGTGGAACTGTGTGCCAACAAAATTTTTCAATGTGCCATCTTGGGCACACATGCCATAGGTTCCCCTCATTTACAAAAATTCCCCTCACTCTTCTGTGCTCCAGTGAATAAACTAATTATAGCTCAGGCCCACCAACTTCTCTGCACTCTGTCGAGCCTATTGGTATCTTTCCTGTAGGTAGGTAGGTATAGGACATGCAGGTGTGATGCCGTTTAGATAATTACAAAGGGGGAGGAGGTAACAGAGATGGGGACAGCAGAGGAGCTGCAGAAGGAGGGCAGAGGAGCAGGGGTGACTAACCTATCATCATCTGCCACAGCGGTGTCATCAGAAACAGAGGAGGAAAGATCCACGTTCAGAAGGTGGCCAACAGCTCCAGCTACAGGGGGACCTTTTCCAATGGCATTCGCTCCTTGTCCCTCCCCAGGTGGAGTGAGTCGTTCATTGTGTCAGGTAACTGCTGCTGAGCCTCCACAACAGGAGGACAGAGGCCGTTTTGTTCCCATTTATCCTTAATGTTTATCATTTGACAACAAGAACTGAGGAAAGGATTAATGCTGCTTTTCGAATGATGGGGTGCTCTGTGAAAGAGGTGAAAAGGATGGAAGTCGGAGAACTGGGTTCCTAATAAAGGTGGATCAACACATGTGACTGAGCAGCACTCCCCCAACACAACACCAACATCCCCAGCATCGGGGACATCTCGTCGATCGGGATTCCCCCGACATCGGGGACATCTCATCGATCGGGATTCCCCCGACATCGGGGACATCTCATCGATCGGGATTCCCCCGACATCGGGGACATCTGACCGATCGGGATTCCACCGACATCGGGGACATCTCGTCGATCGGGATTCCCCCGACATCGGGGACATGTGACCGATCGGGATTCCCCCGACATCGGGGACATGTGACCGATCGGGATTCCCCCGACATCGGGGACATCTCGTCGATCGGGATTCCCCCGACATCGGGGACATCTCGTCGATCGGGATTCCCCCGACAACGGGGACATCTGACCGATCGGGATTCCCCCGACATCGGGGACATCTCATCGATCGGGATTCCCCCGACATCGGGGACATCTCGTCGATCGGGATTCCCCCGACATCGGGGACATCTGACCGATCGGGATTCCCCCGACATCGGGGACATCTGACCGATCGGGATTCCCCCGACATCGGGGACATCTCATCGATCGGGATTCCCCCGACATCGGGGACATCTCGTCGATCGGGATTCCCCCGACATCGGGGACATCTGACCGATCGGGATTCCCCCGACATCGGGGACATCTGACCGATCGGGATTCCCCCGACATCGGGGACATCTGACCGATCGGGATTCCCCCGACAACGGGGACATCTCATCGATCGGGATTCCCCCGACATCGGGGACATCTGACCGATCGGGATTCCCCCGACATCGGGGACATCTCATCGATCGGGATTCCCCCGACATCGGGGACATCTGACCGATCGGGATTCCCCCGACATCGGGGACATCTGACCGATCGGGATTCCCCCGACATCGGGGACATCTCGTCGATCGGGATTCCCCCGACATCGGGGACATCTCGTCGATCGGGATTCCCCGACATCGGGGACATCTCGTCGATCGGGATTCCCCGACATCGGGGACATCTCGTCGATCGGGATTCCCCGACATCGGGGACATCTGACCGATCGGGATTCCCCCGACATCGGGGACATCTCATCGATCGGGATTCCCCCGACATCGGGGACATCTGACCGATCGGGATTCCCCCGACATCGGGGACATCTGACCGATCGGGATTCCCCCGACATCGGGGACATCTGACCGATCGGGATTCCCCGACATCGGGGACATCTGACCGATCGGGATTCCCCCGACATCGGGGACATCTGACCGATCGGGATTCCCCCGACATCGGGGACATCTGACCGATCGGGATTCCCCCGACATCGGGGACATCTGACCGATCGGGATTCCCCCGACATCGGGGACATCTGACCGATCGGGATTCCCCCGACATCGGGGACATCTGACCGAGCGGGATTCCCCCGACATCGGGGACATCTGACCGATCGGGATTCCCCGACATCGGGGACATCTCGTCGATCGGGATTCCCCCGACATCGGGGACATCTCGTCGATCGGGATTCCCCCGACATCGGGGACATCTGACCGATCGGGATTCCCCCGACATCGGGGACATCTGACCGATCGGGATTCCCCCGACATCGGGGACATCTGACCGATCGGGATTCCCCCGACATCGGGGACATCTCATCGATCGGGATTCCCCCGACATCGGGGACATCTGACCGATCGGGATTCCCCCGACATCGGGGACATCTGACCGATCGGGATTCCCCCGACATCGGGGACATCTGACCGATCGGGATTCCCCGACATCGGGGACATCTCATCGATCGGGATTCCCCCGACATCGGGGACATCTCGTCGATCGGGATTCCCCCGACATCGGGGACATCTCGTCGATCGGGATTCCCCCGACATCGGGGACATCTCGTCGATCGGGATTCCCCCGACATCGGGGACATCTGACCGATCGGGATTCCCCCGACATCGGGGACATCTGACCGATCGGGATTCCCCCGACATCGGGGACATCTGACCGATCGGGATTCCCCCGACATCGGGGACATCTCCTCGATCGGGATTCCCCCGACATCGGGGACATCTGACCGATCGGGATTCCCCCGACATCGGGGACATCTCGTCGATCGGGATTCCCCCGACATCGGGGACATCTGACCGATCGGGATTCCCCGACATCGGGGACATCTGACCGATCGGGATTCCCCGACATCGGGGACATCTCCTCGATCGGGATTCCCCCGACATCGGGGACATCTGACCGATCGGGATTCCCCCGACATCGGGGACATCTCGTCGATCGGGATTCCCCGATATCGGGGACATCTGACCGATCGGGATTCCCCCCACATCGGGGACATCTGACCGATCGGGATTCCCCCGACATCGGGGACATGTGACCGATCGGGATTCCCCGACATCGGGGACATCTCCTCGATCGGGATTCCCCCGACATCGGGGACATCTGACCGATCGGGATTCCCCCGACATCGGGGACATCTGACCGATCGGGATTCCCCCGACATCGGGGACATCTCATCGATCGGGATTCCCCCGACATCGGGGACATCTCGTCGATCGGGATTCCCCGACATCGGGGACATCTCGTCGATCGGGATTCCCCCGACATCGGGGACATCTGACCGATCGGGATTCCCCCGACATCGGGGACATCTCGTCGATCGGGATTCCCCCGACATCGGGGACATCTCACCGATCGGGATTCCCCCGACATCGGGGACATCTGACCGATCGGGATTCCCCCGACATCGGGGACATCTGACCGATCGGGATTCCCCCGACATCGGGGACATCTCGTCGATCGGGATTCCCCCGACATCGGGGACATCTGACCGATCGGGATTCCCCCGACATCGGGGACATCTGACCGATCGGGATTCCCCGACATCAGGGACATCTCATCGATCGGGATTCCCCCGACATCGGGGACATCTGACCGATCGGGATTCCCCGACATCGGGGACATCTGACCGATCATAATTCCTCGACATCGGGGACATGTGACCGAGCGGGATTCCCCCAACATCGGGGACATCTGACCGAGCGGGATTCCCCCGACATCGGGGACATCTCGTCGATCGGGATTCCCCCGACATCGGGGACATCTGACCGATCGGGATTCCCCGACATCGGGGACATCTCATCGATCGGGATTTCCCCGACATCGGGGACATCTCATCGATCGGGATTCCCCCGACATCGGGGACATCTGACCGATCGGGATTCCCCGACATCGGGGACATGTGACCGAGCGGGATTCCCCCAACATCGGGGACATCTGACCGAGCGGGATTCCCCCGACATCGGGGACATCTGACCGATCGGGATTCCCCGACATCGGGGACATCTCCTCGATCGGGATTCCCCCGACATCGGGGACATCTGACCGATCGGGATTCCCCCGACATCGGGGACATCTGACCGATCGGGATTCCCCGACATCGGGGACATCTGACTGTGCAGGATTGCCCCAGCAGAGCACCAGCACCCCCAGCATCAGGGATATCTGACCAAGCAGCTCTCCCCCAGTACAGCATCAGTCACCCTGGTATCTTCAAAAGGTGATGCCACAAAAGGCAGCATCCTTTATTAAGAACCACCATCTCCCAGGACAGGCCCACCACCAAGGGGAGGTACAGGAGCCTGAAGACACATGCTCAACACCTTAGGAACAGTTTTTTCCCCCTCTGCTATTAGATTACTGAATGGACCATGAACTCACGAACTGTACACTACCTCAATATCTTTCCTCTCTTTTGGTACTACTGATTTAATTTAATTTTTAAAAATGTATTTCTTTTTTATTAGTACGTGTTGTAAAGTACTGCAGTTGCAAAACAACAAACCTGATTCTGATTCTAATTCTTTTGGGATCTTGACTGTGGTCTGGCTTAGAGCTGAGTACAACCCCCAGTTGGGGCAGGAGCTTCACCCCGTTGAACTCAGCAGCTAACTTTCTCTCCTGTCTATTCCTTCAGCTCCCAAGCTACAGAAAGGAGTAACCTACCCATCCATCCTCGAGTTCCTGCCTCCGAGAAGCTCCAGGCTAAGAACCGGTAATTTGGCTGAAGCTGTGGCCTGGGACAGCAGCTGCAATCACAGTTAAACATGGTGCACTAACTAGAGCCACTTCTGGTTATTTCATTAACTGGACGGGGAGAAGTGTGAGCTAACTGATCACAGACTCCGCATGCGTGTGCACACGTGTAAGCGTACGCACCTGTGTGTGTGTGTGTGTGTGTGTGTGTACACATGAAGGTGACTTCCTGTGTGCGTGTATCTGTGTATGTTTCTGTCTTATTTGTACATGTGTTTGTTATCAGCCACACAGAGTCTCTGTAATCATTGCAGGCATATCTGCCATTCCATAAGACCATAAGATACAGACCATTTGGCCCATCAAGTCTGCTCCATCATTTCATCATGGGTGATCCAAATTCCCTCTCAGCCTCAGTCTCCTGCCTCATCCTGTAACCCTTCCTGCCCTGACTAATCAAGAATCTATCAACCACTGTCTTAAATATACCCAATGATTTGGCCTCCACAGCTGTCTGTGGCAATTAATTCCACAGATTCACCACTCTCTAGCTAAAGAAATTCCTTCTCATCACTGTTCCACTTATTGTGAGACTGTGCCCTCTGGCCATACACTCCCCCCATAGGAAACATGCTTTCCACATCCACTCTATCGAGGCCTTTCTGCATTCAATAGGTTTTGATAAGACCACCCCTCATTCTTCTGAATTGCAGTGACCCAGAGCTATGAAACACTCCTCTTATGATAATCCCAGAATAATTCTCCTGAGCCTTCTTTGCACCATCTCCAATATCAGCACATCCTTTCTTAGATAAGGGGCCCAAACCTGCTGACAATACTCCAAGTGAGGCCTCACCAGTACTTTATAAAGTCTCAACATTACATCTTTGCTTTTATATTCTAGTCCCCTTGAAGTGAATGCCAACATCACATTTACCTTCCTCATCACAGACCCAACCTGCAAACTAACCTTCAGGGAGTCTTGCACAAGTACTCCCAAGACCATTTGCACCTCAGATTTTTGAATTTTCTTTCCATTTAGAAAATAGTCTATGCTTTTATTTCTTCTCCCAAAGTGCAGGACTGTACACTTCCTGACACTGTATTTCATCTGCTACCTCTTTGCCCATTCTCCTAATCTGTCTAAGTCCTTCTGCGGCCTCTCTGCTTCTTCAAAACTACTTGCCCTTCGACCTACATTTGTATTGGCCACAAAGCCATCAATTCTGTCATCTAAATCATTGACATATAACATGAGAAGTGGTCCCAACACCAACCCCTGCATACCATCACTAGTCACTAGCAGTCAACTAGAAAAGGCTCCCTTCATTCCCACTCTTCCCCTCCTGACAGTCAGCAAATCTATCCATGCTCTTAATCTTTCCTGTAATACCACGGGACCTTATCTTGTTAAGCAACCTGTCAAAGTGTGGGACCTTGTCAAAAGCCTTCTGAAAATCCAAGTACACAGCATCCACTGATTCTCCTTTGTCTATCCTGTTTGTTATTTCTTTAAAGAATTCCAACAGATGAGTCAGGCAAGATTTTCCCTTGAGGAAACCATACTGACTACGGCTTATTTTATCATGTGCCTCCAATTACTCTGAAACCACATCCTTAACAATTGATTCCAATGCCTTCCCAACCACTGAGGTCAGACTATCAGGCCTATAATTTCTTTTCCTCAAAAAGTAGCATATAGAATACAGAGTTGAGAAATATACAATAATGCATTTTAGTAAAAGTAAAATAGTGCGAACTGTTAACTAAATGGGGAGAAGGTTCAAACATCAGAGGTGCAGAGGGACTTGGGAGTCCTCATGCAAGACTCCCAGAAGATTAATTTGCAGGTTGAGTCTGTGGTAACGAAGGCAAAAGCAATGTTGGCATTAATTTCAAGGGGAATAGAATGTAAAAACAAGGAGATAATGTTGAGGCTTTATAAGTCAGGCTGCACTTGGAGTATTGTCAATAATTTTGGGCAAAATATCTCAGAAAGGATGTGTTGTCGTTGGAGAGAGTCCAGAGGAGGTTCACAAGGATGATTTTGGTACAAAGGGGTTAACATACGAGGTGTGTTTGGCAGCTTTGAGCCTGTACTCACTGGAATTTAGAAGAATGTGTGAGGATCTCATTGAAACCTACCGAATGTTGAAAGCACTAGATGAGGTGGATGTGGAGAGGATGTTTCCTATGGTAGGGGTATCCAGAACTGGAGGGCACAGCCTCAAAACTGAGGGGCAACCTTTCAGAACAGAGGTAAGGAGGAATTTTTTTTAGCCAGGGAGAGGTGAATCTGTGGAATTCTCTGCCACAGACTGCAGTGGAGGCCAAGTCCATGGGTTTGTTTAAAGTAGAAGTTGACAGTTTCCTGATCGGTCAGGGCATCGAAGGAAATGGCAAGAAGGCAGGTGTATGGGGTTGAGTGGAATCTGGGATCAGCCATGATGGAATGGTGGAGCAGACTGGATGGGCTGAATGGCCTAATTTTGCTCCTATGTCTTATGGTCTCTGCCTGACTGCTTTCTTGAAGAGTGGAATGACATTTGCAATTTTCCAGTCCTCTGGAACCATTCCAGAATCTAGTGATTCTTGAAAGATCATTACCAATCTCTTCAGCCACTTCTTTCAGAACTCCAGGGTATATTCCATGTGTTCCAGGTGGTTTATCTACCTTCAGACCTTTCCGTTTTCCAACCACAACTTCACTCACTTCTGCCCCCTGACACTCTGGAACTTCTGGCATAATGTTAGTACCTTCCACAGTGAAGACTGACCAAAATACCATGACCAGAAGACACAGGAGCAGAATTAAGCCATTTGGCCCATCGAGTCTGCTCTACCATTTTACCATGGCTGATCCTCCCCTCCACCCCCATCACGCCACTCCCCAGCCTTCTCCCCATGACCTCTGATGCCATAGCCAATCAAGGACCTATCAATCTCCGCCTTAAATACACCCAACGACCTAACCTCCTCAGCTGCCTGTGGTAACAAATTCCACAAATCCACCACCCTTTGGCTAAAGAAATTTATCTGCATCTCTGTTTTAAACGGATGCCCCTCTATGCTGAGGCTGTACTCTCTTGTCCTAGACTCCCTCACCGTGGGAAACATCCTTTCCACATCTACTCTGTCTAGGCCTTTCAACATTTGAAAGGCTTCAATGAGACCCTCTCCTCCCATCCTTCTAAATTCCAGCGAGTACAGATCCAGAGCCATCAAATGTCCTCGTATGAGAATCCTTTCACTCCTCAATCTGCCTGTCCTTCAGTCTTCCAGCTTCCTCCACACTACCTGCCCCTCCACTAATCTTCGTAGCATCTGCAATCTTGGCAGCAAATTCCATCATCTAAATCGCTGATGTACCCATAAAATACTTATTCAGTTCATCCGCCATTTCCTTGTCCCCCATTACTGTTCTCCAGCACCATTTTCCAACAATCTTCTCTCTCCTTTCTTTTACACTCATTTGAAGTAACTTTCTGAGGATTTGACTTCATATTTTTAACCAACAAAGCCAGCCCATCCCCTCTGCTTACTTGCCCGTCCTTTCCATACGACGTGTATGTATCCTTGGATGTTAAGCCCCCCACACCCGCTATAATCTTCTTTCAGCCACAACGCCATACATACCAATACAAACATTGCGACAAGTTCCGTATACTGCCTGGAGCCGGTCCTGTACTCATGAACCTTTTCGCTTTTTGTTCCCCTTTTACATGGCAACCCACCCTCTTCACTGCAAACCTGACCTTGCTAGCAGTCTCGCTATACACTGTCTCTGTTTCTTAACCAACTACCCCATTCTCAGCACTATTACTCCGGTCTCCCCTCCCCACCCCCCCCCCCCCCCGCGCCAAACCCTCCCGAACATCTCAAGCTAAACTGCCCGCAAGGATATTGGTCTCCCTCAGGTTCGGGTGCAACAGGGTCATGCTATCCGCAGAGAGATCCCAATGATCCAGAAATCTGAACCAGCTCCACAGCCGCACATTCATCTACCAAATCACCCTGTTCTCACCCTCACTGGTGTGCGGCACAGGCAGCAATCCTGGAGGTCCTGTCTGTCAGCTTTCTACCTACCTCCCTAAAATCCCTCTTCAGGACCTGCTCGCCTTTCCTACCTATGTCACTGGTGCCAATATGTACCAAGACTTCTGGCCGCTCCCCCTCCTCCTTTGGAATACCGTGCGCCCGATCCAAAACATCCCCAACCCTGGCAACATACCATCCGATGTCTCACGCGTTCATAGAAACTCGTCTCTGTTCCTCTAACTATGGAACCTCGTATCGCTCCTGTCGCCTTTGAGTCTCAGCGCCAGACTCCGTGCCAAAGACCGGATGACTGTGCCCCCACGCCCCTGCCTGCCCTGGGTGGGTCATCACCTACAACAACTTATTATTGAGGGAACGCCCACAGGGGTACTCTGCTCTGACTGCCTTTTCCCTCCCCCCTCTCCTGACAGTCTCCTATATCTGGGGGTGACCACCTCCCCTTTGCTCCTATCTCACTTCATCAGTCTCCCTTCTGAGCCGGAGCTTCTCGAGCTGCAGAGCCAGTTGCTTACTCGTTCCCCTGAGCTGTATAATCCTTACGGCTGGTGTGCTGTTGTGGAGAGGGTTGGGTGAGAAGATGTCGGATCCCGATGCAAAGCTGAGGGTGTGAGCGAGAGGGAGGTTTGTGTGTGAGTGCTTTCTCCTTCGCTAACCCTGCCTTTCTCCGGCTGTAAGCAGGGAGGCTGAAGACCACTCGGCCGCCGGCTCCCACCAGTGCCCAGTCGACCACCAAACCCAACACCGAGCGACCCGTGACCACCCGGCCGCCGGCTCCACTCGAAACCCACACCGCCCACCCACCCTGGCCA
Organism: Hypanus sabinus; assembly: GCF_030144855.1. Classification (NCBI taxonomy): domain Eukaryota; kingdom Metazoa; phylum Chordata; class Chondrichthyes; order Myliobatiformes; family Dasyatidae; genus Hypanus; species Hypanus sabinus. The sequence continues at coordinate 80,215,698 of NC_082715.1, read as the reverse complement.
AGGGACACCTCTCGACAGTCGGCCCCCCACCGGCCATCCCTGCTGGGCGGTATGGAACCAGGTGAGTGTTGGGGGTCAGGAAACTTGCTGTTTTAGAGGTGCCAGGGACCACCCCGACTCTTCGGTCTCGGAAGTTGTTCACTCGGCCGCTACCGCTCTCGGGACTGCGTTCTACCCCTGGGTCGGGGCATCACAGGTGGCCCGGAGTGCCGCCCTGCCCGCGGTGCCAAAGAAAGGACTCATTGTCACCATCGCTGAGTTCCCGCCGTGTGACCTGGGCACTCATGGCCTTTCATCTGCCACGCTCTTCTCGGCAAGGTTTGCCATTGCATTCTTGTGGGCCTCGCCGTTAGAGGTTGTCCGCCTGGCGTCAGTGGTCACATAACCAGGACTCGTGGTATGCACCGTCCACTACCTGCTCCCTGATCGGAGTGGGGGGGGGGGGGGAGCTGGCACTACACCTTACCCGAGGCGTAGGCTAGCGGAGGGAGGGAGCGCCTTATCCATCCCTCCTTTGGTAGAGACGTATCTCCACCCCACCACCCAAAATAAGGGTTAAACCCCTCATATTCTCTCTAACTACCCCCCCCCCCACCTCACTCTCTTACCTTACAATGACCCGGTTCAGGCGTGGATAATTTCACTCACCTCAGCTCTGACTCACTGTAAAGGTCTCTCTACAACTCACATTCTCGTTGTTATTTTAGTTGCCCAGTTTGTCCTTTGCTGTTGGTTATCACTCCTTGCCTGTTTATGTGTAGTTTTTCTATTGTATTTATTTTTCCCTGCAAAAAAAGAATCTCACAGGTATATGGACTTTGATAATAAATTTACTTTAAACCTGTGAACTTGAACTGGTCTCCTCTCTCTGGAGGCTGTACGTCGCCACTCGGGGTCGCGGAGTCCGACTCCCACACGCCGGAGATGCAGCACCTCAGGGTCCCGGAGACGCCTGGTGTCTCAATCAGACAGCGGTGCATCCGGACACACTGATGAGCCAGCTGCTCCAGTTGAGATGGCCACGGTTTCCCTCAGTCTGTATCACAGACGTCTTGAACTCAGGCCAACGATACACTTTTTCTGATTCCGCGTTAACCCATTGCAAACGACCGGTCTCTCTCCGCTAGGCAGCGGGCTCCCATCACTCAGGTAGGTGACCGGTGATTCTCGGAGTTCGTCCCTTCCAGGCTGACAAAGTGATCTTTTCTCCCCCGCCCCAGCTCTCCGTGAATCAGGAGTGGCCGAATTCACCGACAGAAGCAACCCTCTGCCACACGCAGGTACCTCGCACAACCCACCGCAATCTGGTAACAGTGCTACTGGAATCAGACTCTGATCTGACGCCCTGCTCTTGTCACTAGCAGGGGTCCATCGGTCAGAGCCAGCCATCGCAATGCGACGAGCGGGAGGCTTGGGTCCCATTCACGGTGGGTGAACCGCCTCAGCCCGAGCTCCAGACTTCCGCCATCTCGCCCCCTTGCTTCATTTATCTTTCCCTCTTTTATTCTAACTTCATCCTTCCTTTTATCTATCACACCCCCTTCCACTTTGCTTCTTTCTCCCTCTCCTTTTCTCTTTCTCCTTCCCTCTTTGTTTTTCTCTCTCACTCTTTCTCCTTCCTCTCTGATTTGCTGGCGTGTGGCTTGCCGCCGTCGCTTCACTCACACTCTCTCGTCTCCCTAGGTTTCAGCAGACAGGCTCATTTGGCGCGGCCCAGATCGGACTGGCTGATTGCTCCCGTAAAACCACGGGGTAAGTGATCAGCGACAGCGGGGTGTCTGTCTGTTTCGGTTCCACAGCCTCTCTGCGCCAGTCTGTGAACGCAGACAGGCCATTCTCGCACAGAGCACGTCACATTATGCCCTGCTTCTGTTTTTTACATTATAACAAGGATCATGGCTTTCAAAACGGGTACCTTACTGGTGGTAAAGCATATCGACTGACTTTGTATAAAGTTGCCTAGAAAGACAAGTTGATTTTCCTTCAAACATCTCACAGAGTAGAATGTGTTCTTCAGAGAAGTTCATTATCGTGCCGGGACAAAATGGTGACAGAGATAAATAAATAAACATAACGGAAAAATAGAGGGAATAGGATTGATCGCATTTTAGATCACTGATAATTCTACGACATATATAAAACTGATCACATTTGGTGGGGTTATACCAGCAGTGGCCACACCACTGCTCTGAGTGTGTGAAAGAGTCTGTGAGTGTGATAGTGTGTGAGAAGCAGCCATGCCTCAGTGAGTGTCTATGTGTGAAGCAGTGTGTCTCTGTGAGTGTGGTGAGAGAGGGTCTCTAAATGAGGGAGAGAATCTTGAACCAGAGGGGATAACTTCACTCATTTTCACTCGCCTCATCACTGAATGGTTTCCACAACCTGTGGACTCACTTTCAAGGTCTCTTCATCTGATGCTCTTGATACCTAATTGCTTATTTATTATTATTATTATTATTTCTTTTTGCATGTGTAGAGTTGTCTTTCATTGATTCTGTTATTGGAATTATTGAGACTGTCCACAAGAAAATGAATCTCAGACCTGTATCTGGTGACACACATGTACTTCGATAGTAAACATACTTCTGAACTTTGAAAGAAACTGAGAGTCTCTATGTGAGAGAGTCGGGGGGGGGGGGGGGATCTGAGAGAGAATGTCTGTGGGAGTGAGGGTGTCCTCTGCCTGTGTCTGTTTGTCCACTGTGGGTTAATGGGAAAGGGTGTTTCAATGGAGCGTCCCCCAGCCCCTGAAGCACGATGGTTCCCAGCCCCACTGCCCCAGAGTTTCCCGGCTCCGACGCGTGATGTCTTACAGATGTCTTCTCTGTCTCCAGCTGACAGCTCTGAGCTGGCCACCAACCCTGCTTACACCTGGACTGACAAGAAGACCCCAAATAACCCAGGTCACCCAGACCCCTGGCTCCCTCCAGGGACCCAGGCACACGCGGAGGGAGGGACTGGAACTCCCTTTCAGCTTCACGGGGTTGGGATGGAGTGTGTGTGGCTCAGGGCGGTGTTTAGGTGGGTGCATCTCAAGATAGGCACAGGCTGGGGTAGGATAGGGGCAGGTAATGGATATCACGGGTGGGTGATGAGGGTTCTGTGTAGGATGGGGAAGATGGGTCCGGTGGGGGTGTGGGAAGGGTGAGATTAGAGTGATGGGGAGATGAGGCTATGGGTTCAGGTGGGGGGGGGTGGGTTTGGGGAAATGAGCTGATGGGTACAGATGGGGTGGAATTCCCGCATCAAAAACAGCCCCCACCTCTGTAGTATTGGGAGTGAAGGAGTGGATAGATTGGCCCACCTACCCTAGTCCTGCAGGAGTGAGTTGCCATGAGGGAATGTGTGGTCAATCTCTGCCGCAAGTTTAGTCTCTGACCTACCAAAATCCTCTCAGAACGTCCAGTAGTCTCTGACCAAAATGGAGGAGCTACTGACCGCTGTTGCTGGGTTGATCTTGATCGAGCACCCGGGGTTAGGGGAGCCTTCCTTCTGCCCTGTTGACAGTCTGTGTCCGATAATCCGACCTTGGCACAGGCAGGCAGGAAACCCACTACATGCCCTGACTCTCCTCTCCATGGGCAGGAGACCTGGCCTGGCTAACTGTTGTCACACTTGCAGCTTACAGCTCTACTCCTGGGCTCTCTGACTACCAGAAGTGGGTCCTGGGCCTCGGTGAGGGCGCTCACAGTAAGTACACTTGCTATTATTAATCCAGGAGGTGCCAGTTAAATAAAAGAGCCTAATTCAAGCCTGATAAGTAGGCTGCATTGCACAGAGAGAATGGGGAGAGAATTCTGAAGTTGTGGGGACAAGGAGAATGGGAGTACTCATTCAGGATTCCCTTAAAGGTTTATATTATATTTTAAAATTATTTACAGATACAGCACAGAAATGGCCCTTCCAGCCCGACAAGCCCCACACTGCCCTAATACACCCTTGTGGCCAGTTAACCTCTACATTTTGGAATGTAGGAGGATACTGGAATTCCTGGAGGGAACACACACACTCATTGGGAGAACATACAAACTCCTTACAGAAGTGGTGAAATTGAACCTGGGTTGCAGGTGGTGTAACAGCATTAAGTTAATTGATAATCTACTATGTTGCTCTACCTGCAGGTTAATGGGCAGTAGTAAATAAGGCAAGCACAATGTTTAATTTTATTAAGAGATGGAATGCGGAATGGGTCCTTACAGAGCAGTGAACTGCACAGCCCAGCAACCATCCTATTTAACACTAGCCTCATCACAGGAAAATTTACAGCAGTCAATTGACCTACTAACCAGTACGTCTTTGGACTGTGGGAGTAGATTGAGCACCCGGAGGAAACCCACACGGTCATGAGAATGGGGTTGGAGTGAGAAGGTAGGAGAATGAGGTTGGAGTGAGAAGGTAGGAGAATGAGGTTGGAGTGAGAAGGCAAGAGAATGAGGTTGGAGTGAGAAGGTAGGAGAATGGAGTGAGAAGGTAGGAGAATGGGGTTGGAGTGAGAAGGCAGGAGAATGAGGTTGGAGTGAGAAGGTAGGGGAATGGGGTTGGAGTGAGAAGGCAGGAGAATGAGGTTGGAGTGAGAAGGTAGGGGAATGAGGTTGGAGTGAGAAGGCAGGAGAATGAGGTTGGAGTGAGAAGGCAGGAGAATGAGGTTGGAGTGAGAAGGTAGGAGAATGAGGTTGGAGTGAGAAGGTAGGGGAATAAGGTTGGAGGATAGATGGTGGTGAAATGGACAGGTGCTGATCAGATACTGTTTCACAATTCCTATGTTCTATTTAATCTGGCAGATCAGAGAGCGCAGGATCCAGGTTCATGGACATTTGGTTCTTCAGACTGTTGCACTGTATTTTCATTTATTGACTGCATCCTGTGCCAGATTTCACAGCTGTGTATATGCACGTTCTCCTGATGATCTTAATGGCTGACAAACATAGAGGCAACCAGCCCTAGAAGGGGGGCGCTGGGAATCAGAAAATCCCCAATACGGTTAGCTTGGCCATGTATTGGAGTTACACCACTAAAACTTGTCGATATTTCATTGAAGGTCAAGGGCTCAGAGCACCAGGAAACAGACCTTGCTCTCGTTGCTAAGTACATGAAGTTTTTCTGAAGTTACCTCTCAGTGCTCTGGTTTACTCCCGTATTCCAAAGACGTACAGATTACTAGGTTAGCTGGTCACATAAACCAGAAAGGCCTGTAACCAGGCTGTATCTCTAAATAAATGTAGCAGCACAGCACAAGTTTGTGGCTTTCTTAAACCTTCCTCTACTGGAAGATGTTATTCAATTGATTAGTTGGACTGGGGTTTGTCTGTGGATGGATGCTGGGTTTTTCTTCAACCTCCCTGCCACTGAGCAGGAGGTACAGAAGCCTTAGGACCCACACCGCCACATGCAGGAAGTTATTACCCTGTAATCATTAGCTTCCCGAACCACCCAGCTCAACTCTGAACTGATTTCACAACCTACAGACTCCTTTCAAGGAGCCAACAACTCATTATTTATTTATTTGCACAATTTGCCTTCCTTTGCATGTTGGATGTTTGTAAGTGTTTATGTATAATTTTTCATAAATTCAATTGTATTTCTTTATTTTCCTGTAAATGGCTACAAGAAAATGAATCTCAGGTAATATATGGTGACATATATATACTGGGATAATACAAATATTTAACCGGCTTTGACTTGGGGGAGAGTTATTTTGTCTCATAACTGTTGTCCTTTTATTTTGGAAAGCTGGAATGTTCTTCAGTAACTTGTCTGCACCTACAGGTGTTACAGTAGAGTTCTGTGTGGCCTGGGTATGGTTTCGGATGCTGGAAACATTGTGTTGAGGGACTATTAGCCGGACAGGAGCCCAGCAGCACTGTCTCCGCCTGACACCACCCCCAGGCCTCTAAAGCATGCTCACAACTTGTTTTCCTCACCTGACCTAAGCTTGTCAAGGCTGTCTTGTTCTCCTCCAGATCACAACACTGATGAAACAGAAATTAATTTCTGGAATTCGGGCTTTGACGCCAGAGGTGAGTTAAACATTGGTCCTGTGGTTTCGGTAAGTACTCTGTACAATGAGGCAATAGACAGCCACAAACTAAAAACAGGAAAATGGATGGGGCAAATGGCCAGAGGGCACAGCCTCAGATTAGAGGCATGTCCCTTTGAAACAGAGATGAGGAATTTCTTTTGCCGGAGGATGGTGACTCTGTGGAATTCACTTCCATAGAGGCTGTGTAGGCCAAGTCATTGGGTATATTTAAATTGGAGGTTAATAGGTTCTTGATTAGTAATGGTTATGGGGAGAAGGAAGAAGAATAGGGTTGAGAGAGAAAATAAATCAGCTATGATGGTGGAGCAGACAAGATAGGCTGAATGGCTTTTTTTCTCCTCCGATTCTCTTTCTATAGACCATGATTTTAAGACTATGTACAGTTTCTATAATCTGCTATCCAACTGTTATTGGCCTCCAGCCAACCAGTTTCTACTTCCTGATCTACCGGTGCCCTAGTTCACACACTCCCTTTAAATTGGGTGTTCCCATACTGCTTTTCAACTCATCACCCTGCTTCTGCACCCCCTTTAAGCATCGGTCCCGCACCCACTTTCGACACTGGTCCCCGATCCTGCACCCCCTTTCAACGCCAGTCCTCAGTCCCGCACCCCCTTTTGACACTGGTCCCCGGTCCTGCACCCCCTTTCAACGCCAGTCCTCAGTCCCGCACCCACTTTCGACACTGGTCCCCGATCCTGCACCCCCTTTCAACGCCAGTCCTCAGTCCCGCACCCCCTTTTGACACTGGTCCCCGGTCCTGCACCCCCTTTCAACGCCAGTCCTCAGTCCCACATCCCCTTTCGACACTGGTCCCCGGTCCTGCACCCCCTTTCAACACCGGTCCAGCAATCCCCCCTTGCAATGCCAGTCCCCATTTCCACAATCCCTTTAAGTACCAGTCCCCGGCTCTGCAATCCCTTTGAACTCACAGGGTTCGCTGAAAAATGAAGGAAAGCAAAAGAAAGTGAATTAAAAGTGTGTTGGGGATGGGGGGTACTAACAAGAAAAGAAAATCCACATAATTCGGCAGACAGACATCATGCCAGGCACCTGCAATATTGGAAGTTTTCAGTACCACAGCAACAGGTGAACAACACATTTTGCTGTTGGATCGCACCAACAGTTCTCAGTGCCAACTCATGATGAAATAATCTATTGCACAACACCAGCTAGTGATGTCCATGACCCCGCCACAACCCCTGACCCCACAACACTTCCCCTCCCCCCAGATCACTCCACAACCCGATTTCTCTACACTTCTCAGCCCTCACCCTTCCATAATCACTGAGCACTGCCCACTACTCACCTTGCACCCTGTATGCCTCCCATCCTTCAACACCTGACCACCCTCCACAAACATCTACATTTTGGGCAATGGGAGGAAACCCACAGGGTGTGAGGGAGAACATGCAGACTCCACACAGACAGCACCAGAGGTCTGGATTGAATCCGGGTTTGTGCTGCTGTGAAACAGCCACACTATCTACTGTTCCAATGTCTCACCCATAGCCCACACAGCCAATATTGAGGCCAGTGGATGTCAGTGAGCATGGTAGTGTTGGGTAAATGGGACGGCCCATGAGAATGGATTGAGATAGACAACTCATGTTCAAGAGGTTGGGCAAGTGGCATGGCCAGACTGGAACCATGACCAACGGGATGTTCTGATGACATCTGAATGGAGACATCATATCCTGACTAGCTGGGATGCATTGACAAAAGACTGGGGGGGGGGAAGGGTTTCAGGTTGAGGAGGGGTCTTTGTTGGCAAACACACTGATTTCAGGTTTTCTCCTGAACCAGGTTTCGGCACAAGAGATCAAGAATTTGTCGAGGAGCCAATTTCCCAAGGAGATCCAAGTATCTGTACTTTTTTGCCTCATTGTTGACTCTAAACAGTATAGTAACAGAGCAATGTTATTTTTCACCACAGACTGTGTGGACCTCCTGGTGTTACAAACCAATTCTTCCAGCAGGGAGCTTCAGGTGATAGGAATTTTGATGTACATATCTCTGGAGGTTGTGGAAAATGAATACATAGACTTCAATGCTCAGATCTCTCGTGTGTACTCCCAACCTGGGCTGCTATTGGTTGGGAGCACTGAAAGGCCTAGATAAAGTGGGTGTGGAAAAGATGTTTCCAAAAGTGGGAGAGCCTGGCACCAGAGGACACAACTTTTAAATAGAAGGACACCTCTGTAGAGCAGAGATTAGGAGGAATTTCTTTAGCTAGAGGGTGGAGATCTGTGGTATTCATCACTGCAGATGGCTGTAGTGACCAAGTCATTGGGTATATTTAAAGTGGAGATTTGTAGGTTCTTGATTAGCCAAGGCAACAAAGGTTATGGGAAAACGTAGGAGAAGGGGGGTTGAGAGGGAAAAGAAATCTGCCATGACTCAATGGCGGAGGGACTCGATGGGCCAAATGGTCTAATCCTGTTCCTATATCTTGTGTTCTTATGGAAGGTAGAGCCAACCAATGTCCTTTTCGGTAACAACCTTTCGAAGCTAGGGGAGAGTCAGTCCATTAAGGAGAAGAGTTATGCACACACACAAAATTTTGGAGGAACTCAGCAGGTCAGGCAGTCTCGGCCTGAAATGTCACCTGTTTATTCCTCTCCAAAGATGCTGCCCGACCTGCTGAGTTCATCGAGCACTTGGTGCGTGCTTTGGATTTCCAGCATCTGTGGAATTTCTTGTGTTTGTTTTTGACGACCTCAGTGCACTATGTAATGACTTGATCGGTATAAACAGTTTGCAAGACAAGCTTTCACTGTATCTCAGAACTTGACATTGATAAACTAATACGAATGCCAATTACTGCTTGTGATCCTATCCACCTCAGATGTGTTACCCACTGTGTGGACATCAACCCTCCCCTCCTTCCCACAGCATAGTGAAAAACTGAGACTGCAGAGAGATCTGTGGGGATTATCGTTTGTCACATACACTTCCTCCCATCCTTATGAATGTCAGAAATTGGTGCTGATATTGGTATTGTCACACGTACTGAGATCCAGTGGAAAGCATGTCTTGCATACTGTTCAAACTATGATACAGTGCTTTGAGCTAGAACAAGGGAAAACAATAACAGAATGCAGAATAAAGTATAACCACTGCAGAGATAGTACAGTGCAGGTAAATAATACTGCAAGATAATAACATCGACTGTTATTCCCCACCATAGGTACTGCCTAACTTGCTGAGTTCCTCCAGTATTTTGTGTGTCCGAACCTAATCTAGCATCTCACTAGCACTGTTTTGGGGCTAGACAAGAAAACACCAGCCTCAGTATCTTGGTGAAAGAAGCACAAATTCTTTAATACAGGCTCTAAACACCTACCTGCTCCTGGGTTGGGCAATGATGTTGCCAAATGCCTTCAAATCCCCCCCACCTTTTCCATCTACCAGCCCGCATTTCAGCCTGTCCTCTCACCTCTTTATATTGGCCATCCTCCCTTTACATTCTCAACCCCAGTCTGAAGTATTGACCATCCCCTTTGCCCTCACACATGCTGCCTGACCCGCCCAGTTCCTCCTGCAGTTTGCTGTTTTTGTTTGTAGATTGCAAGGTGGACCTTGCGTTCCTGGTGGACGGAAGCTGGAGTATAGGAAGACGAAGATTTGGAATTCAGAAGAAGTTCTTGATGAGTGTGGCAGAAACCCTCAATGTTGGAATTGAGGGTCCACTCATCGGCATTGTTCAGTTTGGGTGAGTAGAGTGAGAAGCAATCCCGAGACCCTGAGCCCTCGGATTCCCTTCCCTCTGTCACATTTCTATTTCTTTAAGGTCTACCTCTTTCTCCACTATCTTTTGGTCACTTATCTTGATCTGACATGTCAAACATTCCTCTGCCTCCAGCAGTTCGTTTCTTTGCTCCACATCCCAGCACCTTAAACCAAATCAAGATGGCACCAAGCTGCGGTCTCCGCTGACGTTGCGGCTCAGACCATGGGATGGTTTTGGGGACTGAGTTAAGTATCAGGTTATCTCTTAGAGACAGGGATGTGGGGGAATTGGAGGACAGGGCAGAGTCTAAGTCTCTGCTCCATGTTTGAAGGCCAGCAGGCCAGCAAGGACATTCAAGGTCTGATAATTGGTGAGGCTGATGTTCAAGGCCTAGCTTTCAGAGCCCCATCATCGGTGAGACCGGAGTTCAAGGCCTAACTTTCAGGGTCCCATTGTCAGTGAGACTGGTGTTCAAGAGCTCACTTTCACTGGAGTTCAAGGCCTAGCTTTCAGGATTTTCTGGTTTTTGAGGCCTGGAGTTTGTGTCTGTGTTTGTCCTTATCTGTGAGTCCTGGGTTAAAACCGAAGATTGGAGTCCAAACACCAATTGGAAGTCCAGAAGTCAAGGCCCAATGGCCAGAGCGAATCCACGAGTCCACCAGAGGCTGGATGCAGAAGACTGCCTGCCCTGGGGTTAGAGGACCGTGTATGCGCTTGTGTGGGAGGGAGGCAAGAACAGGGTTTGTTTCACTGCTGTTGCATGGTATGTTCTCTTTTAATGTATTCTGTGTGGTTCTGCTGAGATGCTAAGTTGGCATCAGAATGTGTGGTGACACTTGCAGGCAGCCCCCAGCACATCCTCGGGTGTGTTGGTTGTTAATGCAGAAGATGCATTTCAGTCCATGTTTCGATGTAATGTGATAAATAAATCCAAATCTGATCCTGTGCCTTCTGCTCTCGATCTAGTTGGCAGTGATCTTGTGATGTGCCACCACTTTGAAGGCACAGTTATGTGAAGAAATGCAAACAGAACAGGGAGGGTTAGGCAGTTTGGGATGCCCTAGTTTTGTGGGAGGAGGGAAATGAACACCGGCTATTTCTTTACTAAACGTTAATTGATGCTCATCTTCTGTTATTCTAGGAGTGATGCTAGTGTTGAGTTTAACCTCAATGTCTACCGCAACTCCCATGCTCTTAAAAAGGCCATTGAGAGGATTCCACAGAAAGGTGGCCTCTCCAATGTGGGTAAGTCCCTTCTCGTCCCTGGGGTCCCAGCTATTTCAGCAGGCCCTCAGCTTCCAACACTAGAAGAAGATTGTTTCAGTGGCTTGTCCAGGACATAGCATCAGAGTCATAGATCACTACCACAGAGAAACAGGTCCTTCAGCCTACCTATCCATGCTAAACTATTATTCTGCCTAGTCTAATTGGCCTGCTCCTGGACCATAGCCCTCCATACCCCTCCCCTCCCATATTTCTTAAATATGGCAATTGAACCTGCATCCACCTCTTCCGCTGGCAGCTTGTTCCTCACTCTCGCCATCCTCGGAGTGAAGAAGTTCCCCCTCGTGTTCCCTTAAACATTTCATCTTTTACCCTTAACCCATGACCTCTGGTTCTAGTCTCACAAAAGCTCAGTGGAAAAAGCCTGCTTATAGTTAGCCCTCATATACCTCTATCAAATCTCCACTCATTCTCCTACACCCTATTCAACCTTTCCCTAAAACTCAGGTCCTCAACTCCATGTAATAGCCATGTAAATTTCCTCTGTACTCTTTCAAGTTGATGGGTTTGAGACAGGCCGTCCAGTATAGTTTCAACAGTTTGGGTTAAACACCACTGACAGGTTGTGAGAAACATCCAGGGTGATTCCACAAGGCAGCACAGATTGGAAGTGTGGACCCTTTCTTTTGCAGGCCGAGCCCTCAATCACACCATCGGCAACTTTTTCACCAGCAAGCAGGGTAACCGTGGGGGAGCCCCTAACGTGGTGGTGGTCCTGGTCGATGGGTGGCCCACAGACAAGGTCGGAGAAACTGCCCGCCTCGCCAGGGAGTCCGGCATCAATATCTTCTTCATCACTGTGGAAGGGGCTGATGAAAATGAACAGCAGAACGTGGTGGAGAAGGACTTTGTGGACAAGGTGAACTCTCTGATCTCCATTGGTAAAGTCCCTAATATCTCCTTTGAAGAAGTCTCATACATCATCCCTGGTGTTGTCCCTGCTTTTAAACAACTTTATCTTGCTTTGAATTTGGTTGTCAGTGGCAAGCCTAGCATTTAATGCCCCCCCCCTTTAACCTGCACCCCCCACTCCTGTGGGTTTCAGGATGAATGGAGCAGATACAGTCCAGCACACTAAAGAAGTTTGAGATAATAGGACATAGAAACAGTACAGCACAGACCTTCAGCCAACAATGATGTATAAACCCTTTAACCTACTGGTTCCCACATGGAACACATTTTTCTTTCATCCACATGCCTATCTTGTGTGAGATGTGGGAAAGTCTCCCCGATAATTACATCTGCACGGTGCACTGAGCTGAACCTCCTTAGAGATGGTGTTTAGGGACTGGAGATGCAGCGCAGTAACTTTTGGCTCATATGGCGGAATAGAGGTGATAGCTAGGAGCTACAGGAAGGTAGGCACCCCTAAGTTGCAGGAGGCAGGGATAGGCAGCCAGTGACCATTCCCCTCAATTATAAGTATACCACTTTGGATACTGTTGGGAGGGAATGACCTACAAGGGGAAAGGCCCAGTGTTCACACTTCTAACACTGAGTGGCTCTGTGGCTCAGAAAGGAAACGAGGAGAATTGCAGTAGTCATAGGGGATTCCATAATTAGAACAGCAGATTCTGAGGACGTGAGAGAGACACCCAATGGTACATTGCCCTCCAGGTGCCAGGGTTGGGGATGTCTCAGATTAGGTCCGTGTCATTCTAAAGGGGAGGATGAACAGCTGGGAGTTATGGTATGTATTGATACCAACACATAGGAAGGAAAAGTGAAAAAGTCCTGAAGAGAGAATTTAGGGAGATAAACAGAAAGCTGAAAACCAGGACCTCCAGGGTGGCAATGTCTGGCTTGCCTCCTGTGCCAAGTGCTAGTGAGGGTAAAAATAAGATGATTTTGTAGATGGCTGAAGAATTGATGCAGGGGGCAGGGTTTTAGATTCCTGGATCATTGGTATCTCTTCTAGCTTGGATGACCTGTAGAAAAAGGATGGGTTACACCTGAACCCAAGGGGGCCTACATTCTTGCCGGCAGGTTTTATAGAGCTGTTGGGGAGGATTTAACCTAATTTGGCAGTGGGTGGGAAGCTGAGTGATAAGGGCTGAGGATGGGGCAGTTGGTATACAAGTAGATGTAGTGCATAGTGAGACTATTTGGAAAGGATAAGCATATGATAAAGCAAAATTACAGTCAATGGGATGAGTTAAAGTGTAACAGGGATAAAATCAAAAAGGATGATGAATACAGAGCTGAAGGTGTTATATTTGAATGTAAGCAGTACATAGAATAAGATAGATGATTTTGTTGTGCAGTTAGAGATTGACAAGTATGTTGTGGGCATCTCTTGACTTATGACTAAAAGAAGGTCATAGTTGAGAGCTTGACATCTAAGAATACACATTGTATTGAAAGGACAGGCAGGTAGGCAGAAGGGCTGGGGAGGCTGTGTTGGTAAAAAGAGAAATCAAATTTTTAGAAAGAGGTGATGTAGGATCAGAAGAATCCTTGTGTGTAGAGTTAAGGAACTGCAAGGGTAAAAAGACCTATTGGAAGTTATCTACAGGCATTGAAAGGTAGCCAGGATATGGGCTACAAATTATAATGTGAGATAGAAGAGGCATGAAAAAAAGGGCAATATTGCGATAAGTATGTGGGATTTCAAAATGCAGGTAGATCGGGAAAATATAGTTGGTGCTGGAATCCAAGAGATGGAATTTGAGGAATGCCTGTGAGATGACTTTTAGAGTTGGTTGTGGTTGAGCCCACCAGAGGAATCACAATTCTAGATTGAGTATTATCTAAAGACCCAGATTTGATTAGGAAGCTTAATGTAAAGAAACCTTTACGAGACACTGATCGTAATATGATAGAATTCACCCTGTATTTTAAGGAGAGGCTAAAATTGGATATATCAGTATTATAGTGGGGCAATGGGAATTACAGAGGCATGAGAGAGAGAGAGAGAGCTGGCCAAAGTTGATGGGAAAAGGGACACTAGCAGGGAAGATGGTAGAACAGCAACGGCTGGTATTTCTGGAGGAAATTCAGAAGGCACAGGAAAGATGCATCCCAAAGATGAAATATTCTAAAGGGAGGATGAGGCAACTGCGGCTGACAAGGAAAGTCAAAGCCAACATAAAAGCAAAAGAGAGGGCATGTAATAGAGCAAACATTAGTGGGGAGTTAGAGGATTGGGAATCTTTTAAAAAATAATTGAAGGCAACTTAAAAAGCCATAAAGCGAGAAAATATGAAATTTGAAGGTAAGCTAGCCAATAATACAAAAGATGATACAAAAAAAAAGTTTTTTTCAGATATAATAAATAAAAGACAAGAGTGGATATCAGACCACTGGAATATGATGCTGGCAGGACAAACTTTATAAATATTTTGTGTCTGTCTTTGGAAGACACTAGATTATGCCAGAAATGCAAGAGTGTCTGGGAGCAGAAGTGAGTGTAGTTGCTTTTACTAAGGAGAAGGTGCTTGGGAAGCTGAAAAGTCTGAAGGTAGATAAGAAATCTGGACCAGATGAACTATATCACAGGGTTCTGAAGGAGGTGGCTGAAGAGATTGTGGAGGCATTAGTAATGGTCTTTCAAGAACCACTAGATTCTGGAATGGTTCATGAGAACTGAAAAATTGCAAATGTCACTCCACTCTTTAAGAAAGGGGGGGGGGAGGTAATTATAGACCAGTTACCCTGACTTGTGTGATTGAGAAGATGGTGCAATCCATTATTAAGGATGAGGTTTTGGGATACTTGGAGGCACATGACAAAATTGGCAAAGTGAGCATGGTTTCTTCAAGGGCAAATCTTGCCTGACAAATCTGTTGGAATTATTTGAGGAAATAACAGGCAGGATAGACAAAGGGGAGTCAGTGGTTGGGTTTTTTTGGATTTTCATTAGGTCTTTGACAAGGTGCCACACATAAGGCCATAGTGTGGGAATTATGGGAAAGGTACTAGAATGAGCAGAAGATCAGCTGACTAGCAGGAAGCAAAGAGTGGGAATAATGTGGCCTTTTCTTGTTGGCTGCCGGTGACAAATGGTGTGCCGCAGGGGTTAGTGCTGCGACTGCTTCTTTTCACATTGTATGTCAATGATTTGGATAAAGGTATTAAGGGGAAAGCAGGATTTCTGCAGAAAGACTTGGATGGATTGAGTGAATGGACAAAACAGTGGCAGATGGCATGCACTTTGGTACAGGAATAAAGTCATGGACTATGTTGTAAACGGGGAGAAAATACAATAATTAAAGGCACAGGAGGACTTGGGAGTCTTCATGCAGGATCCCCTAAAGGTTAACTTACAGTTGCGTCAGTGGTAAGAAAGGCAAATGTTCGCACTTTTCAAGAGGACGAGAATATAAAAAGCAGGGGTGTAATGCTGAGCTTAATAAGGCATTGGTCAGACTGCATGGAATATTGTGAGCAGTTTTGAGCCCTTTATCAAAGAAACGATGTGCTGGCATTGGAGAGTGTCCAGAGGAGGTTAACGAGAAAGATCCCAGGAATGAAAGGTTTAACATGAGGAGCATTTGATGCCTCTGGGCCTGTACTCGCTGGGGTTTAGAAGAAGGGGGCAGTGGAAATTGCACTGAAACCTATTGTCTATTGAAAGGTCTGGAATAGAGTGGATGTGGAAAGGGTGTCTCCTATAGTGGGGGAGTCTAGGATCACATCTAGAACAGAGATGAGGGAAAATTTCTTTAGCCAGAGGGTAGTGAATCTGTGGAATTCATTGTTACAGACAGCTGTGGAGGCCAAGCTATTGAGTATATTTAAGGCAGAAGTTGATAGGTTCTTGATTGATTAGGGGTAATCGGGGGAGAAAGCAGGAGAATATGGTCGAGAGGGATAACAAATCAGTCATGTTGGAATGACACAGCAGACTCAATGAGCTGAATGGCCTAAATCTGCTCCTTGGACTTATTATCTATCTAAGAGTCTCCCAAAGATCCTTAATGTATCTGTCTTTACCATCATCCCAGTGTGCGTTCCATGCACTCACCAATCTCTGTAAGAAAAGAACCTTACCGCAGACACCCCCCCCATACTTATCTCCAATACCTGTAAATTTTGCCCTCTCGTTTTAGCCATTGCTGCCCTGGGAAAGAGGTGCTGGCTGGCCACTCTTTCTGTGCCTCTTATGATCCTGTATACCTCTTTCAAGCCTCCACTCGCATTCCTTGGTCCAAAGGGCAAAGCCCTAGCTTGCCCGAGACATGCACTCTAATCCAGGCAAACTAATCTCCTTTCTCTGTAGCTGCTATACTTTATTCTGCACTGTTACCTTGACCTATCTTATCAGACTCTTGAATGGACCTCTTGTACAATAAGATGGACTCTTGACTTCACAATTTACCTTGTTATGATCTTGCATTTTATCATTTACACACACTGCATCTTTATATTTTCTTTTACCTTGTACTACCTCAATGCACAGTAATGATTTGATCTGTATGAACAGTACACAAGATGATCTTTTCACTGTATCTCAGTACATGTGACAATAACAAACCGATAACAATTCCACAGTAAGCTGGATGACACAATTACTGCTCCCACAAATGCTGTTCCATTGTGGGGAGAGTGGTGCTGGCTGGCACTCTCTAACCTGTTCTCTTCTCCCCCCTCCCCCACGCAGTCCGTTTGCAGGACCAATGGGTACTTCTCCATCTACATGCCCAGCTGGTTCCAGCTGCAGCGAGTGGTGGCACCGCTGGTCAGCCGGGTGTGTGACACCAAGAAGCTGGCCTGCAGCAAAACCTGCCTCAACTCTGCCGACATCGGCTTCGTGGTGGACGGCTCGAGCAGCATGGGCACCGGCAACTTCCGCACTGTGCTGGAGTTTGTGGCCAACATCAGCCGTGAATTTGAGATCTCTGAAACGGCCACCCGGGTGGGCGTGGTGCAGTACACGTATGAGCAGCGGCTGGAGTTTGGTTTTGAGGAGCACAACACCAGGGAGTCGGTGGTGGGCGCCGTCAGGAATGTCAGGTACTGGAGCGGCGGCACAAGCACAGGGGCGGCCATCACTTTCGCTTCCAAACATCTCTTCAGCAAATCCAAACCCAACAAAAGAAAACTGATGATTGTCATCACTGATGGTCGATCGTACGACGACGTTCGGACCCCTGCAGTTACCGCCCACGGGAATGGTAAGTCACTGGAAGGGGAGATTTAAATGAACATAGTCCTCTGGCTGGGGAAAAGCAATTCTGGATTGTAATGAATCAGATTTGATTAGGGAGCTGAAGGTAAAGGAACCCTTGGGAGACAGTGATCATAATATGATAGAATTCACTCTGCAGTCTGAGAGGAGAAGATAAAGTCAGAATTGTCAATATTACATTGGAGTAAAGGGAATTACAAAGGCAGGAGAGAAGAACTGGCCAAGGTTGATTGGAAGGGGACACTAGCAGGGATGACAGTAGAACAACAGCTGGAGTTTCTGGGGGCAATTCAGAAGGCACATGATAGATACATTCAAATATGAAGAAGTATTCTAAAGGGAAGATAAGGCAACTGTGGCTGACAAGGGAAGTCAAAGGCAGCAAAAAAAGCAAAAGAGGGGGCATATAATAGAGCAAAAATTAGTGGGAATTTAGAGGATTGGGAAGCTTTTAAAAAGCAACTGAAGGCAACTAAAAAGTCATAAAGAAAGAAAAGGTGAAATATGAATGTAAGCTAGCCAATAATATCAAAGAATACCAAAAGTATGTTCAGATATATAAAGAATAAAAGAAAGGTGAGGGTGGATATTGGGCCGCTGGAAAGTGATGCTGCAGAGATAGTCATGAAGAAAAGAAACAGAAGACAAATTTTAAAAGTATGTTGATTCAGTCTTCACTATGGAAGACACTAGCAGTGTGTCAGAAGTGTGAGAGTGTGGGGCAGATGTCTGAAGGTAGGTAGGTCATCTAGACCTGATGGACCCCAGGGTTCTGAAAGAGGTGGCTGTAGAGATTATGGGAGCATTAGTAATGATCTTTCAAGAATTACTGGATTCTGGAATGGTTCCCAAGGACTGGAAAATTGCAAATGTCACTCCACTCTTCAAGAAGGGAGGGAGACAGAGGAAAGGAAATTATAGGCTAGTAAGCCTGACTTCAGTGGTTTGGAAGATGTTGGAATCCATTAAGGTTGAGGTTTTGGGATACTCGAAGGCGCATGATAAAATAGGCCAAAGTAAGCATAGCTTCCTTAAAGAGAAATCTTGCCTGACAAATTTGTTGGAATTCTTAAGAGAAAACAACAAGCAGGATAGACAAAGGAGAGTCAGTGGATGTTTTTTACTTGGATTTTCAGAAGGTCTTTGACAAGATGCCACACATGAGGCTGCTTAACAAGGTAAGAGACCATGGTATCACAGGAAAGATACTAGCCTGGATAGAGGATTGGCTAACTGGCAGAAAGTAAAGAGTGGGAATAAAGGGCCTTTTCTGACCAGAGGGAGTCCTCATATAGGATCCCCTAAAGTTTAACATGCAAATGGAGTTGCTGGTAATGAAGACAAATGCAATGTTAGCATTCATTTCAAGAGAAATTGAATGTAAAGGCAAGGATGTAATGCTGAGGTTTTGTTTAAAAAAAATTGGTCAGACCACACTTGGAGTATTGTGAGCAGTTTCACAAAAATTATTCTGGAAATGAAAGGGTTAACTTATGAGGAGCATTTGATGGCTTTGGGCTTGAACTCGCTGGAGTTTATAAGATTGGAGGGAGGGGTAGGGATCTCATTGAACCCTATTGAATATTGAAAGGCCTAGATAGAGTGGATGTGGAGAAAATGTTTCCTATAGTGGACGAGTCTAGAATTGGAAGACATTGCTTCAGAATTGCGGAATGTCTACTTTGAACAAGATGAGGAGGAATTTCTTTTGCCAGAGGGTAATGAACCTGTGGAATCCATTGTCACAGGTAGCTGTGGAGAGCAAGTCTTTGGGTATATTTAAAGCAGATTTTGATAGGACTAATTCTGCTCCTATATCTCATAGTCTCTGGCAGAGAAATGTCTTAACGTTCAACAGTACCACATAGTACAAACCCTTTAACCTACCTTTTAACCTGATCCAAGATCAATCTGACACATACCCCTTCATTTTTCTTTCACCCATGTGCCTAAGAGTCTCTTGAATGTCCCTAATGCACCACCCCTGTCAGCGTGCTCCACACTTACAACTCTGTGTAAAATAAAACCTTTAAGATCCCTAATGTAACTCACTTTTTTTTCTCCAGTCCTGATGAAGGATCTTGGCACAAAACATCGACTGTACTCTTTTCCATAGAAGCTGCCTGGCCTGCTGAGTTGCTGCAGCATTTTGTGCGTGTTGCCTGGATTTCCAGCATCTGCAGACTTTCTCTTGTTTGAGATCCCTACTGTATCCGCCTCTACCATGCATGCATTCCATGCACTCAGCATTTTCTGTAAAAAAAAAACTCCCACATCCCCTCCTATACTTACCTCCAATCACCTTAAAATTACACCCCACATATGAGCCGCTTGGTAAAATGTCTGTCTGGCTGACCGTCCAGTGTCCATGTCTCTTATCATCACATACATCTTTACAGATTCTTCCTGGTAATAATCCTTTCTATTTTTGAAAGATATTAATCATCTATTTCCAAAGGTCAGTTTGAGAGAAAGAATTTGTTGACGTTTTGGGGGGGAAGCACTGCATCAAATCAGTCCCCTCCCTGCCCCCCCAACAGACACTACTTGAGCCCGAATTTCTGCAGCAGATTGTTTGTTGCTCTAGATTCCAGCATCCGTGGTGTTGAGTCATGGAGAGACACAGCACAGAAATAAGCTCTTCGAGGCTGTACCAACCTTGACTTCCCCTTCCGCTAATCATACTCTGAGACATTTTATTCTTCCCACCTTTTCGTCAATCGCAGTGACCTCTGCAGATTCTTCACTGTCTACACCATACAGTGGTCAATTAACTTACCAAGATGCGTGTTCTTTTGGATTTGTGAGGAAACCAGAGCACTGGGGGAAAATCCTTGCAACACTCCAACCCTAATCTGTATGTATTTGGAATGTGAGATAAAACCAGAGTATCTGTGTGAAAGAGAACAGAATAGAGGGCTGGGTTGAAAAATTAAGGGAATGGGGTGAGAGAGGGCACTTTGTGCCACTTTAGCTGAATGATCTGTTCTGTAGGATGATTGATGTCTTACTAATCTTCCTTGTGCAGGTGTGATTGCATATGCAGTTGGGATTGCCTGGGCTGCGACGGATGAGCTGGAATACATTGCCACCGACCCCGACAAGGACCACTCTTTCTTTGTCGACGATTTCAACAGCCTGTATCAGTTTGTGCCCCGGATCGTGCACAATATTTGCCAGGAATTCAACTCACAGCCACGCAACTAAGCAAACCCTGTCAAGGACTGCCAGACTCCAGCTGCTCAGCTACACTTACCATTTTAAAAAAGGCAAGCTTCAAATTATCCAGCCTATGGAGTAGACTTCGCTCCATGTCTTTAAGTTTTCTTGCTGACACCAATCTTTCTAAAGCTGCAGAACAGGATGATCTTCTGAAGTACAACCATGTGAGGCACATCCGCATGGGGGCAGGAGGGTATGTGTTGCTTCACTTGATGTTACTAGTGGAAACCATCCTTCAGGTCTGGTGGCCACGATCCCAAAATCTGTGAAGATACCCCATTCTGGAGGCCCAACTGTGGCAGTGAGGGAGCACTGGATGACCCATTTGCCTCTCCTCGATCCCCCGGGGAATGGGAGGAGTGGGGCATTCATTTCCCATTACAGGCACCTTAGTCTGGGTGAGTCAGCTGCACTAACTTATGAAGTCCAGCAGTGGGGGAAAGACAAAATGGCCCAGAGTTTTTCCCCTCTCCTTAAGGAATAACCAAGTACAGGAAAGATATTACACACAAAATACCGGAGGAATTCAGCAGTTCAGGCAGCATTAAAAGAAGGGAATTAGTCCCCATTTCGGACCAAGACCCCCTGAAATGTTGGCTCTTTATTTCTCTCTATAGATGCTGCCTGATCCGCTGAGTTCCACCAGCATTTTGTGTGCGCTACTCTGGATTTCTAGCATCTGCAGAATCTCGTGTTACATTTAGGGTATCAAAACTCTCAGAAGAATTGTCTTCTGCCAGGTTGCTCTGGTATGTGGAAGGGGGTGCAGTGGAAGACAAACGACAGAAGCTGGAAACCCACACCCACAACACCCTCAAATGGCATCTAAGATGGGCAAAGTAAGTTTTCAGAAAATCCATGTACTAACATTTCACATTATGTTGGGAATATCAAGATGGAATTCCAGTGTAACCAGACACCGAGGCATTGGCCCAGAGATCTCCGCACACTCAGTGTGTACAACTGAAGAGTCACTGACAATGTTTGGATGATACTTTGACATCCAGTCATGGAAATGAAAAGTCCAGTGGTTGTTTTATTGAATGAATGCTCATGTCCTGGTTAGTAATTACCTTTTTCTCATAGCTTTCTTTACACTGGAGAGTGCTGCTACTTTTTCACATTACACTTTGACAGTGGAGTGGTGATGTGACGGAGTGTGCCGCTGCTTCACAGCTCCAGTGACCCAGGTTCAACCTTGACCTCCAGTGCACATTCTCCCTGTGTCTGCTTTCCACTCATGTGCTAATTGATAGGTTAGTTAATTGGCTATATTAAATTGCTTCCAGTGTTGGCTCGGAAATCAGGAGGAGCAATTTATGGAAAGGTGAGAGGGAAAATTGGGATAAGTGCAGATGAATGCTTGGTGTTTGGCACAGACACCTAGGGATCCATTTTGGTTTGAGAACATAGAACAATACAACACAGAAACAGGCCCTTCAGCCCTAATTAAATTAGTAATCCAATAGCTAACTAATCCCTTCTGTCTTCACAATGTCCATATCCCTCACATTCACGTGCCCATCTAAATGTCACTTAAAATGCCTTTACCAACACCCAGGGTAGCACATTCCAGGCACCCACCACTCGGTGTAAAAAAACAAAACAAAAAACTTGCCCCTCACATCTCCTTCAAACTTAACCCCTAGTTGTGAAACTAAAGTCAAGAAAATATAGTTATTTCAGATTAAATTTTTATAGAATTGTTTAAAATAAACTGGCTGGCTAATCTCACTGGGGAAAGGAACCTCCCAAACTAGTTATTAAAATGGGTTTTAAATCCTGGAACTCTCTGTTCCGTAACAGTGTGAGAGCATCTTCACCAGAAGCACTACGATAATGCAAAGGGGAGCCTTAGCATCATCTTAATTCAGGATGGACAATAAAATGCAGGCCCTGTCACAAATTACATGCCAAAAATAATTTTAGAACACCCCTGAACTGACTCTACCCGACCAGCATCATGTTGCAACTCCTCTCCATAGATGCTGCCTGATCCAGCATTTGTGTATGTCGCTCAAGATTTCCAGCATCTGCAGAATCTTATACCATGGACATAGGAGCAGAATTAGGCCATTCAGCCCATTGTGTCTGCTCCACCATTCCGTATTGGTTGATTTATTATCGCTCTTAACCCCATCCTCCTGCCTTCTCCCTGTAACTTTTGACACCCTTATAACAAAGAACCTATCAATCTCCGCTTTAAATATACTCAATGACTTAGCCTCCACAGCTGTCAAAGGCAATGAATTCCACAGATCCACCACACTCTGGCTAAAGAAATTTTTCCTCATCTGTTTTAAATGGGTGTGAATTTGAAGCTACAGTTCAAGAGCTGCTGTGTATATGTACAGTTATTGTATTTACTAAAATGAAATGTTGGATATATGCAAAGTAATTATAGAGGCACAGTAGTCGAGGTGAGGTGAAAAAACATGCACACTTTCACTAGACCTTGAGTGTGACTCCTACACAATTTCTTAACCAAATAAAAGTTGTGGGTATTTCAACTCGGTGGTGTGTATTTGTTGAGCAAAAATGAAGAACATATTAAAAGGCACCATGGGGTTGTATTTCGAATACATTGGAGAAAAGGTTACAGTGAAATAGCTGACATGATCATAATGGGCTGAATAGCCTCCCTCTGTACTGCAACCATTCTATGACTCTATATCAATAAAGATTAGCTTTGTCATAAGTACACCAAAACACAGTGAAATGTGTCGTTTGCATTAATGACCTACAAAGTGTGCTGGGGGCAGCCCACAAATGTCACACTTTCAGTGCCAATGTAGCATGCACACAATTTACTAACCCTAACCTGTAGGTCTTTGGAATGTGGGAAGAAACAGTAGCACCCAGAGGAAACCCACAGAGTCACAGGGAGCACATGCAAAGCCATTACAGACAGCAGCAGGAATTAAACTACAATCGATCAATGCTACCATGCAGGTCATTGATTGAATACCCTGACGTGAATGGTTCACCTCCTGTAATCCCCAAACCTCTCCTCTATCTACAAAACACTAGCCGAGAGTGTGATGTAACATTTTCTATTTATCAGGATGAGCACAGTTAAACAAGTCTCAAGTGGCTTCACACCACTTGGGGCAAAGCAGCCTGTTCAACTGACTATTCACCTTTCACCCTGAACACAAACTCTTATCACCAGCACAAAATGGCTGCAAGGTATACCATCTACAAAATGTCTTCTCCAACAACACCATCATGTAAAAATGTCTACCTTTGAGAATGAAGGTAGCAGCTGCATATAAACATCTACAAGTTGCACACCATCCTGACCTAGAAATATGTTGTCCGTCTTTTATCCTTGCAGGGTCCAAATTGTTGGACTCCCACCCCAGCAGCACTGTGAGAGGACCTTGAGTAGACCGATCAAGCTCAAGGACACTTTGGGTTGGCAATCTGTCACCCAGATCCTGAAACTAATTAATATTTAAAAAGAGAATATTCCCAAACTATGAAAGCTGCTGTGCAAATCTCAATCTTATCCAAACCCCTATTATAGCTATTCCTTTTGTCCTCTCCAACATTTTATCTGCAACTTAAAACCTACCCCCAAGATTTGCCCCTCATCTCTGGCAGTTTGGATGCCTTTTTAAAAAGAAACTCTTATCAGCAGACATTAGCAAAGCAATCCACAAAAGAGGAGTTGCACACCTATTTCTTCCTTCAGCTGTCTGACACACAATGCTGTCAAGCCACGACTACCTATACCATATTTTTATTTCACTATGGCTTCACAACTCCAGAATTTCATAGGCGCCTGAGTAGAGGCAAAAGTTAACAGTGCCCATTCCATGGTTGCTCTGCAGAAAGCAAACCAATAGGAAGGATTGAATTGTTCATATCCAAATTAATCCTTTTCCAAAGTCTGTTAATTTCCTTTGCCTACCTGCATATGCCAGTCTATCTTCTCGTTCCGCTCTACAATGGTTTTGCGAATGATGACTGCTGATTTGGGCAGGTGGGCAAGGGGAAGCAGTTTGGAAAAAAATTTCCATCCTTATCTCCACAAAAAACTCCTGGAAGCAAATCAACAGCATCAATTTCTAACTTACGGCAATCCCCCCCACTTCTTGTCACCTCCCTCTGCTGCCCCTCCTCCTCCTCATTCTCCCAGTCCACTGTCCTCTTTTATCAGATTCCTTCTTTAGCCCTTTACCTTTTTCACCCATCACCTCCCAGCTTCTCACTTCATTTCACATCCCCATCCATCTACCAACCCCCCCTCACCTTCTTATTGTAGTTCCTTCCCAGTTCTGATGAAGAGCCTTCACCTGAAACATTGATTCATTATTCCATTTCATAGATGCTGCCTGACCTGCTGAGTTCCTCCAGCATTTTGTGTGTGTTACTCTGGGAGTAATTCATAATTTCTTTTAAATTCAAAGAACCCAGGCAGATATTTTCCCATTAGGTCAAAAATCACTTTCCAAACAATTGTAATATAACAATAATTCCACTGAGCACCACAAATTGTTGCTCGTTCCTGAACCATGGCAGACACTGAATTAAAGGCTGCTTTCACAGATACTTGTAAATGCAGGAGTATGGCTTCAAGGTTATAAATCTGGCTGAGCTAGGAGTTAACTGCCTCCCTTTGGTATGAACTACTGGGAAAGAACTGATGTCTGCGGGTTAAAGGCTACTTTGACAAAGAACTGAAATCAAAGCTTCTGGAGAATTGGTTCTAAGTTTTGAAGCACAAATCGGGTGGCCAGTCCAGATACTGGACTCCAGCAATTCCAGAGGATGGAAGTCAGGTCAGCAGGTACCGAGAACAAAGACCTCTGATCCCCAAGGACAATGACTGGTTGGCAGGTCCTTAGAAAAAGGACTGTGATCCCTGTATGGGTTGGGGGGGGGGTTAGAAAGGGGTTTTGTTATTTTGTCTATCTTGTCATATGTTGGCTGAACACTGTGGGTATGCTATGTTAGGATCAGAAGAGTGGTGACACTTGTAGGCTTCCCCCAGCATATCCTCATTCCGCTCTGCTATCCAGTCTTTCAAGATGGTCGAATCTAAATTGTGCTGGACAATTACCAACATAGGCAATTCTTACATGTCACAATGCATCAGATGGGACACACTTATACACTGACATGGAAAACAAACCAAATACAACGGGCTAAATGATAAAATAGCTTTATTATGGACAGGATGACAATATTGTAGAGGCTGACAGTGTGTTCATGAAAAATACCTTGTAGTGGAAAATATTTCTAGTTGAGTAGAGATTTTCCTTGAGGTGAAAAAGCTCTTCCCCCACCAATGAAGAATTGGACCCAAGTATGAGGAGGCATATAAATATATATATATGGAGCTGGTGTGGGAGTGGGGAGGGTTGGGAGAAGCAAATTATGCAACTTCCATCTTGTGCATAAGCAATACAGGAATTATTTCTGGACATTCAATTTCATCAGTGGATTGTTGATACAGGTAGATAGATAACTTACATAAATGAAGGAATAGTGAAACATTTTTTGGGGCAACCAAAATAAAAGTGCACGTCCACATTTCTAAAAATGGGAACGCAATTAAGTAACTAACAAAGGAAATTAATTAGACTGAAGAGCCTATATGTTTAGCTGGAAAACCTCACCGGTCCTTTATTATGAACAAATGCACTTTAGGATAACCAAATGAGCACGGAAGTTTGAGAGGACAACTTCATTATCAATGAACACAACACAAAAATCCATCTCCTTGAATAGTTGAGTCTTTCTGATGGACGTTTTTTGGAATTTCATGGGATCATTGACAGAGAGCTGTCATTACTTGGTGTCAATGTCTAAAAGATCAGATGACTTGGCTAAATTTATACACTATAAATGCATCAATTTCTGAAATATCAGAATTTTATTACCAATAAAATCTATCGCTTTCCATTTCAGAAAAAAGAGATGAATACATCACAGAATAACAACTGCCTTTTCACAAGAAAAAAATCTTTTTAGAAGGTATCAAATAACCATGATGCTTAGAAGCCTCTCCAATGCAGTTTGTTCAAAACATAATCACTTTTCAAAAAAAAAACGCAGGTAAAAGTAGCAAACGTGGCCAACACACAGACTCAGTCACTGCATTGATGGTCCTTCTAAATACATACCACTGTCAGTCTTAAGGATGGTCCATTTTGAAATACTTAATATGCCCAGATATGCATTCTTAAAATATTTCCCTTCCCAACTAGCTTGCTACTTGACCGAGAAATAGGACATTTTAGCAAGCTAACTTTATAGCAGGATTCTCTATACGAAGTCGGCTGAAGTCAAACATTCTCAATTTTGAGACATTTTCTAAAAAGGAAATAGTTTAATTTAATGCCATTTTTGTCCTCCAGCACAAAGAATCACTGCTGTAAAATTACCTTATTCTCATGTCCAGCAGTGTTTGATTGGGGTCAAGATCATGCTGATAAAAACTATGGTGTGTCACTTGAAAACCAAATTAGCAAGATCTCTTAAAACAGCGCTGTGCTACATTCTAGTCTCATACCATCAACCCAAGGCTCATATACCAGTTTAATGAAGTGTTAATGCCAAGGTTTATTAATTACAAAAGAAATCCCAAGAGTAAAATCACCCCAACAATAATGCTATTAACATTCCATTGCTGTGTTTACAATCTGTCTTCTCCAGGCCATTAAATTTAAAATGTACTTTTAGTAAAAGGATTAGACATTCAAATATCCAATGTTAAAGTCCCATTTAAGACACAAATCTACTACTGTGCTTAAAAAGTATACCTTTTTGTAACTGTAGTTAAAAATGTCAGTGTTTATCTAAGTGCTAAACAAATGCCTTAAATGTATAATTATTCACAACTCCAGATGAAGTGTTGCTGTACGCCATTAAATTTACTGATGATTCAAATATACCTTAAAGCTTCATAAACAGTTCTTTAAGGAGAAATGAGTTCACTGACCACATGGCTGCTGGCACGTCTAATACAGTCAGGCAGCTAGAACATTAATCAACTACAGATATTGTTTCCCATATGTAAACATTCAGTTTTATTGTACAATTGTTTAAGAGGTTTTTTTCCCTTATTGTTTAACAAATGTTTGGCATATTATCTTTGAAAATACTCGACTGTTGGACTTTTACAGCTCCTTTGAGCATGGAATTGCCGCAGCTTGCCACTCCACTCTATAGGCACTCCTGCCATCTACCGAGCACAGAGAACGAACTTCACCTTTCGTCTAGGTACTGTGTGCCAAATCCTCCAAGAGCGGGAAATATACCCAAAGCCAGCTTTACCCAGGCCTGCCTGGATAAACAAGGCAGCTCTAGGATAACAGAAATTAACTTAAGGAAAGAGATAAACAATAAATCCCTTGGACCTAAGCACGGCTGTTTCAGAATTGTGATCTCCACAACCTAAGTATGGCAGCGTGCTGGGCAGCAAATGTTAACCCAATGTCTGGCAGTGTCATAGACACTAATTGAAAATACAGGGTCTGAAGTAGAATACAGAACACTATCATACAAATACTTTGGCCAGTGCATCAGCCCCAGCACTAGCTATATAACATTTGGAAGGATGGAATGCCACATCATGGATAGACTCATCAAACTTCTTACGATGTGCAGTGAATTCCTGGATGCAGGTCTTTGTCTCAAGGCTCCACAAACGTATTGAAGAGTCATGACCTTTTAAAGAGGAGAAAAATATTGTTGATTAGTAAATGACAATATTCATCAGACACATGGTCTGTAAAGTGTGAATAACTACCTTGTGTTGAACCATTCTCAGAAACAAGTTAACAAAAAATGAAAAATATAAAGGCCTGAATGTATCAGCCACACTAGAAGATGATTTAGAACATTAGCTTTGTCATATGTATTTGAAGCATACAGTGAAAAGCATTGTTTGCATCAACAACCACAGTCCTAGGGCGTGCTGGGGATATCCCACAAGTACCGCCATGGTTTTAGCACCAATATAACATACCCATAATTTACTAAGCCCTAACCTGTACACCTTTGGAATGTAGGAGAGAAACTGGAGCACTTGGAGGAAACAAACAGTCACGGGGAGAACATACAAACTCCTTTCAGACAGTGGTGGAAATTGAACTTCGACTGCAGATCACTGGTGCTGTAAAGCTTTAAGTTAATTGCCTTGTTACCGTGCGCTCCATATTATGTTTTAAAGTCCAAGCCACTTGGTAGGCTTACATGTTCTCAGAATATGGCTGCTAAGAGGCTGAATCTCATTCCCTCCATCAACCATTCCTCTACATCAAGTAATTTAAATCCTCAAAAGGGAGCTGTGTGCACAGAGCTGACAGAAGCTTAATCTGCACCGACTCAAAAGAGGATATTTGCACAAGCATCAATTGACATCCAGGACTGCTGTGCCTCAATACAAGGCAACTAGCCCAATAGTGTTCAGATTTTACAATCTAACTCCCCCTTTTAAGAAGCAAGACACCTAGTACCCCAACAGGGATAAATGCTGCACCATGTTAGTTATTGCACTGTTCAAAAAAGATTAGTGCTAAGAAAAGAACTATTGCGGTTCTTTCAAGAATATCCAAGGCAGTATGTCTAAGGCTGCTGAAGACTTTCATTCACAACAAAAAGAAGATGAAAACAATGAACAGCCTTGGCTCTATTTTCAAGAGCTATTGGTTTAGATGACTGTTTACCATTGTATAGATATTGGAATTGTGTCAGTTGTGTTAAACATTATTCCTATAGCTCTCAGCTCCAAGGGTTAATGGGTGAATACATTTAATTAGTTAAGGTACCAAACTAATTTAAGTAGTTACTTACTGCCAGACATCAGATACAAGCCATTTGGATCCACAGCCAAACTTGTGACAGCATCCAAATGAGCTACCATTGAATGAAGAATTTTCCCTGGAAATACAAATTGTTGAAGTGTTAGAATGAAACGAATGATATGACAGGGTAGAAGAGAGTCTTCTGGTCATTAAGACTGTACAAGCACTAGATGTTAAAGTGAAAATATCCACCTTAAACCCAATTCCCTACATCCTAATATATTCTGACATTCTTAGGGATTCAAATAGGCTGACATGTAAGTGTAATAACTAACTGCTATGCACTACTACAGATGCCAGTGTTTGCAATGCCAGAAAAGGACCCCTACCCACCTATTCCAAAGAGTTAAAAAGTTACTCAGGCAGTTAGCAAAAAAGTAAATACCCGAGGGCATAGCAAAAGCATCTGTACAACTGTCAAGTGATTGAACCTGGAGACATCCGTTTGACTAGACAATGTTACCGCTTCTGAAGAATGAACAAAACTGTCTTCACCTCTTCATTAATTCTTCTGGCTTCATGAGAGAGACCAAGGGGCTTGTGATACGGCTAATCCTCTTGAACTATTTTTCATACTATGAAAACTTTAAAATTCCAATAACGTATGAGTTTTCTTCAAAGAAGAAATAACCAAAACTTTTTTTGCTGGACATGCCTAAACCTATGGGAACATATTGCTATAATGACACCATCAGGATTAGCAACTCCATGTGAAGAAAAGCACTGAAGAGCATAATGCAAAGCAGTTTTTAAAAAGCAGAACTTGGTGATGCAGTGATGCTGGGGAGAACTGAAACCTTCCCATTGTTCATAAAATAATTAGCACAGGAAATTCAAACCTTAGCAACAACACAAACTGAAAGAATAAATAGTTTCCTACCTGTGTTATTGTCAAAGAATTTTATGTATCTGTCCTCATGGGCTGTTATAGTAACAGGAAGTGTAGGATGACTAATGACTTTATTTATTTGGCATGTAGATGAAGCTGAATGGGCAAATAGAAAAATTATGAATAATATTATTTAAATTCTTAATTGCAATTTATTTTCCCCAATTATATTTTAGAAACACAAAATAAATATTAGTAAAGAAAATTGTAAACATTGATATTATTTTTACCGTGCTTCACCATTATAATCTTTGGCACTTAGTGCAAATAACCAAACCATACAGGCATCAATAAAACTTCCCTTAAAACTGATTGAATTTACGAGGATGAAAATAATTAAATTCAAAATGAAATTTAGAGGAAAAATCTTTTCTTCCACACAGACTAAACCAATGTTGGAACAGGAACTCTGCTGCTCATTATGAATCCAAAAAACAAGTTCTAATGGGTTTTATTGCAGTAGGTGCATATCACCCTCTACCAAAGTACTGACTCAGGTTAATCTTATTTCACTTTAGCTGAGGGAATAAAAACCATGTTCAGTTGCTCTTTCTCAGCTAACAAGAGATAGGTAATAGATTCATTGGAGCAATTTTTCTCCTGAATTGTACATCATACAGCTATTATGTTCAGTGGGGCATTCAGAAATCTTCATTTTAAACAGTAATACAGGTTAGATGGGGCGATTTCAGAAAAATAATATGGTACATCAAGGATTCAATCATAAGCAGAAAAAAACAAGTACTTTGACTTGAGCAATGTAACATAATATTTCTAACTGAATTAATTTTTAAGATTGTGATTGAAATGATGAAAATGGTGCGAGGAGTGGAGGACACATGTATTGATATCCCATTGATGGTCAATCTCAGCTGTTACATTACAAGAAGATAGATAGCAGAAATCATATACAGTATGTTCCATGAAATAGCAAAGGGAAGCCTGCTTCGAGCCAAACACATCATTCTCCACAGTAGCAGGGGCCTGAGAACAATATACCAGTACTTCCCACTCAATAAATATCAAACTACCAAAAATGAAAATCTGTATAATAAAGGAACTTCACATCCATGTTAGTATCTTACCAGTTGAAACTGCTAAGAGACACAGAGACTGAAGCTGCTGGAATCTGGAGCAGCACAAAATACACTGGATGAACTCTGAGGGTCAGGCGTCATTTATTTATGGAAATGGACAGCTGGCATTACACATTGAGACCCTTTATCTGAGCATCTTGACCCCAAATATGTAATGCTACCTGACCTGCTGAGTTCCTCCAGCAGTTTTACTCATTGACTTTTCGCTTCTCAAAGCAAAAACGTCTGATCTAAAGTAATTAGCTCTGGAATTGCATATATTTTATTTAAGATATTTAGCTTTTGTGCACATTCAGAAGGATGCTCATTAAAAAGTACTAAAGCACAGGGAACTTTCCATTTCTGAACACGCTGTCAACATTAAGGTTAGATACAACACAGTAATGTACCCTCAAAATGATCCTGTATCACTATATAAAATGTCCTCTGCTGCATCAGTCTACAGGGATTTTTTTCCCCCAAGAATAAAGAATATGAGGTGACAGGATAAAAGTATTTTAAAAAGTGGATTGGGTGACATGAGAAAGGAAACTAGTTTCCAGCTTCATTTGTACTGCATACAATATCACTTCCCCAAAGGTCAAATAAAAGTTAATGAGACAATAGGTCAGCATGATCATGCAGTGGTTAGCAAAACATTAGGACAGCAACAGCGACCCAGGTTCAATTCTACCACTGTCTGTACAGAGTGTGTGTGTTCTCTCCGTGACTGCATGGGTATTATAGAAACATAGAAAACCTGCAGCACAATACAGGCCCTTCAGCCCATAACTCCGTTTCCTTCAGTTACCTCCTACATTCCAAAGATATATGGGTTAGTAGATTAATTGGTCACATTGGTTTAATTGGGTAGAACTGGCTTGTTGGGCCAGGACTTGCTGAATTGCTAAATCAAATAAAATAGGAAATAAAGTATAATCTAAGTGAAGTCCTGATGAAAGGTCTTGGTCCGAAACATCGACTGTTTACTCTTTTCCATAGATGTTGCCCGGCCTGCTGAGTTCCTCCAGCATTTTGTGTGTGTTGACAGGAACCTTGAAAGGAGCTGTAGGCATTTTAAAGAATAGAAGCAGGGGCCAATGACACAATTAAATTTTAGATCCTAGAGTGAATAGAACAAAGCATTTGGGCGGAAGATGCATCAACATTCAAGATTACTATAGAAAGTGGAAAAGAAAATAATCATGACTACACTCACTTGGAAAGTAAAGTCAATATTTTTCTGACCAGGTTGAATTGTCTTATTTTGTGATTTAAACGTTCCTTCTCAGGTCTAGGTTGTGACATGTTCAAACAGGATTTATGTATCTAGTTAGTGAAATTAATAAACAATTTACATGTGACAAATTAAATGATACTTAGCAATAATTGAAATTTATCTTCATTTCAACCGAGGGAACAGGAAAGTATTGCTCTTCAAATGATAAATCAAATTAATCAGAATTTCATAACACCATTCCCAAAATTAGCCATCAGCATTTAAAACTGTTAAAACCAGCTTTTCACAATGTTGCTAATTTTACTACTTCTGGAAGTGAGATATTCTTTACAATAGGAAACATACCATCAACACAAGACTCAAAGGTGAGGAATCGTTGGCATGTCTCCATGTCAAATATGCTGGTCTGTCCATTTACAAATGATGATACCAAATGAGAAGGATCACTGCAGACTATGTCAACAGAGGTAGGGATTCCAGATTCTGTAGGAGAAAAACAGAACTGTTTACTTTACACCAAAATTAGTCTTTAGAGCAATACATTTCTGTCATTAACATATGATAAAGCTGAATCCATTATTATAGACTTAAGATACCTTCTAAAATATGAAATATCATGTCAACTAAGGCCCAGATATCTACTGTTTTCCCCTGAATTGTAGCTGAGGTTGGCAAAGAAAT
The DNA here is from genome assembly GCF_030144855.1 of Hypanus sabinus. NCBI lineage: Eukaryota > Metazoa > Chordata > Chondrichthyes > Myliobatiformes > Dasyatidae > Hypanus > Hypanus sabinus. The sequence continues at coordinate 80,182,584 of NC_082715.1, read as the reverse complement.
TCTCCATCAGTTGAATATACTGCCAGGATGCCACTGGATATGGAGCTCCAGGATTTAAGAGTGATTTTGATCACTGTATTTAATGCATAAGATGCATTTGTGAGCACTTACTATCAATATTTTTCATTCAAAATATTGTTGGGAATTGAGGGCCTGAGTTATAGGGAAAGGTTGAATAGGTTAGGACTTATTCCCTGGAACAGAGGAATGAGGGGATATTTGATGGAGGTACAGGGTGTATTATAAAGTTATGAGTGGTATAGCTAGGGTATAAGCAGGCTTTTTCCACCGAGGCTAGGTGAGACTAGAACTAGAGGTCATGGGTTAAAGGAGAAAAGGTGAGAAGAGGAACCTGAAAAGAACTTCTTCACTAAGAGGGTGGAATGAGCTGCCAATAGAAGTGGTGGATGCAGATGTGATTTCAACATGCAAGTGAAGTTTGGGTAAGTACATGGAGGGAAAGGGTATGGAGGGCTCAGGAACAATGTGCAGGTTGATGGAACTAGACAGAATAGTTCTTTGGCACAGACTAGATGGGCCAAAGGGCCTGTTTCTGTGCTGTAGCTCTCTAGGACTAAAATATTGACAGAAGAAAATTGAAATTAGGATATATTACTTTAATGTGGGTTAAAATTACATCTGTAAATCTTGGTCTACCTAGCCCCACCCTCTAACTCCCCTTATCCCAAAAAATATATTGTCACTCAATACAGGTTGATCATCCCTTATCCAAATCTGATTTTTTTTTTTGAGTGCTGATGTGACATCACAAATGAAAAATTCCATGAGACGCTGGGAAGGTTCCTAGGCGATGCACAGGTTTTTGTACACCACAGACAGTTCTCAGAAGTGAGGTCATACATGTATTGAAGAGAAGTTAATGGAAAACAGAAAGACACTGCATGAAGCAAAACATCAGAATCAGAAACAAGTTTCCTATCACCGGCATGTGTCATGAAATTTATCAGCAGCAGCAAGCAGTACAATCCTATATATGATAATATAGAAAGAAACCCTTCAACTTCCTCACCCAGCTGTCAGCAGTCTATTATCCATTTTCATTTGGTCACCCAATCACATACATTAACTCCCTCCACTCCTCATCAGAAACAAGTTTACTATCACCAGCATGTGTCGTGAAATTTATTAACTTAGCAGCATCAAGCAGTACAATCCTATATATAATATAGAAAGAAATCAATTACGGTAAGTATATGTATATTAAATAGATTAAAAATAGTGCAAAAGAGAAGTAATATTCAAAAAAACTGAGGTGGTGTTCATGTATGGCAGAGGGGAAGAAGCTGCTCCTGAATTGCTAAGTGTGTACCTTGAGGCTTCTGTACCTCCTTCCTGACTGTAACAATGAGAAAAGGGCATGCCTTGGATGATGGGGATCCTTAATAATGGATGCTGCCTTTCTGAGGCACCGCTCCTTGAAGATGTCTTGGACCAAAGAAGGGTAGTACCCAAGATGGAGCTGATTAATTTTATAACTTTCTGTAGCTTCTTTCGGTCCTATTTGCAGTTGCTCCCCCCTCCCATACCAGACAATGATGCAGCTTGTCAGAACGTTCCCCACAGTACATATATAGTGTTTTAGGTGTGTTATGATCCCAGCCCCCTCCTTTGTGAGAATCGCAAGAGCACCCGTTTGGGGGGGGGGGGGGGGGTCAGTAGACCCAGGAAGTGGGAGAGAGAGCGACGTGCTGAATAGACTCAGGAAGTGGGAGAGAGAGAAATGTGCCGAAGAGCACGTTCCACCTGGGATGCAAAATAAGGCGACAGTGACTACTGTCTCATGAAGACCATGTGAAAAGCCCTCGGGCAAGGTGGGCTGGTTGAGAGAGAGATTGCATCATCCCAACCTGATTGACACCTGCGACCCCGTGAGGAAGTATAAAGGAGGGTCTCAGGGGGACAGCCCCTCAGATGCACCAAGAAGACACGAGAGTGATCCCGCAGCAGCGGGAAGCCACGTGCGTTAGATTCCGGGATTGGAATTTGTGGCTGGAATCACGGAAAACTGCTTTTAACTAACATCGGGGAGAGGGAACCAACGCTCCCCCGATTTCACGGAAGCTTCATAAAGACCCGGCAAGTTTTTTCTCTTCTCCCCCAATCTCTCTCTCTCGGTCGCCCCACGTGAAACCCAGCGATTCCCAAAAGGCTGAAGCCTGCAGACTTCTGAGTGACTTTTATATTTCCAACGGACAATCTATTAACCCCTAGACAACAGTAGAGCTCACCTCTTAATGATGATTACTACTATACCCGCGCTTTAGATTGAGTATTGACGACGAGCATTATCTGAATGTTTGTATTAACCTTACTTTTGTGCCCCTTTATAAATAAAAACGTTTGAAAATAGTGACATCAGACTTCAACGGACCTCTCTAACTTTGCTGGTAAGTTATCCAGTTACGGGATATGTAACAGGTGACAAACCAAATATCTTCAAACTCCGAATGAAATATAGCCACTGTCTTGCCTTCTTTATAGCTGCATTGATATGTTGAGACCAGGTTAGATCCTCAGAGATCTTGACAGTCAGGGACCCAAAATTGTTCACTCTCTCCACATCTAATCCCTTTATGAGGACTGGTTTGTGTTCCCTTGCCTTACCCTTCCTGAAGTCTACAATTAGACCTTTCATCTTACTGACATTGAGTGCATCTGAGATTCTACCCACAATGGTTGTATCATCAGCAGATTTATAGATGGTATTTGAGCTATACCTAGCCATACAGTCATGGGTATAGAGCGAGTAGAGCAGAGGGCTAAGCACACGCCCCTGAGGTGCACCAGTGTTGATCGTCAGCGAGGAGGAGATATTATTAACAATCCACTCAGGCTGTGGTCTTCCGGTTGGATCTTGATTGTGCTTTGTCATCGTTGGAGTTTAACAGTATACTTATCATGAAGCAAGCAAAGATCTATCATAACAAACTCGAAATTGAAGGTATTTGTGAATATTCAGCAGGCTGGTTGCAGAAATTTAAGAAAAGAAACAGCACTAAGTATTTAAAGTGTCTGCTGATCCTAAAACTCTAGCACCGGAACAAATCTATGACGCTGATTGTTTTACACCTTACATAACAGCATTAAATTTTTAAAGCATCACTGATAAAAAATCTACTAGGACAAGTCCATAATGCTGATTGTTTTTATGTTACATGAAATCCAAAAAAAAAAGCAAAATACAAATACAGTGAACCATAACCCTTTAATCAGAGCATGACATTGTAGGTGGAAACTGGAAGTCTGCTGTTGTGTGTTGCTGTTCAACAGCTGAATCAGATATTTTCCCAATGCTGCTGTGCTGTTTTCATTACGCTCCACACATATTAATGGTATGTGAAAATTTTTACTGTTAAGCACATTAAGTCTGATGAATGAAGACCGTTTACTGGTAGCACATAAATTCAAAGCTGCAAATGATAGCAATCCCAAACTAACGCATTTATTCCAAAATCCGAAACACTTCAGGTGAGAGGTACTCAACCTGTAATGCCCATTAAGCTCTTACCTTTGTTTTCATTGAATACACAGAGTGAAGGTGCAATTTCATTGGTATTCCACAGCCGCAGGGTCCCATCAGCTGAACAAGACAGGAGGCGTTGATGTGCTGCACTGTACACCAAACCCCAAATAGCATCAGTGTGTCCTTCCAAAGCACCTCGGAACACAGAAGGATCTATAACAAATACATTTTTTAATTTGGAAAATAAATCTGATGCTCGCAAGCTCACAGCCACATTGATTGTCCTGTACTTCTCTGTAAATTGCGTTTTTTTTGTCAAATGGAGCAGTAATGATGATTTGAAGAGAAAATACCATGTAGTAAGTACAAACAAAAGCCAGAATTCCACAGACTAATTCTTTGGGTGAGGCTCACTTTTTTGGACATGGAGGTAATACTCAGCTTAGCCTTGGAAATAATTCCAGGCTGCAGATACCTGGAATTATTCATGGGAGGCCACTAAAATCCTGTGCTCAAGAAGAGAGGAGCTCATCTATTTTTTTAAGCTACTTTCTCCACCCAGCAGAAGGCAAGAAGATTTGCCTATATTATAGGTTTCCCAAAAAGTGAGACATTTGTATCTGCACTCATGGCCTTACAGAAGCTGCCTTGGCAACTTTTTACCAGGAGAATATCTCAGGCAGCCCTCCACAAAGCACATGCTGCCTGCAGGCACCATTCTTCCACCTGTCTGTTCAGGTCACTTTTTGCTCCTGGGACACACTCCCCTGCCTTGCTCAATGAGTGGGTGAAAGAGAGAAAACGGGCTGGCTTTGTTGCCCTTGCTGTATCATGAACTTGCTATATTGGAGCCAAAATGTGTAGCAATGTGTGGCAACACTTGCAGGCTGCCAACACATCCTTGGGTTGTGTTGGTTGTTAACGCAGACCATCACTGTATGCTTCAATGTACATGCGATATATAAATGAATCTGATTCTTTATGCAGCATCTATTCTTTCTATACCAGTACTCCCTCACAGTTTGAAGACTGTTACTTTATTCTGGTATATTCCTCTAAAAGATGACTAGGCAGCCTCAGAAACTTGTAAAGATCAACAGAAAATACCACAATGAAAATGACAGTGCAGCACCACACAGATATCCCAATAATGCTGCTTTGTGAGTGTCACAGTTGAAGATTTGAACTCTTATGGGGCTTTAAAAAATTAGGGTGAAGTACAACAACATTAAAAGGCAGTAGGTCAAATAACAAAATATGCAGAAATACGCACCGTATGAATCATAGGGATCTATAGTGGAACTGGGGGCATTCCAGCACTGGATTAATCCATCAGTACCTCCACTGAAACACTGCTCCCCACTCGTGCTCATCACAACACACAACACTGGGCCTCTATCCAATGCAGAGGAAATAAAACAAATTTAATTCTCTCTTCCAGTACCTTTCAAGCACAGCCTTCTTTGCATTACAGGCATTCTCTGGATTAAACAAGGGCTCTATTCTTGATAAGTTCCCATAAGCTGATCTCTCCACAAACAGGAAACTTACATTTTCTATACGAGGGGTGATTGATGTTCGTGGCCTAAGGCAGAAGAAGTCAATTTTAGAAAACCTAGCACATTTACTTTTCAACATAGTCCCCTCCTGCATTTACACACTTAGTCCAGCTGTTGTGGAGCATAGGGATCTTGGACCTCCAGAAAGTGTCCACAGCAGCAGCGATTGATAAGTTCATGGCCTAAGGTAGAAGGAGATGAGTTATACAGCTGTCGTTACATGCACATGCATTTCAACTCTTTGAGTGATTATGCAGAAAGTTTGAAGTTAATAACTCATCTCCTTCTACTTTAGGCCACAAACTTATCAATCACCCCATTGAGTTATTAACTTCAAACTTTCTGCATAATCACTCAAAGAGTTGACCTGCATGTGTACGCAACAAGAGCTGTATAACTCATCACCGCCTACCTTAGGCCACAAACTTATCAATCACCTCTGCTGTGGACACTTTCTGGAGGTTCAAGATCTGTATGCTCCACAACTGCTGGACTAAGTGTGTAAATGTAGGAGGGGACAATGTTGAAAAATAAATGTGCTAGGTTTTCTAAAATTGACTTCTTCTACCTTGGGCCATGAACTTATCAATCACCCCTCATAGTTACCCATTCTGTATCACTCTAAATTTACCTATTATAATTCTTTCATTTCTTTGAATATTCACTTCACAACACTAGTCATAATTAAATTAATGTAACACATACTTTATCCAATCAGTATGTCGAGCTGCAGCTCCTAAGGGACCGTGTTAGGGAACTGGAGTTGCAGCTTGATGGCCTTCATCTGGTCAGGGAGAGTGAGGAGGTGCTAGAGAGGAGTTACAGGCAGGTAGTTACACCGGGGCCACAGGAAACAGGCAAGTGGGTCATAGTCAGGAGGGGGAAGGGGAAGAGTCAGGTACTAGAGTACCCCTGTGACTATACCTCTTGACAATAAGTACTCCTGTTTGAGTACTGTTGGGGGAGGGGGAGAGACAGCCTACTTGGGGGAAACAACAGTGGCTGAGCCTCTGGCACAGAGTCCGGCCCTGTGGCTCAGAAGGGTAGGGAAAGGAAGAGGAAGGCAGTAGGGATAGGGGACTCTATAGTTAGGGGGTCAAACATGCGACTCTGTGGACGCAGAAAAGAAACTCAGATGGTAATTTGCCTCCCAGGTGCCAGGGTCCGGGTTGTTTCTGATCACGTCCAAAAATCCGGCAGTGGGATGTTTCTAATCACATCCAAAAATCCGGCAGTGGGAGGGAGAACAGCCATATTGGTACCAACGACAGAGGTAGGGAAAGGGAAGAGGTCCTGAAAAAAGACTACAGGGAGTTAGGAATGAAGTTGAGAAGCAGGACCGCCAAGGTAGTAATCTCTGGTTTACTGCCTGTGCCACGCAACAGTGAGTATAGGAATAGAATGAGGTGGAGGATAAATGCATGAGGGATTGGAGCAGGGGGCAGGGATTCAGATTTCTGGATCATTGGGATCTCTTTTGGGTCAGGTGTGACCTGTACAAAAAGGTTGGGTTGCACTTGAATCCCTGGGGGACCAATATCCTGGCGGGGAGGTTTGCTAAGGCTATTGGGGAGAGTTTAAACTAGAATTGTTGGGGGGTGGCAACCGAACTGAAGAGACTGGGTAAGAGGCGGTTGGCTCACAAATAGAGAAAGCTTGTAGACAATGCGAGAGGGAGGATAGGCAGGTGATAGAGAAAGGATACGTTCAGATGGAAGGTTTGATATATGTCTATATTAACGCAAGGAGTGTTGTGAACAAAGCGGATGAGCTTAGAGCGTGGATCAGTACTTGAAGCTATGATATGATGGCCATTACAGAGACTTGGATGGTGCAGGGGCAGGAATAGTTACTTCAAGTGCCAGGCTTTAGATGTTTCAGAAAGGACATGGAGGGAGGCAAAAGAGATTGTGGCGTGGCACTATTGATCAGAGATCGTGACATGGCTGCAGAAAAGGTGGACGTCATGGAGGGATTGTCTACGGAGTCTCTGTGGGTGGAGGTTATGAACAGAAGGGGTCAATAATTTTACCGGGTGTTTTTTATAGGCTGCCTCACAGTAACAGGGATATCGAGGAGCAGGTAGGGAAACAGATCCTGGAAAGGTGTAATAATAACAGAGTTGTCATGATTGGATATTTTAATTCCCCAACTATCAATTGGCATCCACCTAGAGCAAGGGGTTTAGATGGGGTGGAGTTTGTTAGGTGTGTTCAGGAAGGTTTCTTGACACAATATGTAGATAAGCCTACAAGAGGAGAGACTGTATTTGATTTGGTATTGGGAAATGAACCTGGTCAGGTGTCAGATCTCTCAGTGGGACAGCATTTTGGAGATAGTGATCATAATTCTATCTCCTTTACAACAGCATTGGAGAGAGATAGGAACAGACAAATTAGAGAAGCGTTTAATTGGAGTAAAGGTAATTATGAGGCTATCAGGCAGGAAACTGGAAGCTTAAATTGGGAACAGTACAGAAGAAATGTGGCAAATGTTCAGATAATATTTGTGTGGGGTTCTGCATAGGTACATTCCAATGAGACACGGAAGTTTTGGTAAGGTACAGGAACCGTGGTGGACAAAGGCTGTAATAAATCTAGTCAGGAAGAAAAGAAAAGCATACAAAAGGTTGAGAGATCTAGGTAATGTTAGAGATCTAGAAGATTAAAACAGGCTAACAGGAAGGAGCTTAAAAAGGAAATTAGGAGAGCCAGAAGGGGCCATGAGAAGGCCTTGGCAAACAAGATTAAGGAAAACCCCAAGTATTCTACAAGTATGTGAAGAGCAAGAGAAGACGTGAAAAAATAAGATCCATCAAGTGTGACGGTGGGAAAGTGTGCATGGAACTGGAGGAAATAGCAGAGGTACTTAATGAATACTTTACTTCAGTATTCACTATGGAAAAGGATCTTGGTAATTGTAGTGATGACTTACAGCGGACTGAAAAGCTTCAGCATGTAGGTATTAAGAAAGAGGATGTGCTGGAGGTTTTTGGAAAGCATCAAGTTGTATAAGTTGCCAGGACCGGATGAGATGTACCCCCAGGCTACTGTGGGAGGTGAGGGAAGAGATTGCTGAGCCTCTGATGATGATCTTTGAATCATCAATGGGGATGGGAGAGGTTCTGGAGGATTGGAGGGTTGCAGATGTTGTTCCTTTATTCAAGAAAGGGAGTAGAGATAGCCCAGGAAATTATAGACCAGTGAGTCTTGCTTCAGTGGTTGGTAACTTGACGGAGAAGAACTTGAGAGGCAGGATTTATGAACATTTGGAGAGGCATAATATGATTAGGAATAGTCAGCATGGCTTTGTCAAAGGCAGGTCGTGCCTTAGGAACCTGATTGAATTTTTTGAGGATATGACTGAACACATTGATGAAGGTAGAGTAGTAGATGTAGTGTATATGGATTTCAGCAAGGCATTTGATAAGGTACCCCATGCAAGGCTTATTGAGAAAGTAAGGAGGCATGGGATCCAAGGGGACATTGCTTTGTGGATCCAGAACTGGCTTGCCCACAGAAGGCAAAGAGTGTTTGTAGACAGGTCATATTCTGTATGGAGGTCGGTGACCAGTGGTGTGCCTCAGGGATCTGTTCAGGGACTCTTACTCTTCGTGATTTTTATAAATGACATGGATGAGGAAGTGGAGGGATGGGTGAGTAAGTTTGCTGATGACACAAAGGTTGGAGGTATTGTGGATAGTGTGCAGGGCTGTCAGAGGTTAAAACGAGACATTGATAAGATGCAAAACTGGGCTGAGTGTTGGCATATGGAGTTCAACTCAGATAAGTGTGAAGTGTTTCATTTTGGTAGGTCAAATATGATGGCAGAATATAGTATTAATGGTAAGACTCTTGGCAGTGTGGAGGATCAGAGGGATCTTGGGGGTCCGAGTCCACAGGATGCTCAAAGCTGCTGAGCAGGTTGACTTTGTGATTAAGAAGGCATATGGTCTATTGGCCTTCATTAATTGTGGAATTAAACTTAGGAGCTGAGAAGTAATGTTGCAGCTATCTAGGTCCCTGGTCAGACCCCACTTGGAGTACTGTGCTCAGTTCTGGTTGCCTCATGACAGGAAAGATGTGGAAGCCATAGAAAGGGTGCAGAGGAGATTTACAAGGATGTTGCCTGGATTTGGGAACATGCCTTACGAAAGCAGGTTGAGTGAACTCGGCCTTTTCTCCTTGGAGCGACAGAGGATGAGAGGTAACCTGACAGAGGTGTATAAGATGATGAGAGGCATTGATCCCACGGATAGTCGGAGGCTTTTTCCACGGGCTGAAGTGGTTGCCACAAGAGGACACAGGTTTAAGGCGCTGGGGAGTAGATACAGAGGAGATGTCAGGGGTAAGTTGTTTTTTTTTAAATGCAGAGAGTGGTGAGTGCATAGAATGGGCTGCCAGCAACAGTGGTGGAGGTGGATACGACAGGGTCTTTTAAGAGACTTTTGGATAGCTACATGGAGCTTAGAAAAATAGAGGGCTATGGGTAAGCCTAGTAATTTCTAAGGTAGGGACATGTTTGGCACAGCTTTGTGAGCCGAAGGGCTTGTATTGTGCTGTAGGTTTTCTAAGCTTCAATGTTTTAATCACTAACAAATACTACCAATCACATTATTACTCCTATCTTGAAAAATACTTAAAATGTATGAGAGACCTGTGTAAAGTCAGATCAGCATAAATCTGGGAAGCCCTTGATTATGGAATGTGCAGGATATTCAAGCCTACCTGTGAGCTCTGAATGTGTATATGGGTTCTACATCCAGTGATGCACTCCTATGGAGAGAAAGAACATAACTATTAACGTTGTCAATGGTTCCAGCAACATAAACTGAAAATGTATGAATCCTAATATTAAAGTCAATTAATACTTTTCCCACAGTAATCCAACAATTTGACTTTGCCTCTCTAGCTATACAACTCATGATATTCTTCTGATGCTCTTATGCTCTTTATATCCATGATCATGCAGCTAAGCACTATCTACTGAATCACTGTGTTTACCGAACCACGGGTGGTGATGAGTCAGCATACAGAACACCTGGCTAAGAGGTGCCACAGCAACAACCTCATACTCAATGAAAACAAACCCAAGGAACTAATTGTTGACTAGAGAAAGAGGAAGTCGGTAAACCACATGGCAGTTCTCACTGGTGGGTCAGAGGTGGAAAGAATAAGCAGTTTCAAATCCCTGCATGTTTGGCATGTCCACAAATTCTCAAACAAAATTCCACAAGTACAGTGTTGAATGTATTGTTACCGGTTGCCTGATAATTTTATACACAGGAACATAAGAGGCTGCAGAGAGTACTGGACACTGTGGATCATCACAGGCACAGCCCTCCCCAGCTTTGACAGCACCTACACAATGCTCTGCCTCAAGAAGGCCACATCTGTCAAGGAATTCCACCATCGTGCTGCAGGAAGAACAGAAGCCTGAGGTCCCACACTGCCAGGTTCAGGAACAACTACTTCAAATCCTTGGACTAACCTGCACAATTCTAACTCAGCAACAGAACACCACAGATCACCTCTTGCACTTTCATGGACTGGTCTGTGTTTCTGATTGTATTTCTTTTGAATTAGTCTTTTTTATTCTCTGCTTTTCACAGTCTTGGATAATTTATGTATAATCTATGATATATTCTGAGTGTTTTCTGAAGCAATGGTCCTGTGATGCTGCTGCAAGTTTTTCCATTGTATCTCACTGTACTTGTGCATGAAAAACTTGACTTGAATTTGAACCTGGAGGTTTCCACAAAAACTAATAGACAAATCATATTTATATTAGCTACAAATTATCTCTTAGCTATAGACCATCTGTATGGAAATCAGAAATACAATGATATACTCTTCTTACATGCATGAAGGCAGTCTCTGGAACACAAGTAGTTAACACCACCCAGGAGCAGCTACCTGTTTGTCTCTCAACCCATTCAACCATTAACATTCTCTCTTTTCATTTATGGCACTGTCTCCAGCGGGCTCTGCAACAACTCACTCTTTGAAATGATCTTCCAGATTATGAACAGCAAGAACTCTTCTAGAATATTGTGACTTTAAAAACTAGACAATGATCATTTTGCAAGTATGAATCCAACTCTGTGAATAAGGAATATAAAATTCCAAGACAACCAATTTACTAGAAAATATTTAATTGGTTCAACTTATTGAAGCAGTAATTTGGTTAAGCCAAGCCATTAAAATGCATACAAATCAAAAGCTTTATTGGTTCCATCTGTAATGTCCTACAATCCTCACCATCTCCAGAACTCTCTCTTGCCTCAAACTACAGACACATTCAGAATTTTGCCTTTAATGTCAAAAAATGCCAAGATTCACTCTCAACATATCTCCAGCTCTGTAAATTCTACCAATTCCTGCTTTACTCTGTCTCTTTTCCATTTTGCTAACAATTTAAAATGTTCCCTGCCTTTTCGCTATATATTCTGAATTAAGAAAGCTCACCAATACATATGAATTAATGTTTCATATTGTCCAGACTGCCCCTCAAATGACAGGAGAGTTCAGTGCCCATTTAATGCAAAGTTATCTCCTGCACAGAGAGTTTAGGGAATTGCAGGTTCAATTTCAGACACCATATTTCAAGAAAAGCCATCCCCCTCTAAAGATTCTCCACATACCAAGGCATACTACACAAAATACACTCACATTTAGTCCAGAAGAAATAAAATCCCCTCTCTACACTGTCAAGAAATGACCAATTTCAAATTGACATTAAATCAAAAATTGCTTCAGTTAGGCATTAGTACTATCAGCAACTGAAAGGGAAATAAATTTTACTTGCAGAATTCCTTTGATCAGAACTAGTTCAATTCAAGGAACTAACTGAAGATTCACATTAAAGGGACGGAAATGTTTTCACTGGTGAAATAAAAGCCTGAACTGCTCAATATGGGCAATACCAAAGTCAATTTATAATAAAGGGACTATCATCTAACATGAAGTATTCTGCCCAGACATCTCTCTCTGCACATCCCAAGCCACAAACAATTATCACTAATAAATCAATTTCAAGATCCTTGTGCTTGATGAAGTAGTGACATGGTTTGATATTACTTCTTGATTTGTGTGCCAGTAAACACTTTTTGCTTTTATAGTTTTTTAGTTCAATATTACAGACAGTTCCATGGACCATAAGAATTCTGAAAACCTCTGATCAAATCATAACGTGAAATGATTTTCATCTCTTCTTAACCTGAGAAGGAAGTTTGTATATTTCCTCTATTTAAAGTTCCATATAGGACACATCTTTGTGAATGAAGACAATAAAAATGATACTATGGGTTATCAATAAATGAGCAATTTAATGATGATGCAAGAAAGATCACTAAAAAGCTTAATGTAACACAGGCAGATTGATCAGGAATTCCTCCTCCAACTCCCAGCATGATTCTAAAAGTCCACCTCAGTTAGCTGATGCAAAATATCCTTTGTGAGATTTTGACATATATTCACTAATGGTATTAATTCTATCCTTTTGTTTTAATAAATTCTCATAAATGGGAGAAATGGGTTACTGGCAGATAGGACTTAAAAATTGTAAGTTTTTCTTTCTGGCTCAGCTTTTTTTGCCCATTGATATTTGGCAACATTTAGCATTGTTGGTTAGAGAAAAGATTTCTTAGAGTTATGTGGCAGTAAACACTTCCTGCCGTTCTAGTTCTTTAGTTCAATACTAGTGGCATTTCCCTGGACTATAAGGTGCATCAACTTTCAGTCTCCGTGGAATGCAATTAAATCAAAAATACTAACAACAGATTAATTCTGTCTATATCTCAGCTTGACTTTCACCCCATTTCTCTGTACTTTTACTCACCTGATTTTAAAAAAATCACCGTCATGCTAACACAAACAAAAGGTATTGTCAATAGTCTAGAAATGATGTACAGTATTCTAAGAGCAAATTAAAGTACAAGATCTAATTTGTTTACATGTATTGCCAGGGAGCAGTACCATCAGTGAATAAAATATTCTCAGTTTAGCCTCTGTGACATTTTATCAAATCAACACCAGAAAAAAAAGTCCAAAATAGAAACTCAAATTCATCCAGATTTATGCACTTTATACTTCAAATCACATAAAAGAACATTTTTATGCTCCATTATTCTTACTTTTTGGCTGGGGTAGTCTTTTGTAAATTCCACAACTTCACAGTGTGATCTTCTGAGGCAGTTACCAGGACAGGTTCAACTGGATGAAAGGCAAGGCCTCTTATCCCATCAAAATGGCTCCGTAACGTGAACTTAGGATTCCAGGTCTTTCGTAATGCATCTTTATTGTTTGTGATCTGTTGTAAAACCCCCAAAAATATTTATCAGAATGTAGTTAATAAAAGTAAAAAAGTCTTGAATATTAATTACAGATTTTCACTCTGATCAAACCAACCTTTTGAATCAGAGAGCTCAAGGGAATTTGGCCCACTGGACAAGTGCTGAGTCTATGGAAAAGCTATTTAATTTGTTTAAAACTCCACATATTTTCCTTTCTATAAGGACATCCAATTACCTTTTGTAAGTTCCTACTAATTTCTTACACTAATGAGCTGTCCCTGTATTAGCTACCAACTCTGAACACTGAACTGATATTGTGAATTTACCACTGACCAGAAACTTAATTAAGCCAGCCACATCAATAATCAGGCTTTAAGAGCAGGCCAGAAGCTGGATGTCATTCACCTCTCGACTGTTCAAACTATTTTCACATTTATAAGCTCATTTACAGTACTCAATTTACCTGAATGCCAGAAGCTTCACAGCATTCAAGAAGCCCGTTACAAACAGGCAAAATGCAACTCATAAAAGTATCGTCCCTTTCATTTCCACTATACCCATACATTGGGTGCAAAACCCACAGCCAGCATCTCGCTGGCTTTTTAACTGCATCTTCTTTCTTTCTTTCTAAATCTTTTTATTAATATTAATAATATGGACAGAATACAGATGATATATTGATAAAGAAATTACCAACATACACATTCCATTACATATGAAAAAAAACATACATAATAGTTACAATATAAATGAGTTTACCAAGACATAAGCCATAAGATATATGTATGGACATAGTAAATCTAAATATTTCATAATGTATAATATAAAAAAAACAGAAAAAAGAAAGAAAAAAAAAACAAAAAAAAATTTATATAATGCAGAACTAACTAATCTAATCTAATAACTATAGCTAATAAGTAATATAAAAGAAAAAAAAACAAACAAAAGAGAAGGAAAAAAAAAGTGGGCTGTTTATAATATCTCACAAAAATAAGTATTCATCAATGCCGTCACTTCCGGTCCTCTCAAAATACATAAACTAAAAGCTGGGAAATCAAATGTACTTGGCAAAGGGTCATATTACATCATATGAAAATGTTGAATAAATGGTCTCCATAACTTTTCAAATTTAATAGAAGTCTCAAAAGTACCACTTCTAATTTTTTCTAAATTTAAACATAACATAGTTTGAGAGAACCAATTAAATACAGTGGGAGGATCAATTTCTTTCCAATTCAACAATATAGATCTTCTAGCCATCAAAGTTAGAAATGCAATCATTCGACGGGCTGAAGAAGATAAATGCAGTGAGTCTAAGATTGGTAAACCAAAAATTGCGGTAATAGGATGAGGTTGTAAATCAATATTCAAAACCGCAGATATAATATCAAAAATATCTTTCCAATATTTCTCCAAAAATGAACACGACCAAAACATGTGAGTTAAAGACGCAATTTCAGAATGACATCTATCACAAATAGGACTTATATGAGAGTAAAAATGAGCTAATTTATCCTTGGACATATGGGCCCTATGTACAACCTTAAATTGTATTATGTTTGGCACATAACGATGATGTATTAACTAATTGAAGAATTCTATCCCAATTCTCACTAGAAATACTAAAACTAAGCTCTCTTTCCCAATCCTGTTTAGTCTTATAAAGGGGCTCTGAACGTATCTTCATAATTATATTATAAAGTTTTGAAATAAGCCCTTTTTGAAAAGGGTCTAATTCAAATAAACTCTCCAAAGTATCTGAAGGCACAAAATTTGGAAACGTAGAGAATACAGAACTTAAAAAATGTCTAATCTGTAAATATCTAAAAAAATGAAATCTCGGCAAGTTATATCTGTTGGATAATTGTTCAAAAGACATGAAACAATTATCTAAAAATAAATCAGAAAATCTTAGTAATCCCTTAGTTTTCCAAGCTGAATAAGCTTGATCTATAATGGAAGGGTGAACTGCATCTTCTAAATCCATATCCTTTATAGGAAAGGACAAATACAGCAGGGGCCTAGGAAGACTACCATCAGTGAACCACACACAACCCTTGCTTGAAAATATTCTGGAATTCCTTTGCCAACAAATTCAGCAATGTCCAGTTGATGCATTAAAATTTATAGCAGGGGAGAGAGATATTCAACTTACTGTGTCCATACGTCCCAAAAATGGCCCACAGTCTTTTAAAGCTGTGGCTTTTCAAGTGCTTATCCAAGTTGTTTTTAAATACAGTGTTACTGCCTTTTTCATTCTTTCAGCTAGAGAGTTCAAGACACTGATCACAATGCGAAAATTCACTGCAAATCCATTTATTTAGCTTATGCCCCGGTATCTCATTTAGAGATACAGCAGAGTAACAGGCCCTACTGGCCCAGCGAGCCAGCACTGTCCTATTTATCTACTAACCCATACATCCTTGGAATGTGGGAGGAAACTGTGCATTCAGGGGAAACTCACACTGTCATGGGGAGAACGTACAAACTCTTACAGTGGAATTAAACCTGTGGCTCTGGCACTTAATAGCGTATACTAACCGTCATGCTTCTGTGTCACCTTCAACATGTTATCCATATTACCGAGGGAATGTAAGTTCATCATAAAAAACTAGTGCACTACCACATCATTTACGAGAAGATAGGGATGGGATTTACTGATTACCCTGCTAGCGATGGCCATATTCTATAAGAAAGTTAAAACTAAATGCTTCCACTACCACTTCAATTAGGTCATTGTAGATGATGTGTAGAAAATATGTTAATTACCTTGATCCACATATAGAAAACAATATGGAACTCAGCCCGTTGCAGCCTCCACCAAGAGAATTGATCATCTTCCATCTTACCTCCAACTTTTCTACCCCTTCATATCCAAAGTCCAATGTTATTGAATGTATTCAATATTTGGATGTCCATTGTGCTTTGAATTGAGAATTTGCAAGTTCAAAGACATGAACAACTTTCATCTTGTTTCAGTCCTAAATGGCTGTATGTCGTGGTGGTGAAGTGATGAGTACCACTGCCTCAGTCCCTAGGACTTGGGTTTGACCCTGATCTCATGTACTATGTAGAGTTTGTACCTTCACTGTGAAAGCATGGCTTTCTACTAGGTACAATTTTTTAGTTTCCACATCCCAAAGATGTGCTGATAGGTTAACTGGCTGTAGTCATGTCAGCTCCTTAATGTCAGACAAACAATCAAAGGGAGTTGATACGCATATGGGAGACCAAGGCAGCAGGCCAATGAGAAATGAGGAAGAAATGCACCAGACAGCACCATCTGTGCGGTGGTCAGTAACCACATTTTCTGGGCCAATAACACTTTTTCTGAAATCCTGGACAGAAAAATTACCTCCCAAGAAAATTAATTATTTTTGTTTTAATGGAAGCTGAATGAATGCTTCCGATAATATCTGGAAAACTTGTGTTCTTTAAGTTGCAGAAAGATGAATTTTCTATCCATCTGAATAGGCAGAAGGTACTTAGGTTTATTACCACAACATAAATTTTAACTTTATAAAATCCAAAATAATTTGGTTGACATCTTTAATGCTGAGTTTTTTTTTAAATTCTTGTTTTAAAACAATAATTTTTGCCTATGATCTATTTAGTTTCACCCAACTACAAATTAAACTAATTCTTAACCACAATACATTCAAACTAACAGATGAAAAAATGTTGATAATTTACAAATATTCATGCATAAACTAAAAACTACTTCCTAGGTAGCCAAAATATAACATTGTTTTATGGAATGTTTTCATAAAATCTACACAAATCTGTTGATTAATAGAAAATGTACAAAGAACATTGCTATCAATTAATCATCGAACAAATAATTCTTGATCACATTCCTACAAGCACATTCCCTTCACCCACAATGGCCTTTCTTGGGGAAAGAAATAGTTTGCAATTGTCTAGTAACTTTTCATCCTCTCAGAAAGCTCCCATAATCCATTTTCAGTTGCAGCCACAGTCTTACAGATAAAATGTTGTCAATTTAACACAGGTCTTCAGGACAGCAAATGAAACAAATGAACAGCTTATATAACTTTACTGGTGGCCACTATAGAAGACTCTTTACCAGGGCAGGTAGAATAACACTACATTGTTTTTTTAACATCCTTAGAGTAAACAATCTTCACGCTGTTTGATCCAAAATATGGCATCTCTGTTAATGAGAAGTCATTAGACCATAAGACATAGGAGCAGAATTAGCCATTTGGCCCATCGGGTCTGCTCCACCATTCAATCATGGCTGATCCTTTCTCCCCCTCCTCAGCCCAACTCCCTGGCCTTCTCCCCATAATCTTTGATGCCGTTGTGGCGACCCACTTTCTGCGCAGGTGAACCGGCTCACAAATAGCCAGCGCGCAGGGAGAGACTTTGGTAATGCACCTCTGACGTTATTTCTGCCCGGAGAGGGCGGGCACTAAGGATTAAATGCCAGTGCCGCGAAGTTTGAATAAACTAGTCTTCAAACAACTTACCGTCTCTAGCTCTGTGTGTAGCACATCGTTGCATTGGTGACCCCGACGGTCCAAACTGGATTTGGACCAAAGATGACTGACTCTTCATCTGTTCACGCAGTTTCGCCAGAACTGCCGACTTTCTGGACGCTGCGACCACGCATGTGGTTCAGCCAAGCAGAAGCCCAGTTCCAGATTCGGCTGATATCCTCTGATTCCACATGTTACTACCACGTGGTGAGTGCCTTTGACCAGGAGACGGCCTCCCAGGTTGCGAATTTCATAAGAAGGCAAATACGAAGCATTCAAAGTGCTGCTCATTGGGACCTTTGGCCTCTCGCGGCATGCCCGCCTGCTTCACCTGGACAGTTTGGGAGACAGGCTGCCGTCAGCATTGATGAACGAGATACTGGCCCTGGTTGACAGACACAAGCCCTGCCTCATGTTTGAGCAGGCGTTCCTAGAGCAGCTGCCCGAGGACATACATCTGCTGCTGGCCGATGCAGATTTCAGTGACCTCCGGAAGGTGGCAGACGTGCTGTGGAAAGCCAAGAGGGAGAGCGTGGCATCTGTCAGTCAGATTACCAGGCCACACGCCCAACAGCAGACCAGACTAGGCCCAACAGGGGGGTGCACACAACACAATGGCAGGAGTGAGGAGGACAGTGAACAGTTGTGTTTCTACCACCAGCGGTGGGGCAAAGAAGCCCTCCATTGTCGCCCGCCCTGCAAGGGCCAGCAGCCGCTAATGACTATGGCGGCTGGCCATCAGGACAGCCTCTTGTACGTCTGGGACAAACAGTCGGGACGCTGCTTCTTGGTCGATACCAGAGCGGAAATCAGCGTCTTGCCCCCGAAGGGGTACGACACCCGCAACAGGAAGCCAGGACCCACCCTGAGGGCTGCAAACGGCAGTACAATACGGACCTATGGCACCCGCACAGTGCAGCTGCAGTTTGGCGCCAGCCGGTTCACATGGGACTTCACACTGGCCACCGTGGCCCAACCACTCCTGGGGGCGGACTTCTTGTGAGCTCACAGCCTGCTGGTCGACTTGCAAGGGAAAAGACTGGTACATGCCGAGACTTTCCAGACATTCTCCCTGGGTGAAGCCAAGTTGCTGGCCCCACACCTGGACTCCATCACGCTGTCAGAAAACGAATTCACCAGAATCCTGGCAGACTTTCCATCGATCTTGGCACTGCAGTTCGCAGCAGCCATGCGCAGACACGGGGTACAGCACCACATTCCGACCCAGGGACCACCCCTCCATGCCCGCGCACGTTCGGCTTGAAGAATGCCGCACAGACGATCTAGCGGCTAATGGATGTGGTGGGACGCAACCTGGACTTTGCGTTCACCTATTTGGACGACATCCTTATAGCCAGCAGTAGTCGCCAGGAGCATCTGTCCCACCTCCGCCAGCTCTACTCCCGCCTCAGTGATTTCGGCCTCACGATCATCCGGGCCAAATGTCAGTTCGGTCTCGATACCATTGACTTCCTGTGCCACAGGATTACCAAAGACGGGGCAACACCTCTGCCTGCCAAGGTAGACGCGATCCGCCACTTTGCCCGGCCCAACACGGTCAAAGGCCTGCAGGAGTTCGTTAGTATGGTGAACTTCTACCACCGTTTCCTCCCCTCAGCAGCTCGTATCATGAGCCCTGATGTTGGGTAAAGGCAAGGACATTACTTGGGATGAAGAGGCCGCGGCCGTTTTCGTTAAAGCCAAAGAAGCCTTGGCAGATGCTGTGACGCTAGTGCACCCCAGAACGGACGTTCCGACCGCCCTCACGGTGGACGCATCGGACACAGCAGTCGGTGGGGTGCTGGAGCAGCTCATCGAGGGGCGCTGGCAACCCCTGGCGTTCTTCAGCAAGCACCTACGACCACCCGAACTCAAGTACAGTGCTTTTGACCGGGAGCTGTTGGCACTGTATCTGACAATCCGACATTTCAGGTACTTCTTAGAAGGCAGGCTGTTCACCGCGTTCACAAAGGTGTCCGATCCCTGGTCGAGCCGCCAGCAGCAACATCTGTCCTACATCTCGGAGTACACGATGGACATCCAGCATGTCTCGGGAAAGGACAACGTCGTGGCAGACGCACTCTCCAGACCAGCTGTCCAGGCCCTGTCCCTGGGGGTGGACTATGCAGCACTGGCGGAGGCGCAGCAGGCAGATGACGAGATGCCCAGCTACAGAACCACAGTCTTGGGTTTGCAGCTGCAGGACTTTCTCGTAGGCCCAGGTGAGAGGACCCTCCTGTGCGACGTGGCTACTGGCCAACCTCGCTCCATTGTCCCGGCAGCCTGGAGGCGGTGCGTTTTCAACTCCATACACGGTTTGGCACACTTATCTATCAGGACAACCGTCCGGCTGGTCTCCAGCAAGTTCGCGTGGCATGGACTTTGCAAGCAGGTCAGTGAATGGGCCAGAACGTGCGCGCTGTGCCAAACAGCCAAGGTGCAGCGGCACACTAAAGCCCCGCTGCAGCAGTTCAAACCCACCCACCAGAGGTTCGACCACATTCATGTGGATATCATGGGAGCCCTACCAGTGTCCCGAGGAGCGCGGTACCTCCTAACTATGGTAGACCGGTTCACAAGGTGGCCAGAGGTGGTCCCGCTCACTGACACATCTGCCGATTCCTGCACCCGAGCACTGTTGCAACCTGGGTAGTACATTTCGGGGTACCGGCCCACATTATCTCCGACAGAGGCGCCCAGTTCACCTCCAGCCTGTGGTCGGCTGTGGCCAGCCTGTTGGGAACGCAGCTACACCACACTACTGCCTACCACCCACATTTGAACGGACTGGTGGAATGCTTCCACCTTCACTTGAAGTCGGCTCTCATGGCCCGCCTGAGAGGACCTAACTGGGTGGATGAGCTTCCTTGGGTCCCGCTTGGAATTCGCACAGTGCCCAAAGAGGATCTGCACGCCTCGTCGGCCGAGTTGGTGTACAGCGCACCCCTGGCCGTCCCAGGAGAGTTCATACCAGCCCCAAGGGGAGCAAGAGGAAGAACCCGCAGCTGTCCTGGACAGACTACACGAAAGGCTCGGCAACCTGGCTCCCGTGCCGACTTCACAGCACAGATGGACCCCGACCCATGTACCCAAAGACCTCCAGAACTGTCAGTTTGTGTTTGTACGAAGGGGCGGACACTGGGCACCACTACAGCGGCCGTACGAGGGGCCGTTCAGGGTGATCAACAACGGGTCCATGTACGTTCTGGACATTGGGGGGAAAGAGGAGGTTTTCACGGTGGACCGACTCAAACCAGCCCATGTGGACTTGGCGCAGCCGGTCGAGGTTCAGGCACCGCGGCGCAGAGGCAGACCTCCCAAACAGAGGCTGATCCAGACTGTGGCTATTGGGGGGTGTATCACCGGTTCTGGGGGTGGGGTTATGTGGCAACCCACTTTCTGTGCAGGCCAACCAGCTCACAAGTAGCCAGCACGTGGGGAGAGACTTTGGTAATGCACCTCTGATGTCATTTCCGCCCGGAGAGGGCGGGCGCTAGGGAATAAATGCCAGCGCCGCGAAGTTTGAATAAACTAGTCTCGAAACGACTTACTGACTGCGTGTTGTCTCTAGCTCTGTATGTAGTACATTGCTACACCGTATCCAATCAAGAGCCCATCAAACTTGGCCTTAAATGCACCCAATGACCTAGCTTCCACAGCTGCCTGTGATTACAAATTCCACAAATTCACCACCCTCTAGCTAAAGAAATTTCTGTGCATCTGTTCAAATGGACACCCCCTATTCTGAGGCTGTGCCTTCTTGCTTAGACTCCCCTACCATGGGAAACATCCTTTCCACATCTGCTGTCTTCAACATTTTGAAAAGTTTTAATGACATCCCCCCCCCCCAACCTTCTAAATTCCAGTGAGTATAGACCCACAACCATCAAACGTTCCTCATGTGATAACCCAGAAGCATCTTTGTGAACCTCGTCTGAACCCTCTCCAAAGCCAGCACATCTTTTCTGAGATGTGGAGCCCAAAACTGTTCACGATACTTAAGGTGAGACCATACCACTGCCTCATAAAGCCTCAGCATCACATCTCTGCTCTTGTATTCTAGACTTCTTGAAATGAATGATAACATTGCATTTGCCTTCCGCACCACTGACTCAGCCTGCAAATTAACCTTTAGGGTGTTCTGCACAAGGCCTCCCAACTCCCTTTGCATCTCAGATTTTTGTATTTTTTCTCCGTTTAGAAAATAATCTGATCATTTACTCCATTTTCCAACATTGTATTTCATTTGTCACTTTCCTGCCCATTCTCCTAATCTGTCTTAAGTCCTTCTGCATCCTACCTGTTTCCTCAACACTACCTGCCCCTCCACCGACCTTTGTATCATCTGCAACTTGGCAATAAAGTCATCTATTCCAACCCCTACCATCAACCCCTGCGGAACATCACTTGTCATTGGCAGTCAACCAGAAAAGGATCCTTTTATTCCCACAAGCTGCCTCCTACCAATCAGCCAATGCTCTAACCATACCAGTAACTTTTCTGTAACTTGGTAAGCAGCCTCATGTGTGGCACCTTGTCAAAGGCCTTCTGAAAAAACTTT
The DNA here is from genome assembly GCF_030144855.1 of Hypanus sabinus. Taxonomy (NCBI): domain Eukaryota; kingdom Metazoa; phylum Chordata; class Chondrichthyes; order Myliobatiformes; family Dasyatidae; genus Hypanus; species Hypanus sabinus. The sequence goes on along the minus strand of NC_082715.1, from coordinate 80,160,185 downwards.
TACTATCCACCTTGATGTTGTTTGCTAGTTTGCTTTCATGCTTCATCTTTTCCTTCCTAATGATTCTTTTAATTGCTCTCTGTAGGTTCTTAAAAGCTTCCCAATCCTTTATCTTCCTGCAAATTTTTGCTTTGCTCTCTGTTTTGCTTTTTCCATTAGCTTTGATGTCCTTTGTCAGCCAGGGTTGTATTATTTTGCCATCTGAGTATTGCTTTGTTTTTGGAAGACATCTATCCTGCACCTTCTTCATTTTCCCCAAAAACTCACGCCATTGTGACTCTGCTGTCATCCTTGCCAGCGTCTCCTTCCAGTTTACTTTGGCCAACTGCTCTTTCATACCACTGTAATTTCCTTTACTCCATTGAAATACTGCTCTGTCAGACTTGACTATCATAAAATTCCATGATTATCATAACATTGCCCTTTTGACATGCTCTTTCTATTTCACTTTGTAATCTGTGGTCCACATCCCAGATACTGTTGGGAATCCTGTCTATAACTGCTATCAGGGATTTTTTTTACCCTTGCAGTTTCTTAACTTAATCCACAAGGATTCACCATCTTCTGATCCTATGCCATGTCTTCCTACTGATTTGATGCCATTCTTTACCAGTAGAGCCATGCTATCCACTCTGTCTAACTTCCTATCCCTGCAATACAGCATGTAACCTCGGACATTCATCTCCCAACTACAACTATCCTTCAGCCATGATTCATTGATGGCCACAACATCATATCCGACAATCTGTTTTGGAGTGGGGCTTAAATTCTCAAACTCCAGTCTCAGGTGAGAGTTACCAGCTAAGTTCCACCAACTCTGAGATTCAATTAAGGACTGAAACACTTTTTAAAATGTATATTTCTGTCAGCAGTCAAGGACCAGTGATAAGAATCTTAATTCCCAATATTGTGAAATATCGATAGATGAGATGCTAAGAAGCTTCCGTGAGCATCACGGGAGCTATCCAACACGTCAGTGCCATTAGAACTTGGAAAGGGGAGACATTTTAAACCACATGCTGGCTGCTCCAATAGCTTTTATGCTACTAATATAGAATCTTATTAATTAGACAAAAAAAATCAATTAATGAGAAATTCCAACTCACATCATAATTTAAAGGATCTGCTTCATTAGCAACTGTAAGGCCCGCCAATTCCCCAAGACCCAATGCGTTTTCCAGTGCTTCGTCTGTACCCATGATAAAGGATTTTCCTGATCCTGGGGGAAACGTCAACGCCTCAACTAGCACGTTAAAAATAGCATGTGTTAATTCAATATAAATGAGAATACTAATACAGCACAGAATACATTACATACTTAAATGAAAATATTCTCATTGATCAGTATCTAAGAATCTACCAAGGTGCCCATTTTCCCTCACACCTACCTTCTTCTGCCCTGCCAGTTTCATGCTCAGTCAGCCGTGTGTTAGATGGTCTGGGGGGAGAATTTACTGAAGATTGCAGTGGAGGAAGTTCATCTACATCTCTTAAAGTAGCCAACATGTCTTGTAATTTTGATCTATTTGGCCCTAATAAGAAATAAAACTAAGTTATCAATGATTTTGGATTTTGCATTTCTGTCACCCGAAGGAAAATTATTTAATTGAACATTTTCAGGTTTGTGTTCTGAAAATAGACTCAGTTTTAATCACCTTAAGTATTAGAATATAAAATTAACAAGAAACCAAACAATTCAGGAAAAAGTCAATAAATTTTCACCTGAAACTTAACTTTCAGTTGTATGAAATCTTGAACAAAATGTAGCCTTCTCTATTTCTGGGTTACAGTTTTACCCTACATGTTAATGAGCAAATAATCAAATAAGCTGAAAACTGGAACACTTCCCAGCCAAGGATTTGCAATCAGTTATTCATCCTTAATCCTAGCATACAAAACTCATGCAGGGTGCTGAAGGTTATTACATACAGCAGTACACTAGGATCCAATGCATATTTGCTCGATTGTTAACTAATATCAAACTGCAATTGTGCATCTTCTGTATATTCTACGATCTTCAAATTGTTTAGCCTAACAATCTTTGATGATATTTAGTTGTAAGTGATACCATGTGCTTGTCCCTTCTCTCAGGTAGGTTCATACTAAGGCATTGGGCTTTGTGGATCGTTACTACTTCGACGGAATCTGTTGCCTGTAATTTTAATCATTTTAAACAGCATATTGTCTTTTGCCAGTCGAAAGGTTAAAATTTATACACTAACAAGAAATTTCCTTTCATCAAATGTTTAAAGCAGAATAGGGCTGCAGTCAACCATATTTTTTTTGTTTCTATTTGTACACTGTTATAAGTCTGATTGCCTTTCAGCACACAAAACTAAAATATTTAATACAAAATCAAGAAAAGTGGACAGTGAAAAAAGAGCAACTTGAAAATGAATTAAATGCTCTTAAGCAGCAACTTCCCAAGATAAAATGTTAAACTAAGGCTTGAGAGCGAGAGAGAGAGGATCAAGAATAGCTCAGAATAAGCAGATGGTTTTAAAGGAACAGGATAAGTATTTGGATACTTTTTTTTCCAAAGAATTGTGGAAAAAGAGGGTTTATGAGCCAAAAGTATACCAGATTTCATACGCACTTACTCTTCACCCCCTTTTTCCCCTTTCGCTCCTTTTTGTACTGCTCCTTGAGCTTTGTTATTAGTCCCTGGTCCACGTCCCAGCTCTCTGGTGTGGGACTCACATCTTCCTTGTCTAAACACAGCATAGTGAAACAAATCAGAAAACGCCTAATGGAACAATCCAGCTCTTACAGCATTAGCAGGCAGTTTCAACATGCTGTTAAAGAAAATGTCACAGCAAGGCCATAATTAGAGCTAAATAGTTAATACAGATGTACAGAAATGTTCTCAGCAGGGATTTATTTTAATAATGAAAATAATATTCATTATAATAAAGGTTGAAGTTTTATGATATCTGAGTATTACTGAATTAAGACTATATCCTTGTGTTGGTTATGTTAGGGAAACAATCCATTAATGGCATATGGGATTTCTATAGTATACTCATATGCACACACATATTTCAGGCAGTAGTTACATGATTAATTGTTCACAAGCATTAAATGAAATTAGCAATGGAAAGCACCTTATTTATTGACTATGATAGCCTTCCTGAACACCATCCCATGAGGCTTTTTGCTAGTGTACTTTAAGTTGGAATTATCTTGTAAAGTTAATTTTAGTGTTTGCTGCTTATATATTGTAATTTACACAAGTTTGTCAAAATTCAGCCAACCAGAATTTAAAAAAAATATAGCACTGGTTCTTTATTTCCACCCTAGCAATTGACCAAGGTGATAAAGATCCTCCTTGTTCTATGCATCTCTAGTTGACTTAAAATCAACCACGTCATTTAGTGGCGATACCTTGTATTTAGTGAATTTTGCAGACTTTTCTTTCTGCACAATTCTCACAGGGAATGCATGTGCTGAATACATTCAGGATTACAGAGATCACTCCTAGAATTTCACAACGTACATAACCAAGAGTAATTTTATTTGTGCCATACTGACTTCACTCATATAATATCTCATTGTATCTTTATCATTACTGATCCTGTCATCACTGAGATCTACCACTCAATTTCCACCAAAACCCCTCTTCACATCACATGATGGGAACAATTAATTAGCTAGTGCTTCAAAAAGGGAACAGGACAGGCACAAGTGAAGGTAATATGCAAGGTTACAGCAGGGAAAAAGTGAATGGGACTGGCAGGACTGCTCCTCTAAGAGCTGGCATGGACTTAACAGGATGAATAACTTACATTGTTTAACAGTTCCACAATACCTGACCTACAGTAAGACTTGAAATACTATTCTATCAACAAATGCAACCATAGCCTCAACCTCATTCTACTGTAGCTTTGACCTCAGCCAACTCCACAGTTCTTGTGACCTTCAATGTTTCCACTCTAGTTTTCTGCACATTCTGCTGCCAAATCAGTCCATCAGTTTTGTTTAGTTGTATGAAATTCTTGCTTAGTTGCACATTTTCATATTAAGTGATAGCCTGTCATTGATTCACCTCCCAAACACGAACTTCAACATTCTTATCTCCATTTAAATACTCAACACTTCGTGGCCCTTCCCTCAACTATCAGTAGCATTCCTTTACAATATTCTTTTCTCCAATTTTACCTTTACCAGCAGCCATGTCAAAATCCAAAATGTTATCCCATTGTGAGGACAATCAAATCACTTAGAAAATTAAAATAACACATGTCTAGACATTCACTCCTCACTGGTAGTGCTAGACACATTATAACAGGACTAATCATACATTTGACAACACCTCTGAAAGTCAGGCCCACTGCTTCTGAAATTGTGTCAAGATAGACAAAGCTATTAAGTGAGCACATTTACTGGGGAACTAATTTTTAGGCTGTGACAAAACATTAGTTTCTATTTACTCCATTCTAAAAGATCTAAAGAGAGGACCAACTTTTAGTCAAATACATGCCTTAAGCATTGCTAAATCTACATTACCCAAAGAAATAAACTGTAAGCTCTGATCATCACACTTCTGGAGCTGCTTTATCTGGTTATCACCAGATGCTTTACAATTTATAACCATATAACAATTACAGCACGGAAACAGGCCATCTTGGCCCCTCTAGTCCGTGCCGAACGCTTACTCTCACCTAGTCCCACCTACCTGCACTCAGCCCATAACCCTCCATTCCTTTCCTGTCCATATACCTATACAATTTTTTTTTATTGACAAAATCAAAGCTGCCTCTACCACTTCTACCGGAAGCTCGTTCTACCCAGCTACCACTCTCTGAGTAAAGAAGTTCCTCCTCATGTTATCCCTAAACTTTTGCCCCTTAACTCTCAACTCATGTCCTCTTGTTTGAATCTCCCCTAGTCTCAATGGAAAAAGCCTATCCATGTCAACTCTATCTATCCCCCTCATAATCTTAAATACCTCTATCAAGTCCCCCCTCAACCTTCTACGCTCCAAAGAATAAAGACCTAACTTGTTCAACCTTTCTCTGTAACTTAGGTGCTGAAACCCAGGTAACATTCTAGTAAATCTCCTCCGTACTCTATTTTGTTGACATCTTTCCTATAATTCGGTGACCAGAATTGTACACAATACTCCAAATTTGGCCTCATCAATGCCTTGTACAATTTTTAACATTACATCCCAACTCCTATACTCAATGCCCTGATTTATAAAGGCTAGCATACCAAAAGCTTTCTTCACCACCCTATGCACATGAGATTCCACCTTCAGGGAACTATGCACCATTATTCCTAGATTGTTCTACTGCATTCCTCAATGCCCTACCATTTACCATGTATGTCCTATTTTGATTAGTCCTACCAAAATCTAGCACCTCACACTTATCAGCGTTAAACTCCACCTGCCATCTTTCAGCCCACTCTTCTAACTGGCCTAAATCTCTCTGCAAGCTTTGAAAACCTACTTCATTATCCACAATGCTACCTATCTTAGTATCATCTGCATACTTACTAATCCAATTTACCACCCCATCATCCAGATCATTAATGTATATGACAAACAACATTGGACCCAGTACAGATCCCTGAGGCACACCACTTGTCACCGGCCTCCAACCTGACAAATAGTTATCCACCACTACTCTCTGGCATCTCCCACCCAGCCACTGTTGAATCCATGTTCAGAATAATATTGTAATATAAACAATACAATAGGGAAATACATTTAGGCAAATAGAGCGTTCCTTCACACTCTGTACTTGTGCCTTGTAGTTAATGGAGATGCTTCACAGTCATTATCTCAGGATAGTTAGCCTCTGACCACTCCAGCAACCGTAGTAATTCGCTGAATTTCTGGTCTAAGATGACCTGGCGATGTAATGGCATAGACAACAATGTATTCAACAAAGATAATACTGTATAATACCAAGGGGCAATGGTGAGACTAGATTGAACTGGTTAAATTATGAAAGATTCTTGCAATTTATCAGTCCAAATCTGTGTTGATTATTAATACATGGAAGAAATATTCATCATCAAGGATGGTCTAAGTGAGAGTGCAGTTGAGGACATGGAAGACTTTGTAACTTAAAAATACACTACTAGGTTTTCTCTAAATGAAAAATTCCTTTAATATTTGATGAGAAAAGACTGAACCAAGGGTAACTGGTGTGGGCAGATTTGGATTGCTCTACCCAAAAGTCAGTCCAGACAATGTGGTCATGAAATTCTGCAAATCAGAAGCTTGTTGTCTCTTAAATAAAACACAAAGGGAATTTTGCAATATCTATCCAAGGAGGAAAGAGTGATGCTATAATACATTGTCTAGTTGTTGCCATCGTGGTTTATCTTTCCAGACTTCATACAGTGGTGCTAGAAAGTTTGTGAATCCTGTAGAATTTTCTCTATTTCTGCAAAAATATGACCAAAATATAATCGGGTCTTCATGCAAATCCTAAAATTATATAAAGAGACCCAATTAAATAAATAACACAAAAAACTTAACACTTGTTAATTTATTTGAGAAAAAGATCCAAAATTTTATGTATTTGTTGGGGAAAAAATGTGAAACTTTGGGGTAATATCTTCTACTAAAGCTATTTGGTGTTGAGTGCTCCAATCAATGAGATGAGATTGGAGGTGTTGGTTGTAGAGGTGCCCTGCCCTATATAAAAAAAGACAAAGTCATGTTACTGATAGAGCCTGCTCCTCACAAGAAAGATCTGCTTATTGCAGCATGCCTCGATCAAAATAACTTTTAGAGGACCTTAGAAGAATTGTAGAGATGCACGAAGCTGGAAAAGGCCACAAAAGCATTTCTAAAGACGCAAGTTCGTCAGTCCACAGTAAGAGGAATTGTCCACAAATGGAGGAAATTCAGCCTGTTGCTATTCTCTCGAGGAGTGGTTGCCCTGCAAAGATCACACCAAGAGCACAATATGCAGGAGGTGTAAAAGAACACAAGGGTGACAGCAAGAGACCTGCAAAGATCTCCAGAACTTGCTAAAGTCTCTGTCTTGTGTCCACTATAAGAAAAACACTGAAAAGGATGGTGTTCATGGAAAGGCACCATGGAGGAAACCACTACAGTTCAAAAAAAATTGCTGCTCACCTCAAGTTTGCAGAAGACCAGCTGGAAGTTCTACAACACTTCTAGGACAACGTTTGAAAGACAAGAGTTGAAAAAAAAAACAACAGAATGGTTCAAGAAGAAAATTGGTGCTCTGGAATGGCATAGTCAAAGTCCTGACCTTAATTGTATAGAAATGTTGTGGAAGGACCTGAAGCAGTTTAAACAAGAAATTCCACCAACCTCCCACAGTTGAAGCAGTTCGTAAGGAGGAATGGCCTAAAATTCCTCCATGCCGATGTACAGGATTGATCAACAGTTACCACTCACACTTGGCTGAAGCTATGCTGTACAAGGGGGTCACACTAGTTACTGAAAGCAAATGTTTACATACTTTTTCCAACAAATACATGTAATATTGAATTATTTTCTCAATAAATTAATGAATGAGCAAATTGTTTTTTGTGTTATAAAATTGGGCTCTGTCTAGTTTTAGGACAAGTGAAGATCTGATCACACTTTAGGTCATATTTATGCAGAAACAGAAAATTCTACAGTTCACTTTCTTTCTAGCACCACTGTACCTGTCTAAACTCCACAATGCCTGATTCTTAGTGCAGTTTCTTCCCCAAATATTTTCAAATTAACAGTATCCAAGCATTTTTCAATGACCTTCAAAATCACCTATATAATAATGCACTCTTTCCCATTAATTCCCTTCCACAGAACAGAGAACAGTGTTTGGTACAAAATTAGGCACTTCTATAATTAAACATGATCGAAATGTGCAACATAATTTCAACATTCTAAATTATTCCAGCTGTTTTGACTTTAAGTTGCCTATCAAAGGCAACACATACGAACACATTTTCCTTCCTCATGTTAACTCAGCATATTCTTTCAAATACCAAGTGAAATACGGAGCATGGATATTTTCAGGGAGCCCGACATTATAAATTGGCAGATCAAAAATTGTGTTATTAATAAATGTTGCACAAAAATTACCAACTTTTACAGAATTACAATAGTATATGACAAATACATGTTTTTAACAAAGCAAAGAACACATGTGCTCATCATGACCAGCCAGAAATGTGAAATGATCTAAAAGAGTTATGAGCCAGAGGGCAAAAGAGAGGAGCTAACAATTGCCATTGGTAACTCCACATTTATTTTAAGTGGAAACACTTCAGTGAATGTTCAAGTATAATTTACATCTTAATTTTCATGAAAGCACCAACATCCCAGAATTGTATACTTTAAGTGTGCAACAAATTTTGATACAGATTAACGCTAAAAGTTATTGCAGAGTTTTACCCCATTCTGTTCCATCGCCTGCACTCCTGGACTCTGCTGCTCCTTCCCCATCTTCAGCAGTTTTTGCTAAGAAGTCAAACTCCCTCAGTGCTTCCTCGGTATCCATATCTTCAATTGTATTAGCTGGTATCACTTTGTCAAACTGTTAAAATGTAATCAGCAAGCAGCGATCATGCAAGATGGAATTTAGCAGCACACTATAAGATTATTAACATTAGGAAGCATCTTTCACCAGATCAGATTTTTACGTCATCTCCATTGGGTTTTTCTGCATCCACCACATGCATAACACTTTATATAATAAAGGCATGTTCAGATCAATTTTTAGACATTATATTCTTCATGAAAAATAGCAATATTATTCATTATTTTAACAGTACTGCCTTGACATAAGAAAATGTTATGATATGTACTATTGTTTGAACAGGATTTCCCTAATATTTTGAAGCAGTCAACTGCCATTGTGCGTATTCAAAATTTCACTCACCATTAGAGGGTGCTACATCATAGCATTAATTGGTGCATAACCCACAAACTGGAAAAGGCAAAGCTCTTGTTTTAGCATTTATTATTTATTCTGCTCCCTTTCCTTTTTTCTTATTTCAATTCACTTTCTTCCTTTGGCCCCTATCCACATTCTACTTGTTTTAAGTAATACATCTGTTTGGATTCCTTGGAATGTCAATCTAGGCTGCTGAAAATACTAGAATTCCCATTATATACAAGTATTTACAGTAAATACAGCATATTAGCTATCAGGCTTTCACTTAAATGAAAACATTAAATCTTACTGGTTTTTCAATGTGAATCACACAGTTGGAAGAGAACGTTATCAATCCTAGCATCCAAATCACTGATCACTGTGCATATAATTGTTCCCCTATGCCACAATTTCATCAGTGTTAGTAACTGATTAAGGATTACTTGCAGTTCACCGTCCCTTTTGCTGGGACATGAAGACATTTTTTTTTAAAAGCCACGAAGCTTTTGGAGCTGGAAACAGGAGCTGCTGGTTTTAGTTACAGATTGCACACGACCACCTGGTCCGTAATGACACCCAAACTTTGTTCCAGCATTTAGTAAAATAATCTCATAGCGTAATATCATAATATTACCTTTGTGTTGTGTGAGAATTATATGTACTGTGTTGTCCAGAGGAATGTTGTTTTGTTTGGAGGTATACATATACAGCTGAATGACAATAAACTTGAACTTAAAGCCAGGCAAGCCACAGTTCTCACAACAGCATAACTGCTTGCCCTGTAGTGTTTCTCAGTGAAGCTTCATGAAATTGACTCACATGAATTGCAGTTTTTTCAAGTTAATGTTTTAGGAAGAATAAAATATTGTCTTAGTTCTCTTGCAGCTCTTAGTCACCCATTATTCAATCCTTAATGACAATGGGTCCCAAGTTTATATTGTTTAATTCCATCTCTGAACTTCAACATCAAAAGCTCTACTCCTTTATCCGTGGCATCTTGTGCTTTTATCTCATTATTTTGTCAGCCATTAACCCCCCTTCCCACTTTTGACACCACTCAGCCTCCAAGCTCCAACCTCAAAAACCCCTGGAGCCCTAGGGTCAGATTAGGTGTGCAGCAAATTCAACTGAAAATATGACATACAAAGAAAATAGCATAAAATGTGAAAATCTGTAGGTATACATTGCTTCCATTATATATAATTGATGGACACATGAAATTATTACTGCAAAGGAAAACAGTTAACCTTTATGAAAGTTTGCACATTGCCAGCTTTGGGAGAGGTGGGAAAAGAGGGAAAAACAAAACAAACAAACGTGATCAAACATTAACCCAGGTGTAATAAAACAATAGCAGTCACCGCTTGGCAGAGGTATTTTTGGCAAACTGCTTTTGCAAGTGATTACTGTCTTGGTTTCACCAACAACTTGCTAATTAAGTGTCTTAATAATGGCGGGGTGATCCGTTTTGATCGACTCTTTTGTAAATCCCTGTGTTTTAAATTGATCCTCACAGTGGTGCTAATTGATTTAATAAGATTACATAGAACTTGCAGAAAGACGGGGGTTGGGGGGGGGGAGGTTCCTGAGCATCTGAGTAACAATAGATACAAATTCAAAGGTGGATCATTAAATTTGAGATAGCTGCTCAGATTAAGTAGAAAGATTGCATACTTCAGAAATGATCACAATGATCGGGAACTACCAAGTCAAAGCTGGCAAAATTGACTTACTGGGAAGACCATAAGATGATTAGGTATTCATTCTACATACAAGGAGTAGCCAAAATCACAGAAGGGAAAGATCACAAGCAACACTACTGAACTGCTGTAGAAGAAATTAGTGTATCAGAAGTGAGGAAAAATATTATTTAAGTAACCATGATTTCCTGGAAATATCACTAGAAGTTCTGAATAAGGCGTTTCTCAGGTGCCAGAGGGCAAGTAGGAAAGATTATGGTAAACAAAAGGTAATGGATAGAATAAGTTTTGTGAATAAGTGAGTTTTGTGGAGTTAGCACTAAATGAAAAAGCAGGGCCTTGAGGAATTACTCAAACCACCTGCAGCACCTCACATTTGGAGTGGTGAAGAAGCAGTTTAAAGGTCAATTTATTGTTATTTGGAAGATTGTATAAACTGAAAAGAATAACCAGGTCACCTGCAACTGCCTGGATGGTTAAAAAAAATGCCTCGAGACAAACTGAAATAATTTTCATGACAAAATATAAAAACATTTCAAATCTACTAGATTTTGCAACTTTTTGCACAATTTGAGAATAAGGGAGTAAGTTTCACAATATATATGATCAAAGGACCTTTACTGAGTAACTTTGAAAAAATCTACAAAATTCATTTTGCCATTTTTCATCATTTCATCTTCTTTATTCATGTGTCCAAATATTTAACCTACCGAAGTATCAATAATTGTTCTCTCTTTTCCATCACTCTCATCATCTTCATCATCATCACTAAATACAGCTGCAGCATTTTCCAGAAATTTAAATGTTTCCAGCACATCTGCTGAATCATTCGGAAGTGGTTTAACTTTTTCTCCAGAATTTCTTTAAAAAACACAATATATTTTTTTTAAACAAGAGATTATGTAGACAATTTACAGCAACAGTGAGACCACAAAATATTGCTGGGAAGAGACAAATCTTGCCTTTTCTCTTTCATTATCTGTTCCATTTAAACCCCTTGTGTAACTCCCCAACCCCTGTAGATTGGTTTTCTAACAGATATTAAGGAGATACACAAAATGGTGGAACCAATAGAAAAAGTCAAAGAAATTTAACTGTCTGCACCAGCATGCAAGTTTAATCAAGTCAAGAGTACAGCAATGCAATGCAATAGTATGTATCTACTAGGGATAAAAACCTGCCTGCTGGTTCCTAATGAATCAAAATAAAATACAGATTACATGTATTAAGTCTGAAGCAATGACCATTATTGCAATATTAAAAAAAATCAAGGAACAAGGGACAAATTGAAATCAATTAAAATAAAATTTTGCTTTAAAATAAGCGCACAATGGTAGTACAAGGCACTTACCCAATCATGTCTGTCCTTTTTAAAAGTGTTTCACCACCATTTATAACAGAATCTGGACTCTTGTTTTCAGATAATTTATCTAGGTCATCACCAGTGAGGCCAAGTAATGCCCGTGCTCGCCTTGACTTCACATCTATAATAGTATCTGTGTATCCAACCTCCTGCAAGTATCTGGCAAAACACAGTAAATTACAGCATTTTGTTTTAAATCATGAGGAGAATCTTATGAAGTTTCAGCACAATTTGTCCAACTATTTACAAATTATACACTTTTTTTGAGGAAAATCAACTACCAGGAAATAATCTTGCACATTCTATTTCACTGCTGAGGGTACTTGGAAAAAAAATGTCACTTGTACCAGCTGCAGATTGAAAGTGATGAGTCTCTTTCAGTACCAGCCTCTATAGTCACAGAAAAATGAAAGCTCGCAGTACTGGGCTATTGTTAACAATTCAACATTCATTACATTGTCTGCTCAAGAAACTCAGCGGTTTCCTTGTTTGGATGTGATGGTGGGGGAAATGTGGCATTGCTGTTAATTGGTGGGGAAACTTTCAAAAATAGTTAATCATGGAAATACAGTTGCAGAATCAAACCAAAAATTAAAAAAATCAATACTAAAGTTAAATCCTTCAGGGTAATTAACATCAAAGGACAGCCAGTCTACCAAAATTTATTTTATATCATGATCTGGTGCGAACCATGATTTCTAAAGTTAAAATTTAAAACAATACTTTCTAACTTATACTCTTGCAACTTTAAACAGAAAATTGAATGACAAGTTTACAACTTTTTACAGTTAGGACACTGATAGTTGGGATGTTAGGAAAAAATAAGTATTTTTGAAATAAAAGATTGCAGATACTCACTGACGAAGGAGCAGCCTCCCTTGCTTCCATGTTAATTGATTATTTTGTGTGGTCAGGATTTCATTTTCATTTCCTTCATCTAATAAAGTGATAAAATAGATCTACTTAGTAATAAATCAACTAATAGTAACACTGATTTTGCAGGAACAATGTTAATAAACAAAGAGTGATATGCACAGAAGTTCCCAAATGCACCTTCAGGTAGGGGAAAGTAGTGCTCTGATGGTCAGCTTCTGGTTGAAGATACACACTGAATGCTAAGGGGGGGGGGGGGGGGGGTGTCTTGGCAGCACTCAGCGCTCTTCCAGACTTAGCTGTCTGGCCATTTTCTTCTGTTTCATAGCAAGCTAACTGGTCAATTTTGTATCGAAGGGAAGGCTGTTGTTTTCATGCCATTTTCCTGGACTTCTTCACAACCTGTGCAGCTGTTTTTATGCTGTATTATTAGATTGTGCTCTGAGACGCGATGCTAATCAGAATTTTCTGAATACAGTATATTATTGAGAGATACAGCACAGTAACATGCCCTGTCGGCCCAACAAGCCTGTGCTGTCCAATTAACCTACTGATGCACCATCAATAACTCTCAGAGACGGGAGGCGAACGATAGGCTTTTATTAGCTGCAAGAGACCATGATTAGCAGCAAGAGACCACCACACAACATCCTGGAGACTAAGGGAGGAGCAGTGCCTCCAACCGCCTTTATACAGGGGTCTGTGGGAGGAGCCACAGGAGCAGTCAGCAGAGGGGCGTGTCCAGACAGGTATATGTAGTTCACCACACCTACTAACCCCTACGTCTTCAGAATGTGAAAGGAAACCAGAATACCGCGAGGAAACCCATGCAGTCACAGGATTAATGCTTGTAGTAGCATTTCAAGAACTATGTTAACGGCAACCCAGTCAATGCAAAAGATTCATAAGCACTATGTGAAGTATAGTTCAGCTTGTCTTAGTAAATATTCATTCCTCAACTAACATCACAAGCAAATAAGGTGCCATTTGTTATTTGAGAACCAAACTGTACAAACTGGCTTTCACATGTGCTTAGATAGCAGTGTCTGCTCTTCACTCATGCTGGGATTGAAAAAAATAAGACAAATCCAGATGGTCTCTTTGCTTTCTATTGCACATCTGAACGAGTGCAAGACTACCTTTAAAGATGCATTTTCAAAAGCTTTAACAACTATTCAATTATAGTTAGTTTCAAGCCTTGTATTATTGAAGCAGATTCCACTGGGAGAGTACAGTGTTACTGTGGTACAAGATGTATTGCCATTAATAGGTTATATTCTGTTAATCAGCTTAAACCTAGTTTATTATCAATAATAGTGGGTTCCGTGGTGTTTCTTTGTTTCATGATAAATATTATGGAAATTTAAACTTAATTTATATTCCTTTTTACCCATTGCTTTTACATACATTATTCAAGAGAATCCTGCATGTGCTATCACCAACCTGAAAACAAAATCTTGCAAACTTATGTCCATTAACTAAGATGGTGTTAGGAAAAGAATCTGTCCAGTCACCTTGTAATGACATGTTCAGGGGAAGAAGGTGGCACCAGCAACCAGCTCAACCAAAGGCAAAGTCCTTCACAGTTCAAGAAACTTTTTATTTCAAACCTGATTATGCTACCATTGGCACCTATGATTTGTATTTTGATGGTGTGTTTTTGGACCGACTGAGCGACCTGGCGTTTTGCTGATTCTGAGGGAGGTTGGTGCAGCCTGGAGAGAGGGCATGAGCCCATGATTGACAGAATTTCACACCCATTAAAGCGCTGAGCAAGATTGAAATCAAAGAGGACGACAGCGGAAAGTGAGTGGGTGTTCAGCGTTGTCTGGCTGCGTTTGACTGGACTCTTCCTCCCTCTCGCTTGATACTGTCAGAACCTTGGGTCTTGGGCAAGGTATAATCATCACGGTTTATGGATTGGACAGAAGTTCATGTTATGACATGTTTCTGCTTACTCCTTTTTTATTGCTATTTTGTGTGATTTTGATTGGGGCAGATTGGCTTTGCAGTGACACAGCGTTAAATTGAACTGAAATGAACCTAAACTGAACATTCCTAGACTGTTTCAGTGACTTTGTGGTTTGATGTTTTACATTTGGTGTTTTTCACTTTTTTTTTGCCATTGCAGTGACTTGTACATTTTTTTGCATGTGTGTGTTCGAAGCTTTCTTTGAGTGGGTTCCGTGGTGTTTCTTTGTTTCATGCCTGCATATATACTTTGATAATGAAGGTACTTTGAATCTTTGAATAATATTTGAAAGATAACTCAACATTT
The DNA here is from genome assembly GCF_030144855.1 of Hypanus sabinus. NCBI lineage: Eukaryota > Metazoa > Chordata > Chondrichthyes > Myliobatiformes > Dasyatidae > Hypanus > Hypanus sabinus. The sequence goes on along the minus strand of NC_082715.1, from coordinate 80,145,116 downwards.
TATTCCGTCTCTTATAAAAACACTTAGTCCGATGATTCCCATTTCAGATGTTCAATGACTAAAGTACACCCAACCTAGACTTTATGGGACAAGAAGGAGAGAGTCACTGACTGCTGGAATTCCACAAGTCCATAAGAGACAGGAGCAGAATTATAGGCCACTTGCCCATTGAGTCTGCTCCATTTCTCTCTCAACCCATTTTTCTGCCTTCTCCCTATAACCTTTCATAGCCCTGACTAATCAAGAGCCCATCATCCTTCACCCTAAATACACCCAATGAGCTAGCCTCCAGAGCCACCTATGGCAACAAATTCAACAGATTCCCCACCCTCTGGCTAAAGAAATCCCTCCCAATCTAAATGAAAGTCCCTCCATTCTGAAGCTGTGCCGTTTGATCCTAGACTACCCCACCATCCACTCTATCTAGGCTTTACAACATTTGGCAGGTTTCAATGAGATCACCCTCCTGTTCTTCACAATTCTACCAAGTAATGGCCCAGAACCATCAATCGCTCCTCATACAATAAGCCTTTTATTCCTGAAATCATTCTCGTGAACCTCCTCTGAACACTCTCCAATGTAAGCACATCCTTTCTTAAATAAGGGGTCCAAAAAGGGCTCACAGTACTCCAAGTGAGGCCTCACCAGTGCCTTACAAAACCTCAGCATTACATCTTTTCTTTTCTGTTCTAGTGCTCTTGACTTAAATTTGACTTCGACTTCCCTGCCACTGAATCAACCTGCAAATGAACCTTTAGGAAATCGTGGATGAGGACTTCCTTTCTCCCCATTGGGTATTCCTTCTATCAAGTGCATGACCAGACACTTCCTGACTCCGCATTCCATACGTATTCCAAAGGCCGAGTACACTCAACCTATTCTAATAAGGTATGCCCTCCAATCCAGGTAACATCCTTGTAAATCTCCTCTGCACTCAGTACGCTGCCTTAACAACACTGGCAACTTGTGCAGCAGCTTTGAGTGTCCTATCAACACACAATGCAAGATCTCTCAGATCCTCCACACTGCCAAGAGTCTTACCATTTATATTATATTCTATCTTCAAATTGGACCTACCAAAATGAACCACTCAAACTTATCTGGGTTGAAGTCCATCTGCCACTTCTCATCCTAATTCTGCATCCTATCAATGTCCTGCCGTAAACTCTGACAACCCTCCAGACTATCCACAACACTCACAACCTTTGTGTCATCAGCAAACTTACTAACCCACCCTTCTACTTCTTCATCCAGGTCACTTATAAAAATCACAAAGCGGTGGGGTCCCAGAACAGATCCATGAGGAACACCACTGGTCACTGTCTTCAATGCAGAATACGAATTATCTACAACCACCCTTTGCTTTCTGTGGGCAAGCCAATTCTGGACCCTCAAAGCATAGTCTCCTTGCCTCCTTACTTTCTGAAGGAGCCTTGCATGGGGAACCTTATCAAATGTCTTACATCTTATACACCTCTATCAGGTCACCTCTCATCCTCCATCACAACAAGGATGCTTGCTCTTTCTTTTATGTTGGCTCTGACTTTTCTTGTCAGCCACAGTTGCCTCAACCTGCCTTTTGAGTTCTTTTTATTTGTGACGCATCTATCCTGTGCCGTCTGAATTGCTCCCAGAAACCCCAGCCATTGCTGCTCTGCTGTCATCCCTGCTAGAGTCTCCTTCCAAACAGCTTTGGCCAGCTCCTCTCTCATGCCTCTGCAGTTCCCTTTACTCCACTGTGAGGAACAGAGAAATAAAGAAAAATCTACAGTACAATACAGGCCCTTCGGCCCACAATGATGTGCCGAACATGTACTTACTGTAGAACTTACCCACAGCCCTCTATTTTTCCAAGCTCCATCTACCTATCCAAGAATCTTTTAAAAAGACCCTATATCCACCTCCACCACCATTCCCGGCAGCCCATTCCACACACTCACCACTCTCTGAGTAAAAAATTTACCGCTGACATCTCCTCTGTACCTACTTCCAAGCACATTAAAACTGTGTCCTCTCGTGTTAACCATTTCAGCCCTGGGAAAAAGCCTCTGACTATCGGTCAATGCCTCTCATCATCTTATACACCTCTATCAGGTCACCTCTCATCCTCCATCGCTCCAAGGAGAAAAGGCCAAATTCACTCAACCTATTCTCATAAGGCGTGCTCCCCAATCCAGGCAACATCCTTGTAAATCTCCTCTGCACCCTTTCTATAGCTTCCACATTCTTTCTGTAGTGAGGCGACCAGAACTGAGCACAGTATTCTAAGTGGGGTCTGACCAGAGTCCTATATAGCTGTAACATTACCTCTCGGCTCTTGAACTCAACCCAACGGCTGATGAAGGCCAATGCACCGTAAGCCTTCTTAACCACACAGTTAACGTGCACAGCAGCTTTGAGTGTCCTATGGACTCAGACCCCAAGATCCCTCTGATCCTCCACACTGCCAAGAGTCTTGCCATTAATGCTATATTCTGTCATCATATTTGACCTACCAAAATTAATCATCTCAGACTTATCTGTGTTGAACTCCATCTGCCACTTCCTTGCCCAGTTTTGCATCCCATTAATGTTCCGCTGTAACCTGACAGCTCTCCACACTAACCACAACACCCCCAACCATTGTGTCATCAGCAAATTTATTAACCCATCCCTCATGAAGAGAAAGGGTCCCAGAACAGATCTCTGAGGCACACCACTGATCACCAACCTCCATGCAGAATGTGACCTGTCTACAAACACTCTTTGCCTTCTGTGGGCAAGCCAATTCTGGATCCACAAAGCAAGGTCCCCTTGGATCCCATGCCTCCTTACTTTCTCAATAAGCCTTGCATGGGGTACCTTATCAAATGCCTTGCTGAAATCCATATACACTACATCTACTGCTCTACCTTCATCAATGTGTTCAGCCATATCCTCAAAAAATTCAATCAGGTTCCTAAGGCACGATCTGCCTTTGACAAAGCCATGCTGACTATTCCTAATCATATTATGCCTCTCCAAATGTTCATAAATCCTGCCTCTCAGGTTCTTCTCCGTCAACTTACCAACCACTGAAGCAAGACTCACTGGTCTATAATTTCCTGGGCTATCTTTACCTTCTTTCTTGAATAAGGGAACAACACCCGCAAACCTCCAATCCTCCGGAACCTCTCCCATCCTCATTGATGTGCAAGGATCATTGTCAGAGGCTCAGCTTTCTCTTCCCTCACCTCCCACAGTAGCCTGGGGTATATCTTGTCTGGTCCCGGAGACCTATCCAACTTGATGCTTTCCAAAAGCTCCAGAAAATCCTCTTTCTTAATATCTATATACTGAAGCTTTTCAATTCACTGTAAGTCAACCCTACAATTGCCAAGAATCTTTTCCGTAGTGAATAATTAAGTATTCATGAAGTACCCTCGCTACCTCCTCTGGTTCCATACACACTTTTCCACTGTCACACTTGATTGGTCCTATTCTCTCACGTCTTATCCTCTTGCTCTTCACATACTTGTAGAATGCCTTGGGGTTTTCCTTAATCCTGCTCGCCAAGGCCTTCTCATGGCCCCTTCTGGCTCTCCTAATTTCATTCCTAAGCTCCTTCCTGCTTGCCTTATAATTTTCTAGATATCCATCAATACCTAGTTTTTTGAACCTTTCATAAGCTTTTCTTGTCTCCTTGACTAGATTTTCAATAGCCTTTGCACACCACGGTTCTTGTACCCTACGTTCTTCCCGTCTCATTGGAATGTACCTATGCAGAACACCATGCAAATATTCCCTGAATATTTGCCACATTTCCTAACTTGCCAGTTCCTATCCCTCTCCAATGCTGTGGTAAAGGAGATAGAATTGTGATCATTATCTCCAAATTGCTCTCCCACTGAGAGATCTGATACCTGACCAGGTTCATTTCCCAATACCAGATCAATACCTCTCCTCTTGTAGGCTTATCTATATATTGTGTCAAGAAATCTTCCTGAACACACCTAACAAACTCCAACCCATCTAAACCCCTTGCTCTAGGGAGATGCCAATCAATATTTGGGAAATTAAAATCTCCCACTACGATAACCCTGTTCTCCCTATCTGCCACTCAATGTCCCTGTTACTATTGGATGGCCTAAAAAAACACGCAGTAGAGTTATTGACCCCTTCCTGTTTCTACCTTCCACCCACAGACACTCAGCAGACAATCCCTCCATGACTTCCTCCTTTTCTGTAGCTGTGACACTATCTCTGATCAACAGTGCCAAGCCCCACCTCTTTTGCCTCCCTCCCTGTCCTTTCTGAACTATCTAAAGCCTGGCACTCTAAGTAGCCATTCCTGCCCCTGAGCCATCCAAGTCTCTGTAATGGCCACAATATCATAGCTCCAAGTACTGAGCAAGGCTCTAAGCTGATCCGCTTTGCTCATGGTACTCCTTGCATTAAAATAGACACATCTCAAACCATTGGTCTGAGCGCGACCCTTCTCTATCACCTGCCTATCCTCCCTCTCACACTGTCTACAAGCTTTCTCGATTTGTGAGCCAACTGCCCCTTCCTCTGTCTCTTCTGTTTGGTTCCCACCCACCAGCAATTCTAGTTATAAACTCTCCCCAATCACCTTAGCAAACCTTCCTGCCAGGATATTGGTCCTCCAGGACTCAAGTGCAACTTGTCCTTTTTGTATGGGACACGCCTGCCCCAAAAGAGGTCCCAATGATCCAGAAATCTAAATCCCTGCCCCAGTCCCTCAGCCACGCATTTATCCTCCACCTCACTCTATTCCTATACTCACTGTCGCATGGCACAAACAGTAATCCTGAGATTACTACCTTTGAGGTCTTGCTTCTCAACTTCCTTCTTAAATCCCTGTCGTCTGTTTTCAAGACCTTCTTCCTTTTCCTACCTATGTCGTTGGTACCAGTATGTACCACGACCTCTGGCTGTTCACCTTCCCATTCAGGTTATCATGGACGTGTTCAGAAACATCCCAGACCCTGGCACCTGGGAGGCAAACTATCATCTGTTTTTCTTTCCTGTGTCCACAGAATCGCCTGTCTGACCCCCTAACTGCAGAGTCCCCTATTACTGCTGCCATCTTCCTTTCCCTACCCTGCTGAGTGACGGGGCTAGACACTGTGCCAGAGGTGTGGCCACTGCTGCTTCCCCCAGGTAGGTTGTCCCACCCAACACTCAAACAGGAGTACTTATTGTTAAGGGGGACAGCCACAGGGGTGCTCTCTACCCTCTGACTCCTGCCCTTCCCTCTCCTGACTGTTACCCACTTATCTGTCTCTCGAGGCCCCGGTGTGACTACCTGCCTATAGCTCCTCTCCATCACCTCCTCACTCTCCCTGACCAGATGAAGGTCATCCAGCTGCATGCCCAGTTCCCTAATGTGGTCCCAACGGAGCTGCAGTTTGACGCATCTGGTGCAGATGTGGCCGTTTGGGAGGCTGGATGTCTCCCAGAGATCCCACATCTGACACCCAGTACAGAACACTGGCCTTGCAGACATACTTCCTGTTCCAATTCTTCACAAGTAACTTACCTCACCTCAATCAGTCATTGGCGAAGCCCCGTTGCACTAAAGCCTTCCTACTCTGACTCCTTCTACTCCGACACTCAATCTATAAAGCTGTCATCTTTTTAAACTCTTCCTGCTGGTCTAACTTGCTGACGTCTACACACCTGCGCAGTCGTGCCTCGATCACTGTAATACTGATACATCTGACTTTAGCTTCTCCTTTCTCAAATTACAGGGCAAATTATATCATATTATGATCACTGTCTCCTACGGGTTCCTTTACCTTAAGCTCCCTAATCAAATCTGGTTCATTATACAACACCCAATCCGGAATAGCTGATCCTCTACTGGTTAACTACAAGCTGTTCTAAAATGTCATCTCATAGGCACTCTAGAAATACTCTCTTGAAATTTCCCAGCAATCTGATTTTCCCAATTTACCTGCATATTGAACTCCCTCATGACTATCATAACATTTCCTATTTTTTACATGCTCTTTTTTAAAGCTCCCTTCTAATTTGTAGCCCACATCCTGGCTACCGTTTGGAGGCCTAGATATAACTCCTATCAGGGTGTTTTACCCTTGTAGTTTCTTAACCTTACCCACAAGGATTTTATATCTTCTGATCATCACCACTTTCTAAGGATATGATTTCATTTTTTTTAAACCAACAGCCACGCCACCTCCTCTGCCAACCTGCCTGCCCTTTCAATACAACATGTATCCTTGGATGTTAAGCTCCCAACTATAATCTTCTTTCAGCCACGACTCAGTGATGCCCACCACAGAATTGCCAATCTTTAAAATATCAACTACCTTATTCTGTATACTGTGTGTATTCAAATATAACACATTCAGTCCTGTATCCGTCACACTTCAATTTCGTCCAGCTTTTACAGTACAACTCATCCCACTGACTGCAAGTTTTTCTTATCATCTGCCTGTCCTTCCTCATGGTCTTCAGTCCACGCTACCTCTGCTTGACAACCAACGGCCCTATTACTCTGGTTCCCACCCACCCCCTTACCAAATTAGTTTATAACCTCCCCCACAGCTCTAGCAAACATTCCTGCAAGAATACTGGAACCCTCGGGTTCAGACGTAACCCATCCCATTTATACAGGTCATGTCTTCCTCCGAAGAGATCTCAATGATCCTGAAACCTGAAATACTGCCCCCTGCACCAGTTTCTCAGCCACTCATTCATCTGCCAAATCATCCTATCCTATTCCTACCCTGAACAGCATGTAGAACAGACAGCAATCAGCAGATTGTTGCTCTGGAGATTCTGCTTTTCAGCTTTCTACCCAGGCCTCAAATTCTCTCTTCATGACCTCCTTGCTTTTCCTTCCCATGTCACTGGTGCCAATATGTATCAAGGCTTCAGGGTGCTCACTTTCCCCCTTTAGAATATCATGGACTCGAACCAAGATGTTTCTGATGCTGGCGTCTGAAAGGCAACAAACCATCTGGTGTGCTTATCCTGTCCACAAAGTTTTCTGTGTATTCCTCTGACTATGGAATCTCCCATCCACTGAAGTCCTTCTTCTCCCCCCCCCCCCCCCCCCGCCACTTCCCTGCTAAACCACACTCTCAGGAAACCGGCTGATGCAGCTCCACAACCCCTCCCCCCCACCCCCCACTCTGCTAGGTTGCCCTCCCTCAGCAGTATCCAAAATGGTATACTTACTATTGAGGATAATGGCCACAAGGGTACTCTGTACTGGTTGCCCATTTCCCTTTCCTCGCCTGACAGTTAACCGTTTACCTGGCTCCTACAACTTGAGTGACTACCTCCTTGTAGCTCCTATCTACCATCTCCTCAGTTTCCAGTATGGGCCAAAGGTCAGAGATCCTTGACACGTTCCCTGAAGAGCTGCAGTTTGGTGCAGATGTGTTTATCTGGGAGGCTGGAGGTCTCCCAGAATTCCCAAATCTGACACATAGAATGCAACACAGCCCCTGGTGCCACCCTCACTGCTCTAACTATGCACTAATAGATTGTCCTTGCTAATGAATCACAAGTGCACCAGTAATAAAAGCTGTAATCCCATGAAAGTTTCTTTTTAAAATCACTCACTCCACCTCCTGCTCTACATATCCTACAAGTCAATATCTTAAAGGTATCATGATGCAAATTAGAAAAACAGTAGGAATCTCACTGGCCCATACTGTGGAATTAGATAACATTAACCGGTTTGGGGCTAAAGACTGTTGGGCATCTTGATCGAGGGATGTGAATGCTACCAGTAAGATGGTGATTTGTTATATTGCCCTGATTGTTCCCTTAGGTTATTTCTGAGAACAGTTAAAGTCAACTACAATGGTTGCCTGGAATTTCCTATAGATCAAACCAGATAAGGACAGAAGTTTCTTTCCCTGAATGAACAGAATGACTTTCATGACAGCCCAGTATTTTTATAGTCAGAGTTAATGATGCTTCCCTGAATTTACCATCCTCCAACTTACACATCACTATTTTACACTCCCCTCCACCCAACTTGCACCATGTGTTACCATTTATCATCAACTCGCCTCTGTCTCCCAACTCTAATCTTCCCCTACCTGGCTTGATCTGCCCATCATCTAGGTCTAACAATCACTCTGTGCTCCGCTCCTCTTAATACCAGATACCTCTCCTCAGTCTTGGCCTGAAATGTCAATTCCTTTTCTTTCACAAATGCTGCTCGACTCACTGAGTTTCTCCAGCATATTGTTTGTTGCTATGATAAACTCATTACCTTTCCTTAATGAACCATGACAATTAGAGTCCTTTCAGATTAAAGAAAAACTGTTATGTGTTGCACAGAAAAATGTTATTGTTTTCATCAAGTCTATTTAGTTTGTTGATGGATATCAAATTTACTAAAAGTCCTGATTTCTCAATTACAGTTCTAGCTATTTTAAAAATGTTTATTGAGTGGTTGTGTGCATATTACATTTCAGCAATCCACCCACTTACACATACCTTCCAGTTCCCTGGCCTTTTCGTACTCCGGTGTGTGCACCTTGGGCCTCTTAGAACGCCACACCATCTAACACAAGTTTGAAGATCATAGCTCATCTTCTGCATGGGTACTTTAGAATCCTCAATATGGTATTCAATGTACCAATTTCACATAATCACACCATAATTATCTTCAACAGATAAGGTTACATTTGTTTCATTGTTTTCTGTCTCCAACTGTCTTTATTTTATCTAGCATGGAACAGGCCCTTGCAGCCTAAAAAAATTAGCTGGCCAGCATCCCACCTATTTATCACTAGCCTAATCATAGAACAAGTTACAATGACCACTTAACCATTAACCAGTACATTTCTAGATTGGAAAGTAACTGGAGCACTTGGAGGAAATTTGGACAGAACGTAGACGGCACTGGAATTGAATTACAAACTCTGACACCCTTTGATTGTTGTGCAAACTACCATGACATTGTGGCATCATTTTTAATGCAACTACTGTATTGACAATTTTTGTCTGCACTATTACAGTCAAACCCTGTGTTCTCTCAGTCTCCACTCTCCTCATTCTCTGCAAATTAACACAGTTGTTTTCTCCAGTCAGTTCTGATGAAAGGTCTGGAACTGAATTGCCAACTCTGTTTCTTTCTTTGTTGATAGTGCTTGAGTCACCAAGTGCTTCATGTAGTCTTTGATTTTGTTTTGAATTTTAAGCCTCTACAAATTTTGTTCTAAACACACATTTAATACATCTGATTTTGTGATTCCTAAGTTTGGAACTGCTGCTCATGTCAAGTTTTTAAATCAAATTATTATTGTAAATATCTGACAGCAGACAAAAAAGTTAAAGGAATGTGTAAGTGGGTGGAATGCTGAAATATAGTTTGCACACACAATCTCTGAACATTGTTAAAATAGTTTGAGCTAAAATTGAGAAATCAAGATGTTTAGTAAATTTGATGTATATCAACAAACTCTAAATTGTCCACATATTCAGCGATAGTTCCTTGCATCATTAAAATGAAACTACTGCTAAAACTAGTTTTATATCTAGGTAGAACACAAATCCAAACAATTAAAAGTAGGGAAAAAAATCAACACAATGACCGTCTAATTGGACTAAAAAGGAACTAAAAATGGGGGAAGTGTAGAAGTAGCTCCTAGCAATGTGCTCTGATATCATTTCAAGACTAAAGGTCAAAGAATATTTCACTAATCTTGTAGAAGAATAGAAATTATTGACAATAAACATTGAACTTATTGGTGCCATGGTTACATAGTGGTTAGTGTGACGCTATTACAGCTCGAGGTGTTCCAGAGTTTAGAATTCAATTCCGGCGCCATCTGTGTGGAATATGTACATTCACCCTGTATTTCCACCCGGTGCTCCAGTATCCTTTCATATTCCAAAGATGCACTGGTTATCAAGTTCATTGGTCATTGTAAATTGTCCTGGGATTTGTCTAGGTTTAAATGGGTGGGCTGCTAGGCAGTGTGGCTTATTGTGATGGCAGGGCCTGTTCCACCTCTAAATAAACTCATTTTACGAGTAAACTTTTAATACACAAATCTCTCTTGCAGCATCCTATTGAACTAGCTGCACTGTCATCTACCACAAAGACATCTTTCAACGTGGCTAACAAATTCACTTATTTGCATAATGAAATCAGTAAACTTAAAAGCTTTGAACATCACAACCAAATCCAATGCCTATTTACTAATACCTGGTTTCACAAGTTATTTACAATGCTTGTAAATGTGCTTGTGGAATGTTACCTTCAAATACATCTTACCAGAATCATAATTTGGAGGCTTCACATCTCCTTGATTCAACTCTGTGCCATATTTCAATTTATGGTGTTTTGCTCTGGAAAGGAAATGGAGAAAAGAGTTTTATCAAAGCCCTAAGGTGCCCATAGGATGATATTTCACTGAATACTAAGTTATGCAGATATAGTATAGTACTCAAATTCTTTGGGGAATAACTCAAAATTCAAATTGATTTACTTCCAACTTGGACAAAGAAAATTGGTGCTTACTTTGTCTACACATTTCAAAACATAAAGGAAAAGAAAAACAGTTCAAATATCAGGGAAGTACTTTCAAAGAATAAGAATACTTCACTTAAAGCTCAGTTACTTCTATAGAATAACACTTCAGAAAACCAAGTGCTGTAAATTAATTCCATCCTGCAATAAATGGAATCTAAAACATCTTACTTCTAATACATTGTAATGATACAATAAATAGGGTTAAGAGGCATTAAGAAGAACACTTAAATAGGCATGGCATACAAGATGGCAACCAAATGGGAACAGCGTTGATAGACAAGAAGTTTTACAGCAACAGGCCTATTTCTGTATTGTATAATGGCTTATGAAATACGTTAATTCCAATACAATGCTTTCCTACACAATTTCAATATTTTTTCACAGTTCGTTATTCCATTTGACAGTTACTAGTAAATAAAATGACAATATCCCCAAAAACATAACTTGTTGATTGCACAGGATTTGAAACTGTTGATTTCAACAGTGAGATTAATAAATTTGTTAAGATAAATTAATTCCAAGTTTTGAAGAAGTTATGAGGAATGTTGACGAGGGTAAGGCAGTGGATGTAGTCTATATGGACTTCAGCAAGGCCTTTGACAAAGTTCCACATGGAAGGTTAGTTAAGAAGGTTCAGTCGTTAGGTATTAATGGTGGAGTAATAAAATGGATTCAACAGTGGCTAGATGGGAGATGCCAGAGAGTAGTGGTGGATAACTGTTTATCGGGATGGAGGCCAGTGACTAGCGGGGTGCCTCAGGGATCTGTTTTGGGCCCAATGTTGTTTGTAATATACATAAATGATCTGGATGATGGGGTGGTAAATTGGATTAGTAAGTATGCCGATGATACTAAGGTAGGAGGTGTTGTGGATAATGAGGTGGGTTTTCAAAGCTTGCAGGGAGATTTATGCCGGTTAGAAGAATGGGCTGAACGTTGGCAGATGGAGTTTAATGCTGAGAAGTGTGAGGTTCTACATTTTGGCAGGAATAATCCAAATAGAACACACAGGGTAAATGGTAGGGCATTGAGTAATGCAGTGGAACAGAGAGATCTAGGAATAACAGTGCATAGTTCCCTGAAGGTGGAGTCTCATGTAGATAGGGTGGTAAAAAAGGTTTTTGGAATGCTGGCCTTTATAAATCAGAGCATTGAGTACAGAAGTTGGGATGTAATGTTAAAATTGTACAAGGCTTTGGTAAGGCCAAATTTGGAATATTGTGTACAGTTCTGGTCACCGAATTATAGGAAAGATATCAATAAATTAGAGAGAGCGCAGAGACGATTTACTAGGATGTTACCTGGGTTTCAGCAATTAAGTTACAGAGAAAGGCTGAACAAGTTAGGTCTCTATTCATTGGAGCGTAGAAGGTTGAGGGGGGATTTGATCGAGGTATTTAAAATTTTGAGAGGGATAGATAGTGTTGAAGTGAATAGGCTGTTTCCATTGAGAGTAGGGGAGATTCAAACGAGAGGACATGATTTGAGGGTTAGGGTGCAGAAGTTTAAGGGAAACACGAGGGGGTATTTCTTTACTTAGAGAGTGATAGCTGTGTGGAATGAGCTTCCTGTAGAAGTAGTAGAGGCCAGTTCAGTTGTGTCATTTAAGGTAAAATTGGATAGGTATATGGACAGGAAAGGAGTGGAGGGTTATGGGCTGAGTGCAGGTAGGTGGGACTAGGTGAGATTAAGAGTTCGGCACGAACTAGGAGGGCCGAGATGGCCTGTTTCTGTGCTGTGATTGTAATATGGTTATATATGGTTATAAATATACTATACTGATTTGGGCATACGCTTCTGTATTGGACTCTTGCTTAATGTTAAACACATTAGTCAGTTATATTATTGCACAAGCTTGTCTCATAATCTACATATTATTGCATATTTGTCTATCTACCATAGGTAAAATTGCACTATGACACATTACATGACAGTCAGCCACTATGCAGTCACAAGGTTTCTTTTCATTCTTCCTCCTACCAACATGAGTCATCAAATGTTGCACTATATTTAATTCTATTTGCAAGTCCATTCTTGCTTTAGGCATATGGCAATTCCATTTATTTTCAGATCTAGTGCAACGCACGTCTTTTTTTCCCCCAACATGACTTATCCCTTAGAAATCTAAACAACCTCCTCAAAAATGCATCTAAAAGAGAGTGTGTGTATATAATAAAAAAACTTATAACTATATATACATATAGTTAATAAGTATGTAATGTAATATATATACACAGTACATATTACATGTACATACACAGCACTCATCACAGACATTAAATCAACTGGTCAATTCCCAAGTAAGTTCAAGTTTTTCTTTGAAGATTGATTTCTAAGCCCACAGATACATCTTCTGTTATTCAGTCCAGTCAAGTTATTCTCATAACAGAAAACTATGGTGTAAACGAATTCCATCCTGTAATAGCAAGATATGCAAGATTTTTAGCAGATACAATGAACTCAGATTTCTCTCAAAGATTTTGTGATCAGTACTTGTCTCTGCTCAATGACATCTGCTCTCCAAGTTTTTCTAGATTACAAATGAAAATTTGCTCTATTCCATCATTTGATCCACCCTCTATAAAGGAATCTATGAACCTGTGACCTTGCAAGAGAGGAGGTCCCTTCAAACAGCCTGATTGAAAAATTTAATTGAGAACAAAGAAGAAAGCATAAATTAGATTTAAAGTATTCAAAGTAAGCAGAACAAAGATTAGAGAAGAAAGATGGGACAAAAAATTAAAAATTTTCAATGCTGATTTTTTTTAGCAATCAGGAATCTCCTCAGTTCATTAATTTGCTTTATTATAAGGTATTATGGACTTTGAGAAATTCTTCATTAGTGACAGTAGAATTTTAAACTCCGATTTGGGCCTGTGGGGGTTTGAAATGTACTGGTTTAGGTATTATAGAGAGAAAGAGAAAAATCCCATTATGGTTAACCAGGATAGGAATAAATAATTGCCAGGATACTTGCTATGTTACATTTAAACAAGGAACTAAACAACTGCCAGTATTGATCAGTTGTACAATCAGGATAAATTTAGATTCGGTGACATATCAGAACTATTAGGGTGAAACGTATTTCATCAAGCATTCCATAGCAGAAAATGTTTAAAAACTTATAAACTAGGAAAATTAAACCAATGCATTTTAATGTTACATCTTTAGCTTTATTTTCTTATGGCACTTATTTATAAAGATACAAATCTCCCTTATTGTATAATAGGACAGCGAGTTTCTTGTGGATGAGAATCAGAAATGTCCTGGGAAGTTCAATGTGTAAAAGGATTATTAAAAGGAAACTTTCACTGAAAACTAGCTTTTGTAGCCTTAGCTGATACAGAATTCTATTTGGCATGCATCTTGAATGATACTCCTGTACAGTGGAAGAATTACGCCCAACAAAATAATGAAAAATTCCACTGTAGGACAATATATATTGCATAAAAAGATTATAGAATGATATTGCTAGCTTAAAAGGAAACAGAACAAAGAAAGCTGCTAAAAGTATATAGCTTAACATAACATTTATTAGTAAAAGGAAAATAATAAAAATTGCAGATGCTGGAAATCTGAAATAAAAGCAGAAAATGCTGGAAACACTCAGCAGGTCGGGCATTGTGTATGAAAAGAGAAAATTTGATATTTCAAGCCAGAAATCCTTCAACTGAACTGGGACAGAGAGAGAAGCCAAGTTAGCTCTAAGCTGCATTTCCTCTACATTTTCTTTGCTTTATAAGAATACAAGTAATTGGGAGAGGCCATCTGGCCGTTTGAGCCTGCTCCACCATTTGATATGATCCTGACTGATTTACCTCTGGCCTCAAAAATCCTCCTCTCTGCTAAATCCTCTTAGCCCTTAATACCAGATTATTCAAAAATATATTTATTTCACTTTAAATACTTACAATGAGCTAGCCGCCACAATTTCAAAACAGAAGATTGCAGGGATCTTTAATCTGAAACTTTGTTTCTTTGATTACAGATGCTGTCTGACCTGCTGAATGTTTTACCTCAACAATTAAGACTGTTTCCTTATAATTTATTACACAGCAGTCAGCAACATCATGGAATGCTTTCCACTATTCTCTATGAGGCTCAAAGCAATCAGCCTAAACATTTAAAACTTGATACTAATACACTGTACTCAAGGTTTCTTCCCAATGCACAAAAGGGCAGAGATGCATACAAGTACCATTTCTGCATTAAACATCACTCAGACTTAGAAACATTTGTCGCACAAACATTTAAAATTTTGAATTCCCCTGTCCAACATATAGAATTGTGGAAAAATGTTAGTTTAATCATATACAAAGCTACAGGAAGAAATATTACAATTTATTTTTACATGAGTACTTAAAAATATTTGGATTACAGCATGAATATTTTTAAAATCCATACCTTTCCTGTTTTAAAGCATATTCAAGCATTTTAATTCTTCTGACCAAGTCCTTCTTCAAGTTCTCCTGACCTTTCCTCTCCCCTTGCAAGAAAGAAATCTGTGCCTAAAACAAAAAACAGGAGAGGATCAGTCACCTAAAGTTGAGAGATTATGGGTGCATATTAACACATTTATAGATTTCAAGACAATGAAAGAAAATATTGAAAGTGAAATTATCTCCTAAATATCCTACATACATTTCAAATAAATGTACAGTTTAAATCCAGGATATCAAATTGCAAATTTCAATGAGTACTTAATTTCAAAGTAATTTTATGACAAAGAAATCAGAAAAATCAAAGAATATTCCCTTTTCATGGTGGAAACATTTTTTATCCCTTGTAAGAACCAGTGTTCATCAAATTTGTTGCCAATATCCATAACATTTGATTATAGTTCCTCAATAACCCATATTTTAAAAATGGGAAGAGCAGAAGGAATTTTAAAATAATTCAAACTAAACATACATGAAATGAAAGCTATATACTAGGCAGAGAATTAATGCTTGCAGTTTAAAGCTTATTTACAGTTACACAGTTTCAGGTCCAGAACCTTTCATCCAATGAAAGTTCCCACAAATGTTCTTCTTCCACAAATGTTGCCTAATTTGATGATTGCTTCCAACGTGTTCTGATTCATCTTAGACTTCCAGCAGTTTGTTGTTTATTTTTCTTTATTTACACAAGATTTTACTGACCAGGAGATGGTGATGTATTATGTTGGTGTAACACGTCACCATCTCCTGGTCATTTTAGTCTTGTATAAATGAAACTCAAACTACAAACCCTGGTGTACACATATTCTTATGTCATGCAGATGAGGATTATAGGACACAGATTGCAAGATTATGAGCCATAGCTATATTTCACTCCATAAACAGCAATGGGTTGTGCTTTGAGTTAAGCACAGTGCCTCATTTTCTCTCACCCATAATTTACTACCGATGGAATAAAATAAGCAATGTATTCCTTGGTTAAGAAAACATATCGACCAACCTGATTATTTAGCATAAATACCTTGCTATTACCAAAGAATGCTACCCTTTTATGCAAAGTGTCATGATCTATGCTGATGCACAAAGAACATAGAACAGTACAGCACAGGAATTGGCTATTTGGCCCACGATGCTGTACCAAACTAATTAAATTGGTAGTCAAATGCCCAACTAAACTAATTCTCTCTGCCTACAAAACATCCATATCCTTCAATTTCCCATACATACATGTGTCTAAGAGCATCTTAAATACCCCTATCGTATTTGCCTCCATTGTATTTCAAAATGATAATAAGAATGGTCATTACTTTGAAAATCTGAAAAAGGATTGCATGCAATCAGTAGCTAAAAATTATATCCATCCATTATGGTAAATTTCATACCACTAGTTAATCCCAGAGGCCATAAGATTATTTGATTATTTATTCTAGTTCTATATGATCAAATTTTATACAAAATTGCCTTAAATAGTAAGAATAATTAAAGCAGAAACTCCTTCCCCCCCTCGCATGAGTAATTCACAACTCTAATTGATGCAGACTACAGGTATTAATGCTTGCCTTAATCTTCAGTAGAAAGGGATCAATTTAAAAGGTTCTTATCTGGAAAGTTTGTTGGCTGCAATGATTGAGGAAATTCTAGACAGATGAAAGAGGTATGATTTTATTTTGAGAGATTATTAAACAGAACACACATTAATATGGTGACAGGAAGAGAGAGTTTGAAATCTGCAGCACCAGCTAGGTATTAGTCATTTCACTGACAGAAGTGCCAACACTGAAAATAGCAGGGCAGTAATGTTGGGTGCTAACATAGTCATACATTTGCAATCAGAATGAATTAAGTACCAGCATAATCAATCATTTGGGAAAGGATGATGTGTGGGAGTGGAGTTGGTAGTGTGAATGCAAGATAACACACAAAAAATATTTTATATATATATAAAACACACAAAAAATATTACATATATACACACACACACACACACACACATATATTAGAAATTCAACATTTCAGAGTATGGGTGCCTCACTGTAATATACTGCATACTTGCCATTAAATGTAGAAAAGCATCTCTATGTGGATCACAGTAAGTAAAAGGATCCCAACCAAAATGAGGAGGCACAGGATACTTGCTTGCAATAGTTTTGATTTTCTTGGATTGTGGGAAATGGAAAACAGAAAAGGATCAAAATTAGGTAATAGCATGCACTCTGAGGAATGCAGAAAGCCAACAATGTACAACAATATGGATGAAAATTTTAAATCAAAGGCAAGCAAGGCTGTTACAATGACACAGAGGAATAGAAGAAGCCAATGCTGGGCAGCAAGAAGGGTAGTGGGAAAAGATACAGGAAATGAGTTTTGATCAGCCGAAGCTCATAGAGAATGAAGTAAAGATCAGCTGGGATGTTGCAAGTGACTGAGTACGAAATAATTAACTTTCAGAAAAGGGGTTCAGAAGATAGGTTAAGGCAGATTTACCAGTAGGTAGTCTCTTTGGTTGAGAGAAAATCTATCTGTTCTAATGTTTAACTTAACAGAATGTTAATGATGGCAGGAAAAAAAAATTAGGCTAAACATACTCATTTGTAGCCTTCACAAAGCAGATTTCTTAAGATTTTCTGATATTTCACTGTAGTTGTGTTTTGTTTATCCAGGATTCTATTTTTGATAAACAGTCCAACAGCAGAGCATAGATATAGTGAGGTGGCACTAGGTGACTGGGTATGGATAGATGACTGTCAAGTGATCTAACCAAGGGAGAAAAATTTATATATCTATATCTATCTTCCTTCTTCGGTTGTCCATCAAAATCTGATGACGACATCCACTCCTTTAACGGTGAGATCTTTGATGACTATACTACCCTGGACCCACAAGTTCTATTGCAGGTGGAACATGTATATGTGGTTGTGGTGGTAGTGATAGCAACCACTGGTTGCATTTCTCCTGGCTCTCTTCTGGTTATTCTTTTCATCTCCAGAATACGAACCCCGTCCCTACACAGCTGTCGCCAAGTAATACGGTCAGCAGCAACATCCTCCAGGTCCTCAGGTCTGAACTTGCACTTCCTTAAAGCATTCTTCATCTGATCCTTATAGCGATTCTTCGGCCCTCCAGCTGAGCGATGACCATGATGTAGCTGGCCGTGATAAAACTCTGCGGGGTAGCGACATGGAGGCATCTTTATCATGTGCCCGAGTCACTGCAGCTGACGCTGGGTGATCATTGCCTCAATACTCCTGCAGTTGGTTTTCACAAGTATTTCAGTGTGAGGCACCTGTTCACGCCAGGTACCTGTAATTCTCAAGATGCGCTGAAGGCAGCTTATGTGGAAGCGCTCCAAGGACTTGGTGTGATGGCTGTAGGTTACCCAAGCTTCACAGCTATAAAGGAGGATGGTGACACAGACCGCTTGGTATATGGCGACCTTTGTGGAAGGACAAAGGCTCCCGTTCTGAAAGACTCTACGCTGAAGTCTCCCAAAGGCAGCAGATGCCTATTTAATGCAGCTCAGGATGTCGTTGTCAATGCCGCTATCCTCAGAGAGAATGCTCCCCAGATATTTGAAAGATGGCACTACTAACAGCTTTTCATCACCAACAGTGAAGGCAGGTAGAGTGGGTGGGACACTGGTACTCCATTGGCAAACCACTTCAGTCTTGGTGGCATTGACAATCAGCCCTACCCTGCTGTACCATAGCAAGGACAGTCTGAAGATTCTTCGGAGTATGGGCCACAAGAGCACAGTCATCTGCCTACTGCAGCTCCAGGACCCACTCTCCAGTTTGGTGGTTGCGTGGAGCCTCCTGATGTCAAAGAGGTTGTCATCTAATCTGACATCCATTGCCACACTGTTGCTGTCTTCAATCTCGTTGTGGAATGCTTGGTAACACACGGGAGGAAGACATTAAAGAGCACTGGCGCTAGCACACACCCCTGTGCATACAAGGAAGGGCTCGGACTCTTGTCCTCCTATGGTCACCCGAGCAGTCGTCCCATTGTGGAATTGGCGAAAGATGTTTACAAATTTATTGGGACAGCCAAACCTGAGGAGGACATTCCATAAGAGCTCTCTTTACACAGTACCAAATGTTTTGGAGAGGTCAACAAAGGCCATAAACAAGTCCTGATATTGCTCCCGGCACTTTTCCTGAAGCTGCCAAGCTGTGAAGATCATGTTGACCGTGCTCCTGTTCTTCCTAAATCCACACTGCAATTCAGGCAGCATTGACTCGGTGATGTTGTTGATGAGCCTCTGAAGGATCACCTTAGCCAGGACCTTTCCAGCAACAGAAAGGAGTGGTATGCCCCTATTATTGCCGCAGATGGCCTTGTCACCCTTGTTCTTTTAAATTACAATGATATTTGCATTTCTCCATTGCTATGGGATGTTCTCATCAGTCCAGGTCTTGGTAATGTACTGGTAGAGGGTACACATACACATGTACCCTCCGCTCTTCAGTAACTCAGCAGGGATATTGTCAGTGCCAGGGGACTTGTTGTTCTTAAGGGAATGGACAGCTGATAGAACCTACTGGAATGTTGGTGGTAGACTGAGGTCGTGGATAGGAGGAAATTCAGGCAGTTCGCCCAGGATGGTGGGGTCTGTGCCAGAGTCCTGATTAAGCAGTGTTAAAATGCTCAGCCCACCTCAGCAGAATTGTATCCTGATTCTTCAGAAGTGTTAGACCATCTGCTGTTTTCAGGGGAGTAACACATTGATTTATTGGTCCAAAGATGGTTTTGACAGCATTGTAAAAATTATGCACGTCGTTATTATCAACAAAGGACTGGATTTCTTGTGCCTTTTCAGTCCACCACTTATTTTGTATTGTCTTTTGCACCTTCCTCTGAGCTGCCTGCCAATGCTGTCTGATGCTGATGGATGAAGGACTATCTAAAGTTGCCCGCTGTGCTTTGTGCATGTCCTTAAGCAGGTTGTGGATGGTATCTGAGTTATTGTAAAAGCAGACTTGGTGGTTCCTGCTCTTATGGCCAATGGATTGGGCTGCTGCCTTATAGAACGCAGAGCTGATATAGGTCCACTGTTGTTCCATGGTATTTTCTGAACTCAGACAAGGTTCCAGCTCCCTTACTTTCTCAGCTAGGATGCGTCGAAACTCACTTCTTGCTTCTGTGTTTCTCAGGTGGTTGCAATTTAGCCACTCTTTATTGGGTTTTTGCAGCTGCGGGGGGGGAATGCACTTTCATATGGAGTTTGGCCACAATCATACAATGGTCAGTCCAGCACTCTGCACCCGTCATGGCATGGGTGATGAGAACATCCTTGATGTCACTACATCTCACAATGATGAAGTTGATCATGTGCCAATGTTTAGAGCGAGGATGCATTCATGAGGTCTTATATTTTGCCTTCTGCTGGAAGATGGTGTTGGTTACACTAAGGTTATGCTCAGAGCAGAGAGTAAATAGCCTCACGCGATTTGCATTTACCTTGCCAATACCATGCTTCCTTAGCACTCCACTCCATATCCTGTTGTTCTGTCCCACCCGAGCATTGATGTCCCTAAGGAAAAGGATTTTATCATTCTTAGGGATCCGGCAAAGAGCTGGGTGGGAGTATTTGTTCACAGGGTTTGTGTGAAGCGTCCAGTGCAGTAGTGCTTGTAGTTAGTGCATGTTGCATGCTGTATGCTGCATAGTGCTCTCTGCTTGCAGCTATCGCCGCTGGCTAGCCTTCTCAACAGAGGGTGGAAAGAGAAGCCGAGTGTGTAAGCCTCCTCCTGCCAGTACAGAGCCTCTCCACCACCAAGACTCCTGCAGTGCCTCCTCGGGGCCACACATGCAAACTGGGTATCTCACGGTCCCAGGCTAAACTACAGGGGATCTTGGAGCAGCAGTGGGCCCCAGAGACGTGGTGTACAGGCCCACCACTGTCTGGACATGCCCTGGCACCCGTCAACCATTGTCCCAGCTATGAAAAAATAGCCCCAATGGCTTGTGGTTAAGTCTGTTGAGACAAGGCTAAGGGAGCACTCCCTGACAGAAAAGCAATGTGCTGGCGGCACGCAACAGGTGAGCCCAGCAGCTTCCTGCATCCAAGATGTGGGTCCGGTTGTCCTGGGATCACTCTTGCTACCAGGATTTACCTCATCATGGTGAAGATAGCACTACTGGGGATGGCGCACCCCCTGTGGCACTTTATTATCTTCCTTGAGCAGGCCTCCACCTCTGACCATGGTGAACAATACCTGGACCTTACATATGGTTGAAGTCTGACGGTGATGGGGCGTCTGGTAATGGGAGCAGGTACGAATGGACTGGGAGCCCTAGTCAGAACCCTGCACGGCAGCGGCACAGGGTATTTGGTCGCTAGCCCATCAAGAACACCTTTCTACCAAGTCTCACAGAAACACCTGTCGGCATTAGTGAAAGACTAATGAACCTCTGTATCCCCTGGCAAAGAAACATCATGCCACGCTTCTCAGTGCCTATGCACCAACTTTGCCATCTGAGAGTGAGGCCAAGGGATGATAAACAAATAAACACACACACGCTAAAGCAAATGGATAAATGAGGGTCATGACTGCATCAATACCCTGTTCAAAATTCATATTATAACCTCTAACCACCAGCTAATTTACGTATCAAAATTTGCCTGACAGCTTAGATACCAAGAAACTGCAACTTAAATATGAATGAATTAGTACAGTTTCACAAATTCTTCAAAGACAAAAACAAACTCCAGAATTGAAAATTGAAAAACTACAGCTACTGGCAGTCTGAAGTAAAAACAAAGAATACCACAGATACTGAGATCAGTGGAGACACTACATCAGAACAAAACCAATATGGTCCTTGATAATCTGAAATATTAACTGCTTGTATCTCCGCAAATGCTGTGTATCTCCAGTACTTTGTTTTCATTTCATAGATAGAACTTTGTAGATGGTCAAAAGCAACTTTTAGATTGTTTAAACGTCATTTCCAGTACACAAGTGTAACAGAGAACAGAATAACTGTTACTCTGGATCTGATGCAGCTCATAACCCAAATGAAAAAACACAATAATAATAAAAAATACAATAAATATAATGAGTGGATTCTAATTAATTGGGCCTTCAGTTAATAAGTGCAGCTGCTTATTTAGGACAACTCAAGAACATAACTAAGGGAGAAAATAGTTGGGATTCCCTTGATTTATTTGGCACACTATGCTGTTTAATCTGAACAGGAGACTGATGCCAATCAGTTTCTAACTAGCATAATTCGCGTGAACTTGCATGGCCGTTATCCATTATACTCTTCTTGAGTAAAGTTTTAAAATAGCTTCAGTTGTGTGTGTTTGTGTTGAAAAAATCAGTGATTTTTGTCATGGATTGTGAGAAATAAGTTAATTCAAAACTGTTTTGTACACTGCTGTTTTAAGCATTCAGAATTGGAGATGCCGAAAATGGCCAGGAGTGAAAATGACACTATTTCCCTACTTCAACAAGGCAGAAACTATGAAGAATTTGTAAGTATTAACAAACATCTTGAATGCTACAATGAAAATTAAGATTTGAAGGATGCAATCTTCAAAAGCCTTGTATGAAGGCCGTACATTATTAGGTGTCCACGCTGATTTTGTTCATTTACAGTCAATTGGCATGGTAATGTACTCTGGATGAATTTCTCCGTTGATAGCTATTAGGTACTAATACAGTTTTATAGTACTGTAGTAATGTTGATAGTGGTCTAATTTGTTCTGCATTTCACTTGAATACATAACGTGTTACTCACTTAAAACTGCAGTTTTTTAAAATAAAAATCCCTTTTTAACCAATTCCACGAAGCTTCAGTTAATTGGGACAGCCACTAAATTGAGCCGAAATGTACTGGTTCCAATGTGTCACAATTAACTGTGTCATCTGTATCTTTAAAGAGAATGCATCTAAATTCAGTTAAACCAATTGCTTTTTTTAAAAGACATAATTGCAGGATGTGGGTGGTTGCTAACAACATTTATGGCTCCTGTGGTGGCGGAGAGCTGTTTCACAGTAACCACAGAACAGTGGTGGGAACGAATCTTCATCAGGATAAACAGTAATGCTACTTTGTCCTGCTCAGTGTCAAATTTCAGTGTTGAATTGCACTCAACCTGGACCTTACAGCTGGAGATGATGAGAATATCAGTTGGTGAGCCATTCAAGTTCAAGTTCAATCGTTATTCAACCACAAGACATGTATACAGCCAAATGAAACTGTTCCTGCGGGGCCAAGGTGCAAAACAGTACATACAATCACACATAGTACACTGTACATCGTTATGATAGCACATATAGTCATAAATTAGCATAAGTCCCTGAGTGGCACAGCCTGAAGATTGATGATGCATGGTATGCTAGCCTGATATCCCATTTCTGCAAGAACAAGGATGCAGCAATTCTTCATTTATGTTGGATCAACCATTGACAAATGCAATCTAGCTTCCCATCCATGGAGCAAACACTAGAGATCAGAAACACAAGAAAGCCTGCAGATGCTGGAAATCCAAAACAGCGCACACAAAATGCTGGAGGAACTCAGCAGGTCAGGCAGCATCTATGGAAATGAATTAATAGTTGACATTTTGTTCCGAGACCCTTTTTCAGGACTGGAAAGGAAGGGGGACCCAGGGAGAGGTGAGAAGAGGCAAGAGGCCAAAATGGGGAAAAGGGGGGTGGGGGGAGAACATTTTTACTGGAAGGAGAAATCAATATTCATGCCATTAGATTGGAGGCTAGAGGTCAGCACTGCTGGGACAGCTGGCCTGCAGGGGTCAGCTCTCAACAGATTCCAGTGCACCAGCCACACCCCTGCTTTCTCCCACACTGCCTCCAGTGTCTCCTACCCTGGTGAAGCCAGGTCATGAGGGCCATTCATCACAGGATATCTTCTGCGATGTGCTTGTGCAGCCACAGATTTTATATAACTGTCCAATTAACTTTCTGGACGATGAGGACTCCCACAAATTTGAAGATGGTGGAAACTGCTTTTGAATTTCAGTGGCGGTCAACTGACTGATGGCCTACATTGCCTTGCAAATGCACCAGTGTCAGTTGCCACTTGGAAGCCTGTGCCCAAATATTTTCCAGGTCATTTTGTATGTACAAATTAACAACCCATG
Source organism: Hypanus sabinus (assembly GCF_030144855.1). Lineage (NCBI taxonomy): Eukaryota > Metazoa > Chordata > Chondrichthyes > Myliobatiformes > Dasyatidae > Hypanus > Hypanus sabinus. Next base: position 80,121,052 of record NC_082715.1, on the reverse strand, counting down.
TGAATAGAACTGATCAAATCACAACATTGTGACAGAAAGACAGATGAACAAAAGGGATGATTGAGCTGAGGAAACTGCAAAGTGGAAACTTGCAGTGATGTCCTAGAAATGAGAGAGGTAGAGCCCTTTTGCACCATGTATGAAACATGTCCTAGAGTTTCACACCAACTCCCATTGATTTAATTTTTATAAGATTGCTGATGTCATACTCTATCAAAAGATGGGAGTCACTCACTTAACTTCAAGAACCTGGCTCCAACAAAGTTTGTAATTAGGTCTAGAGCCAAGTGTTCCTCTTCAAGCATAAATTTAGCAGATGTTGGCAATGTTTGATGGCACTTTATAAACTGAATGACAATAGACCCAAGGAGCAGTACATTTATGGTTTAGTTTTACCTTGTATTTTGTGAACTCTCACATAGACACCCGGCTTCAGCTACACTGGTGTGGCGCATGGCCACGTGGTTAAGGCATTGGACTAGCGATATGAAGGTTGTGAGTTTGAGCCCCAGTCAAGGTGGCATGTTGTGTCCTTGAGCAAGGCTCTTAACCACACAGTGCCCCAGTCCACCCAGCTGAAAATGGGTACCAGCAAAATGCTGTGAGTTAACCTCGTGATAGAGTGGCATCCTATCCGGGGGGGGGGGGGGGGGGGGGGGGGGGAGAGAGTCGCGTACTCTGTCGCTTCACGCCACGGAAACTGGCATAAACACTGGTCTCATGAGCCTATAAGGCTCGGGACAGACTTTAGCTTAACTTTACTGCGCTAGAACATCTCAGTTAGGCACAAGATCTGGAAGATGTCTTCAACATCACTACCAACTCATTGTTGCCTTTTTTAGCATTCCTGGTAACCAGTGCTCATGTAGGAAAATAGTTTCTGTAATAGTGAAGGATATTTAGAAGAGACACAACTCTGATAGGGTAATTCTCATTGAAGACGACTGCAACTGCTTAAGCTAGATTTTGCATTTAGACATTTACCACTTGCTCATGAGGGATATTCATGAATTCTCCCCCATCTCCTATTAGCAGAATCTGATCCATTGTTTTGTGATTGTTAAATTGTAAGTTGTCTGGTGCATTTGTTCAATATGTGGGCAGGTTCACAACTTCACCAGGAGTTCCTTGTCCTGCTCCTACCTTTTCACATTCCCTTTTAAGCATGTAGTTTAATGGCAATGTTATAAAGGGAATGCATCCAACCACAAGGCTGCAGGTATCTGAAGAATATAATTCTGTTGCTAAAGCTGGCCAAGTGTCTTATAGATGTCTAGCTCTGAGATGCCACTTTGCACAATGATAATGTCATAATACAATATAGGGGACCCTTCATGTGAAAATACCCAGAGGTTCCTTTGAGTGTGATAATTTCTCCTTCCAATAGTGAGACAAGAATGAGCAAATAGATTAATATAGAGCTCCTAAAATTAAAGTTGGTTCTTCAAGATCCAGCTAGCTGAGTCAATGATGCTCAGTGACAGATATTTACTTTCCCCACTAGAATACATTCTGTACCCTTACTACTCTCAAATCTTTTTCTAAGCAGCAAGCAATTTGATGAGGCTGAACAGCTGAGATAATCAGAAGGGCAAATTTTGCCTGCTTTTGTTTGACATGCCAGAACAGTACACAAGTTATGAAAGAAATATCAATATTGACAAATCTTCAGAATCACTCCCTATTGACTATATACCACAATGACACCACTCATGGAGTGTCTTGCTAACCAGTGATAATGCCACATCTAAATCCATTGCCTGTTACGTTTTATTCCTATTGTAGTGAAGTAGCAGCTAGATACCGTAGATTCCGGACTACAGAGCGCACCTGATTAAAAACCGCACACTCTAATTTTAGAAAGAAAATCAATTTTGTACTTGTACAGGCCGCACCGGATTTTAAGCCGCAGGTGTCCCACGTTGTAATATAAGATATTTACACAGAAAGATATTACACGTGAGGATTTTTTAACTTTTAATTAAATCCGTATGGTAACATAAACAAATATATATTGCAAATGCTTTTTTTCGAACAGTGCCTGTAACACAGCTACTTTTAAATAATCATACGTATCGGTAACACACAAATTACGTTGCGTATACTTTTTTACTGAACAGTGCACGAACAACATTCCAGTATCTCCTAACGACTGGTAAAAAAAAATATATATATACACAGCAGCCTACCAGGAAAAGTTATTGATTGCCTTCTTCATCTTCCTCCTGCGCACTAAAACCATCAAAGTCCTCTTCTTCAGTGTCCGAATTGAATAAAACCTCAGGATCTCGTCACTCACTTCAGTCTCTTCGTTGTCGCTCTCACTTGAGCGCACGCTGTCCTCTTCATCACGCAGCAGTCCAGCCTTTCGAAACCCGCTGGTGATGGTGGATGTTGTGACACAGCTCCACGCATTTAGGATCCACTGGCAGACTTGAGTTAAAGATGCTCTTCGCATGCGTCCTGTTTTGGTAAAGGATTTCTCGCCGCTCGTCATCCAAGCCTCCCACTCAACGCGCAGCGCCACTTTAAATGCCCGGTTCACGCTGATGTCCAGTGGCTGCAAATACTTCGTGGTGCCCCCAGGAATCACAGCTGGAATTGAGTTTGTACTCTTGATGGCAGCTTTCACTGAACTTTCATTGCCAGCCGCTTAAAAAATCACCATCGGTGGAAGCTTTAGTCCGGATGCTGTGCAGCTCAGAACACAAGTAAAATGCGTTCTCTCATGGCCACTAGTTTTCAGTGTGATGGACGAGTCACCTTTTTTATTAACAGTCCGAGTGAGAGGCAGGTCAAACGTCAAAGGTACTTCATCCATATTTATGGTATCATCTGGCCCGATGGAATTCTCCGCTATCTTTGTTTGAGTGAATGTGCAGAAGTTAGCAAGCTTTTCCTCGTGGTCGAGAGGGAGCTGCTGACACAGAGTCGTGCGTACCCTGACGGACAGGCCTTTTCGTCTCATAAATCTAAAACACCACGATGGCCCACCTCTAAAATCTTCGATTTTCATTTTGGTGGCGATTGCTTTAGCCTTCAGTCTGATCTGCACGGTGGAAACACCGCGGCCGCCTGCTCTCTGTGTGTTAACCCAGTCTTCAAGAAAGTTTTCAAGTTCAGGCCATCAGCTGTGATTACCTCTGAAAGCTTTTGTCGTCTTTTTGCATTGACTCAGTTCTTCATGCTGGCGTCTCCACCGTCTCAACATCGATTCATTTATGCCAAGATTATGTGCAGCAGCTCGATTTCCTTCTTCAACCGCCAGATTGATCGTCTTTAACTTAAAAGCTGCATCATATGCTTTTCTTCGAGTGTTTTCCATGTTGATGAGGGTGAGTACAAATGACTGATTTACAATAATTTAATTGTGAAAGTGTGCTTGATTTATTGTACAATTTCATTGGACCTCTGTGAACTACTCATCAATTTTATTGGTCTACTGTTACGAGGCAAAATGTTTTTGGCGGCATGAAAAAAAACATGCATTAGCCGCACCGTAGTATAGGCCGCAGTGTTGCTGTAGTTTTCAAAGCGTGGGAAAAAAGTAGCAGCTTATAGTCCGGAATTTACGGTAATTAGCTTACTGAGCCATCTCAGGGGTCAGTTCAAAGTCAATGCTAGTACTGTAGGTTTAGAGTTGCAATTAGGCCAAATCAAGAAAAGGACAGTAGATCCCTTCCCTAAAAGCACAACATGGTTTTGTAATAATAATGGTCATCACTGCTGATACAGTAAAGTTTTCCCAGTTTAAATCTACCTAACTGAAATAAATTCACTAGCTGCCATAGTAAAATCAAATTCATGTCTTCTGAACAGTTGCCAAGCCACTAAATTACTACGTAGGACACTCACTCTTCAGATACTCCATATGTAGTGCAGGATAGGATTTTAATTTGACAATTTGATCATTTCAAAATTTTCTTCCAGCCTACCTGCTTCTTTTTGGCTCCTGTACTTTCTCGCATCATGCGATCTTAACCCAAGCAGTTTCCCGAGATAAATTAGATATACAACTCTAACAACTTCTTTAAAAGGTAATAATAATAATTCTTGCAACACACACAAAATGCTGGTGGACTACTAGTCCTGACGAAGGGTCTGAGCCCAAAATGTTGAGTGCTTCTTCCTATAGATGCTGCCTGGCCTGCTGTGTTCCACCAGCATTTTGTGTGTGTTGCTTGAATTTTCAGCATCTGCAGATTTCCTCGTGTTTGCTGAATAATAATTCTTGACTTATATACCAAAGTAAATTCTTTGGAAGCACTGACATATATTAAGGAATTTGATGATCCAAATTTTCTCATTAACTTAATGGGAGTAAAAAAAAAATCAGGACAGCTAGAAATAGAGCAACATTTCTTTTATTATTACACACCTGATCCACCTATCAAACTATGTGAAAGGATACCATTTTTGTTTTCCATAGAATGGTGGTCTGCAAATAAGCAACAAACTCATTTATGGATGACACCAACCCCTTAATGATTTTATTTTTCAGGGGCTATATACGTTATCTTTATTTATGAAAGAAATGCTTACAGCTTATTAGCTTATGTAAGATTCCATATGATATAGGAGCACAAGTAGGCCATTCGGCCCAGAGTTGCTCCACCATTCAATCAATGCTCATTAATGCAAACATGGTAAATTACATGGTCACATAGGATAAAAACTGATTAATGATGATCCTTGTATATCAATATACTGAAACAAATAAGATTACCTGGGAATGGAGTTCAGACACAGATTGCAAAAAGCAAGCTAAAAATAAAACTATCAATCAATTCCTCTTCACAACATAAAAACTTAATAGGGAATATTAAACGCTTGACTTGTGCAAAGTTATGCCTAAATGGATTAGATATTTAATTCATACCAATTGGTAAACCCATTTTTACCAGATTAATCTGAATATCTCAGCTAGAAATCTGATAGGGTATCGAGAAAGAATTTTTCTTAATGATTTATAACATGGTAACTACTGTGATAAAGGCAACTTCAAAGTTGAGAACCCCAAGTGCCACTATCTTTTTATCATCACGGTACTCAACTTATCACAGCCACCTCTGTTTTAGTTTCACAAGACTTGTAATAGATACGAAATTCAGTGAACAGCATGATACTGTTCAGTATAATTTGCCTTGTACAAAATAGTTGCAAACGTCCTTCTGTTTTCTCCATAGCAATAGGGTACTAAAAATATCTGTGTCCCAATTTCATCTCGGCTGTTTCAACATATTAATTTACTCAGATAATCTTTTTTCTTCCTACATGTACTGTTTTACATGTTATTGAATTTAAAATGCTGGCATTCCACCTACATGGCATTATAATTAAGGTAGTACAGTGATTGTTACTGAATTAGTAATCCAGAGGCTGATTAGTTCACACGCTTTCAAGGTAGCTAGTAAAAACTGAATTGAAAGCTCAAAAGTTAGCATTAAATAAGGCACGACGAAAGGACTAAAATCATCTCCTCCACTAACAAACTCCAGGGAGGGCAAGTCATCTTGCTCTTGTGCAATTTTTTCCCCAAACCAAAGTATTCAATTATGTCTTAAGCAAACAATAAAATGTGAGCCTTACAACAAAACTATCATCCCCCACCAAAAAAAATCTCATGTACATTAACTCCCAAACTTAACGCAACTGATCCTACTTCCAAGTATGATAATACCCGAGCCCTTGAACTCCCCTGAGTTCAAGGGATCAGAATTCTCAGTACACAAAAAATGATCCAAGATCACTAGCAGAAATAACTAGAAAATGTTACAGTAGAGAAGGATTGTCAAGTAATTATGGAAGTAATAAGTCTTCAAAAGAATGTGAAAACAATATTGAAAATCGTGCTCTCAGCAACAGATATAAACATGTCATGGATTCAAGTTTTAAACAGAGCCATCAGGATATTTCCTGAGCTTTGGGCAACAAACATTGAATAAAGTACATTAATATGCCCCTGAGCAACAGTTCAGTATAAAACACTTACTTTAAGTTATGAAGTGGCAACGCAGATTACAATTTTCCCAGTTGGCAGCAGTATGCTCTACAGTGCATCATGAAGCTAAAAACAAATTACTTTGCAAATTAAGTATTACAACAATTCAAACACACCTACTATTTGCCATTGTGCGCAATCCTTATTAAATTCAATCAATATAGATGTTGCACTGTATAACTAGTTCAGCAACAAAAAGTGTAGAAAACTAGTCAGTGTCTATTACTAAAGTTTTACCTATAAAATCTGTTATTTTAACTGAAAACCAGTAATTTTGTAATTTAACTGGTCTATTTTATTCAGGATGCGTGTCTAAACTTAATTATTGAACAAATTACACATTTTATCCATGCTGGTTTGATTTTAATTGTATGGTATCTCCTCAGTAGCCAAATTGAAAAGGGGGCACAAATTAAAAATAGTTTGAACAAAGTACTTTAGATACAATTTGTTTACAAATGTGGCTAGTCAGAACAATTTTATGCATAATCACTCCTACATTTTCCTGTGTTTGGCCAGTGACAACAGGAATTGTTAATTTACAGCTACATATTCATTACCCACACTTCAAGGGTTGCTCATATCACGACAAGCATTTGATAAAGATCACTCACTCATAAGCAAACCTCCCTATTTATTCTACTTTGTTTGAACAAATAATTTTATTAAAAAGTTATGAAGAATGCACAGAACTGCCAATTGTTAGCTATTTAGGTCTCAATACATCTTAGCCTTCCAAGAACTCTTCCAAGATGGTATGGAGGTCAATTACAGAGCCTTGAAAAAGTATTCAGCCCCCACAACTATTTTCACATTCTACTGTCTCATTTTCTAAATTTAAAATATATTGAATTAGGACTAGTTGAGCTAATCTACAAAGCATTGTGCACCATGTCAAATCGAAAGAGAGATTCCAAAATTAAAAATAAACAAAAATAAGGTTGGAAAAGTATTCATCCTCAATGCTAGCTTTCCTCAGGTGCAGTACTGTATACTATTTTACTATATATCAGAGGATCACCTGTTTTCAATGAATTCATAAAAATACCCCCTCTCTCTGTAAGGTCCAATTGTATGGTAGATTTTCAACAGACCAAACCAAAATTAAGATGAAAGAGCATTCAGGACAAGATGAGGAAAATCATAGAGAAGCACAAACCTGGGGAAAGGTACAAGACCATCTTAAAGGCTCTGAACATACCTGGAGTTCAGAGCTGAAAAAGTGGGAAAATGTGAAATAACAACCACACCGCTTCGGTCTGGCCACCCATCTAAACCACCTCTGGAGAAGAATGGCACTTGAAACAGAGGCACCAGCTGACACTCAGGGAGCTGCAGAAGTCAGTGAATGCAGCTGGAGATGAACTTCATAGCTTCACAATCTCCAAGGCCTTGCACAAAAAGGGTATTTATGGAAAATTGGCAAGGAAGAAGCCTTCCTTAAAAATATACTTTGCAAAGTGTCATTTAGAAGACACTTAAAGATGTGGAAGAAAGTCTTATAGTCTGACGACTCAAAGTGGAACTTCTTGGCCTCAACACGAAGCTGTACGTGTGGTGTACATCTTACACTGTGCATCAGCCAGGTAACATCATACCTCTAGTAAAGTATGGTGGAAGTAGCACCATGCTCTGGGGATGCTTTTCTACAGTAGTGACTGGAAATCTAATCAGGATTGATGGGAAGATGAATGCTGCTAAATACAGAGAGATACTGGATAAAATTCTGCTAGCCACTGCCAGAAAGCTTAAACTGGGGAGGAAGTTCATTTTTCAGTAGGACAACGGCCCAAATCAGACTGCCAGAACAACCATTGAGTGACTTCAAATTGAAGAAAACTGACATCCTTGGGTGGCCCAGTCAGAATCCTGACCTTAGCTCAATCAAACAACTCTAGTAAGACCTCAAGACCTGGCACAGCTTGAGCAATTTTGCAAGAAGGAATGAGCAAATCTTGCCCCATCAAGTTGTGCAAAGCTAACAGAGACTTTTTCAAAAAGACTACTGGTTGTAATAGCTGCGAGAGTTCATTCAACTACAAAGGGGGATGAATACTTTTGAACTGCTGACATTTCAGTTTTTGAATTTTTTTTCATGCTTTATAATTTTCCCTGCTTTTTAGGCTCTACTGTGAAAAAGGAGCATGTGGGAGCACTGGAAACAGATGACCCCATCAAGCTCACAGATGAAATGTCACTTAACTTGGAAGGATTGTTTGGAGCTGTGAATGGGAGCTAGGGAGGTGGTGTAGAGGCAGGTGTGGCACTTGTTCCATTTGCAAGGAGAGAGACCAGTGGGAAGGGACAAGTAGACAAGGGAGTCACATCGAGAGTGATCCTGCGGAAAGTGGAAAGTGGGGGGGGGGGGTGGAGAGATGTGCTTGATCATGGGGTCCCATTGGACATGTCAGAAGCTATAGACAATTATGTGCTATCATATTTCAATGCATTGTGGATCTCTACCTCTACTATACTTTCAGGCAGACAGACTGCAGAGAAAACAATTGCTAATTATTTAAAACATGTCAGTTCACTCACTTCTTTGGCATTGAGTTCTTTAATGTAGCATCCTTCTCAGTTTTTGTATATCTTATGCATTCTCTAAGCCTCAATTGCTTCGAAGAAAACAAGTCCAGCTTATCCAGTTTCCTCACAGAAAAGAATGGTTTTAAGATTTAAATGTCCACAAAAATTTCTCCAGCTTGTATTGCTCAGTTTAACAACAGGAAGCAAATGATTACACGACTGCAGAAATTTCTAGTCTCTGCAGGCAAATTACAGAAGAGAACGTGGGTTTTGGAAAAAAAGCAGAATGGGACCTGTTCTAATTTCATAAGTTCATCAGTCAAATACTGTATGAGAATTCTTCTGTTCTTTCAAATAACAGATCCACAGCTATAGCCAGTTGTGGCAACTGGCAAGTGTTTTTTAAGCTATCCTCAAATGCGATTTTGTAAAGTTTTGAATGCCTGCTAATAATAGCTGCTGGCAACCACTTTCCTTAAAGTACACCTTTTACTCGAGAACAAAAACCACTTCCATTACAAATGCAGAAGCTATTTTGAGGGTGGAATCTCTCTTTTAGGAATTGATTCTTGAGTTAAGAAACACAATAATAAATACAGAAACTATGAGTTATGAAACAATGAACCTGTGGTCAGCTGAATCCACAGTACATTTTTAGTAGATTGTGGGCTTTGATGCGTAAGGAGATGATTTCATTTCAAACATTTAATGGCTTAAGTTTAGCTTTGCAGTTGGATTCTCTTGACTATGAAAGCTTTAATTTGCAGTGATACAGATTGACTGCAAGTCTCCCCATTTGTTTGACTCATGCCTTTACCTAAGAATATAAATTGTGGGCCCAACTGATAAGTTAACACTCAGGAATTTAAAACTGTTTTCTCCACCATTGATCCACCAATACAGACTAGCACGTGTGCCTTTATTCCTCTTCCTAAAGTGAATCAGCTCTACTGACATTTAGCTAGAGGTTACTATTACAGCTGAACCAGGTGTCCAATCTTGCTCCTGTACACTGACTCATCACCACCCATGATTTGTTCAACAACAGAGGTATCATTGGTGAATTTGTATATGGAAATGAGAATTTGTCAGCAAATAAGCATGTAACAGTATTGCTCCAATTAGAATCACAGCATGGAAAACTAGTACAAAAGTACGATTGATTGGGAATCAGAATTGGGACACAAATGGAAATCAGTATGATCAACAGCCGTTACAGAGCCACACTTGCAAAGTGACTTTAGTCAGGAATTAAATATTCTTTTCAAAGAGGCAGGGAAAATGGAAGAGTAGCCTTGATATTTAATAACCCAATAAAAGGAGTACTGAGGATTGACCCGAATTTGGAAAATCAAAAATAGTAGCCTGCATGGATCCAAGAAACAACTGGCAGTACAAAACATTGGCGAGGTTTGTATATAGGTTCCTAAACACTGCATAAATAGTAGAAATAAATGTGGGGATCATTTTCTAAATGGGGAGAAAATCCAAAAAATCAAGAGATGCAAAGGGACTTGGGAGCCCTTGCGCAGAACACCCTAAAGGTTAACTTGCAGGTTGAGTCGGTGGTGTGGAAGGCAAATGCCATGTTAGCATTCATTGCAAGAGTTCCAGAATACAAAAGCAGGGATGTGATGCTGAGGCTTTATAGTGAGGCCTCACCTTGAGTATTATGTACTGTTCTGGGCTCTTATCTTAGGAGAGACGGGTTGGCGTTGGAGAAGGTCCATAGGAGGTTCACAAGGATGATTTCAGGAATGAAAGGGTTATCATATGTGGAATATTTGATGGCTCTGTGTCTGTACTCGCTGGAATTTAGAAGGATGAGGGAGGATCTCATTGAAACCTTTCGAATGTTGAAAGGCCTAGACAGAGCAGATATGGAAAGGATGTTTCCCATGGTGGGAGAGTCTAGGACAGGAGGGCACAGCCTCAGGATAGAGGGTTGTCCATTCAAAACAGAGATGCTGTGAAAGCCAGGACATTGGGTGTACTTAAGGCAGAGATTGATAGGTTCTTGATTGGACATGGCATCAAAAGTTATAGGGAAAAAGGCCAGGAAATGGGGTTGAGGAAGAGAAAAAAAAAGATCAGCCATGATTGACTGGCAAAGCAGACCTGATGGGCCAAATAGCCTAATTCTGCTCCTATGTCTTATGGTCAAGAACATATCAATTTAGGAAATCAGATACAAAAAGGCTAATACAATAATAACAATATAAGAATACAATAATAATCAGTGTATGTATACCACACAAACCAAATTTATAGTACAAAAGTGAAGGATGAATTAGCTGCGTATAAGAGAATGTCAGGATCAATAAATTGAAGAAAAAACAAGCCAACAGGCTATTATAGATCTTCTAAACTGTAATAAGGATTAATTGATGATCCGATGGCTAAGGAGTCTTTCGGGAATTGTGATCATAACATAATGGGATTCTATATAATGACTGAAAGTTATTGATTTCAATCAGGCACCAGAAACTTAAATAAAACAAACCACTAATTCTAGTAGTACAAGTTGGCTCAGAAAAAACATTGAAAAGATGTAATAGCACATCAGCAATGCTAATTGTTAAATAATTAATACAGGTTGAGTACCCCTTAACCAAAAATCAAAAATACAAGTTTTTTTTTAGAGCACTGACATGATTTCACAAAAGGAAAATGCTACAAGGTGTTGGGAAGGTTCCCCAGGCAATGCGCAGGACTCAGCACACCAGACAGCTCTGAGAAGTGATGTCACATCTGTAATGATCAGAAGTTAACAAGAAAGAAAAATTCTGCATAAAGCAAAAAACGAAGATCTCCATCATGTATTGAAAGGATGGATTTATCAGCATTGAAGTGAATGTATGCTTAACGGAATGCTGATCATGAAACAAGCAACAATTTATCACAATTAACTGAAAATTGAAGGTTTTGGGCCTATTATCTAAGAAAATGTATTGGAGAAGGTGCGGTAGATTCAGGAGAATGATTCCTGGAATGTAAGGGTTAACATGAGGAGCGTTTGATTGCTCTGGGCTTGTACTCACTGGAGTTTATAAGAATGAGGGTGCACCTCAATGAAACCCATTGAATACTGAAAGGCCTAGATAGAGTGGATCTGGAAAGGACATTTCCTATAGCGGGTGAGTCTCAGACTAGATGGCACAGCCTCAGAAAAGATGGATGTCCATTTAAGTGAAGAGAAACTTCTTTAGCCAGAGGGTGGCGAGTCTGTGAAATTCATTGCCATGGATGGAGGTGGAGGTCAAGTCATTGAGTATAGTTAAAGCAGAAGTTGATAGATTCTTAATTAGTCAGGTTGTCAAAGGTGATGGGGAGAAGGCAGGAGAATGGGGTTAAGAGGGATAATAAATCAGCCATGATGGAATGGCGGAGCAGACTTGATGGGCTGAACTGTGAATACTCAGCAGACTGGCCACAGAAATTTAAGAAAAGGCACTGCATTAAATATATAAAGATTAAAAAAAAATAAAGATAAGGCATCTACTTATCTTGAAGCAGCAAAGAAATTCATTGATGAGCTTGCTAAGGTCGTCACTGACAGAAATCTAACATCAGAAGAGGTTGACAATGCTGAATGTTTTTATTCCTTACATAAAACATTGAAGTACAAATACAGTGCACTGTAACCTTTTAATCAAAACATTGCATTGTAAGTGAATGCCTGCTGTTGTTTGTTGTTATTCAACAGCTGATTCAGGTATTTTCCTGATGCTGCTGTGCTGCTTTTGTTATACTCCACACAAGCTAACAAGTATATTTTCATATTAACGGTATGTAATGATTTTTACTGTTAAGTACATAGGTGTATGTATGATGAAAAATGTACAACAAAGACCGCTTACTGGTAGCACATAAATTCAAAGTTGGAAATGATGGTGATCTCAAGCAAACTCATATATTTCCAAATCCAAAAAAAATCTGAAATCTGAAGCACCTATGGCCCCAAGCATTTTGGTTAAGGGTATCCAGGCTATAGTTTACATGCATTTCACTTGCCCTTTAATACTACAATATTCTGCAAAAACAAAAATAAACAGAAATCTAGCAATAGCTATCAAAAGTTAAAGGTCACTAGGATTTGCAGAACACCTTTGATAAGGGAATACAAAACATCATTAAACAAATTAGAGCATATAGTATCAGGGGTAACATGTCATCATCCATAAGTGATCCATTCCTCTAGAAGTGGAAATATTCAGGTTATCAGTCTTTTTTGGAAGTTGTTTTATCTTTAATGCTAAATCTTCCTAAGAAATGTCACTTACAAATTCTGTTTTGTACACTGACAAAATACTTGTGCATTAGGAAAGTTTCAAAGAAGGAAGTGGACAGCATGTTTACACTGTCAGTTGTTTCACAAGAAACTCATGGCATACCTTCAAGGAAGGAACTAATTACATTTTAAGAGTGGGTGTGCTTGGTTATGCAATGCAAACATTAAGTTATAATATATTCTGTGTGCAGTTATCTTGGCACATTTTGCCAGCTTCATTTTGAACTGCAAAATTTCTAGACAGCCTTTAAAAAGAGCTCTTTTGAAAAATATATTAGTGCCTGCATTATAAATCTATCATGTGAAAACATTCATACTTGCATCCCAAGTTCAGTCTCAGACTCATCAGTTGTCTGTTCAGATATTCAAAACTAGTATTACTGTATTACCTCAATCCTGTATCTGTCTCTGCATGAAATTGCACTCCTTCTGTCCTAGCCTTCCCACAAAAGCAACTACCATGCTTAGTGGAGTGAAGTTTCATGATAAGAAAGATGTGCATTTTCATATTTATGCTTGCTACCTTAATTTACCGACATTCACCTTGCATCAGAATGCACCTCTCTAGCAACAGAGGATGGCAAGAAACGCTAGAATTCTTATTTAGATGTGGACATATTTGAAATCAAAGGAGAATATATAAATGTCTATGTTTACTTAGAATTACAAAACAAAGCCACACTTTGACAAGGATGCCTCAGGTAAAAACCAGAAAAATCACAGGTGCAGTTACAGCAAGTATAGCCCAAATGATTTAAAGAAAAGATATTAAAATGCAAATACACAAATCTTGAAAGATTTATATTGAAGTTATTCATACTGGTAGCTATATTGAACACAAAAGAACGTTTAGAACAGAGCTTAAAAATTTTATGTAACCTTGTAAATGCATTGTGATTCTCAATAACACAAAGCTGTGTCACCCAAGCCTGTGTCAAGAAATGTGACTGAAAAATAATATTGTCTTTATTTATTTAGTTCCCCAACCAGCCATCCCCACCCACACAAATTCCATCAGAGCAAATGTTATTCTTGGTAGAGATTTGTGCATTCTGTAAGGGTGAATTTAGTGGAGTATTGTGTGTGGTTTTGGGCTCCTTATTTTAGAAAGGGTTAGAGAGGGTTCAGAGAAGATTCATGAGAATGATTCCAGTAATTAAAGGGTTACCGTATGAGGAATGCCTGGCAGCTCTTAGGGTGTTTTCCCTGGAGTTCAGGAGAATAAGGGGGGATCTCATAGAAATATTCCAAATGTTAAAAGGCCTGAACAGATTAGATACGGCAAAGATATTTCCTATGGTAGAGGATTCTAAGATGAGAGGGCACGACTTCAGGATTGAAGAACGTCTATTTAGAACAGAGATTCGGAGAAATTATCTTAACCATATAACAATCACAGCACGGAAACAGGCCATCTTGGCCCTCCTAGTCCGTGCCGAACCCTTAATCTTACCTAGTCCCACCTACCCGCACTCAGCCCATAACCCTCCACTCCTTTCCTGTCCATATACCTATCCAACTTTACCTTAAATGACACAACTGAACTGGCCTCTACTACTTCTACAGGAAGCTCATTCCACACAGCTATCACTCTCTAAGTAAAGAAATACCCCCTCGTGTTTCCCTTAAACTTCTGCACCCTAACCCTCAAATCATGTCCTCTCGTTTGAATCTCCCCTACTCTCAATGGAAACAGCCTATTCACTTCAACTCTATCTATCCCTCTCAAAATTTTAAATACCTCGATCAAATCCCCCCTCAACCTTCTACGCTCCAATGAATAGAGACCTAACTTGTTCAACCTTTCTCTGTAACTTAATTGCTGAAACCCAGGTAACATCCTAGTAAATCGTCTCTGCACTCTCTCTAATTTATTGATATCTTTCCTATAATTCGGTGACCAGAACTGCACACAATATTCCAAATTTGGCCTTACCAATGCCTTGTACAACTTTAGCATTACATTTAGTCAGAGGGTGCTGAATCTGTAGAATTTGTTGCCACGAGCGGCTGTGGAGGTCAAGTCATTGGCTGCATTTAAGGCAGAGATAATAGATTCTCAATTAACCAAGGCATCAAAGAGTATAGGGAGAAGGCAGACGAGTGAGTATAACTGGAAGAATTAGATCAGCCCATGGCCTACTTCTGTTCCTGTATCTTATGGTCGTAAGAACTTCCCAAGGGGAGGGGGGAGGGAGGAAGAAGGGAGTTACCCGTACTCAAAAAGGACATGGGAGGAAAAAAAAGTGCAACATGGAGAAACATAACTTGAGACAGACATTTCTTCATGCCTTGGGGAATGGTTACAAAATTAGCTTTCCCATGAAATGAAATGAAGAACCCTAGTTCCAAAATTAGAACAGATTTTAAAAAGTTTTATTTTCCTGCCTATAATTCTCTTGTCAATAGAGAATAACTATGTTTCACTAGAAGTATCTTTTAGGCACATACTTAAAACTAAACTGGGTAAGTGCAGTGGATTCTCACTAATTGGGCCATTGGTTAATTGGGGCAGAAAATTATCTGGGACAACTCTTGAAGAATAGAAACTAATGGAGAAAATGGCCAGGATTCTCTTCATTTATTTGAGACACTATACCGCTTAAAAGGGATAGGAGATTGTTGCTGAACATTTTCTAACTAATTGCCATTTGTTGCACTTGTGTGGTCCTTAGACATTACATTGTGCTCAGAGTGAAGTTTTTAAAATAGCATCAGTTTGAGTGTGTGTTTTTGTCCCTGCAAGTTGGCAAGAAATAAGCACTGAGGCTTGGAGAAGCCAGAAATGGCTGGAATTGAAAAATAAAACAATTTCACTACTTCAACAAGTTAGCAACTATGAAGAATTTAAACATAACGACAATCACCTTTAATACTACAAGCAAAATGAAGATATGGTGGATGAAATCGATAGCATTGTATAAAGGCAGTCCATTATCTACAGTAGGTGTCTGCATTGATTTTGTTCAATTAATCAAAGAATATGGCAACATTCATTGGATGAATTCCTCCATTGATAACTGATAAATGATAAACATTTTTGTAAACAGGTGTCCCCCATTTTTCGAACGTTCCGCTTTACGATACCTCGCTCTTATGAAAGACCTACATTAGTTACCTGTTTTCGCTAACAGAAGGTGTTCCACTGTTATGAAAAAAGGCAGCGTGTGCGCCGAGCAGCCAAGCTCCTCCCCTGGAACTGCATTCTAGCCGGCTTTGCTTAAACGTGTGCCTGTGAGCATCTGTGCTTTATGTCAATTTATTTTGTGCATCCGTTAGCAAGATGAGTTCTAAGGTATCAGAAAAGCCTAAAAGAAAGCGGAAGGGTGTTACACAGCGTAAAACTAGACATAATAAAGCGTTTCGATCTTGGTGAACGAATTAAGGATATAGTGAGTCTGGCTGAGGAGGCTGCATTTGTGGAAGTTGATGACGATGATGATGAAGAGGTTTTGGCATCCCATGACCAAGAACTGACAGATAAAGAGCTGATGAAGAGGAAAGGATAACAATTGAAGCCGAATGCAGTAGCAAATGGCCCAAAAGCGAAGACGTCCAGGAACTGAACGTGAAGCGAGAGATTTTTGCTGCGATTGACAACACTGCAATGATTGCAGAAAAGTATGACTTTAATTTTGAAAGGGTACGTAGGTTTAGGGCATATTTGCAGGATGGTTTGAGTGCTTACAAAGAACTGTATGATAGAAAAATGCATGAGGCTAAGCAGTTGAGCATACTATTGCTTTTCAAGCCCTCCACATGAGATGACGAAATTCGATCTTCAACATCGAGGCAGGCAGACATAAAAGGTGACCTTGCTGCCCTGATAGAAACAGATGACAATGAGATGATACCCCAGTGTACCACCACCTGAACCTCCAACGACTCAGCCTAACACACCATCATCAATGTGCTCGCTGTCTTCCCAATTCTGGTAAGTGAAACTACACTGTACATACATTATTCCTACTTTATATAGGCTGTGTATTTTTATGTGTTATTTGGTATGATTTGGCAGCTTCATAGCTTAAAGTTTACTGGAAAGAGTGCTCCAGCCGAGAGTGCTTGCGCCGAGTGTTTTTGCCACGAGCACTTGCGTGAGATTTTCTTTACGGTGGACAGTGCTGCAATAATTGAAGAAAAGTATTCCAACTTTATATAGGCTGTGTATTTATCAGATCATTCCTGCTTTTACTATATGTTACTGTTATTTTAGTTTTTATGTGTTATTTGGAATGATTTGGTAGGTTATTTTTTGGGTCTGCGAACGCTGACAAATTTTTCCCATACAAATAAATGGTATTTGCTTCTTCACTTTAAGACATTCTGCCTTACGAACCATTTCACTGGAACGCTCTACCTTCGACTAGCGGGGGAAACCTGTAGTACTGGTAATTGTTGTGTGTACTAAGCACTCTTGTTTGTTCAAATTCATTATGGTTATATGTAGAATACATTAATTGCACGTCATCACACTACCACATGATATGTGAGCACCTCACTTGAAGTAAACTCAAACTAGACACGTATTCGTAGACTCTCGTCTCTTTCTTTGAATTAATTAACATTGGCGTTGAAGTATTTTTAAAAATGAACCCGAGACAGCTAGGAACTGTTCAAGCAGAGCAAGACATTCGAACCAAAAAAAATGCTTCAAGCAATGGCAAAACAAAGTAGCACGAGTTTCTGGAAGGGAAGACACATTCAAGTTTAAAAAAAAGGCCACAAATGGAAGAATTCAGGCGTCATAAAGAGTGAGTACCAATGATAATAATCATTAAAAAAGAGAAATGGCTGATGACTTCAGAAAGATTAACGAGTTTGATTACACAACAGGTAATTGGCTCATGTATTTTGAAGCAAATGAAATAACCAATGAGTAGTGAGTGCCAATTTTGCTAATTTCATTAAGTTTAAAGGCATACATTTTGCTCTGAAGTTTGACTACTCCAACAAACTATCAGAAACAAGCTTTGTTACTACAGTAAAAGTGAGGCACTGAGTCGTTTAGTTTGTGGAATCTTAAAAGACAAGTATTTGACTAACTGAAACACAGCTTACATTCAAACAAGCAGTGGAAATAGTTGTTTCAATGGAAACCACAGAGACGCAATTGAGCTATAATCAGGAATGAAAGTGAGCATAATTATAATTGCAGCGTACAAAGTTAAACCGGCTTGGCCAAAAAAATTGTGTTGCAGTTGTGGCAGGGACTCACATTCACCAAACAAATGCAGATTTAAAGATCAAACCTGCAGAAAATGCAACAAAGTAGAACACATGCAAAGAGCCTGCTAGGCAGACTAAAATAAATGGACTGTTCAAAGAGAAAAAGCTAAGAAGTCAAACTACAGTTTTTAAAAAGAGCACTCATTTGTACACACTTGAAAATCTGGTAATGATCAGAAATACACGGGATTGTGTAGCCTTGAGTTCAACAATGTGAAAATTAACAATAGACAAGCAATATGGCTTACAACAGAACTGATCAGCAAATTAATTAAAATGAAATTAGACACCTGTTCTGCTGTTTCACTCATTCCACAAAATGAGTTTGAATGACATTTCAAACGTACCAAACTGAGGCCTGCAGATATCCACCTACAAACTTATACTGGAGAAAAGAT
The DNA here is from genome assembly GCF_030144855.1 of Hypanus sabinus. Lineage (NCBI taxonomy): Eukaryota > Metazoa > Chordata > Chondrichthyes > Myliobatiformes > Dasyatidae > Hypanus > Hypanus sabinus. The sequence goes on along the minus strand of NC_082715.1, from coordinate 80,102,607 downwards.
AACTCCTGTGGGAATGACATTCGTGATGGTAAAATACAACAAGCCGCCATTGAGCTCGTACGTGGCAATTGCAGAAGGATCAGCACTGTGGGGGCATAACTGGTTGAGACAACTACAACTTGATTGGAGATCCATCCACCAATTGCATACCACCATCCTTTGCAATGAAGACATCTGAAAGTGAATTCAGAAAAATATTGGATGATGCCACAACTGTCTCCATGCCCAACACCATGAACCATTGCCCAGAGGACAAACAGGTGTTGGTACCAACCTCTGTGTCTCTGGTTGAAAAGCACTTTGGACCCAGGAAGGACCATGCTGCGCAGAGGAATCCAACAATGATAATTTTTGTAGGCAACATACCTGAGAAAATTTCTGATATGTTAATCAACCAGTTACTTGCAAAATGTGGCTTGGTTTTCAGCAGGAAGAGTTCAAGGAGCTTCAAGAAAGTTATAAGCATTCAGCTTTTGTGAGTATGCAGAACCAGAAATACTCTGTGCGTTAAGGTTATTGCATGAATTTCAAGTGGGAGACAAAAAGCTGCTTATAAAAGTAGATGCAAAGACCAAGGCCCAGGTCTTTGGGAGGCCAAAAAGAAATGAGTCAATACAGATATGAAAACAGAGGATTCGTCAGATGATGTTGTGGATGAGGAAACCAAGAGGAGATATCAGATTATAAAGGCAGCATTAGAAGGATTATTAAGAGCTGAGAAAGAAAATGGTGTGTAAGAGATGGAATGTGAGAAATAAAAAAAGTATCGAAGTAGATCCAAAGAGAGAAAAGGAGAAGAAAGTTGGCTACTCCTATCAGAACCACTTCCTACAGTCCCAAGAGTCAATTCCTACAACCATTACAGAGAAGGCCCTAGAACCTGAGATTGTTTCACAGCCACAAGTCCCACCTGCCAAGTAGAGTGATCTTTGTTAGGAAAGATGTTATCCCACAGGAGTAAGAAATACTCCACATAGATTAAATTATTAGGCCTGAATGGGGCAGTTTAAATTTACAATGCTGTGGAAGTCTGTATAAAGTAGTTGTATTATATGATATACTATACACATAGTTGAGATGCATTAATTGCTTATTTTATCACGCCACTGCGTGACAAATGTGCGCTTCGCTTAAAGAAAACTCAAACTAGACCTGTGTTCTCATCTTCCATTTAATTAAATGTTTTGAAGATACAAAACATAACAGTAATGTTCTAATTTGTACTGTTTTTTATTTAAATACATAATTTGTTACAATTAAATGGTAGTTTGTCTTTTTTAAATACCTTTTTAATTATTTTCATTGAATTCAGCTAATTGGGCCAAAATATACTGGCGCTGACATGTTCCAATAAATCGGAAGATGCTGTATTTGAAAACACACAAAGTGTAAGATGGGAAAAGAGAAAATATCTGCAGCTGAAAAGCCAGTTGTTCTGAATCTGGGTTCAGTATATATTTACTGGAATATAAGCATAGACATCCATCATTCCAATGGTTCATCTAATTGTGTAAGTTTTCCATTGGAAACAATCCACTGACAGGGCAGTCAAAACGGATGGCAGGTTAATTATTAAATTGTTTTAGAATTGCCCAAGGATAGTGCAAGCCATTTCCATTTATATAATGGAAGATTGGCAGGAAAAATTCCAAAATGTACTCCAGCTCATCCTCAGAAGCGAAATTAAATTCCCAGAGTGCGGGGGGAAACTGACATGCAGTTTGTTGTCATGCAGTTTAACAATATATTTTTAAAACCATTTTAGATTATTTTAATTATTTTGCATGACAAAACTCCTACCAACAGTCAATGCATTTAAAGTGTATTGTATGAGAGTTGAGAACAGTGCACACATTAAGTATGCATAAAGGATCCACAGTGAGGTAACGGGAGACAAATTTGAGAGAGATGGGAAAACTTGGTGCAGGGTTGATGGCGGGGAGTTGGGAGAGGAGGCTGAGAGAATCAGAAAGAGGGCATTGAAGCAAGGATGAAATGGAGAGCCAAAAAGTGTGGTCACAAGAGGGCTACTGCATGTGTGTGTGTGTTCACACATATACAACATGCTGTAAGGTTTCACTGCTAATATAATGGCTTTTCTGCAATGATCCACTGCTAAGGCAATGGTTTCTCTGTAGCAGAAATGTTTGAGTTATGTCTAGAGATAACAGGACATGTTAGCCAATGAATAGGATGTTATTCTTTCCTGTGTGTCTGGGAGTCGGGAATTCGCTGTCTTTTGTTGGGGAGAGATGAGAGAAGACACGAATGCAGAGAGTTGGTAGACCGCTGGAAAGAGTGGACTCGGAGTGAGGGCCTGAAGGTTAACGATGATCAGAGGAGGTTGATGGTGGACGAATGGCCTTATTAGTGAGCTCCAACATTGCACATTAGACTGTTTCATGAGAATGGGCACTTATTCTTATTTGTTTTCTTTACTAACCATATAGTCAAATTAAGAATTATAAAGCTCAATTGTTTAATCACATATTGTGTACTGTTTGTTATTTTGTGGTACTGATTTGTAACGGGGCACATCGTGCAGCATCCATTCAAACGAGATTTCTTAAGTTTGGCCGGGCTCGGTGGCTATCATCCCCTATATTAAGCAGCTGGCGGAAGTGAGAGTTACAATTGTGGGGGCTATGTTCAGAATAGATTCCATTGGATGCTGTGTGATTACCCTGAGCATTGAACCAGTGGGGTAGATATTCGTACCAGATAAATTGTTAATTCGCCTGTTAAGTACTGTTAAAGTTGTGATTGTGGGTGGAGGTTTGATAGAGTGAAGAGTGAGAATTCTGAGATAGTATCTGCCCTTACCTTTCTGGCGAATAAATGGTTCAAAGTCCCAGCTATGACAGGCTTCACCTATCCTCTGGAATAAAACCCACCTCTAAAAGGGAAGAGAAGTATGAGACTTAGGCGGAGTGGACCTCTCAGTTGTTAGATAAGTGGCAGTGCTCTGATGACGTAAAGCGACAGAGACTGGTTGGAAGTGTGAGTGGGCGGGCCACTGATGTTGTGAGAGCCATCAAGTTAAAGCATCAATTACATGAAAGCACTGGACAACGGTTTTGACATGACAAGAAGCCCCATGGAGCTCATGGTGGGGTTTCAGAATACACATCAAAAGAGGAAGAAACTTTCAGCTTTTATATCTTGGCTAGAGAGGCATTTAAATTGTTTGCAGCGTAGAGGGGTCATTCAGACAGCTGAGGTGGATCATTTAAGAATGGACCAGAAAGCTAGGGGTGCCCAATCCCATGACCTGACTGCTTGGGGTGTCCGACAGTCTCGTCAGATACAACCCCTCCATCTTTTGTTCAGCTGATCAGAGGAGGTATGGGAAGAGGAGAATGCAGCAGAGGCACAGGAGGACTCCATCAGCAGGGTACAGTCCTTGGTAGCAGTCCCTTGCGGTGAAGTGACCACAGATAGCCTACCCCAAGGAGCAGTAGAGGAGATCGCAGCAAAGTTGAGAACAGAGATATGTCGGCTGTTATCAATGGGTATGACCCCCTCCCCATATGATGGGGCTGATTGGGGGTGGATCCCCCAAGGGGACGAACAATGCAGAGGGTTGCTGGCAACAGGTGTCACGCCCTAAGGACAGTGAGCCCCCAGGTATCTAAACAGAGAGAGTCACTGGGAAAACTTAGAGATCACCCAGTGAGGGAACAGCCTGGTGTCTCTGGGGAAATCATGTTCCCAGCAATGTACCAAGGAACCCCCAAAAGCAAAAGGCCTAATTCCTGAAGGCTTAGTGGGATCATGCTCCAGTGTGTCGCTATGAATAGAGGGTATTTATGCTAAAGGCATACTTGACACCGGGTCACAGGTCATGTTGTTGTACCGTTCGTTTTACAACCGGTATATGAAGCATTTACCCTTGATCCCATTCAGGGCACTGGAGGTCTGGGGGCTTAGTGCAAGTGATTATCCGTAAGACAGTTCTTTGTTATTTAAGATTCTTGGAGGCTGACGTGGGAGTGTCTGAGGTCCTTGACACATTAGTGCTGGTTTGTCGAGACACTGTTGAGAAGGGCAGTGTTTCAATTCTGGTGGGGACCAACACCCCACTTGTGAGGAGGCTCATGGAAGCCTGCAAGCAGAAGGCTGCAAAAGCTTTCTGGGAACACCCGGTGTTTCAAGCTGCTTTTGAGGAAGTGCGTGGCTGCATTAGGCTGGATACCAAACTTAGACAAGGGACTGTGTGGTTCACCCAGTCGTAGTCAATGGTAGTACGGCCTGGGGAAGTAGTGAGAGCAATGGGGACATCCAAATTTCCTGGAGTGCCTGAGGGCAGGGCCCTCTTAGTGTATGCTCTGGAAGACTACGAGGAGGAGTGGGAATTTCCTGCTGGGGTACTGGTGAGGCCCGAATTGCAGAAGCCCTTGGTTGTACAGGCAAGCAGGATGGCAGTGATGGTCAGGAACACTACGAAGAGGGAGGTCACCTTCAAGCTGGGGATTGGCGCATTTGTTCCCAGTGACGGCAAAGTCTAGTGTTCCTGAGACAAGCCAGAGAGGAACTATTGGAAAAAAGGGGAAAGTTAACCACTGAGTCATTCAACTTCAGGGACTCCCCTGTTCCTGCGGGTTGGAAGAGGAGGTTGGTAGAGAAGATGTTGAAGCTGGAAGGTGTCTTTTCCACTGATGAGTTTGATGTGGGTTGTTCCAAGAGCATGCGTCAACACTATCTGTCTGAGGATACCCCATTCAGAGAAAGGTTGTGGCGACTAGCCCCTGCAGAGGTGGAGGACGTTTGGTAGCATTTGTGTAAGTTGAATCATCACTGAGTCCTGAAGCCCCTATGCGTCCCCAATAGTAGTGGCCCGAAAGAAGAATGGGAAGGTATGGATGTGTGTGGACCAGAAGACTCTGAACAGGTGCACCGCCCCTGACCAGTATATTGTCCCAAGGATTGAAGACGTGCTGGCCTGCTTGAGTGGTGCGAAGTGGTTCAGTGTGCTGGACTTGAGGAGTAGATTTTACCAGATCCCCATGACTGAGGCTGACAAAAAGAAAATGGCATTTATGTCCCCAGGGATTTTTCCAGTTTGAAAGGATACCCTAGGGCATCACAGGAACTCCTGTAACCTTCCAGCGGGTCATGAAGAAGACAGTGGGGTATGAACTTGCTTGAGGAATTGGGATACCTGGATGACCTTATAGTATTTGGATCCACCTTGGAAGAACATGAAGTGAGGCTGCTGAAAGTGCTGGGTGAGTCACCCGTTAAATCAGATTCTGTATGGTTACCCTCCCTTGGGGAAGAAAGGGAGGGGGAAAAAGGACAGGAGGGTGGAGGGTATCTTAGCCCATCGGAGCCCTTTGGATCAAGGTGAGGTGCAAAATGTGAGGAGGCCTATCAGTCGCTGAAGGAGCCACTGACCCAGGCGCTGGTGCTGGCTTTTGCAGACCCCGTATGCCGTATGTAATGTGCATGGATGCCAGCCAAAAGGGTCTAGGGGTGTCCTGAATCAGGATCAGAGCACCGGGTTGAGGCCCACTGCGTTCTTTAGCTGGAGTCTGTAGCTATTCCACGCACAAGTTGGAATTTTTGGCATTGAAATGGACAGTGGTGGATAAGCTGAGTGACCACCTCTACGGGGCCAAGTCTGAGGTGAGGACAGACAACCTCTAACTTATATCCTGACCTCGACGAAACTGGATGCCACAGGCCATCGGTGGTTGGCGGTGCTTTTTGTCTACGATTTCAGCCTGAAGTACCGGCCGGGAAGCAGGAACATCGATGCTGATGTTTTGTCCCGACGGGCGCATGAAAGACTGGCCACGGTCGAGGAGTGGGAGAGCACTCCCGCCCCAGGGGTGAAGGTCATGTGTTGGTTTGCCATCATCATGAAGGCAGAGGGAAAGGAGGGGCCGGATCGAGCAGTGGATCAATTGGGAGCTTCTGATGATGCCATCCCCCAAATTTACTGCAACCTGACTACTCTGAAGACAAATCAGCTGCCAAAATTGAGTTCTGGGGAAGTGGCAGCTGCTCAGCGAGATGATCCGTGCATTGGTACCATTTGGGCAGCGGTCAAAAACTGAGACACGGCTCAGGTGGAGAAGTTGAAATATGCTTCGGTGCCTTCATTACTGCGAGAATGGCCTGCAAGAGGTCCAGGTATGGTCTCCAGAAAGCCATCTCATGTGTGAAGGGGTAATTTTGGACCAAACTTGAATCAATAAGGAATGCTCGACAGCTGTGGCAGGACTTGAATGCCATCACCTCCTACAAAGTGAAACCAAACAACTAAGATGACAACTAGGCTTTGCCTCCAGATGCCCGTGATTCCAGTCTGAGGCTAACATGAGAGCAGCCTTCAGGAGGGTGAACCAAAGAAAGCATCTGGCCCAGACTGGGTACCCGGCCAAGTACTAAAGATTTGTGCTGATCAACTGGCTGGAGTGTTCATCAATAACTTTAACCTCTCACTTTGGCAGTCTGCGTACCCACCTGCTTCAATTATACCGGTACCTAAGAAGAACATGGTAACCTGCCTTAACGACTATCGTCAAGTAGCACTTACATCCAACATGATGAAATGCCTTGAGAGGTTGCTGATAAAGCATATCAACTCCTGTCTGAAAAACGACAAAGATCTGCTCCAATTTGCCTACCCACAAGTCAACAGCAAATGCAATTTCATTGCCTCTTCTCTCAATCCCGGAACATCAGGATGTTCTTTACTGACTACAGCTTGGCTTTCAATACCATCTTGGCCTTAAACCTCCTAGTGCAACTGGATCCTCGATTTCCTCACTTCCAGATCCCAGTCAGTTGGCAACAACATCTCTTCCGTAATCTCCATCAGCACAAGACTGTGTGCTTCGCCCCTTGTTCTAGTCAATTCATATTTATGACTGTGAAGCTAAGCGCAGTGGTAATGTCATATTTAAGTTTGCTGATGCCACTACTGCCACTGGCTAAATCAAAGATGTGATCTATCAGCATATATTATGGAGACAAATCTGGCTGAGTGGTGCCACAACAACAATCCCTCACTCAATGTCAGAAAGACCAAGGAGCTTCAAGGGAAGGTACAGGAGCCTAAGGACCCACATCACCAGGTTCAAGAACAGGAACCTCTCACTCATCAGGCTCTTGAACCAGATTGGGTAACTTCACTCACCCATCACTGAATTGTTTCCACACCCTATGGCATCACTTTCAAGGCATCTTCATCTCATGTTCAATATTTATTGCTTATTTGTTATTATTATTTATTTTACTTTCCCTTTTTGTATTTGCAGTTTGCTGTCTTTTGCACTTTGGTTGTGTGTCTGTCTTACTGGGTGCAGTCTTTCATTGATTATACTGTATTGTGTTTCTTGTATTTATTACAGGTGGTGTTTCCATACAAGTTGCTGCCTGGCAATCAAAATGTTAGTTAACAGCAAACACATCATGCAATGCAGAAACAAGCAATGAATCTCAAGGATCTAGTCCTGGACCTCCATTCCTTCTGGAATTGCAATTGACTAATTACACAAAAAATTGAGATTCCTAAGCAATAATTCATACAGGCTTTGTGTAGGGAGCAAATATTAAACAATATTGCTAGTATTTTTGTCTTAACAAATTTGTCAAACAGTGTGGAACCAAAACTACGATGCTGATAAATATATAACTCAGAATTGTACAGCATGTCAAGAGACCACTCAGCCCACTAACAACTCTCAATTCAAATCACATTCTACACTTTTCCTGCCACTTTCATTGAACTATGCCCATGTACCCATTGGCATTCTTTCCTCTAACTGCCTCATTTCACTTTTCCTGCCAAAATAATGACCTTGCATTCAATTACTGTACTCCTCATGATCCACATTTTCAGGTATTCTGTCATCTGCAAATTTGGACATTATACCTGGAAGACCTAATCCTTGCCACCATATTCTTGCACAGCTATTCAGGCGGGCAGACAAACTTTTTTCAGATCATGGCAGTTAGTCACAGGTATTCTCTCTGCTCCCTATACTCTGTACTTGGGCCTCTATACCTCCCTCAGCAACTAGATCATCGACTTCCTCACCTTGGTTAAGCACAGTTCTAACACCATCTATAAATTCACTCATAATGGCACTGTTGTTGGCAGAATCTCAGGATCTGATGAGATGGTGTAGAGGAATGAGGTAGATTGACTGGATACGTGGTGTTGCAACACCAACCTTGCACGCAACTTCAGCAAGACTGAGTAATTCATTAGAGCCAGTGGTGAAAAGGGTGAGTAGCTGCAAGTTCCTGGCAACAGTATTTCAAAAGATTTATTATAGTACCAACACAATGATGCAATCATAAAAAAACATGCCACTGGACATACTTCATTAGGAGCTTGAGAAGATTTGGTACGTCATCAAAGACTTGAGCAAATTTCTGCAGATGTACCATGGAGAGCATTTTGCCTAGCTGCATCAATGCCTGGTAAGCTCATAAGAAGATAAGAAATAGGAGCAGGGGTAGGCCATCTGGTCCATCAAGCCTGCTCCACAATTCAATAAGATCATGGCTGATCTAACCCTCTCCATCTACCTGCCTTTTCCCCATAACCCTTACTTCCCCTACTATTCAACCTCATCTTAAATATATTTACTGAGGTAGCCTCCACTGCTTCACTGGGCAGAGAATTCCACAGATTCACTACCCACTGGGAAAAGGAATTCCTCCTTATCCCCATCCTAAATCTACTCCCCCAAATCTTGAGGCTGTGCCCCCTAGTTCTACTCTCACCTAACAGTGGAAACAATTTTTCTGCCTCCACCTTATCCTATCCAGTTCATAATTTTGTGTTTCTATAAGATCGCCTCTCATCTTTTTGAGTTCCAGTGAGTACAGTCCCAGGAAACTCAATCTCTCCTCATTGTCTAACCGTTTCATCTCTGGTATTTACCTAGTGAACCTCCTTGGCACCACCTCCATAGCCAGTAGATCCTTCCTCAAGCAAGGAGACCAGAACTGCATGCAGTACTCCAGATGCAGCCTGACCAATATATAGTTGCAGCATAACCCCCATGTTCTTAAATTCAATCCCTCTAACAATGAAGGCCAATCATTCCATTTGCCTTCTTGACAGCCTGCTGCATCTACAAACCAAACTTTTGCAATTCATGCACAAGCACTCTCTGGTCCTTCTGCACAGCAGCACGCTGCAAATTTTTACCATTTATATAATAATCTGCTCTTCCATTTTTCCTTCCAAAGTGGATGATCTCAGATTTACCAACATTGTATTCCATCTGCCAGACCCTTGCCCATTCACTTAACCTATCTAAATCTGTCTGGTGACTGTGTACTCTGCACAATTTGCTTTTCCACTCAATTTAGTGCCATCAGCAAACTTAGATACACTACAGTAGGTCCCCTCTTCCAGATCATTAATGTATATCATGAACAGTTGCAGGTCCAGCACCAATCCCTGCGGCACATCGCTCACCAATGATTGCCAATCAAAGAAACACCCATGTATCCCAACTCACTGCTTTCTGTTGGTTAACCAATTCTCTATCCATGCTAATACATCATCCCCAACTATATACGTCCTCATCTTAAGGGCAAGTCTCTTATGTGGCATCTTATCAGACACCTTTTGGAAATCCAATTAAATAACATCCATCTGTTCACTGCACTTATTATATCCTCAAAGAACTCCAGTATGTTTGTCAAAAAGGATCTGCCTTTGCTGAATGCCTGATGGATCCATTTCTTTCCCGATGCCTCGCCATTTCTTCTTTAATGACAGCTTCAAGCAGTTTCCCAACTGCAGATGCTAAACTAACTGGCCTCCAGTTACCTGCCTTTTGCCTACATCCTTTTTTAAACAGTGGCATGACATTCACCTTCTTCCAATCTGCTGAGACCTATCCAGAGTCCAATGGTAAATGACCACCAAAGCCTCAGTACCCTGGAATGCATTCCAACAGGACCAGGGGACTTGCTTATCTTTAGGCCCACAAGTTTGCTCAACACTACCTCTTTAGTGATAGCAATTATATCAAGGTCCTCATCCCCCATCACATCTATATCTCTCGGCATGTTAGATGAGTCCTCCACTGTGAGGACGGACACAGAATAGTCATTCCCCCTTCTCGTCCCCCAAGGGACTTTAGCCACCATTTTCTGCTTTATATGATTATAAAAACTTTTACTAACCATTTTTATATTTTGTGCTAGTATATTTTCATAACCTAGCTTCCCTTTCTTTATTGCTCGCTCAATGGTTCTTTGTTGCTTTTAAAAGTTTTCTCAATGTTTCAGTTTCCCACTACTCCTGGTGACTTTGTACGCACAAGCTTTTAGTTTAATGCCTTCCTTCATTTACTTAATTACCCATGGCTTGCTCTCCCCAGCCTTACTGTCCTTGCTTTTAACTGGAATATTCTTTTGTTGAGCACAGTAAAAAACCTCTTTGCAAGTCTTCCACTGTTCCTCAACCATCCCACCATATAGCCTGTGTTCCCAGTCTATCCAACTGCTCTCTCATCCTTATGTAGTCTCTCTTGTTTGGGCATAATGCACTGGTTTTAGGTCAAACTATTGCACCCTCCATTTGTATGAGAAAGTCAATCATACTGTGATCACTCTTTCCAAGAGGATCCTTAACTACAAGATTGCTAATTTTACCCATCTCATTGCACAAGTCCAGGTCCAAGAAGGCATGTTCCCTTGTAGGGTCAGTAGCATGCTGTTCAAGAAAGCTATCATGTATGCATTCTACGATGTCCCCCTCAAGACCGCCTCAACAAATCTGATTCACCCATTCTATGTGCAAGTTAAAGTCCCCCACGATAACTGCTGTTTCATTTTTACATACCGCAGATATTTCTCGGTTTATTGTTTGTGCTATTGTAATGTTATTATTTGGTGGCCTATAGACCACTCCCACCATTGATTCCCCCCTCCCTTTTACTATTCCTAATCTCTACCCCAATGGATTCAATTTTCTGCTCCTTAGATCTTATATTGTCTCTCACTATTGCTCTGATCTCATCCTTAATTAAGAATGCTACCCCAGCTCCCTGCCTATCCTTCCATACTAGCTCATATCCTTGAATATTTAATTCCTAATCCTTTCCACCCTGCAAGCATGTTTCGGTAATGGCCACTAAATCATACCCCTTTATACTGATTTGTGCACAAGTTCACTGACCTTGTTATGAATACTACAGGCATTCAGATAAAGTGCCCTTACACTTATAGTGCCTTTAAAATCTAGTGATCTTTGTCTCTTATGTACTTGACTTTCTGCACTCTCTTTTTTAACTTTTGCTTTTACTTTATCCATACTTCTCCAATCTGTTGGATCCAAGCCCTGCGATTTTGTTTAAAGCACTATCATTCACCAGGATCCAGGTCCCATCACGTTTTAGGTGCAGCCTGCGCCAATGAAACAGTTCCCTCCTTCCCCAATAATGGTACCAGTTTCCCATTAATTCAAACCTACCTCTTCCACATCAATCCTTGAGCCATGCATTTAACACTCTAGTCTTCTCAACCCTGTGCCCATTTGCATGTGGTTCAGGTAGTAGTCCAGAGAATAACACCCTTTTGGTTCTGATTTTTAATTTAGTCCCTAGTTGCTCAAGTTCCCTCAGCAGAACCTTCTTCCTCATTCTACCTATGTCACTGATACCCACATGGAATTTGACAACTGGATCTTTCCTTTCCACTGCAAATCCCTCTGCAAGTCAGATAAGCTGTCCCAAATTACGGTACCAGTCAGGCAATACAGCCTTCAGGACCTCTGTCACCCTGTGACAGAGAATTTTGTCCATTTCCCTAACTATACTATCCCCAATTAACACTACATTGCTCTTCTCTCTTGAATGACTCCTGAACCATGCTGTACCCACTCTCATCCACACAGGGAACCTCGAAGGAGGCTGCAAGGGGTCATACACACAGCAAACTCTATCATGGGCAGAATTTTCCACACCTTTTGAGGAAAGACCCTCACTATCAAGACATGCCCTCTTCTCATTACTACCATCAGGAGGTGGTACAGGAGCCCGAGGAGCCCCAGTTAATGTTTTAGGAACAAATTATTCCCCTTTGCCATCAGAACTTTGAAAGGTCAATGAACACTACCCCACAATTTCTCTTTTACACTAGCTTATCTATATACTACTAAAACTCTCATGCTCTGTTTGTGACCTCCAATTATTGCAAACGGTACATTACAGCCGCACTATTTTTGGCTACATCGACTTAAAATGTGCTGGCTTACAGAATGCAAGCAAAGTTCAGGGTTATATATTTGTATAAAATTGCTCACTTGCCAAAATAAAAAGCCCCGCTTTCACCCAAGAGCTGATGTCAGCCATGATGGAAATCGCGACACGACACATGCACATGACCAGCCTCAGAAGCGACTCACGATGCTCACAGCAGCGACACCAACCATAGCAAAAGGGCAGGGCAGCTCTATTTCGAGCTAATCACCATCAGCATGTGCAGGATTGGGACAGATCCAACTGCCACCCATCAATAAGAGATAATTAAATCTTATTGTAATGACGTACTTCAAGACACCCATCAAACCCTTTGCTGTAGTCAAAGGACAGCGGTGACTATATCACGTCCATTTAGGAGAGCGCCAGCCACATCATCATGAATAATCAGCATCCTGGAGACTTTGGCGTTACTGCTTTGTATCTTCTATCCAGCATTAGGGTAAAAAAAAAAGGTCAGCCTAATTATGCCGCACGGAAAAAGAAGGGGGACATTATGGTCAAGAGGTGCCACCAAATGTTGTTGGGGAGCGGCAAGGAGAGGGAGAGAACAAGAATCGGATGAGGCCAGGGTGGCATGACTCCAAGATCAAAGAGCCACGACAGAAAAGATGAGAAAAGAAGAGACAGAGGGGGAGAGGCATGCACATCTCCAAAATGACAACAACTGGCATAGGAGGAGGAGAGAGGAAGAGACAAAGGAGCTGAGAAATGTAAGTCTCCAAGATCAGAGAGAAACAGCAGAAGAGATGAAGAAACGGGGGATGGAAGGGCTGCACATCTCCAGGATGACAATGAGAGGCACAAGGGTGGCAGATCAACCAGAAATGATGCCATCAAAAGTGTCTTTTGGTAAATGAGGAGGAGCTATATTTGCCTTGCTATGCATCATTCTTCTTTAATAAACTAAGGTTTTCTTCTTCAATTTTTAAAGCAAACCGATACCAATAGCATTCAGGAAAATTTAATGTTCATTCTGGTCACATCAGACTGCACTACCCTTCTCTCAAAGGGTGCCCCAAGGGGTCACTCCATTGTCTAGTTTACTTTATTTGTAACTCCTAATAATTTCTATGTCATATATTGTATTGCTGCCATAAAATAACAAATTTCATAATGTAAACCTGATTCTAATTCTAACTTTGCATGTTCTCCCCAAAGGTGTTACTTGACTTGCTGGTGTTTCCAACTGTTCTGCATTTTGGAACTTTAGCATTTGCAACTATTGTTTTTAATTCTTTCCACCATTATTTCCTGATATTTAGCCAATTTGCTTATTTATAATTCTGTACTTTGATGCTTTTATGCTGCAGGGTTAGAGAACTAATATCAGCATATTGGGTCTACGGGCAGAACACTTACTTCACATGCTCATAGACTCCTGAAATGTTATATTCCTTCCTCCAGAAAAAGGTTATTAGATGAAAAGAAGAAATGGTTCAAGAATACCATCAATGTTTTCTTGAAAAAGTATAGCATCCCCACTGCCTCCTGGACCATGAATGCTCGAGAGAGAGAAAGCAAATTCAGGGGGGCACTGAGAACCCAGTGGCACACCCATGTAGAACCTCAGATCAAAGAATGGAAAGAGAACAATACCTCCCAAACAGCTCACATGTCTGCACAGTCAAGTACTTCTTGTTCCAGCTGCAGCAGAGCCTGCAGGTACCCTCAAAACCTATAGAACTGGAGTGCATGTAAATCATTTTTGATTCAAAGATGCTCACCTTTCGTATCAATGTTTCCAACGAGTCCCCCTTTCACCTCATTGAAATTCCCCTAATCATAGTTAGCAGGGCTTTCAAAAATCCATCAAAATGCTTGCAATTCTACTTTCTTCCCAGAAAGACAATAAGACTTTTCATCTATTCATCAATTTTTGTCCATTATTACTATTGCATCTGATGCAGTACACTTTCATAGCATTCTGTTCAGGCCATTCCTTCTAAGGTGCCCTGGCTTGTTATATCATTTACAACAATATTCATTCCCTTTTTTTGAATTTAACAGAGGAAAACTTTAATTGATAGCTCTTCGAATCTGGGAGACCAAATGCACACCGATGAGTGTGTAAGAGTCCTCAACCTTTCATCACCAGAAACTTCTATAGTACTTGTTCTCCTCCAGCATTTCAATGAAGATCAATACACCCCAAGATGATGAGAAATAGCACCTCACCACCCAAAAAGACACAATTCAACTTTGGAACTTAACATTGAGTTCAACAATTTCAAAACTTCTGCATCCTCACAGAATTGTTGCCTCAGATGTTCTGAATTCACAATATAATAATTCATCATCTCTCAACCAATCTTTTGTTTTTTTACTCATGATTATTTAACTATGTAAAAAAGGGATTATACTTGCTTCCGAGTATTGGCTTCTCAATGAGCTTATATATAGCATTTTTCAGGCAGCCCAAGATACACTTAACAGCAACAATTGGATGTTAAAATCTTCAGAGGGGAAAGTGACATCCATGGAATATTCACGAGGAAATCTGCAGATGCTGGAAATTCAAACAACACACACAAAATGCTGGTGGAACACAGGCCAGGCAGCATTTATAAGGAGAAGCGCAGTCAATGTTTTGGGCCAAGACCCTTCGTTCCACCAGCATTTTTTGTGTGTTGTTCCATGGAACATTTCTGTCTTCTGAACAAGGCTAACCTGCTCAACAATCATTCTTAAAAATCTGTATTATTAACTATCAAGACATAGATTCACAATCAATTATCATTCTGCAATGAAACCCCACCAATATTAACATATTCTGCTTCCAATCCTTGAAAGCACTCTAGAAAGCCTTGCATTAATTTTAAAATGGTCACTAAATTTTTAAATTAAAAATATTCTAAGATATCCCCACAATTTATTGTGCTGAATTATAAAGGTAACCCCTGCATTACAAAGAGATTGTTTCTAGAAAACAGTCATATCATGACTTTGTTGCATAACATCCCCTCTCCCAATGAAACCCACGTATTAAGTGGAGATGGATTCCTCTGGAATGTTTCACTCTCATTAATAGTGATGGCCGTGACTCATCACCGCTTAATAGCTGAAGTTAACATCAGGCTCCAACATAGACAAAGATAATCAATAGTACAGCTCTTGTGGATTTTTATTTTTGATTACTTAATACTGTAGGGCAATAATATTTATGTGAGCTAACCTCAATGCTTGGGTTGAGGGTCACAGCCAAAACTATCCTTTGCCACACACTTTCCTGTACAAGGACAGGTGACCAGATAT
Source organism: Hypanus sabinus (assembly GCF_030144855.1). Lineage (NCBI taxonomy): Eukaryota > Metazoa > Chordata > Chondrichthyes > Myliobatiformes > Dasyatidae > Hypanus > Hypanus sabinus. The sequence goes on along the minus strand of NC_082715.1, from coordinate 80,087,110 downwards.
CTCAGAGTGTAATGCTGCTGTGCTCTTCATCTACAAGGCATTTTCTCTAACACAGAAGGCTTATGGATAAAGGAAGTTTAGGAAGTGAGGATGTCAAGGAAAGGGATGGAATTTGAGGATTAAGCTCATGTGAGAAAGGTGGTGTAGGAGTTAAACTGTTATGACCTAGTGGAAGTGGAGAAAAAGCAGAAGGGTTACTTTAAGTAACTGGCCGTGGCTATGGTGGTTCACTATGATGCAAGGAGTTGGAGAAAATGCCTTGCAGAAGAAGTGTGAGCCAGCAGTGCACAATGAGATGTCTGTTCGCAGGTCTTTGGACAGCAGACGGCACACCAAAGGTGGGTCTTGGCGGTGACTCTCAACTCAGTCAATGTGATCCAATTATTGCTCCACGGTACTGAGCGACTGAAAACGAAAGTTTACAAAACTATTGCATCTTTTATATTTTTTTTATTAATTCATCCTTATAAAAATTTAAAGAGAAAATTTTATATCTCAAATTTTAGAGCAGTGATGTGAACTTCACAAAAGGTAATTTACGTGGGAGCCACTTGGAATTGTTTTGTGGTCCATAAGACTATAATACAAATTGAAATATTTACAAGTTTAGACCATCTTACATTAGAAGCATTTTAGAATCTGCAGTTAGCATAGTATTAAAGTTTTATGAATTGTTTATGCAATAAACCCCTCAACAGCCCTACAGTTTGTACTACTTGGTTTTACACAAACTAAGCACTGCTCAACTATTAAGTTTTACTTAAACTTCAAATTCAGCCTGGTAATTTTTAGATATTTAAAATCCACATCTAAACTTAAATGAGTGGAGTTTTGAGTCCTGCTGTATAATGCTCACCTTTATCAGCTACAAAACTAACATACAAAATGCAGAACTCTATTTATTTTAGCAACACCTTTTAGCATGTATTCTCTCTACCTAGTGAAAGGAAGCACTGAACTGGACTAATTTATCTTTTCCAATTACTTTTAAACAATGGCTTAGAACAAAATGTGGTCTGCATGCAAGGATCACTACACACATACAACGTGGAATTTTTTTAAAATCCATATATTCGGCAGTTTCACTAAAAGTTTAAAATCAGATTCCACGTATTCAAGAGATTTGACAGTTCAATCTAAGCTAAGACTAGATGACATCAAAACATTGCATATTTTATCTCCAATTCTACACTTTAAACTTATCCCAGATTTAACTCTAGAAACATTTCCCATACATTGTTGGCAAGACACTGTATGTTAAAACAAAGATTGCCCAGTTAGTGACCACAGACTCTTGATTCCTTGCTATACAATGCAAGCTGCAAATAAACCATTTTTTCCACCCTAGAATCAAATGCAGTAACTCGGTCTTTCTTTTAAAATGAGCCATCCAATTAAAATTAGATCAAAAAAGGCTCGTCAATTTGTGGGAACAGTTGAAGCCTCAAATCTAACAGTTCACCTAGGGGTTGAAGGACAATGATTAGGACTATATAGCTACATCCCATTATTTCAAGTGCATGCAACAAAACAGAATGATTTCATTGATCACCCTGAGCCAATATCTCCACATCATGCATCCCTTGAAATTAAATGTGACAGACTTTTTCCAAAGATGTCAGTTTTCATGCAAAATAAAAAGAGGAAGTAATCTGGAAATGTTAACGGTTAAATGTAAGAGAAACAGTCCAATTAAAATCTACCCTAATACATCAACTTAAATCAGATAGAATGAAGGACACTTTTTTATGTAAAGAACATTTTGCAAGGAACCTTTCTGGTTGTACTTTGGTAGAATATTATTGCCCTTCAGCAGTCTGCAGCCCAAGATGTCACAAGTGAATCTGCCACCAAAGGTTACAACTGTCACATCAGTTTACAGCAACTGTAATAAAGACAGCATGAGTAGAACACCAAATCACCAAAGTACAGTAATTAAAGATTTCAAAATTAATACTTTTGGACAGAACCCAGTTTTTTTAAAAAGTAGGCACACAAGAGAGATTCTGCAGATAGCAACACATAAAAATGCTGAAAGAACTCAGCAGGTCAGGTAGCATCAATGGAGAGGAATGAATATTCGACTTTTCATGCCGACACCCTTCATCCAGAAATGTTGACCATTTATTCCTCTCCATAGATGCTGTCTGACTTGCTGAATTCCTCCAGCATTTTGTGTGGACTAACAGGATGGTGCTGGAAAGAAACATTAAAAAATCTAGAATATTTATTTCAATTTTAGTTACCCTTTAGTAGCATTAATAGGATTTCATATTACTTTAATGTCAAACCAGACCAACAATGTACACACTCAAAATAGTTATAGGTAAATTGAAGGCTATTAGCTTTCAATTTACTTGTAATAGGGAATTGCTTCATATCCTGCAGAATCTTGAAAACAATACAGTAGACAATATTAATAGAATCAAATGCATCAATGGTATCCCATGGTTACTTCCTGACAAAATGCAAAAGCACTAAGCTAACTCAGTGAGGTATGTAATCAAGATTGCACTTTTGTTCTGCTCCAATCTAAAATACAGAAGATTTTTAGTCCTTAATTTACAATATTGTAATGGTCTCTGTCGGTTTTACCCTTGGTTTCTCCTCCAAATGACCCTTTGAACTAACACAGAAAAAAAATTGTTAAAGACATTCCAAGCTGATGAACGCAGTCTTGAATTATAAAGACTCAGCAATGTTGCAAGGCATGCAGGAATCGGCAAAGTTTCATACAGATCGCCCATGATCACACATACATCGCTAAAATCAAAATAGAAATATACTCTGCAAATTCAGGAACAAGGTGCTCTGCTTGTAGCAAATTGATCGGTCATAATTTTCCAAGGGATTAATTAAAATGGTTATTTAATTCTACTTTGGCACATTGACAGAAACCTGCCCTACAATAAATACCATTAAAAACAACATTCTGGAAAAATGTTTTACTTCCTTTGGAATGTTATTGGGTAACTTCCCACAGAGAAACCAACATGAAACAAAATCACTGATCGCCCAAATATAGAAACCTCACCTGTACATGAAAAAAAAACAAATTTATTCAACAAAAAAAATTGCACTCTAACAGAATGAAAATGACCCAGATCATTTGATCCACACTGATCATTAAAATCAGCATGACTGTAAAAGCAGATCAAGTTGAGGAAGAGAAGGAAACACAGCAATTGCACAGCAGATCTTCTGTGCAATTCACATTCACAGAATGATAGCAGCAGATACCAACTTTAACACTACCACTTTTTTGAAAGAGCTATCTGCTGTCCTCCTTTTCTATTACCCCTAAATATTCTTCCTTTTCCAGCATTCCACCAAGAGCATTGTTTCTACCAGCCGTTCAAGCAGAACTTTCAAGATTAGTACAGTACACATAAAATGCTGGAGAATCTCAGCAGCATCTATGGAGAGGAACAAATGCTTTACATTTTGGAAGAGACCCTTCATCTTCATTGATGTTGCCTGATCTGAGTTCCTCCAGCATTCTGCATGTGTTACTCCAGATTTCCCACATCTGCAATATCTCTTTTCTAAAGAATATTCAAGATCACATCACACCGTATTTAAAACTTCCCCTCTCCTACAACATACAATTTGCTGGAGGAACTTAGTGTATCCTGGATCCTGCTTGACCTGCTGAGTTCCTCCAGCATCGTCTGTTGCTCTAGTTTCTGACATCTGCAGACTCATACATCTTCCTCTATCCTGGTTCCCTCTCCAAGTTATATGTTCCCCTTGCACAGACTTGGGATCTATGCTATCATTTGGAGCGACAAAGGACCGCAGGTGCAGGGACCCATAGTTTCTCCAGCCACAACTATATGTAGAGTTTGTACACTCTCTCTGTGACTTGCTGATTGTAAGGTTAATTGGTCACTGTAAATCACCCCATGATTAGGCAAATTGGGGTTGCTTGGCCATGTGGCTCAAGAGGCCTTAAGTGAATAGATAGGTTGAGCAGCAACTGTGGGGGGGGGGGGGGGAGGGAGGGTTGAAAGAATTGTTAATATTACTTCTCTTCACCCCTACAGATGCTGCACGACTAGGTGTGTTCCTCCCGCAGATTGGGTTCCAGTTGCCAGCACCTGCCGTCTCTTATGCCTTCTTATGTCTCTTATCCCTCTTATGTCTCTATTCCCTTCTCATGGCCGTTATTTTCAATTATTTCAATTCTCCAACCCTGAGTTACTTGTTCTACCCGCACAGCCACCTATATAGACTTGAAGGTTCACACTTACTGAAGACACGAGACTGCAGAAACTGGAATCTAGAATCTAATCTGCCGAATGGTTAAAATTGTGTTCCTCCCCTACAGAGCTCGACTCGCTGAGTCCCTCCAGCAGACTGCTTACTGTTACCGGCTGGAGGGACCGATGCCCTACTTCTTCGAAGGAAAATGCAAATGTCTCGGCTGCCTCCCCTGGCTGACAAGGAGGCGCAGAGGGCGAACGAGCGCCATCTTAAGATGCCGAGTGCCGCTTCAGCCCCTGCTGTCAGAGGGAGGGACGATAAGAGAGACCGAGGCGTGAAGCAAGGCCTAGCTCAACTCACCCACCTCCTCCCAACCCAACCCACGCCCGCCTGCTCCGGGGAGGTCGTACCTGTAACTCCGCCCTATCTACTTCCCACTGCGTCCTCTCCACCTCGAAGCGGGCCCATTCGTGCTGCAGGAAGTGCAAGATGCCCGGGATGTTGTACTGCGGCCGCTGCGTCTCTCCCTCCACCCCCGGCTGCGGCTGCAGGCTCCGGCCACCTATGCCCGGGCCCGGGCCTGGGCCTCCACCGGCGCCGCTTAACACCGAGTTGTTGCCGAAGAACACCCCGGCTGCCGGGTGCTCGTCCATGGCTGGGCCCCAGAACCCTTCGTCCGTCCCCTCGACCTCCACGCCGACGGTTGCGAGTGCGGTGACGGTGGACACCGCCGGGCCGGGCCTCGCCGCCTGTTGCCCCTTCCTCACCCCCGGCTTGGGTTTGTTGCGCGCGTGGGGCCGGCCGTTAGGATTTGAACCGCGCAGTGCCTTCCATGGCTGCGGCTTGAACGGAAGTTGCCGATGGATGCTGAAACCGCCGATCCGGGTCCGTGCCTCTTGCCCCCCCACTACCGCACCGCCGAGCCACCGCTCTGGGCTAACCCTCTCCCACCGCGGCTCCGGTGCGCGGGCTCTTCCCCCTTCAACGTCTCCACCCGGCCCCGCCCCCCCACCCCGTCATCTGTCAACAGAGGCAGCGTCAGCGGCCACCCACATCCCAAACCCCGCCCAGCGCATGCGCACATTAGAGCCGCCCCATATTTGACGTTCCAACCCCGGACACGCTCCTCTCGGCTTCCACGAGGATGTTTCCTTCCCCCATCCCGTCAGCTGGATAGGGTGGTTTCTGCTGACGTCAATAGGGTCCTTTCCTGCAAATTGTGCGCAAAAAAGGAAAAACAAGATGCTACAGAAATCGATGCTCATGCCATCTGATTGGGTTATAATTATGGATTATTTTTCTTCTTGCAGTATTTAATTTTCAATGCATGATGAAACTTTTATTTCAAAAGCAAAACAACAAGAGTGCTGCAACACCTCAGTTGGCTAGTTAGCAGTTACAACGAAAGAAACCAAATTTTATTTTGGATAGTTTGGTAGCATCATAGTAGGCCTGACTGATAGCCTCAGTACTCAGGGCAGTTCCTAATTATTTTTTTTCTGAAGCTGAATAGATTTGCTTTATTTATCACATGTATATCGAAACAAAGTGAAACGAATCACTTGTGTCAACCAACACGCCCGCAAGTGTTGCCATGTCCCAACTCACTAATCCTAACCAAAGCACGTCTTTGAAATGTGGGAGGAAACTGGAGCACTTGGATAAATCTTAAGCGGTCACAAGGAGAATGTACAGACTTCTTTCAGGCAGTGGCCACATCTATGGCTTGCCTTAAAGCAACTGAATATTTTCCAGGTTTTCTGTGGCACTGAAGTCAGTATTATAATGCACAATTACCAGGCAAATACAAGGAAACATTCAAGAATATACACACGACCACAGGTTAGGAAGAAGCAGGTGGAATGATATTGAAGCCTTCAGTCTATGCATTGGGATTATGCAGCACTCCACACAAGTGGTGGAAGTAGCCTCCCCAGCAGGTGCTTCCTATGTAAGAGTTTGCAATTGCCATATTGGCCTCAACTAGAGCAAGAAGCAGGTCACAGATAAGAGAAAATCTTCAGATGCTGGAAATTCAAGCAATATGCAAAAAATGCTGGAGGAACTCAGAAGGCCAGGCAGCACCTATGGGAAAGAGTTTGTTTCAGGCCATTGAAGATATTGAATTTTTCACAAGGTAGGGTGTGATCCCTGCCTTTCAATGCTCCCTACTTCCTCCAACCAGACAGCTACAGAAGTACAGTGATTTGGATCTCACAGGAGCTAATGGCGTGGTACAAATCTGGAACCAGAGTTGAGAAACTTGTGGGGACACAAGATTCTGCAGATGCTGGTAATTTACTCAAGATGATGATGTTGTCTTGTTGGAGACGCCAGAACATATCGATAGCAATTACAAAGCATGCCAGCCACTTTATTAGGCCCCCATATCTAATAAAGTGGCCACTGAGTGTATGTTTGTGGTCTTCTGCTGCTATGGCCCATGTTGGGCATTCAGAGGTGCTCTTCTGCCACACCACTGTTGTAACACATAGTTATTTGAGTTCCTGTTTGCCTTCCAGTTGAACCAGTCTAAGCATTAACAAGGAGTTTTTGCTCACAGAACTGTTGCCCACTGGATGTTTTTTGTATTTCACACCATTCTCTGTAACTTGAGAGACTTGTGTGTGGAAGTGTGAGATCAGCAGTTTCTGAGTTACTTAAACCGTCCCACCCGACAACAAGAGTCAAAATCACTTTAATCATATTTCTTCCCCATTTTGATGTTTGCTCTGAATAACTAAACCTCTTGACCCTGTCTGCATGCTTTTATGCACTGATTTGCTGCCTCACAATTGGCTGATTAGATATTTGCATTAACGAGCTGATGTAAAGGTGTACCTAATAAAGTAGCCAACACGTGTATTTCATTAGGAGTTTGAGGAGATTTCTCTGTCTCCAACAAATTGCAACAGCTGTACAGTGGAGAAAATTCTAACTCCTTCTGGTACAGAGGGCCCACTGCACAGGATTTGGAAAAGCTGCATTAAGTTTCAATCTCAGCCAGCTCTATCATTGTCACTAGCCTCCCCACCATTAAGGGCACATTCAAAAGGCGATGTGTCATAAAGGTGGCATCCATCATTAAGGAGCTCAATCACCCAGGGCATTCTTATTATTACTCTCAGAGGAGATACAAGAGCCTGAAGCCACACACATTTTAGAAACAGCTTCTTCTCCTATGCCATCACATTTCTGAATACACAAGGAACACCTCACAATTTTCCACTCTACTTGTACTACTCACTAAATTAAAAAATATATTTATTTCCAGTTGTAAGTTATAGCCTTGTTTAGAATAGTGTGTATGGGGTGAAGTTGGAGGGTGCTGAGAGTTAGGTAGTGTTGCTTAGGGTTAGGGGGTATTTGGTGGTAGGGCTTAGAGTTAATGGAAATGCTTTGGGTTAAGGGGTGTTGCCCAGGTTTAGGGATGTGAATAGGGTTAGTTTGTGGTGTTGCTCAAGATTAGGATTTGTCAGGCAGTTCAGCACATGCTTGATATCAATATTCTTTGTACTTTCCAAGTCTCATGGCTTCACTCCTTCCCATGTTATGTTCAGCACTGCAACTCACTGATATGTCTATCTTTCTCCATTGCTGACTTCCTGCACATTTCATTGTAATGCTGCCTCAATTAGTGTTCTGCTTCTGAAATTGCTAGGTGACATTAGAATATAACTGCACGTCATTTTATTTCAAGCTTTTGAAAGTTTCCTTCCATCGTTAAATCACATTAAAGGAAAACTGAGTGTTAAATATCAGTGGCCTCTTTATAAGATACACCAGCTTGGTATTACAAATAACTAATCAGCCAATCATATGGCAGCTCATCAATGCATAAAAGCATGCAGACATTGTCAAGATCAGTTGCTGTTCAGACCAAACATCAGAATGGGGAAGAAACGTGATCTATGTCACTTTGACCATTGAATAATGTTGGTACCAGATGGGGTGGTTTGAGTATCTCAGACTCCTGGGATTTTCACGCACAACAGTCTCTAGAGTTCACAGAGAATGGTGCAACATACCCCAAAGATTCCAGTGAGTGGCAGTTCTATGTGTATAAATGCCTTGTTGATGTAAGCGATCAGAGGACAACGGCCAAACTAGTTCAAGCTGACAGGAAGACAACAGTAACTCAAATAATGACGTGTTACAGCAGTGGTGTGCAGGGGCATATCTCTGAATGTAGAATCTAAAAGTAGAGTGGCAGCAGCAGAAGACCACACCATGTTCCACTCCTGTACCTAATAAATTGGCCACTAACTCTATATTCAATTCAACTTGAGCTACCAATACATCGAGAAATTGCATTGACTGCATTTATTCCTCTGGATTTTTGGGTGACAATAGACAATAGGTGCAGAAGTAGACCATTCGGCCCTTCGAGCCTGCATCACCATTTTGAGATCATGGCTGATCATCTACTATCAATACCCTGTTCCTGCCTTGTCCCCATATCCCTTGATTCCCCTATCCACAAGATACCTATCTAGCTCCTTTTTGAAAGCATCCAGAGAATTGGCCTCCACTACCTTCCGAGGCAGTGCATTCCCGACCCCCACAACTCTCTGGGAGAAGAAGTTTTTCCTTAACTCTGTCCTAATTGACCTACCCCTTATTCTGAAACCATGCCCTCTGGTACTGGACTTTCCCAGCATCTGGAACATATTTCCTGCCTCTATCTTGTCCAATTCCTTAATAATCTTATATGTTTCAATCAGATCCCCTCTCAATCTCCTTAATTCCAGTGTGTACGAGCCCAGTCTCTCTAACCTCTCTGCGTAAGACAGTCCAGACATCCCAGGAATTAACCTTGTGAATCTACGCTGCACTTCCTCTACAGCCAGGATGTCCTTCCTTAACCCTGGAGACCAATATCTGAATATCTTCAGGCTTTCAGTAAATACAGTACAAATGACAATTGAATGGAAATGTAAAAGTTTATGGTGAAATTCTTCTCTGAGGATCTTTACCTTGTCATGGTGGAGAGTCTTGTGAGTTCCTGAGATTCAGCAATGCCACCTGGAGTTCAGCCATCTGGCACTTAGCTCCTGCTAAGTTCACCCATGGCAGTAAGGTCAAGAGGGAGGTTCCAGACAAACAGAAATCCAACCCAGACCTCAACGATGGAGTTGACGGAAGATGATGACACATCACCAAGGCAGTGAAGATGGAGGAAGGCTGCAGCAGTGAAGGGTCTGCAGTAATCTTGCATTCCATGCCACTGGATCCTGACCCCAACATGTCAAGGACCATGTGATGACTGTCTGTGTGTCAGCCTCACCACATGAAACACATTAACAAACATTAATGGCATTCTCCATTAAGGGAATCCACCCTAACATCTCGGACTGCACCAGAATACGTGAATCTCAGATCAGCCTCTACAGCCACTTGAAGAGTCACCGACAGATAACCCCTTAGGAAAACATCATACACAACTTGAGTGATCGCAGTACAACTACAATGGTGAAATATGCTATTGCTGATTTTTTTTAAACTATGTTAAAAATTGTAAAATTTTAGTTACTGGCAGGAACAGAACCAACAACAGCACATATGGAATACATGCCAACACTTTGAATTATTATTTTTACAAGGAGAGTTTTCAATGATCCAGGTAATTTAACTAGACTAATGAGGATTGAAGCTCATAGAGGAAGACTCATCTGTGTAAATGCAAAAAATTACAATGAATTTCTTAACATGATATATCTTGAGAGATAATTGAGTGATTCCTATACATGCAGTTTGTGACCAATAAATCCAATATTTTTATTTTTCTTGAACAATGTACATTCCTAACCAAAACCATAAACCTGTACATAAGACACCAAGGGAGCCATTTCTCACTTTGACAGCAAGGAAGGGAAGGTGGAAGAGTTTAGTGGATTTTCAAGTCTCTGAAAGTATCTCCACTTTTCAGAAGAAACTTGTCTTCAGTTTGATGGTAGGTGCAGCTTGCACAGCTGGCTTCATCTGCTGGGCTGCAGCCTTAGCTTGCAAGCTGGCTTGGCTGGCACGGATTGCTGCCTCCAGCTTTGATTTCAGTTCGGGTGCTGCTCCCATCACTGCCTTGAAAGCACCAGGGTAGAGAGGACCAATGCGCATGAGATCCTGCAGCGCCACTTCGTGAAGACCCTTGGAGGTCTTGGGAGCAGAGTTGAAAGTCTTCTCACTCAGCAGGTATGAGATAAGGGTGGGAACCAAAAGTGCAAGCAACTGGGGTCCTAAGTAGCAAGAAAAGGCTTTCATTAGTTCCATTAAGCTTTTCAGTGGAGTATACATGGAAAAACATACTATTCACTTATTTAGAAATACAGCGCAGGACAGGCCCTTCTAGCCCAATGAGCCGCATTATCCACCAACCCATCTATTTAACACTAACCTAATCACAATGACCAATTAACATTCTAACCAATGTGTCTTTGGACTGTGGGAGGAAATCGGAGTACCCGGAGGAAACCCAAGCGTTTCATGGGGAGAACGTACAAACTCCTTTCCTGATGGTGCTGGAACTGAACTCTGAATTCCAAACAGTATATATACAGGATATCCAGCTTACTTTCTCTCATTCTAACAGAAAATCCTTGAACTCCTTCAATGGCTCACATGCCATGTCTTGAATGCATCTTCCTTGTTTCACTGCACTATTTCCTGTTTCTAGGTTAAAGTTCCTCACAACTTGCTAATTAATCCAATAATGCACATCTTGTTCGGAGACGCAAGAGACTGGAAATGCTGGAATTTGGAACAATGACAATATTCTATATTGATAGGAAATCCTATGAGAGTCCAGGTGAAAGGTCTCAACCTAAAATATTGTCTGTCCATTTCCCTCTATAGATGCTGCTGGACCCAGTGAGTTCCTCCACTTCCTGTGTTATGTTGATGTTCCCCAATATCCCGAACAGCAGCTCCTCCACCTCCTTGCACTGCACGTCTTCACCCCATCCATTTACGGTCCTCATCTGATATTGTATTACTCTCCAATTGCTTAGATGCCAATTAACCAGAAACATCAGTAAAACAATACATTTCCTTGCCCATCCAGGAACAGTTTCATATTCTACAGAGGAAATACAAAGATGCATTCAGTTCCGGATGCCCCGCTATGGGAAGGATATGGAGGCTTTAGGGAGAGAGCAGAAATTATTTATAAGGAAACTGCCTGGAGAACTGTGTGTTAGACCACAAGACCAAACTTAAGAGCAGAATCAGGCTATTTGGCCCATGGAGTCTGCTGCTGCGCTATTCAATCATGGCTGATCCTTCCCCCCCCCCCCCCAAAACTCAGCCACATTCCTCAGCCTTCTCCCCCATAATCTTTGATACCATAGCCAAACAATCTCCACCTTATATATACCCAACTACTTCGCCTCTACAGTTGCCTGTAGTAACAAATTCCACAAATTCACCATCCTCTGGCTAAAGAAATTTCACTGCATCTCTGTTTTAAATGGACACCCCTCAATCCTGAGGCTGTACCCTCTTGTCTTAGACTCCCTCACCATAGGAAACAAAATTTCCACATCTTCTCTGTCTAGGCCTCTCAACATTCAAGAGGTTTTTATCCCCGGATCCTTCTAAATACCAGTGAATACAGGCCCAAAGCCATCAAACAATAGCCCTTTCATTCCCATAATCATCCTTGTGACTGTTCTCTGAACCCTCTCCAATGCCAACACACCAACATAGATAAGGAGCCCAAAACTGTTCACAATACTCAAGGTGAGCCCTCACCAGTGCCTTATAAAGCCTCAGCATCACATCCCAGCTCTTGTATTCTAGACCTCTCGAAATTAATGCTAACATTACATTCCTTCCTCACCACCGACTCAACCTGTAAGTCAACCTTTTAGGGTGTCCTGCACAAGGACTCCCAAGTCCCTATGCATCTCAGATTATTGGATTTTCACTGTTTAGAATATTGTCTGCACATTTATTTCTTTTAACAAAGTGCACAGCCATGCATTTTCAAAATTATCTGTCTAAGTCCTTCTAGAGTCTACCTGTTTCCTCAACACAACCTGCCTCTCTACCAATCTTTGTATCACCTGCAAACTTGGCAACAAAGCTATCATCTAAATCATTGACATATATCATACAAAGAAGTGGTCCCCATACCAACCCCTGCAGAGCACCATTAGTTACTGGCAGCCAACCAGAAATGGTTCCTTTTATTCCTACTTGCTGCCTCCTACCAATCAGCCAATGCTCTAACCATGCTAGAAACTTTCTTGTAATACCATAGTCTCAACTTGCTAGCAGCCTCATTTATGGCACCTTGTCAAAGGCCATCTGAACATCTAAATATACAACATCCACTGCATCCCCTTTATCTATACTACCTGTAATCTCCTCAAAGAATTCCAACAGGTTTGTCGTGCAAGATTTTCCCTTAAGGAAATCATCTTGTCCTGTGTCACCAAGTACTTCATAACCTCATCCTTAACAGTTAAGTCAACCACTGAGAGGCTAACTGGTCTATAATTTCCTTTCTGTTGCCTGCCTCCTTTCTTAAAGAGTGGAGTGACATTTACAATTTTCCAGTCCTCTGGCCCCATTCCAGAGTCTAATGCTTCTTGAAAGATCATTACTAATGCCTCCACAATCTCGACCGCTACCTCTTTCAGAACCCCAGGGTGCAGTTCATCAGGTCTGGGTGATTTGTGTACCTTTAGGTCTTTCAGCTTTTTGAGCACCACCTCCCTTGTAATAATAACTGCACTCACTTCTCTCCCCTCACACCCTTCAGCATCTGGAACACTGCTAATGTCTTCCACAGTGAAGACTGACGCAAAATACTCATTTAGTTCATCTGCCATCCCCTTGCCCCTGTTATTATTTTTCTGGTCTAATTTTCTAGCAGTCCTATATCCACTCTCATTCTCTTTTTTTAAGATACCTGAAAAAACTTTTCTCTATCCACCTTGATATTGTTTGCTAGCTTGCTTTCATATTTCATGTTTTCCTTCCTAATGATCCTTCTAGCTGCTTTCTGTAGGTTTTTAAAAGTTTCCCAATCCTATATCTTCCTGCGAATTTTTGCTTTCTTGTATGCCCTCACTTTTGCCTTTATATTAACTTTTATTTCCACTGTCAGCCACGGTTGTACTATCTTGCCATTTGAGTATTTCTTTGTTTTTGGAATACATCTTCGTTCCTTATTTTTCCCAGAAACTCAAGATAATGCTGCGTTGCTGTGATCTCTGCCAGCATCTCCTTCCAATTTACTTTGGTCAACTCCTCTCTCAAACTACTGTAATTTCCTTTACTCCACTGAAATATTGCTATGTCACAGTGATCACAATATGATTGAGTTCAACTTGAAATCTGATAGGGAGAAAGTGAACTGTCTCCTAAGGGTTCTTTTACCTTAAGCTCACTAATCACCTCTGATTCATTACATAATACCCAATCCAGTATAGCTGATCCCTTAGTAGGCTCAACAACAAACTGCTCAAAAAAGGCATTAAACAAATTCACTCAAGATCCATTGCCAACCTGATTTTCCCAATCTACCTGCATGTTAAAATCTCCCATGACAATCATAACATTGCCCTTTTGATATGCCTTTTCAATTTCCTGTTGTAATCTGTGGTCCACATCCCAGCTACTGTTTGGAGGCCTGTATCTAACTGCCATCAGAGAACTTTTATCCTTGCAGTTTCTTAACTGAACCCACAAGGATTTAACATCATCTGATCCTATGTCACATCTTTCTAATGATTTGTTATTATTCTTTACCAGCAGAGCCACACCACCCCTTCTGTCTACCTTCCTATCCCTCCAATACAACATGTAACTTTGGACATTCAGTTCCCAACTGCAACCATCCTTCAGCCACAATTCAGTGATGGCCACAACATCATACTTGGCAATCTGGCAATTATTCACCTTATTTCTTATACTCTGTACACTGAGATTAAACACTTTGAGAACTATATTTCCTACCCATTTTGATTCTGCATCCCTGTTGGATGCAATTTTATCGTATCATCTGCCTGCCCTTCCTGACAGTCTGTTTGCAATCTTTGCTTTTTTGCAATCCATCCTATCCTGAGTCCCTTCACCCCAGTTCTCATCTCCTTACCAAATTAGTTTAAAACCTCACCAACAGTGCCAACAAATCTGCCCATGAGAATATTGGTCTCCCTTGAGTTCAGGTTCAACCCATGTTGGAGAACAAATCAGGCAGAAAGTGATGGGACGAATGAAAGCTCAAAGACGCAGCATCCAGCAGTTTCAAGCACTGCTCCCAGAGAGAATGAAAAAACTCAATGCACTGGATGAAACTTGTAAAGCAGTGGGTGTGACAAATACTTGTAAGGCAATGGGTGTGGCAAACAGCAAGGATGGCTTTAAGGCATTTCACATGAACAGATGAGGAAGAACTGGATGGGCATTATAAACACAAGAGATTCCGCAGAGACTGTAAATATTGAGCAATAAATAAACTGCTGGAGGAACTCAGCAAGTCAGGTAGCATCTATGGAAACAGTCAATATTTCAGGCCAAGATTCTTCATCGACACTGAAGGTTTCAGCCCAAATATCGACTGCTTATTCCCCTCCATTGATGCTGCCTGACTTGCTGAGTTTCTCCAGTACTTCCAGCATCTGCAGAATAATGTGTTTATTGATGAGCATTTCTCAGCCTGAATAAAACTTTCAAATCAGACCCATGTCTAAAACCCTAAGCATCTAAGATTGGTTAAAGAATGGATAGATGTAATCCATAGCCCTGAGGTACCTGACTGAGGTAAGAACCTGAATTTAGTGCATCCAATCTAGAATGTCACCTCAATACCAGCACTGGAAATACTGCACATTGAAAGTACTCAACTTTCGGATGAGACTAATATTAAACTGAGGACCAATTGGCCTCAGCAGCAAGTAGAAGTATCCATAAATCCACGCAGGATTGAATAAAGGACAATATTGATTCCTTAAGTAGAACACATTGGTTAAATCCTGATCTACTATATTTTCTGGACCATTTAATGTCCTTCATCTGTGAATTGCTTCTGGATTTCTGATCACTGTGGAAATTGCAAAGTATAGTTGAATACTTGCTGGTCAAAAGTGCCCGTTCTGTGCTGGAGGATTCAATGACTCTCCCACCCATCTAGCTTCCCCCTCACTTGGCTTTACCTATCACCTCCCAGCTTGTACTGCTTCCCTCCCCCACCTTCTTATTCTGGCTTCTTCCCCATTCCTTTCCAGTCCCAGAAACAGCTTCAGGCCTTGCCTGAAACTTCAACTGCTTATTCCTCTCCACAGATGTTGCCTGACCTGCTGAGTTTCTCCAACATTCTGAATGTGTTATTCTGGATTTCCAGCATCTGCAGAATCTCTTGTTTATTGTTGCTAAACATGCAAGTTCTTTTTGTTTGAGGTGCCTGTTTTACCACCAGGGTCTGACTGACAACTCAGAGGCCATTTCACAGGAGGGATCCACTTACTGTTTTGCTCCTCTCCAAGGTTTACCAGAGCCTCAAGCACTTTGATTCCCTCTTGTACTGCCTGGAGTTCAGCACTGTTGATCGGTTTCTGATTCTCCACAGCTTTTAGCTTCTCAACCACCAGAGGTGCCAAGGCATGGATATATGGGGTGGCGAGTGCACGGTCTGGCTGCTGGAACACTGAGAGCAGAAGCTGGTAACATTTCTGTTGAACCTACAGAGGACAGAAGAACCACTGGGCATTATTCTGGAATATCAGGTTGTATACACATTTTTGCGGGCAGCATGGTTGCTCTGTGGCTGGCAGAACTGTATTACTGTACCAGTGACCCGGGTTCAATTTCACCACAGCTTGCAAGGAGTTTGCAGATTCTCCCCTTGACCGCTTGGGTTTCCCCCAGTTGCTTCAGTTTCCTCCCACACTCCAGAGGTTAGCATGGGTGCAACTGGGTGGCGCACACTCATTGGATTGGAAGAGTCCATTACAGTGCTTTTACAAATAAAAAACAAAAACAGGAAATGAAATTTAAAAATAAAAATTGACTTTATTTGTCACATGTACATCGAAACATAGTGAGGTGCCTCATTTATATCAATGATCAATGCTCTGAGGATGTGCTGGGCCAGCCCAGAAGTATTGCCATTGTTCCACCACCACCATAGCATACCCAAAACTTACTAATCCATATGTCTTTGGGATGTGGGAGGAAACCAGAGCACCTGGAGAAAATTGTGTAGTCCTGGGGAGAATGCACAACCTCCTTACAGACTGCGGTAGGAAATGAACCCTGATCACTGGTGCTGCAAGATGGTCACCCAGCATGTTGAGAGCAAAATAGTTCAATAGTTCACGTTGATGACTTTTCACTCAACCGAGGAAACAGTATGTAGGAAGCTGAACTGCTCCTTGAGGTGTTTTAGGATTGTGTCTGCACTTGAATGCAGATTTGGAGAAAGAGACAGAAATGGCAACATGAAGAATTACAGATGGTAAGAAATGGAGGGCAAGGAATGGAAGTGTGTGGGGGCTAAGGATGGGGAGAAAGATGAGAAATGAAACTGTGGCAGATGGTGGAAGAGTGAAGAAGCAAAAGAAAGGGAGCATAGTGGGGAAGAGACTGAGCAGCAAGAGGCAAAGGTGGTCTTGGCTGAGGATCTTGCATCAGTGAGGGCAATGTCAGGGCAGAGAACGGCACTGAACAAGGAGGTTGTAGGCCATCTTAGTGGCTAGTTAGGATGAACTTAAAAGCTCACTCTGGGACAAACAGCACTTCATTCATTTATATACATCTGAATTCTTCCACATGAATGCCAGGGTAGGAAGACATGGTGAAGAGCAAAGCATCTTCACCATGGCTTTGGAGCATACCTTTGGCTTCTGGTTCAACACAATGTGCCATGAACCAGATGCTCTAACAGGTTAGATATGTGGTAGAAGAGTAAGAGTGCGCCTGTTCGCATATCTGTAGGTCCGTCCTTCCGTGTCTCCACCTAGCTTAGCACCTTTACCTTGCTGAGGCTTTACTCTAGCTTACAAACAAGATGCGGAAGCAACAAGAACAGTAGCAGTTCAAAGACCATGGAAAGGTGTTTAGAGTCAAGCAGGAACAGAATCTAATTTGGGTACAGTTCCATCGGAAAGAAGCATTACTTCCTCTCCAGACAGAGCTCGGATTAACATACATTGCGATAAAGAGACTGGTGAAGTGCCTTACCCAGGGGTCATTGGAATTTAAAGCAGTTCTGAATCTCTCGATGCAGCCATTCTGCAGTGAAGAAATGCCAACCACCTCGTTGCTGGCAGACAAAAGGAAGAGAGCGATTGCTGTCAGCATGCTCACCTCATTTGCACTCGATTTTGATTCGTCTGAAACACAGGAATAGAACATCATGTTATGGAATTTGCAGATGAATCGAGGGGCAGATGACACAACACTCACCTTCACACCAGTTGTTTGATCAACAGCTTGTTTTACTGAGAACAGGAATCAGACATTATTTTGCACAAATTACAGTAATTAGATTAAGCTTGCACAAGCACATCAAAACATACAGTGAAACGCTTTGTTTGTGTCAACAACCAACACATTCTGAACATGTGCAGGGGGCAGCCCACAAGTGTCGCCACACTTCTGGTGCCAACATATCACGCGCACAACTTACTACCCTAAAGTATCGGTCTTTTGAATGTGGGAGGAAACAGGAGCACCTTGAGGAAACCCACGTGGTCATGGGGAGAACATCCAAACTCATTATGGTGGGAATTAAGTCCAGGTTGCTTGCCCTGTAAAGCTGCGTGTGAACTACTCCATTGCCATGCCGCCCAGCAGTATACAAATATCATGAGTCATAGAAAGTACTAGACAGAAACAGGCCATTTGGCCCATCTAGTCCATGCGGAGCCATACAAACTGCCTACTCCCATCAATCTGCATCAATCTCCATATCCATACCATCCATATATCAATCTAAACCTCTTAAATGTTGAAGTTGAGCTCACAAACACACACAAAGCCTTGCTGACTATCCTGATTCAGACCATCTCTATCCAAATACTCATAATCAGTTTCTTAGAATACCTTTCAATAACCTTCCCACTGCTGATGTCAGGCTCACTGGCCTATAATTTCCTGGTTTATTTAGAGCCTTTCTTAAACACTGGAACAACACTGGCTATCCTCCAATCCTCACCTGTCACTAAGGATGATTTAAACATCTCTGCTAGGACCCCAACAATTTCTGCACTTCCCTCCTGCAGGGTCCGAGGGAACACCTTGTGAGGCTCTGGGAATTCATCCACCCTAAATTGCCTCAGGACAGCAAGCACCTCTTCCTCTGTAATCTGTATAGAGGGCACAAAGTTGATGCCATTTTGCCTCACTCCTATAGAGTGTGTGTCCATCTCCTGAGTAAGTACAAATGCAAAAAATGCACTTAAGATCTCTCCCAACTCTTGGTTCCATGCATGGATTACCACTGTGGTTTTCCAGAGGACCAATTTCTTCCCTTGCAATCCTTTTGCTCTTAAATGCTAACCATGGAGTAATCAAGATTTTGATGAATGTAGGACCTGTCTGTTCCCAGTGCTGAGATGTGAGGCTCAGGGCAGTATACGCATCTGGACCGTAGGCTGTTCTGCATAGGGAAGTGTGACCCTGATCCTACAGTCTCTCCGATCTCCTCCCATTGGACATGAGAGAAGCTGTCATCTCTCCAACCTGCAAGCTCAAAGGTAGTGGTATTCAGCTGGTTAGCATTGAGAAATCACTTGGATGGGGAGAGCTATGTCCAAACAATGATCCAAAGTGGATATACTTTTAGCAGCAGCACGGTAGTGTAGTGATTAGTGTAACACATTTACAGAGCCAACGACCGGGATTGAATTCCGTCACTGTGTACAAGGAGTTTGTACAATCCCCTGTGGGCCTCCTCCAGATACTCTGGTTTCCTCCTACATTCCAAAGACATGCAAGTTAGTAGGTTAATTAGTCACATAGATGTTATACGGTGGCATGGGCTTGTTGGGCCAGAAGGGCCTGCTACCATGCTGTATCTCAAAAAAAATACTTGGCTTGTGTTTAAACACTAATCTGTGTTTACTGGCTAAATAGTCACCCTGAATATTAAGTCTTGACATGTTTCCCTACCCGTTGTGAATGAGATGTAATTATTGCCACGTTTTTTTCCATACTTCATCCCTCTGCTCACCTGAAACATCTCCCTCTCAAAGCACATATTTGTTGAAACAGATGTTGAAATGAGAAAGGATTTGTCATTCTCAGAGAGCCTTTCACACACGGCATCATAGAACAGTTCTGAATAGTACAGGCCCCTCGGCCCACAATGTTGTGCCAACCCTCTGATCCACCCAAAGACCAATATAACCCCGCCCTCCATTTTTCTTTCATCCACATGCTTGTTTTGGAGTTTCTTAAATGCCCTTAATGTATCTGTCTCTACCACCACTCCTGGCATTGCGTTCCATGCACCCCACCATTCTGTGTAGAAGAACTACCTCTGACAACCTCCTATAATTTCTTCCAATCACCTTAAAATTATGCCTTCTCATATTAATCATTTCCACGTTGCTGGCTGTCAATTGTATTGGTGCTGCTTCATGCACCACACTGAGCTTATGAATTTTGCCTCCAACTTCAACCCTGCCCTTAAATTCACTGGTCCATTTGATACCCTGCTCCCCCTTCTCCATCTCTGGAGACAAACTGTTGATCAACATCTTTTATAATCTTACTAATTTCCACAGCTATCTTGACTATACCTCTTTCCGCCCTGTCTCCTGCTAAAATGTAATTCCCTTTTCTCAGTTCCTTCGTCTCTCCCTCATCTGTTCCCAGTATGCAGCTTTCCATTCCAGAACATCTGCGATGTCCCCCTTCATCAAAGAACATAGTTTCTCTTCCTCTACCATTGATGCTGCCCTCACCCACATCTCCTCCATTTCCCAAATATCCATGTTCACACATCTTCCCGCCATCTTAACAGTGATACAATTCCTCTTGTCCACACCTACCACCCCATCCAACACATCATCCTCCGCAATAATCTCCCTCCATTCTCTTATCCCTGGAAACGCCAAAGTGCCTATTCACCTCCTCCCTCACCTCCACTCAGGGCCCCAACAGTCCTTCCAGGTGAGGTAACACTTCACCTGTGAGTCTGCTGGGGCTATTTATTGTGCCCGGTTCTCCTGGTGTGGCCTCCTCTACATTAATGAGGCCCATCATAAATTGGGGGAACTGCTTTGTCGAGCACCTCCTCTCCATTTACCAAAAGCAAAACTTTCTGGTGGCCAAACATTTTAGTTCCCATTCCAACATGTCGGTCCATGGCCTCTTCTTGTGCAAAGATGAAGCCACTTTCAGGGTGGAGGTGGATCACCTTATATTCCGTCTGGGTAGCCTCCAACCTGATGGCATGAACATCCATTTCTTCCAGTTAAAAAAAATCCCTCCCCTCTCCTCTTCCCCACTCTGGTCATCTCTTCCCACCTGCCTATCACCTGCCCCAGTACCCCTCCTCCTTCCGTAAGATCGAGGAGCAGAATTAGACCATCTGGCTCATCGGGTCTGCTCTGCCATTTTATCATGGCTCCTAGCCCCAATATCCTGCCTTTTCCCTGTATCCCTTCATGCTCTGCCCAATCAAGATTCTATCAATCCCTACCTTAAATATATGCAAAGATTTGTCCTTCACAGCTGCCTGTGGCAACGAATTCCTTCTCTCCTATGGTCCACTATCCTCTGCTAACAGACTCCCTCTTCACCAGCCCTTTACCTTTTCTACCCATCTGGCTTCATCATTCACCTTCTAGCTCAGAATTAGAGAATATGCCTTATAAGGAAAGGTTGAGTGAGTGAGGGCTTTTCTCTGAACTCAGTCTCCCAACTAATGAAAGCAACACACCATAAGCCTCCTTAAACACCCTACCATCTTGTGCAGCAAAGTCTGAGGAATCTAATTCATTCCACATTACATGTCCTACCTGGTTTGGAATATTCCAAGATGGAAGCCAATGAGCTGCAGATAAGATTTTTCCACTGTTTGTGGATTTGATCTGATTTGGCCAGCGGAGAAGTGATGATGGTTTTGATACCCTGCAGGGCTGCACTGGCTGGGACTGACATGTGGCTACCAGTTGAATTCATAGCCGTCTCTCGCAGCACACCCGTGATCAGGAAAAGAATTGTGGGGAGTACTGTCATACTTCCTGGGAAAATGGAACCAATACAAGCCATTAGTAAACCTATCACCTCTCAGCTATTCACTTCATCCCCCTAACCCCACCCACCTACCACCTTCTCCCTCACGTTCTCACCCATCACCTTCAAGCCTGTACTCCTCCCCCCTTCTTCTCTTTTCCTTTCCAGTCCTGATGAAGGACCTTGGCCCAAAAGCTTGACCGATGTGGAAATAAACAACATTTTAAAGTGGCTTATTTTGCTAAGTAAAATTAGGTCAAGACAGCAAAATTATCCTTAAGATATTTCTATCCAAAGAAATAACAAAGGTTAATCACTGGAATCAACTGGAACATTACTGCCTACAGCTACCAAGTC
This sequence comes from Hypanus sabinus, assembly GCF_030144855.1. NCBI lineage: Eukaryota > Metazoa > Chordata > Chondrichthyes > Myliobatiformes > Dasyatidae > Hypanus > Hypanus sabinus. The sequence goes on along the minus strand of NC_082715.1, from coordinate 80,065,357 downwards.
CTCAGTTTGCAAAGATGTTGTGGAAAATTATTATTAGTTTAAATGAGTAACAGGGCAACAATCCAATTGAATTCTTTCTTTTCCCCTAAGTATCAGAATTTCACACAGTAGTACATCAGACCACCGAGCAGAAGATTTGTATAGATAGCTTCCACCGTCAAAAGAATTCACTCAGTCTTCACTATTAAAGTGAAAGCTGAGGTTCTATGATAGCTGGTTTGTCTCTTTATCAGGTCACATTGGAGCTCTGCTCCAGACTGGAGCCTATAATTCAGTCAGGTGCACTTTTCTCTATGATCCATCATGATCTAAAGCATGGTACTCTGGTGGGTTCATAAATTACAGGGGATTATTATTTATTCTCTTATTTTATTTAGAGATATATAGAATCAAACCAATGAGCCCGTGCCACCCAATTAACCTACTAACCTATATGTCTTTGCAATGTGGGAGGAAACCAGAACACCCAGATGAAACACACATCATGGGGAAAACGTACAAACTCCTTACTGGTAAGAGCAGAACTGAACCTCAAGTAGCTGTTCAGGTGAAAACCACAAGTTTAAAGGAGAGTTAGGAAAATGATAATGTGAAGAGCAGAGAATGGAAAGGGATTTGCTGAAACACAAATACCAGCACAGAGACATGATGGGCTGAATGGTTTCTTTGCTACAAATTGTATGTAGTTCTATACATAATTGAAACTAGGTTTAATTATGAACACAGAGAGGTCAGGTGAAAGATGATAAGAAGTTAAATTTCACATTAAACAGTAGTGCAGCCATTACCATAAGACTATTAGAGTGCCAGCAACCTGAGTTCAGTTTTGCCGCAGTTTGTAAGGAGTTTGTATGTTCTACTCGTCACTGCACGAGTTTCCTCTGGGTGCTCCGGTTTCCTTCCACATCCCAAAAACAGTTGGGTTAGTCACATGGGTGATGTGGGCTCAATGGTTGGAAGGACCTGTTACTGTAATCTATCTCTAAATAAGGAAGATAATTACACACCTGAGGATCACTGTGTTTGTTACCATGGTGTTCTTACCTGAAGGAGAACACAGCGATGGCAAATCAGCCAGGATAGAGACAGTGATGGCAATGAGCTGGGCACTTTCCTCTGACATAGGCGTTGTCTTTTGAAGAACGTGACTGGGAGAGTCGGTCACTTTAGGATTCAGTTGTGGGAGGTGTCGTACCAAGATGAACATGAGCAGCTCCAGGGCAGCAAACACAATGGATTTACCAGGAATCAGACCCCCGGTCTTCCCTCCTTCCCCTAGAGTGATCAGCGAGTCCTCCTCAGGAACATTGTCCTCCTCTACAAGACCACCATAGTCACTTTCAATAAAGTAGCAACTTTGAAACACATTAACAACAGCTCCAGACACCAGCCCCTGAAATGCTATTAACCCTGGCTGAAGAAAGGGGGTGGGGGGAGGAGAACTAGAAAAGAGCAACATTCCCTCATTTAATCAATAGACTACTTATAAATGTGCTAACAAAGTACAGAAATGGCATTTTAGCTTAAAAGTGCTCAGGAATAAACATTTCAGTTCTGTTCAAGTGACTATGGAGATAAACGCCTTGGAGAAGAATGGTCCAGATGCTTTTTCCCTGGAAAATGCATCTTGGTAAACTCCTGACTGCCTCCTTTGCAGTAGTGTGCATTAGAAAACTAGATATATTGCATCTGTACAGTTTCCCCATTTCCCCACACACACCCCGCTAAAGATCAGTTTTCACCAGCTGGAGTTCTATGTAGTCCCACCAGCTGAAGAGAGCAGAGCTTAGTTATGATGGCGCTAAACGGCGATTCCGTTGCTTGCATCTTTGGAAACAGCTCTATTTCCATTGTTAATATCTCTATTTTTCCCTTTCAGGGTACTTTTGAAGACCCTGACCTGGAGTTACACACTGGCTTTGATTCTTTGCAGGAATGGGACTCCCTGTTGGGATTTCTTGTCTGGCCGTTATTTGACATGCCAAGGATGCAGCCTAAGAGCTTAGCTCACCTTCGGAGGGTCAAGATTTCATGGCTCTGGGGAGGGGCAGATCAAAGGTTGGTATCCTGGCAGATCGGTGTGTCATGGGAGTCAGAAGATCTCTGGGTGTGTGCCCAGAGACCCGAGATCTTTGGTCACAGAGCTCGGAAAAAGTGACGCAACGGACTTTTAACATCGTAAACCAGCAAGTTGTTTGTTATGTCTCCCCTCTCACTGTGAACTGGAGACATCTCTTTCTCTGTTATTAGGGAGAGAGAGAGAGCCTGTGGTATTCGGGTGAATAAGTAGTCTTTGGGGTATTGCAAGTCTATGTCTTCACTGTACGCTTGAGTGCTCAGTGGTGGGTGCTGATGGGGGAGGGAGGATCGCTGCTTGCTGCCAATTACGCTCAGGGAGGGAAGGGAGCTGGGGGGACTTCGGGGTTCTAACATTTAACTGTCATTCATTCTTTGGAGTCACTCCTCTGTTTTTGTGGACAGTTGCAAAGAAAAAGCATTTCAGAATATTTATTGTATACATTTCTCTGACATTAAATGCACCTTTGAAACATATGAAATATTCATCTTCCAGCAGACAGACAACACAGTCGATCACACAAGATTGCAGAAATAATTTTTTGGTCTAACTTACCATGAACTTTTTTCACCAGGCCTTGAAGGTGGTCCTGAGCAGCTCGAATTGTCTGCTGTATAACCATAGTCACTTGTCGTTGAACAGAGGGAGGCCCACAAGTTAATAAAAGACGGTGCAATACATTAAAAAGCTCAACTATGAGCAGCTGGAATAGAAGAAAGATACTGTATTTTTAAAGATTATTTAGTGATACAGCAAAGTAACAGACCATTCCAGCCCAATGAGCCTGGACCTCCCAATTATTTCCATGTGACCAATTCACCTGCTAATCCATACATTTTTGAAATGTAGGAGGAAACTGGAGAATGGGTAGCAAATCCATGCAGTGATCTGGTCGCCTCATTATAGGAAGCATGTGGAAGCTTTAGAGACAATGCAGAGGAGATTTACCAGGATGCTGCCTGGATTGGACAGCATGTCTTATGAGGATGGGTTAAGTGAGGTTAGTGGAGGATGATGAGAGGTAACTTGGTAGTGGTGTACAAGATGATACAAGGCATATATAGAATGGACAGTCAGCACCTTCTGCCAGGGCAGAAACGGCTAATATGTGAGGGCATATGTACTTTTAAGGTGACTGGAGTAAAACATTGGGGGGGGGGGGTGGTTGGGAGGGATTAGTGGGGGATGGTCAGCAGGGGAGTTGGGGGGGTGTGGGGGATAAGGAAATGGGGGATGGGGGCATGGAGAGAGTATGGACATGTCATTGTAGGCAGTCACTATTTTTTTTTCAGAGTTATGACATGGTAATAGGCCCTTCCAACACAATGGGTCTGTGCTGCCCAATTACACCCATGTGACCAATTAACCTACTAACCATGGCCGCTGGTGCTGTAATGGCATTCTGTTAACCATTGCACTACTGAGCTTTCCAAGGTAGCTTTGATAGTTCCAGTGCCACCCGAGGTTTTTCCAAGTCAGCCTCAGAAAGCTATGGGTTCAAGTTGCATTCTGGAGACTGGAGCCTAAATCTAGGCTGACAATCCCGAGTTACTACAGCATTGTCAGTGGTCTAGTCTTTCAAGTGAGATTTTAAATGTGTCCGCCCTCTCAGGTTTCCAAAGCAGCACAGGAAAGTTTTCCAGGTATCTTGATCAACAGCTACTCCTCAATCAACATCTCAAAAAAAAACATTTCACAACCTGTCTTGCTACTCTTCATGGTACCTCACTGTGAATTTCCTGCAAATCTCCTACATTCCACATTTGCTACAATTGTGAACATACTTTGATCCGAGACCCTCTATTCCTTTCCATAGTTGCTACCTGACCTGCTGAGCTGAATCAGCACTTCGTGTGTGTTAATCCAGATTTCCAGCATCTGCAGGATCTCTTGCACATAGCAAGATGAACAAACCCTTATATTCTACACTCTTGAGTGATGAAGGCCAGTATCCCAGGTGCATATGCTGCCACTGTGGACATGGCGTACAAAGTCCCTCTGTTCCTAAATACTCACTAACTTTCATTGTGTATCTAACAGACCTTCCCAGAATACAGCACCTTATATTTATCAGGATTAAAGCTAATCAGCTATTGCTCCAGCCAGTTTATCTGCAAACTAAGTCTACCAAGAACACCAATTCTCTCATCATCTGCAAGTATACTTATAACTCTTCCTAAATTCATATCCAAATGATCATAAACACCAAGGTTCCTTGTGGTATACCACTAGTCAGAGCGTTCCAATCAGTGAAGCAATTTCTCACCATCCTTACATCAAGCCATCTTTGGATCCAATATCACTTGCTTGGATCCACCCAGCTCTAACCTTTCAGACGAGCTTCTCTGTGGGATGTAGCTAAGTCCATGTTGTCTACGTCAACTGTATTGTCCTCGTCAAAATAGTTTTTTTTGTTACACCCAGCCCCTATGTTTCCTTATTTCACCAGAGTTGATGCCCCTCTGCAATTCACGTTCCAAGAATTGGATTTCCTCACTAATTCTCTTCAGTACCCTTCCTACAGAATTTCCCCTCCCCCCAAAACACTTGCTAAGCTGAGCTTTAAGGCACCATCCTGATAATACGCTCTTGCACATTCCATGATAGTCGCAATTCAATAATGTCAGGAGGAACTTGACTCCTAACATAGTGAAAGCAAATAGTGGTCTGCAGACACATACTTAGAATGGAAATAGATGTTTTGAAGCACCAATAAGATCTCATTGAAACCCATTAAATCGTGTAAGGCCCAACTCAGGGGTCCCAACCTTTTTTTACACCATGGACTAATACCATTAAGCAAGGTATCCGGTGACCCCAGGTTGGGGAGCCCTCATCGAGACAGAGGGAATGTGGAGAGGTTGTTTCCTATGGTGGGGAATCTTGGACCAGAGGGCACAGCCTCAGAATAGAATAATGTCCCTTACAAACTAGCCAGGAATATAAAGGATAGCAAAAGCTTTTTTAGGTATGTGAAGAGAAAGAAGATAGTTAAGAACAATGTTGGGCTCTTGAAGAATAAATTGGGTGAAATTGTTATGGGAAACAGAGAAATGGCAGAAGAATTTAGTAAGTACTTTAGATCTGTCTTCACTAAGGAAGACACAAGCAATCTCCCAGATGTATGGATGGGCCAAGGACATAGGGTAACAGAGGAAATGAAACAGAATGACATTAGGAAGGAAACGGTGTTGAGTAGACTGATGGGACTGAAGGCTGACAAATCCCCAGATCCAGATGGTCTGCATCCTAGGGTACTAAAGGAGGTGGCCCTGGAAATTGCGGATGCATTGGTAATCATTTTCCAATGTTCCTTAGATTCAGGATCAGTTCCTGAGGATTGGAGAATGGCTAATGTTATCCCACTTTTTAAGAAAGGAGGGAGGGAGAAAACAGAGAACTATCGTCCTGTCAGCCTAACATCAGTAGTGGGGAAGATGCTAGAGTCCAGTATTAAAGATGAAATAGTGGCATATCTAGATAGCAGTGATAGGATTGGGCCGAGCCAGCATGGATTTACCAAGGGTAAATCATGCTTGACTAATCTATTGGAGTTTTTCAAGGATGTAGCCAGGAAGTTAGACAAGGGAGATCCAGTGGATGTAGTGTACCTCGATTTTCAGAAGGCATTTGATAAGGTCCCACATAGGAGATTGGTGGGTAAAATCAAAACTCATGGCATTGCGGGGAAGGCATTGACATGGATAGAAATCTGGTTGGCAGATAGAAAGCAAAGGGTAGTGGTGAATGGGTGTTTCTCGAAATGGCAGGTGGTGACTAGTGGGGTGCCACAGGAGAATTCAGGGTGACTTGGATAGGCTGGGTGAGTGGGCAAGTACTTGGCAGATGACGTTTAATGTGAATAAGTGTGAGGTTATCCACTTTGGGAGTAAGAACAGGAAGGCAGATTATTATCTGAATGGTGTAAAGTTAGATAAGGGATAAATACAAAGAGATCTAGGAGTCCTTGTTCATCAGTCACTGAAGGTGAATGAGCAAGTGCAGCAGGCAGTGAAGAAGGCTAATGGAATGTTGGCCTTTATTACAAAGGGAATTGAGTACAAGAGCAAGGAAATCCTCTTGCATTTGTACAGGGCCCTGGTGAGACCACACCTGGAGTATTGTGTACAGTTTTGGTCTCCAGGGTTAAGGAAGGATATTCTGGCTGTAGAGGTAGTGCAGCGTAGATTCACAAGGTTAATTCCTGGGATGTCAGGACTGTCTTACGCAGAGAAGCTAGAGAGACTGGGCTTGTACACGCTGGAATTAAGGAGATTGAGAGGGGATCTGATTGCAACATATAAGATTATTAAGGGATTGGACAAGATAGAGGCAGGAAATGTGTTCCAGATGCTGGGAAAGTCCAGTACCAGAGGGCATGGTTTGAGAATAAGGGGTAGGTCATTTAGGACAGAGTTAAGGAAAAACTTCTTCTCCCAGAGAGTTGTGGGGATCGGGAATGCACTGCCTCGGAAGGTAGTGGAGGCCAATTCTCTGGATGCTTTCAAAAAGGAGCTAGATAGGTATCTTGTGGATAGGGGAATCAAGGGATATGGGGACAAGGCAGGAACCGGGTATTGATAGTAAATGATTAGCCATGATCTCAAAATGGCGGTGCAGGCTCAAAGGGCCGAATGGTCTACTTCTGCACCTATTGTCTATTGTCTATAAACAGAGATGAGGAGAAATTTCTTTAGCCGGATGGTGGCGAATCTGTGAAACTCATTGCTGAACAGCTGTGGAGGCCAAGTCATGAGGTATATTTAAAATGGAGGTTGATAGGTTCTTGATTATTAAGGGGGTCAAAGGTTGTGGGGAGAAGGCAGGAGAATGGAGTTGAGAGGAAAAATAAATCAACTGTGATGGAATGGCACAGCACACATGAAGGCCAAATGCTTGGACTACTCCAACTCCCTGTATACTGGGATTAGTCAGTCGTCCCTGTCCTGTCTGCAACTGGTCCAGAATGCCGCTGCCAGGCTCCTGCCAGGTGCCCATTAAGAGGGACCATATTACTCCTATCCTGGCCTACCTCCACTGGCTGCCAGAATGGTTCAGAATTGATTTTAAGATTCTTCTGTTTGTTTATAAAGCCCTAAGTGGACTGGTTCCCCACCCCCCACCCCCATATCACAGACCTTCTAACCCCTTATTTTACTTCCAGGTCCCTCAGGTCAGCTGACTTGGGCTCCTGGCTGTCTCGCAATCTAAACTTAAGTTCAGGGGTGACCGCACCTTTGCTGATGTAGCCCCTAGACTGTGGAACAGCATTCCCCTCCCTATCAATTCTGTTCCCTCCATTGACTCTTTTAAATCCAGGCTCAAAACTTACTTTTATTCACTAGCATTTGAATTCTCTTGATGTGGCTGATTTTTTGCCTAGGCCCTTGTGTTGTTGTTTTTTGCCTAGGCCCTTGTGTTGTTGTTTTTTGCCTAGGCCCTTGTGTTGTTGTTTTTTTGTGCCTATAAGCTGTTTGCCTTATTGGTTATGTTTGTGTTTCTTGTATTTGTGATTTTAGCTTTCTGCTCTGACCTGTACAGCACTTTGGTCAACGTGGGTTGTTTTTAAATGTGCTTTATAAGTAAATTTGACTTGACTTGACTCGTGGTCTTATTCTCCATTTTGTTCTGAACATGTTCTCTCGCAAGAACCTGCTGTTTATGGGCACATACCTGGAGGACTGGAAAGGAAGGGGGAAAATGCCAGAATAAAAAGGTGCAGGAGGGGAAGAATAACTAGAAGATGACTGGTGAAGCCAGGTGGGTAGGGAAGGTAAAGGGCTGGAAAAAGAGGAATCTGATTGGAAAGGAGAGTAGACCACAAGAGAAAGGGAACGGGGGGCACTAGGGAGAGGTATTAGGCTAGAGTGATAAAAAAAAGAGGGGAGGGAAAAGTATTTTTACCAGAAGGAGAAATGGATGTTCATACCATCAGGTTGGAAGCTACCCAGACAGAATATAAGGTGATTCTCCTCCACCTTGAGTGTGGCCTCATCTTGGCACAAGAAGCGACCAAGGACCAACATATTGGAATGGGAATGGGAATTAAAATGTTTGGCCACAGGAAAATTCCACTGTTGGGGCTTAACAAAGTGTCTCCCAATTTACAAATAGATACACCATTGCAGAAGAGGCTGCATTGCAAGCACTGGATACAATAGATTCACAGGTGAAGTGTTGCCTCACCTGGAAGGACTGTTTAGGGCCCTGAATGAAGGTGAGGAAGGAGGTAAGTGGGCAGGTGTAGCACTTTGGCAGGGATAAGTTCTGGTAGGGAAATTAGTGGACAGGGATGAATGGACAAGAGAATCATGGAGAGATCCCTGTGGAAAGCAGAGAGTGGGGAGGAAGGTAAAATTGTGGTTAGTGGTACGATCCCTTTGAAGATGGCGAATGTGGTGGAGAATGATGCTTTGTATGTGGAGGCTCATGGGATGGTAGGCGAGGACAAGTGGAACTCTGTCACTGTTACACTCAGTCGCTACCCCAGGAAGATGGAATGAGCGAGGATGTATGGGAAATTGAGGACAGCATAAATGGTGGAAGAAAGGAAACTCCATTCTTTAAAGAAGGACATCTCTAAAAGGAAAATATCATCCTGGAAACAGATGCGGCAGAGACGAAGGAACTGAGAGAAAGGTATAGCTTTTTTTTTAAAAGCAGGAGACGGTGGGATGAGCTATAGTCAAGATAACTTTGGGAATCAGTAGGATTATAAAAGACGTCGGTTAAAAGTTTGTCTCCAGAGATGGAGACAAAGAGAAATCAAGAAAGGGGAGGAAGGTGACAGAATAGAACCAAAGGAATTCATCCAGGACAGGGTTGAAGTTCGAAGCAGTTGATTAAATTATTGAGCTCATCATGGGTGTGTGAATCAGCACCAATGCAGCCATCAGCGTTGCAGAGGGAGAGATGGGAAGCATTACCGAAAATGGACTGTATAACATAGCCACCAAAAAGACAGGCATAGCTGCGACCCATGTGCGTGATAATGACTACCCTCGAGTCTGCAGAAAGTGTTGAGGGCAAGGACCAGTTTTGCTAAATGGAGGAGGGTGGTGGTGGAGGAGAACTGGTTGGTTCTTTTATTGAGAAAGAAGCAGAGAGCTTCAAGGCCTTCTCAATGGGGGAATGTGTTTTACTTATTGACAGAATGTAGACTAGACTGACAAGATCAAATTCTTTCTCCATCAGCTTCAATCTACATGCATAATCTACTACTTGGTCTCAACCCCAGTGAGCACAGGATAGCAACAAACTGCACCATGATTCAGTACAACATCGACTTAACCCCACAGGGTAAACAGCACAATCAGGAATTAACACTGCTTGCCATACAAACATCATACCGGGTCTTCTCCAATGTATGTTACTGCACACGGGGAGTCTAGCAAAGTGCAAAGAGCCTTCAGGCAAGATGTAACATGTTCCAGAGGGTTTTCAGGCCGAGGCGAGCACAGGAACTCAATACTAATACCTGAAATGACAAGACCAAAATTCTTTATGTTCTTAAATTACAAAACCTATTTTTGCCCACATTGACCTAGACACCCACACGTATCTAGCAAAGGAAAGTTTTCTCTTCTGAACTATTGCTTTAAAACTTTAGTAAATTGGTACCGGAGATCATTGGCAACATTCTGTGAGCTGCACAAAGATATCTAAATACACGTTAAAATATACCTCTTTCAATTTACTCTCATTGCAGTCTGCAGCATGTAACTCCCCTCTAAGAAACATACTTTTAGAGCAACTTGATGATCTACAGTTCTCACAACTGTCTGAAGAACTCAGCAGATTTGGCAGACCACAGTACGTGCACTTGCAACACTGTGTGTCAGGCAGCGGTCAGCAGCACTGGAGCTCCACAGGGGACTGTCCTGTCTCCCTTTCCCTTCATCATCTACACCTCAGACTTCAACTACTGCCCAGAGTCTTGCCATCTTCAGAAGTTTTCTGATGACTCTGCCATAGTTGGATGCATCAGCAAGGGAGATGAGGCTGAGTACAGGGCTATGGTGGGAAACTTTGTGACATGGTGCGAGCAGAATCATCTGCAGCTTAATGTGAAAAAGACTAAGGAGATGGTGCTGGACCCGAGGAGGGCTAAAGCACCGGTGACCCCTGTTTCCATGCAAGGGGTCAGTGTGGACATGGTGGAGGATTACAAATACCTGGGGATTCGAATGGACAATAAACTGGACTGGTCAAAGAACATTGAGGCTGTCTACAAGAAGGGTCAAAGCCATCTCTATTTCCTGAGGTGACTGAGGTCCTTTAACATCTGCCGGACGATGCTGAGGATGTTCTACGAGTCTGTGGTGGCCAATGCTATCATGTTTGCTGTTGTGTGCTGGGGCAGCAGGCTGAGGGTAGCAGACACCAACAGAATCAACAAACTCATTCGTAAGGCCAGTGATGTTGTGGGGGTGGAACTGGACTCTCTGACGGTGGTGTCTGAAAAGAGGATGCTGTCCAAGTTGCATGCCATCTTGGACAATGTCTCCCATCCACTCCATAATGTACTGGTTAGGCACAGGAGTACATTCAGCCAGAGACTCATTCCACCGAGATGTAACACTGAGCGTCATAGGAAGTTGTTCCAGCCTGTGGCCATCAAACTTTACAACTCCTCTCTCTAAGTGTCAGACATCCTGAGCCAATAGGCTGGTCCTGGACAAAATCCCACTTGGCATTATTTACTTATTATTATTTAATTATTTATGGGTTTATATTGCTATATTTTTTCACTATTCTTGGTTGGTGTGACTGTAACGAAACCCAATTTCCCTCGGGATCAATAAAGTATGTCCATCTGTCTGCCTGACTAGGCAGATACAGCATTGTTAAGCGGACGAAGGTTCATCACCATGGTCAGTTGTGGTGGTTTTGTTGAATTCATGTTCCCCCAACTTGGAACACCTAATAGTTAAATGCTGCCCCATCCATTTACTCATGGAGTTCTCAGCTGCGATTCTTACTGCAGTTTACAAACCAGTGGCTGACGATAATCGAGCGCTCACAATACTACAACGATGCAGTCTACAAAGAAGAAACAGTCTGTCCCAATGCATTTCAAATCCTAGTCGAAGATTTCAACCAGGCTTGTTTGAAGAAAACCCTTCACAATTACCGTCAGTATATAACCTTTAGCACCAGAGAACCCAACATACTGTTCTACTAAGATAAGGAATGTCTTTCATTCCATGCCCAGATCACATTTTGGTAAATCGAATCACTTGGCTATCATCCTCAGACTTGCATTCAGGCAGAGGCTAAAGAGCAAAGCTCCAGAGATTAGAACAGCAAAGAGGTGATAGCTGGAGGCAGTTACGGGATTGCTTTGAGTCAGCGGAGTGGGCTGCGCTCACGCACTTATCTAGGGATCTGAATGAATAAATCATGGTTCTAACAGACTTTACTAAAACAGCTGTAAACAAGTGTGTCGCTACAAAATCATTCAGGGTCTTACCCACTCAGAAGCCCGAGAGAACCATGAGATCTGAAATCTGCTGAGGGCTTGATCAAGTTTGGTGACCAAGAAAATTATGAGAGGTCCAGGTATGATCTCTGGAAAGCCACCTTAAGGGCAAAATGGCAATTCAGGACCAAACTTGAATCAATGAAGGATGCTCGACCTTTGTGGCAGAGCTTGGACACTATTATCTCTTATGAAGTTAAATCAAATGACAGCAGGGCTTCACTTCCAGATGAGCTCAATGGCTTCTATGCTCACACTCCTCTTCAAAACATGGAGGAAGCATTACAAATTCCTACATCCCCGGGTGATCTTATGGTATCAGTCTCTGAAGCTGATGTGCAAGCAGCCCTCAGGAGGGTGAGCCAATGAAGGACATCTGGCCAAATACTAAGGACCTGCGCTAATCAGTTGAGTGGTGTGATCAACTGAGTGATCATTTGAGGGAAGATCCTGCCTTACCAACCTATTGGAATTTTTTGAGGTAATCTCAAATAAGATTGACAAGGTGAAGGCTATAGATGTTGTGTATTTGGAATTTCAAAAGGCCTTTGATAAGGTGCTGCATAAGAGGCTGCTTAATAAGATGAGAGCCCATGGAATTACAGGAAAGATATTGGAATGAGTGGAGCATTGGCTGAAAGGCAGAAAGCAAAGAGTGGGAATAAAGGGATCCTATTCTGGTTGGTTGCCGGTTACTAATGATGTTCTGCAGGGGTCGGTGTTGGTGCTGCTTCTTTTTACATTGTATATCGATGATTTAGATTATGGATTTAATGGTTTTGTGGCTAAGTTTGCGGATGACACCAAGATAGGTAGAGGAGCAGGAAGTGTTGAAGAAACGGAAAGGTTGTAGAGAGACATGGTCAGTTTAGGGAGAGTGGGCAAAAAAATGGCAGGTGAGATACAATGTTGAGAAATGCACGATTGTACATTTTGGAAGAAAAAATAATCGGGCAGATTATTTAGATGGAGAGAAAATTCAAAAATTGGAACTGCAAAGGGACTTGGGTGTCCTCATGCAGGATACCCTAAAGGTTAACCACCAGGTTGGATTGGCAGTAAGGGAAGCGAATGCTATGTTGGTATTCATTTCGAGGAATAGTGTATAATAGTAAGGAGGTGTTAATGAGGTTCTATGGGGCACTGGTGAGACCTCATTTAGAATACTGTGGGCAGTTTTGGGCCCCCTATCTTAGAAAGGATGTACTGATGTTGAAGAGAGTTCAGAGAAGATTTACGAAGATGATTCCTGGAATGCAGGGGCTAACATATGAGGAGTGTTTGTCAGCTCATGGATTGTATTCATTAGAGTATAGAAAAATGACAGGGAATCTCATAGAGACATTTCAAATGTTGAAAGGGTTGGACAGAGTAGATGTGGAAAGGCTGTTTCCCTTGGTGGGTGAGTCCAGGATAAGAGGGCACAGTCTTAGAATTAGAGGGTACCCAGTTAAAACAGAGATGAGGAGAAATATTTTTAGCCAGAGGGTTGTGGATTTATGGAATTCGTTGCCACATACAGATGTGGAGGCCTGATCATTGAGGTGTTTCAGTGATAGGTATCTAATTAGTCAGGGTATCAAGGGATATGGGGAAAAAGCCAGAAATTGGAACTAGATGGGAGAATAGTTTAGCTCATGGTGGAGTGCTGGAGCAGACCCGATGGGCCGAATGGCCTACTTCTGCTCCTTTGCCTTGTGATCTTGTGTGTTCACTGAGATCTTTAACCTCTCACTATGGCAGTATGTGGTACCCACCTGCTTCAAGCAGGCTTCAATTATACTGGTGCCCAAGAAGAGGGTGGTGACTTGCCTCAATGACTAATGCCCAGTAGCACTTACATTCACAGTGATGAAGTGTTTTGAGAGGATGGTGATGAAACATATTAATTCCTATCTGAGAAACAACTTAGATTTACTCTAATTTCCCTACTGGAGCAACAGGTCCATAGCAGATGCCATTTCATTGGCACTTCACTAAACCTTGGAACATCTGGACAGCAAAGATGCATACATTAGGATGCTCTTATCAACTACAGCTCAGAATTGAATACCATCATCCTCTAAACTAATCAATAAATAAGCTCCAAGTCCATGGCCTCAATACCTCCTTGTACAACTGGATCCTGGATTTCCTCACTTGCAGTCAGTTCAGATTGGCAACATCTCCATCACAATCTCTATCAGCACAGGTGCACCACAGGCTATGTGCCTAGACTCTGCTCTATTCTCTTTATACTTAGGACTGGGTGGCTAAGCACAGCTCCAGTGTCATATTCAAGGTTGCTGATGACACCGCTGTCGAAGGCTGAATCAAAGGTGGTAATGAATCAGCATATAGGAGGGAGATAGAAAATCTGGTTGAGTATTGTCATAACATTCAATGTCAGCAAGACCAAGGAGCTGATTATAGACCTCAGGAGAAGGAAACCAGAGGTCTATGAGCCAGTCCTCAGAGGTGGGGAGGGTCAGCAACTTTAAATTCCTAGGTGCTATTATTTCAGAGGACCTGTCTTGGCTCCGACACTTAAGTGTAGTTATGAAGAAAGCTCAGCAGCATCTCTGTTTCCTTATATTCAGCTTGACATCTATCTCAGGAAAACAGTATCCATTGTCAGGGACCCCCATCATCCAGGAAATGCTATCTTCTTGCTACTACCATTAGAAACTTTCAGGAACAGTTACTACCCCTCAACCACAGGCTCTTGAACCAAAGGCGATAACTTCACTCACCCTATCTCTGAAATGTTCCCACAACCAATGGACTCACTTTCAAGGACTCTTCGTCTCATGTTTTGATATTTATTGCTTATATATTAAAAATTCTTTTTTGTATTTGTAGTTTGTTGTCTTCTGCACTCTGGTTGAATGCCCTGGTTGGGCAGTCTTTTACTGATTATGTTGTGGTTACTATTCTATAGATTTATTGAGTATGCCCACAAGAAAATGAATCTCAGGTTTGTATATAGAAACATATATGTACTTTGATAATAAATTTTTCTTTGAACTTTGAAAACACCAGTGGTATAAGATTGAAAGAGTGCAGGAAAAATTTACAAAGATGTTGTTGGGACTTGAAGACCTCAGTTACAGGGAAAGCTTGAATAGATTAGGATGTTATTCCCTGAAGTGTAGGAGAATGAAGGGAGATTTAATGGAGGTACATAAAATCATAATGAATGTTGATAGGTAAACGTAAGCAGGCTTTTTTCACTAAATTTGGGTGAGACTAGAAGTAGATATCATAGGTTAAGGGTGAAAGGTGAAACAATTAAGGGGAACATGAAGGAGAATTTCTTCACTCAGAGGTTGGTAAGAGTGTGGAATGAGCTGCCAGCAGAAATGGTGGATGTGGGTTTGATCTTAATGTTTAACAGAAGTTTGGGCAAGAGGGATGAGGGCTTAGGTCTAGGTGTGGGTCAATGGGACTGGGCAGAATAACAGCTTGGCATGGACTAAATAGGTCAAAGTACTTATTTCTGTGCTGTGGTGCTCAATGACTAGATCTCCAGTTTTGGCAATGAGCTAGCTTCTGAATGATTACAGTCAAATCTGCTACAACATGCTTACTGAAGAAGGGGAGCTCCAGCATTCATCTTCTATCCCCACCCCACCCCACTCACCCAGTTACATTCAGCTTTTGCCCCACATTTCTTACAGCTAGAGCAGTGCACAGAAAGTTCAGGACCTTCTTACCCTCAGTAATGGGAGTAAAAAAATACAGATGTTGAAATGAGGAAAAAAAAAACTCCGGAAATGTTGGAAACTCAGTAGTTGCAGCTGCATCAGTTGAAGGAGAAACAGTAAACATTTCAGATCAAAGATCAAAATTCAAAGTAAATTTATTATCAAAGTATGTATACATTACTGTACACTATCTCGAGTTTCATTCTCTTACAGACATTTACAGGGAAAAATACTAAGAATTTTTGAAAAACAATACAAAGGACTGACAAACAAAATGTACACAAGACAAATTGCAAATAAAAATTATACTGAGAACATGATCTGTAAAGAGTCCTTGAAAGTGAGTCTGTAGGTTGTAGAATCAGTTCAGAGTTGTGGTGAATGAAATTATCTATGCCAGTTCAGGAGCCTGATGGCTGCAGGATAATTAAAAGTCCAAAATTATGAAAGTATTTAATTAAGTGGCAAGGTGGCAGGTTCAAGGTAATATCTGTGAAAAGCACCAGAAATCACAAGACATAGGAGCAGAATTAAGCCATTCAGCCCACTGAGTCTGTTCCACCATTCTAAAACAGCTGATTTATTATCCCCCTCAACCCCATTCTCCTGCCTTCTCCCCAAAATCTTTGATGCCCAAGCAAATCAGGAACTTTGCTAATTAAGACCTTATCAAGCTTCAAGCAAGAGAAAATCTGCAGAAGCTAGAAATCCAAGCGACACACACAAAATGCTGGAGGAACTCAGGAAGCCAAGTTCGGCCTGAAATGTCGACTCTACTTTTTTCCATAGATGCTGCCTGACCTGTTGAGTTCCTCCAGCATTTAGTGCATATTTCCCCTATCACGCTCCGCTTTAAATATAAGTCAATGACTTGGACTCTACAGCTGTCTGTCAAATAATTCCATATTCACCACCCACTGCTACAGAAACCCATCCTCATCTGTTCTCAAGGGGTGTCCTGAGGATTTGTTTGAAAAAAAGACATTTGTTAGAATGTAGAATGCACTGCCTGAAAGGGTATGTGAAC
Organism: Hypanus sabinus; assembly: GCF_030144855.1. Lineage (NCBI taxonomy): Eukaryota > Metazoa > Chordata > Chondrichthyes > Myliobatiformes > Dasyatidae > Hypanus > Hypanus sabinus. Next base: position 80,049,086 of record NC_082715.1, on the reverse strand, counting down.
TGGATTCAAAAGAACTTTGAGAAACAAATCATATATACGTCTGCAGCAGAATATATATGATCTATAGGGATATGAAAGGGTGTTGGGGCCTATCTAAAAGCTTCCTCAAAGTGACTGCACAGGCATGACCAACGTAATGATTTCATGGTTCAATGATGCAATGATAAGATGCAGAAGATAATCTGAGTTAATAAAAAGTTGCGTTGTCCTACGCACACTGGCTTACCAAAAATAAGATGGAGACGGTCTGTGTTGATCGCCTGCAGTGTTTTGGGTGAACCTCCAGATGTCTGATTGAGAAAGGTGCCTGTCTGGGTTTTCTGCCCAGTGTGAACTGCAGGCTCGTGTACAATAGTGAACCCAGTGCTGTTCAGCCAAAGTGCTACCGCGTGCAGAATTGGAGCCCACGAGGTGCGGTAGTGTAGCCTGGCACTGTCGATTGTTTCTGGGGTATAGAAGGCTCCTCCTGTAACAAATAGCACATTTAAACCAAAAATGCCAGAAATAGCAGAACTATTTGCATTTATCTATCACTTTCAAATGGTTTCAAAGGCATTAAATATTTTATGACAAAACATTTCAGGAGATGTTAAAATCAGATTTACTAGCACTGATATATTGGTCGTGAAATTTGTTTTGCAGAAGTAGTACCTAAAAAAAATACTATAATTACAGGTATAATATAAAAAATAATGTAAAAAGGGAGCAAAATAGTGAGGTAGTGTTCATGGGCTGATGGACCATTTAGAAACATGATGGTGGAGGAGATGAAGAGTTTCTAAAACTTTTAGTGTGCATCTTCAGGCTCCTGTACCTTTACACTGATGGCAGTAATGAGAAGACAGCAAGTTCAGGGTGGTGAAGGTTTTTCATGATGGAAGCCACCTTCTTGAGGCATCGCCTTTTGAAGATGTCCTTGATGCAATCAGTTAGAATGCTCCCTATCTGTAGAAATTTGCGAGTGTCTTTTGCGATATATCAAATCTGCTCAAACTCCTAATGAAATATTGTCACTGTCATGCCTTCTTCATAATTGCAAGAATATGTTAGGTCCAGGATAGATCCTTAGAGATGTTGACACCCAGGAACTTGAAGCTTTCCATGCCTGACCTCTCAATGAGAACTGCTGTATGTTCTCCTGATTTCCCCTTTCTGAACCCTTTCTAAAGTTCACAATCAATTCCTTGGTCTCACTGATGTTGAGTGCAAGGTTGCTGTTGCACCACTCAACCAGTTGATCTATCACATTCCTGTATGCCTTGACGCCATCTAAGATCCTGCTAACAGTTGTGTCATCAGCAAATTTATAGATGGCATTTGAACTGTCGTGAGGGCAAAGAGAGTGGAGCAGAAGGCTGAGCAGGCATCCTTGAAGCGTGCCTGTGTCAACTGGCAGTGAGATATTATTTGTGGTTGGTAACAGAAAAAGCCTTGAGGCTGGTAAAGGATACAGATATCTTAAATGAATGGATCAAGATTGGGCAAACGAAGTGTAATATGGGAAAATGAATGTGTTCATTTTGGCAAAAACAAAGGAGCCTCATAGCTAAACAGTGATAGCAAAGCTTTAAAATGCACAGTGATCCTGGTATATTGATGCATAATTCACAGAAGGCAGGTTATGTTCAGTGATGTGGAGCATTGATGAGACCACATCTGGAACACTGTGTATTGTACTTGTCTCCTTATTTACTTATCTATTTATTTAGCAATACAGCATGGAACAGGCTTTTCAAGCCCTACAAATCATACCGCCCAGCAACCTGCCTATTTAACCCGAGCCTGATCACAGGACAATTTACAATGACCAATTAACCTACTAATTGATACGTCTTTGGAGTGTGGAAGGAAACCCATGCATTCATACAAACTCCTTACAGACAGCGTCAGATTTGAACTCCAAACTCAGATGCCCTGAGCTGTAATAGTGTCACACTAACTGTCACACTACTGTGGAGCCGGAATTACGTCCACTGGAATTTAGAGTTGTGAGAGGTGATCCTAAGCAGTCACGACAGGGTGAATGTATGATGTTTCTTGTGAGAAATGAAGAACTAAGGTTACTGTTTAAAAGGGATCACCCATTTAAGACAGGTATGAGGATAAATGCTTCTCAGAGTGATGAGCCTTTGGAAAACTTTTCCTTAAAGAACAGTGGAAGCAGAGTATTGGAATATTTTTAAAGACGGAGATAGAGTGATCAATAACAGCAAGATAGGTTACAATAAGATGAACTCCTGATCTCATAATCTACCAAGTTATGAACTTGCACTTTACTGTTTACCCGCACCACACCTTCTCTGTATCTGTTACACTTTATTCTGCATTGCTATTGGTTTAACTTTGTTCTACAATGCACTGTGCAATGACTTAATCTGTATGAACAGTAAGCAAGTCAAGCTTTTCACTGTATCTTGGTACTCGTGACAATAATAAACCAATACCAATATACTGTTGGCCACAGAAGCTTTAGAAAATGGAATGAGAAGAAACTAGCTTTCTGTTGATGCCACACCTAAACAAGTTCTGGAAAACCCCACAACAATCCCAGTTGCTGAGGAGATGATCAGTAGACAGATTAAACACCAAAACCGAGAGCAATTTTGATCTGCATCATTACAGATCTAAGGTATCAAAGTTCGCTGACACGTAGTAAAAGCAATGCCACTGCGCAATAAAACTGGGCCAGGTACAAATGACATACAAGTGCACCACAGTTTCATTATGTCAATAACATTGAGAGATTCAATAAATCTCTGAGAACAATTGTGCACCAAATAAAAGGAGTTGGTGACTAAAGATAGGCACATTATAGTAAAACTTGACAAACTTGAAGATTGACTGAGTGAGCTAGGGGTTCTTTCTTTGGAGCAGAGGAGGATGAGAGACAACTTGATAAAAGTGTACAAGATGATAAGAGGCATAGACCGCGTCAACAGCCAGATGCTTTTTCCCAGGGTAGAAATAGCTAATACAAGGGGGCATCATTTTAAGGTGATTGGAGCAAAGTATAAGGGGATGTCAAAGGCAACTTGGGTTTTTTTACACGGAGGACGGTGGGTGTGTGGAATGCCCTGCCAAGGGTAGTGATACAGGAAGATACATTAGGAACATTTAAGGGACTTGGATAGGCACATAATGGAAGAAAAAGGGTAGGTTATGTGGGAGGGAAGGGTTAGATTGATCTTACAGTAGGTTAAAGGGTCAGCATAACATTTTGGGCCAAAGGGCCTGTACTGTACTGTAGTGTTCTTCGTTCTAAGACATTTCCCAGGAGGATAAATACAACATTTTTCCGCAACAGCTATTGGGGCTGAGACACACCTTGGTCAAAAAAGCATGCTTCAAGCGGTGCATGTACAGAAAATAAGAGGGAAAGAGACAGAGGATATTAAGGATGGTATTGCAGGATGCAAGAGCTATGCAGCTGGAAGCATGGTAACCAGTGATAGTGACAGTGACTGGGGATGTACAAGAGGTTAGAGCTGAAGCACGTCAGAGACTAAGGCTTGCAGAGCTGAAGGAAGTTAGAGAGATGGGAAAAAGCAGTAGGTCCACATCCAGAATCTAGGTCCACATCAGAGCAACACACACTAAATGCTAGAGGAACTCAGCAAGTCAGGCAGCTTCAATGCAGCAGAATAAATAGTTCATGTTTCAGGTCGAGACATTTCAGAGCTCCTTGGCGGGGATTCATGACTACATGAGGCCTGAGGCCAAATCCGTTCTCAACTAATCATCAAGTGTGAAGGAGAACATCAGCAAAGCAAATTGGAACTTCTTCAGAACCAAACCAGAACACTCAGCAAACCTTACCCTCAGATGGCAACTGGCTGGCAAATTCAGGGGGCAGAGTCAACAGGGCATAATCCTTTAGTGCAGCAAGCCAAAGACGGCTGAGAATTGGCAGCTCTGGCTGAACAAGTGTGATCAAGCTGTCTGGAGGGAGCTCATCCACCATGCCGTAATCATCATCATCTTCCTTAATCTTGGCAGGTTTCACCGGCTTGGTCTCTGCTTCCTTTTTTGTTTCCATTGCAACTATGTAGACCTAGACAAACGAAAGGTGCATTAGATTAAATAACACGTGAAGTGGTGTTCCCCAGGCCACATTTTTCAATTATACTTGTCAGTCCTTGAATTAAGTGAAACCTAGTTATAAAATTGCAGGCCAGGGAAAAAGATAACGAGAGTAGATTGTTATCTCCCAGAGAACAATCTCATGATTTAACAGAGCTACTAATATTTTCATAATACAGAGAGGAATCGGAATCAGGATTATTATCACTGACATACTTCATGAAATTTGTTGTTTTGCAACAGCAGTACAGTGGATTCTAGTTAAGTGGGGCAACCACTTGCTTGGGGCAATCCTTGAAGACACTCCCGGCTAATTTCTTCATCAGTTTTTGTCCTTTACTTATTTGGGACACTACCACTTAATTGGGACAGGAGACTAGTGGCAAACACTTTCTAACGTGTCAGCCAGGTGCATTTGCATGGCCGTTAGGCACTACACTGTGCTTAGAGAAAGCAGTTTTTAAATAGCATCAATTACTAAACACAGTGATTTTTGTCACTGATAGTTGGTGAGAAATAAGCATTAAAGCAATTCAGAACTGTTTTGCTCACTGAGGTTTCAAGTATTCAGGACTGGAGATGCCAGAAATGGCTGGGTGTGAAAATTAAACTATTTCACTGCTTCAGTAAGTTAGGAACTATGAAAAACTTGAATGAAAATTAGGTTTTGAGGATGCAATCACTGAAAGCATCACTGAAAGACGGTCCATTGTCTGTACTAGGTGTCCTGATTTTCTTCATTTACAGTCAATCAAAACAAAAAACAAGGCAGCATATACTGGATGAATTCCTCCAACAATAACTATTAGGAACTCATACACTGACTTATAGTACTGCAGTAGCATTGGTAGAGCTTTAATTTGTTTTGTATTTCATTTAAATACATTACTTGCTACTCAGTTAAATGGTAGTTTGTCCTTTTTAACTGTTTCCATGAAATGGACTAATTGGGCTAAAATGTACTGGTCCCAATGAACCAGAATCCACCACACATAAAAAATAAAGTTCAAAGTAAGTTTATCATCCAAGTACATATGTCACCATATTCAAGAGATTCATTTTCTTGTGGGCATACTCAATAACTCTTATAACCATAATAGAATCAATGAAAGACTGTACCGACAGAGTGCACAACCAATGTGCAAAAGACAACTGTGCAAATGCAAAAAAAAAATAACAGTAATATATAATAAGCAATAAATATCAAGAACATGAGATGAATAGTGCATGAAAGTGAGTCCACTGGTCATGGGAGCATTTCAATAATGGGGCAGGTGAAGTTGAGTGAAGTTATACCCTTTGGTTCAAGAGCCTGATGGTTGAGGATTAATAACTGCTCTTGAACCTGGTGGTGCAAGTACTGAGGCTCTTCTACCTTCTTTCTGATAGCAGCAGTGAGAAAAGAGCATGAGCTGGGCAATGGGGGTCCTTAATGATGGATGCTGCTTTTCTGCAACATCTCTCTGTGTAGAAGTGCTCAATGGTGGGGAGGACTTTATCCATGATGGGCTGGGCCATATCCACTACTTTTTGTAGAATTTTCCATTCAAGAGCACTGGTGTTTCCATAACAGGCTGTGAAGAAGCCAGTCAATATACTCTCCACCACACATCTCCAGAAGTTAATCAAAGATTTTAATGTCATGAACTTAAGGAAGTAGAGGTGCCGCCATGTTTTCTTTGTAATCGCTTTTTAACAGTGCAAGAAAAGAAAATAATGAGATAGTGTTCATAGATCATTCAGAAGTCTGATGGTGGAAGGGAAGAAGGTAGTGTTCATTGATCCTTCAGAAATCTGATGGTGTAGCAGAAGTGAGGTAGTGCTCATAGACCAATCAGAAATCTGATAGTGAAGAAGCTGTTCCTGAAACAGCATGTACACCTTCAGGTTCCTGTACCTCTTTCCCTGATGGTAACAATGAGAAGAGGGCATACCCTGGGTGAAAAGGTCCTCAATGATCGAAGCAGCCTTCTTGAGGCATCACCTTATGATGATGATGGGGAGGCTGGTGCCCATTGGCTGAGACTGATTTGTAAGGGCGTCAAAGGTTTATAGGGAGAAGACAGGAGAATGGAGTTGAGAGAGATAATAAATCAGCCCTGATGGAGCAGATTGGATGGGCCACATGCCTAGTTTTGCTCTTATGTTTTATGGTCTTATGATGGAGTTCTAACAGCCAGGAAAGAAACAAGTGAAATAAACCCATGAGATAACTGAGTAATTGAACTATTACTTTTCAGCTAGCCTAACAGGGTCAAAGTCAAAGTGCATTTATTATCAAAGTATTTATATGTTATATACTATTTAATTCTTCATTTTCTTGTGGGCAATCTCAGTAAACAAAAAAATACAACAGAATCATTGAAAACCTACTCACAGATAAAGGCAAGCAACAATGTGCAAAATATGAGATGTGCAAATACTAAAAAAACAAATAATAATAAATTTATATAAATAAAAGTGAGAACATGAGTTGTAGAGTCCTTGAAAGTGAGTCCATAAGTTCTGAAATCAATTCAGTTTTGAGGTGAATGAAATTTCCCACACTGGTGCGTTTGGTGCCAGAGTGGCCAACTGGATGGCAGCAACAAATGCAACCCTGACATCTGTGTCAACCCCACTGCTACCACCCCGGCAGGTCCCTGCAACGAGGCTTGAAGAAGGTGCTCTTTGAGGTCTTGGGCACCATTTTCCCTTGGTAAGAAAGTGCGGGCCACAGAGGAGGAGAAGATCAAACTGATGGAGGAATTTGGAGTTCACCTGGTTGGGCTAACAGTCGATTCCCAGGGAGCAATGATGATGCAGAAGGTGGGAGATGGTACAGTTATTGCCCAGTACATGATGCGTGGTTTTTATTTTTGTGATCTTGAATCTTGTTGTGTTATGGGTCTACAGAGTGCGAGATTGCAGAGCGAGTTGGGGACAGTTCCTTGTGGATTCAACATGCTAGGTTTAAAAAGTGAGTGGGGCCTGCTTGGACTTGTTTGCAGAGCGGGAGGTTGATTGTGTTAGTAGTAACTTAGCAAGGGCCAATAAAAAGAAGCGAGGTTTAAGCAGAGCAGCCATCATTGGAGCGGACCAGAGTGAGAGTGGTCAGGCTTTAGGCTTCGAGGAGAACAGGCAGAGGATAAAATTAAGCTTGAGAAGTTAGAGCCATAAGTATAACAAGCGTAGGCAGGATCGTAGTTAAGGCAGTGGAATGCTCCTCCTGCAAGATGTGGGACGCAGAACACTGAATGGCCTCCCTGATGACTTAATCTGTTGAAAGTGCATCCAACTTCTGTTTCTCGTTGACAAGGTCAAGGAACTTGAAATGGAGCTAGATGCATTCAGGACTATGTGGGAGGTGGAAAACCTTGGATAAAACTTTTACTGAGGTAGTCACACCCAGAGTGCAAGATTCAGATAGCAGGTGGCTGACCACCAGAAGTAAGGGGTGTAAGCAGTCAGTAAGAGTTCTCTGTGGCCATTTCCCTTCAGCAATGAGTATACCCATTTGGATACCACTGGGAAGAAAGACCTATCAGGGCACAGTAACAGCAGCCAGGCCTGTGGCACTGTGGCCAGCTCTGAGGCTCAGCAGGGAAGGTTAAAGTCAGGGCAGAACGATAGTTATAATAGACTTGATAGTTAGGGGGCAGTTAGTCAGACAGGAGATTCTGTGGCCACAAAGAAAGACTCCAGGATGGTGTGTTGCCATCCTGGACATCTGAGAGGGGCTGCAAAGTATTCTCAAGAGGGAGGCTGAGCAGCCAAAGGTTGTGGTGCACATTTGGCCTCAGTGACATTGGTACGAAGGAGGGAAGAGGCCCTGCACAGAGAGTATAAGGAGTTAGGGAAGAACAGAACCTTGAAGGTAGTAATTTCTGGATTACTCCCAGTACCACGTTAGTCAGGACAGGAATAGGGTGATAGTACAGATGGATGAGTGGCTGAGGAAGTGGTGTAGGGGTCAGGGTTTCAAGTTATTGGATAATTAAAACTTTTTCTGGAGCAGGGGTGACCTGGAAGGATTTAAACTAGTTCGGCAGGAGGATGGAAGCAGGTCAGCAAGTGGAAGGATAGAAAGGAAGGTAGATGTCAGGGGCAGTAAAAACAGGCAGAAGCAAAGTGATAGATACAATGGGATGAATTGTTTGAAGTGCATTTTAATACTCATCATATTATGGGTAAAGGTGATGAACTTGGAGCATGAATCAGTACATGGAACTGTGACATTGTGGCCATTACAGAAATTTGGTTGAGAGAGGGACAGGAATGGGTGCTGACCTTAGGGTTTCAAAGTTTTAGAAAAGATAGAGAGGGAGATAAATGAGGCGGGAGAGTTGCACTACTAACCAGGGCAATATCACAGCTGCAGTCAGAAGGGACATATGGAGGGCTCATCCACTGAATCTATATGGGTGGAACACATAAATATGAAGGGTGCACTCATGCTGATAGGATTGTAAAACAGACCTCTCCAATAGACACTGATGAACAGATATGCAAACAGGTTAAACAAAGGTGTGAAAACAATAGGGTTATTGTTACATGGGACTTCAACTTCCCTAATATCAGCTAGGGCCTTTTGAATGTGCTACACACAGCACTGAAATAATGACACGCAGTCGGTAAGTCGTTTCGAGACTAGTTTATTCAAACTTCGCGGTGCTGGCATTTAAATCCCTAGTGCCCGTCCTCTCTGGGCGGAAATGACATCAGAGGTACATTACTAAAGTCTCCCCCCGCGCACTGGCTATTTGTGAGCCGGTTTGCCTGCGCAGAAAGTGGGTTGTCACATAACACCCCCCACTACTGAACTGGCGATACACCCCCCCCAATATCCACAGTCTGGATCAGCCTCTGTTTGGGAGGTCTGCCTCTGCGCCGCGGTGCCTGAACCTTGACCGGCTGCGCCAAGTCCACATGGGCTGGTTTGAGTCGGTCCACTGTGAAAACCTCCTCTTTCCCCCCAATGTCCAGAACGTACGTGGACCTGTTGTTGTTGATCACTTTGAACGGCCCTTCATACGGCCGCTGTAGTGGTGCCCGGTGTCCGCCCCTTCGTACAAACACAAACTTACAGTTTTGCAGGTCTTTGGGTACATGGGTCGGGGTCCGTCCGTGGTGTGAAGTTGGTTACGGGAGCCAGGTTGTTGAGCCTTTCACGTAGCCTGTCCAGGACTGCTGTGGGTTCTTCCTCTTGCCCCCTTGGGGTTGGTATGAACTCTCCCGGGAAGGCCAGGGGCGCGCTGTACACCAACTCGGCTGACGAGGCATGCAGATCCTCTTTGGGTGCTGTACAAATTCCAAGCAGGACCCAGGGAAGCTCGTCCACTCAGTTAGTCCACCTAAGGCGGGCCATGAGAGCCAACTTCAAGTGACGGTGGAAGCATTCCACTAGTCCATTCAACTGTGGGTGGTAGGCAGTTGTGTGGTGCAGCTGCGTTCCCAACAGGCTGGCCACAGCCGACCACAGGATGGAGGTGAACTGGGAGCCTCTGTCAGAGGTAATGTGGGCCGGTACCCCGAAGCGTGCTACCCAAGTTGCGATCAGTGCTGGGGCGCAGGAATCGGCAGATGTGTCGGTGAGCGGGACCGCCTCTGGCCACCTCGTGAACCGGTCTACCATAGTTAGGAGGTACTGCACTCCTCGGGACACTGGTAGGGGGCCCACGATATCCACATGAATGTGATCGAACCTCCGGTGGGTGGGTTCGAACTTCTGCAGTGGGGCTTTAACGTGCCGCTGCATCTTGGCTGTTTGGCACTGCGCACACGTTCTGGCCCATTCACTGACCTGCTTGTGAAGTCCGTGCCACGCGAACTTGCTGGAGACCAGCTGGACGGTTGTCCTGATAGATGGGTGTGCCAAACCATGTATGGTCGAAAACCCGCCACCTCCAGGCTGCCGGGACAATGGGGCGAGGTTGGACAGTAGCCACGTCGCACAGGAGGGTCCTATCACCTGGGCCTACGAGAAAGTCCTACAGCTGCAAACCCGACACTGCAGTCCTGTAGCTGGGCATCTCGTCGTCTGCCTGCTATGCCTCCGCCAGTGCTGCATAGTCCACCCCCAGGGACAGGGCCTGGACAGCTGGTCTGGAGAGTGCGTCCACCACGACGTTGTCCTTTCCTGAGATATGCTGGACGTCCGTCGTGTACTCCCAAGATGTAGGACAGATGTCGCTGCTGGCAAGCCGACCAGGGATCGGACACCTTTGTGAACGCGAAGGTCAACAGTTTGTGGTCCGTGAATGCGGTGAACGGCCTGCCTTCTAAGAAGCACCTGAAATGCTGGATCGCCAGGTAGAGTGCCAACAGCTCCCGGTCGAAAGCACTGTACTTGAGTTCGGGTGGTCGCAGGTGTTTGCTGAAGAACGCCAGGGGTTGCCAGTGTCCTTCGATGAGCTGCTCCAGCACCCCACCGACTGCTGTGTCGGATGCGTCCACCATGAGGGCGGTCGGAACGTCCGTTCTGGGGTGCACTAGCGTCACAGCATCTGCCAAGGCTTCCTTGGCTTTAACAAAAGCAGCCCCGGCCTCCTCGTCCCAAGTAATGTCCTTGCCTTTACCCGACATCAGGGTGTACAAAGGGTGCATGATACAGGCTGCTGAGAGGAGGAAATGGTGGTAGAAGTTCACCATACCAACAAACTCCTGCAGGCCTTTGACCGTGTTGGGCCGGGCAAAGTGTCGGATTGCGTACACCTTGGTGGGCAGAGGTGTTGCCCCGTCTTTGGTAATCCTGTGGCACAGGAAGTCGATGGTATCAAGACCGAACTGGCACTTGGCCGGGTCGATCATGAGGCCGTATTCAGTCAGTCGGGCGTAGAGTTGACGGAGGTGGGACAGATGTTCCTGATGACTGCTGCTGGCTATGAGGACGTCATCCAAAGATATGAAAGCGAAGTCCAGGTCGTCCATTAACTGCTGAAACGTCTGTGCGGCATTCTTTAGGCCGAACGGCATGCAGAGGAACTCGAAAAGGCCAAAAGGGGCGATGAGTGCCGTTTTGGGGACGTCGTCAGGATGCATCGGGATTTGATGGTACCCTCGGACAAGGTCTACCTTGGAGAAGATCCGTGCGCCGTGCAGGTTTGCTGCAAAGTCCTGAATGTGCGGCACAGGGTAGCGGTCTGGTGTTGTAGCCTCATTCAGCCTGCGGTAGTCGCCGCATGGTCTCCAGCCCCTGTTGCTTTGGCCACCACGTTCAGGGGGGAGGCCCATGGACTGTCGGACTGCCGGATGATCCCTAATTCCTCCATCTGCTTGAATTCCTCCAGGCGGAGCTTTTCCGGGGGGGCAGACTTCGTGCGCAGGCGTGGAGGGGTGGTCCCTGGGTCAGAATGTGGTACTGTACCCCGTGTCTGGGCATGGCTGCTGTGAACTGCGGTGCCAGGATCGATGGGAAGTCCGCCAGGATTCTGGTGAATTTATTGTCCGACAGCATGATGGAGTCCAGGTGTGGGGCTGATAATTTGGCTTCACCCAGGGAGAATGTCTGGAAAGTCTCGGCATGTACCAGTCTTTTCCCTTGCAAGTCAATCAGCAGGCTGTGAGCTCGCAAGAAGTCCGCCCCCAGGAGTGGTTGGGCCACCGTGGCCAGTGTGAAGTCCCACGTGAACCAGCTGGTGCTGAACTGCAGCTGCACTGTGCGGGTGCCGTAGGTCCGTATCGTGCTGCCGTTTGCAGGGTGGGTCCTGGCTTCCTGTCGTATCCCGTCAGAGGCAAGACGCTGATCTCCGCTCCGGTGTCGACCAAGAAGCGGTGTCCCGGCTGTTTGTCCCAGACGTACAAGAGGCTGTCCTGGTAGCCAGCCGCCATAGTCATTAGTGGTAGCTGGCCCTGGCCCTTGCAGGGCTGGCAACAACGGCGGGCTTTTGTGCCCCACCGCTGGTGGTAGAAACACCACTGTTCACTGGCCTCCTCACTCCTGCCTCTGTGTTGTGTGCACCCCCCTGCTGGGCCTGGTCTGGTAATCTGACCGACAGACGCCACGCTCTCCCTCTTGGCTTTCCACAGCACGTCTGCCCGGGCCGCCATCTTCCGGGGGTCGCTGAAATCTGCGTCGGCCAGCAGCAGATGTATGTCCTCGGGCAGTTGCTCCAGGAACGCTTGCTCGAACATGAGGCAGGGCTTGTGTCCGTCAGCCAGGGACAGCATCTCGTTCATCAATACTGATAGCAGTCTGTCTCCCAAACCGTCCAGGTGAAGCAGGAGGGCACCCTGCTCATGCCGTGAGAGGCCAAAGGTCCCAATGAGCAGCGCCTTGAATGCTTCATATTTGCCTTCTTCCGGGGGCAACTGTATGAAATCCGCAACCTGGGTGGCTGTCTGCTGATCAAGGGCGTTCACCACATGGTAGTAACGTGTGGAATCAGAGGATATCTGCTGAATTTGAAAATGGGCTTCTGCTTGGCTAAACCACACGTGTGGTCGCAGTGTCCAGAAAGTCGGCACTTTTAGCGAAACTGCGTGAAAAGATGAAGAGTCAGTCATCTTTGGTCCAAATCCCATTTGGACCGTCAGGGTCACCAATGTAGCGATGTGCTACACACAGCACTGAAATAACGACACGCAGTCGGTAAGTCGTTTCGAGACTAGTTTATTCAAACTTCGCGGTGCTGGCATTTAAATCCCTAGCACCAGCCCTCTCCGAGTGGAAATGATGTCAGAGGTACATTACTAAAGTCTCCCCCCGTGCGCTGGCTATTTGTGAGCCGGTTCACCTGCGCAGAAAGTGGGTTGCCACAGGGCAGAATTTGTTAGGTGCATCCAGGAGAGTTTCTAAAATCAGTATGTAGATAATCCAACAAGAGAAGGGGCTGTACTGAACCTGGTGTTGGGTAATAAACCTGACCAGGTGATAGACCTCTCAGTGGGTGAACAGTTAGGGAAGAGTGACCACAACTAGTTAAAGTCTTAAGATAGCTATAGATAAGGATAAGTATAGACCATGTGGGGGAGTATTAAATTGAAGCAGGGCAAATTACAAGAGCTTTAGGCGGGAACCAGGGACAGTTGACTGCAAACGGCTGTTTTGGGCAAGTCTGCATCCAATGTGTTGAGGGTGTTTAAATATCAACTGCACAGAGTACAGGAAAGATATGTTCCAGTAAGGAAGGAAAGACAAAGATGACAAGGCAAGATAACCCTGGATGTCAACAGAGGTGATGAATTTCGTCAAGAAGAAAAGGAAAAGTATGTAAAGTTTAGGAAGCTGGGATCAACAGAGCCTTGAAGGATTATAACGAGCTCAGCAAAGAACTCGAGGGAATTAGGAAAGCCAAGAGAGGGACCATGAAAAGTCCTTGGCAAGTAGGATTAAGGTGAATCCTAAGGCATTCTATAGAAACATCATGAGCAAGAGGATAACTAGTGAGAAGGTAGGGTCATTCAAGGATAAAGAGAGGAAGATCTGCTAGGATGCAGAGGATGTGGGTGAGGTCCTTAACCAGTACTTTGCAACAGTATTTACCAAGGTGAAGGAGTTGGAAGATAGAGAGATCAGTGCGGAGTGTCTTAATGTGCTAGGCATTTCAAGGTAAAGGAGGAGGTAGTGTTGGGTCTCTTAAAGAACATTAAGGTGGATAATTCCCCAGGGCCTGATAGGATACTAAAGGTTATTGAGAGGAATGAGGAGAGATTGCTGGGACCAATGCCTTTGTGTCCACTACTACAGGAGAGGTCCTGGAGGATTAGCGAATAGCTATTGTTGTTCCATTATTCAAGAAGGGAACCAAGGATAATCGCGGAAACTCTAGATTGGCGAGTCTCAAATCAGTGCTAGGGAAGTTACTGGAGAGAATTCTTAGGGATGGACTTTATGAGCATTTGGAAAACTATGGCTTTGTGTTGGGCATTTTTTGTCTTATTAATTTGATTGAGATTTTCTGCTGAAGTGACAAGGGTGATTGATGAAGGTAAAGCTGTGAATATCATCTACATGGCATTTGACAGGTCCTTCATGAGATGCTCATCTGGAAGATAAAGATGTATGGGATTTATGGTGAATTGGCTGTTTGGATTAAGAACCGGCTTGCCCATGGAAGATAGAGGGTAATGGTCAAAGGGACTTAGTCTAGCTGGAGGTCTGTGATTTGTGGTTTTCTGCAGGGATCCGTACTGGGGCCTCTGCTGTTTGTGATATTTACAAATGACCTGGAGGAAAATGTAGATTGGTGGCTTAGCAAGTTTGCAGATGATACAAAGATTGGTAGTGTTGTGGATAGTGTAGAAGACTAACAGATGAAGTTTAACTCAGCAAAATGTGAAATGGTAGGTCAAATGCAAAAAGACAGTACACTGTTAAGGGCAAGATCATTAACAGTGTTGATGAGCAGAGGGATCTTGGGGTTCAAGTTCTTAACTCTGAAAGTGGCTACATTGGTTGAAAGGAGGAGTTAAGAAGGCATATGTCATGCTTGCCTTTATTAGTTGAGGCAGAGTTCAAAAGTCAGGAAGTTATGTCGCAGCTTTATAAACTGTAGTTTGGCCGCATCTGGAGTATTGTATACAGTTCTGGTTACCCCATTGTAGGAAGGACGTTGAGGTTTTGGAGAGGGTGCAGAAGAAGTTTACCAGGATGTTGCCTGATAAGAGCCCATGTGGGGCATGTGCTATAACAATGGGTTGGACAAATTTGAGTTGTTTTCACTGGAGCTGCAGAGGGCAAGGGAAGATCTGACAGAAGTTTATAAGATTATGAGAGCTATATACAGAGTAGACAGATAATATCCTTTTCCAAGGGTTGAAATGTCTAACACCATGCATTTAAGGTGAGAAGTAGTAATTTTAAATGAGATGTGAAGGGCAAGCTTTCTCTCCTCCCCCCCCCACCTCCACAACAGAGTGATGGTTGCATGGAGTACACTGCCTGGGCTAGTGGTAGAGGCAAAAGCACTAGAGATTCTTAAGAGACATTTAGATAGACACATGAATATGAGGGAACTGGAAGTATATAGACATTGTGTAAGCAGAAATCATCTAGTCATTTGATTTAATTGGTTTGGCACGATATAGTGAGCTAATGGGCCTGTTCCTGTGCACTGTTCTGTGGTTCAGGAGCCTAATGGTTCCAATAACAGGCAAATGAAGGTAGACGGGTCAAGGGAAGAGGAATGGTCAGAATCAGAATCAGGTTTATTATCACCAGCATGTGACGCGAAATTTGTTAATGGGGAAAGAGTGAATGTGTAATAAATGAAATTGCTGTAATATGCGACTGTGACAGAAATCTCCTATAAACATTGTGAATCATGGATTACTGCATTATTGCTACCTTCCCTCAATGGATTGCTACAGCAGAGAACTGGATTGCTGCAGGAATTACTGTCATAAAAATAATGTGACCACTCTATTATGCTTTGAGCACACATACCGAAACTTCAGTGAAGTTAACATGGTAAGAGAGCATTTATTTCACCTTCAATGTTTGGCATCAACAAAATTATCCAGGATATACAGCTCCCAATGTTCACCAACTCTCACTAAAATCAAATTCTACTTCAACGTGGGATTGAAACAGCGCAAGTACCAAGAAGCTTGCGCCCAACTGTGGGAGCTACAGCAGAGCTGTTGACAGCTGCCGGGCTGCGCACAGCATCAGCCACTGACTGCTGCAAAAGACTCAAAGGAGTTGTGCTGGATTTAATACCGAATAATCCCACGCTTCCCTCACAAGCTTACCTCTGCCCAGGCTTTCAGCACAGCCAGTTTCTCCATTGTAGTAGCACTCTCACTGTACAATTGGCTCAAGGAACCTTTTCCAGATTGCATCTTGTTTAAAGATGACACCAAAAGATTGTGAACCCTGCGCAGATCATTTAAATCACTAACTACCCCACTCCCGATCCAGGTACTGCAAACCTGCAAAAGATAACAGCAGTAGTTACTTTTAATGCAAAGATGATGAAGTACTTTTAACACATCAAAGACTTGCAACAACAGATTTACATAATGGTTTTAACAGTGCAAACATCTCCAAACAGTGGAATAAAATGATCCACCACCTCCGAACTATCAGGAAATAAATAAATAATATTGGGGGAAAGGATTTCAGTTTTATAGTCTTGTAAAGTTTTGCTTTATTTGTCACATGTACATTAAAGCATACTATGAAACAATCACCAATGTTGTCAAATTAATAGGTTTTAATGACTCTCCTAAAAGAAAGAACAGAGTTAAAGAAACAAAGAGGTTGAGTAGAGGAATTCCAGAACTCAGAGGCTTGGAAATTGGAGAAATGTTTGAAATGGCATGCAGGTCTGTAGGGTTATGGTAAGAGATAAAGATTAGGTTGGTCTTGCATGGACCTGGCTTAAGATGCAAAATTTGTGGGAATGTGATTGGGTAGCTTTGCAGAGCTTGGGAGAGAAAGAGAGGCCAGGTCATGGAAAGATCTGAAAACAAGACAGAGGATTTTAATACCAAATTCACCAGCTACCCTACATGATTGAATTCCCAATTCTATGCAAGTCTACGCAAGACCTGTTAAGATAGGAAGGAAGCATCAGGTTACCTATTTTTGCTGAGATCCAGAAATGAACAATATACTTTAAAGAGGTAGTAGCCCATACTGCAAAGATCACCACCTTGTGAGCCACGAGGGTTGATGAAAGAAGTCCTGAGTACTCTAAAAGCTTTGAGCAAACTGAATTGCAGGAACATTTTAACTCTAGTTAGACATTGGAACCAAATGTACAAATGAAGGACAGATTAATGAGATGGGACAAAGGGTGTTCACTGGGTACCACCTCCTCTGCAGTATCAGCTTTTTATCACATATTAATGCCCTGATCAAAGGAGTGGTAGGGCACTGATGTGTACGGTAAATCAGAGGAATCTGGGAATATAGATCCATAATTCCTTAAAAGTGGTGTCACAGGTAGAAAGTGTTGTAAAAAAAAGCTTTTCAAAGTTCAAGGTACTTTTATTATCAAAGTACGTATACCATATGCAACCTGGAGATTCAGCTTCTTCCAGGCAGTCATATACAAAGAAACAATTCATGAAAAACCACACACTACAAAGACAGTCATACATCTAATGTATGAAAAAGAAAGAACAAATTATGCAACTAATAAAAAAGCAGACAAACCACAACACATGAACAAGTCTCCAAGAGTAAATCCACAGCCACATAGCCAGTCCAAGAGCCCGATGCTGCAGGCCAAGCCGCAGAGGCACGTTCAGCGCTGAAGCAATTGCTGATGTCCACAGGCTCAGCTGCAGAGTCAGTTCAACGCTGAGATGAGTAAAGACTCACAGAGTGGTGAACTGAACACCAATTTGTACTCCACCCTCAGTCTCGACCCTTTAATCTTTTAAATCTGGCTCATGCTTAAATTGGCCAAACATTAGTTTGTTATCTGCTCTTGGGCCCGGGACATTCTGCTTTAATCCAGCCCTGTCCACTCTAGCAATGGCTGCCACATCCATACTTCAATTCTCAGGAGTCCAGTTCATCAAATATTTCAGGATATCACAAAAATGGCTGGTCATACAGACAGTTCAAAAGCACACCTTCCAGTGGGAAATTACACGCTGTGGACTGCAGTGATCATGGCCCCAAAAAACTATATTTAGTAGAAAAATTAGCAGTTTTGTTTACTGTACGCAAAATGTCATTAAGTCTTGCAAGTGCCAGCTTCGCAGACGAAAAGTACATTGGCCTTCAAAAATCCAAGTATTGAGTAGAGTTGGTATGTTAGGTTGAAGTGTACAAGACGTTGGTGAAGACTAATTTGGAGTATTGTTTGAATTGAATTTACTTTATTTCTTACATCTTTCACATACATGAGGAATAAAAATCTTTATGTTACATCTCCATCTGAATGTGCAATGTGCAAATTACAGTAATTTGTAATATATAGTATGTCATCTTCTTCTGTTGTCCATCGGAATCCGATGATGACGTCCACTCCTTTAATAGTGAGATTTTTGATGACTATACAGTCCTATCCTGGACAGACAAGTTCTATTGCAGGTGGGACATGTATATGTGGTAGTGGTGGTAGTGATGGCAACCTTGGCTGCATTTCTCCTGGCTCTCTTCTGCTGTCTTCTGGTGGTTCTTTCCATCTCCATAGTATAAATAGTATGTACACTAAGATATACAACAGTCAATATAGCCTAGAAATACAATTGTACCAGTGTGAATTAATCAGTCTGATGGCCTGGTGGAAGAAGCTGTCCTGGAGTCTGTTGGTCCTGGTTTTATGCTGCAGTACTGTTTCCCAGATGGTAGCAGCTGTAACAGTTTTTGGTTGGGCTGACTCGGGTCCCCAGTGATCTTTCTGGCCCTTTTTATGCACTTGTCACTGTAAATTTTCCTGAATAGTGGGAAGTTCACATCCACAGATGTGCTGGGCTGTCCGCACCACTCTCTGCAGAGTCCTGCAATTGAGGGAAGTACAGTTCCCATACCAGGCAGTGATGCAGCCAAGCAGGATACTCTCAATTGTGCCACTGTAGAAAGTCCTTAGGATTTGGGGGTCCATACCAAACTTCTTCAACTGTCTGAGGTGAAAGAGGCACTGTTTTGCCATTTTCACCACATAGTCGGTATGTACAGACCAAGTAAGGTCCTCGGTGATATGTTTACTATGTGTTGAAGCTGTTCACCCTCTCCACCCCAGATCCATTGATGCCAATAGGAGCTAGTCTGTCTCTGTTCCCCCTGTAGTCCACAACCAGCTCCTTTGTTTTTGTGACATTGAGGGAGAGGTTGTTTTCTTGACACCACTGTGTCAGGGTGATGACTTCTTCTCTTTAGGCTGCCTTGTTATTATATGAGATAAGGCCAATCAATGTAGTATCATTTGCAAATTCAATTAGCAGATTAGAGCTGTTGGTGGCGACACAGTCATAGGTACACAGACAGTAAAGGAGGGAGCTTAGGACACAGCCCTGGGGGGCTCCTGTGTTGAGGGAGCCCACTCCCACTCTTACCACCTGTTGGGAATCTGACAGGAAGTTCAGGATCCAGCTACATAAGGCAAGGTGAAAGCTGAGGTCTCTGAGCTTCTTGTCAAGCCTGGAGGGAATTATGGTGTTGAATGCTGAACTGTAGTCCAAGAACAGCATTCTCACATAAGCATCCCTCTTCTCCAGGTGTGTAAAGACAGTGCACAGAGCATCTAGCTAAAGATGTCAATAAGATTGAAAGTGCAGAGAACATTTACAAGGATGTTACCAAGACTTGAGGACCTGAATTATAAGAAAAGGTTGAATGATACCCCTAGAACGTAGAAGAACGAGGGGAGATTTGATAGAGGTATACAAAATAATGGGGGGGGGGTATAGATAGAGTAAATGCAACTGAAGTTGGGTGAGACTACATCTAGAGGTCATGGTTAAAATAAAAAGGTGAAATGTTTAAGGTGAACATGTGCTGGAACTTCACTTAGAGAGTGGTGAGAGTGTAGAATGAGCTGCCAACGTAAGTGGTGGATGTGGGTTCAATTTCAACATTTAAGAGAGATTTGGATAGGTACATGGATGGGGGTGGTATGGATGACTAAGGTCTGGGTGCAGGTCGATGGGATTAGGCAGATTAGTAGTTCAGAATGGGCTGTTTCTGTGCTGTAGTGTTCTAAACTCTATGAATGGAGAGTTGCAGATGGCACCTTTAGATGTGTACATGGAGTAGGAGTTACAACTAAGAGTGTGAACAATAGTTTGACAGACTACACTCAATGGGAGAAAAATCCACAATTAGCTAATGTGGATGAACAAAGGGAAGTGTGATAAAAGCTAATGGAATTGTATTCTTTATCTGCAGTGAAAATTCACAAGAGATGACATAAATCAAGCAAAGGTAATTAAATTTGGATTGTTGAAGCTCAAAACTGCAAAATAATCTCAGTGATTTAACCTTTTTTTAGGATTAAAACTGAAATCTGTTTCCTCTCATAAAGGAAGTAAATTAGCCAGTCATAATTATAAAAGTAAAACTTGGGACTTTCAGAATTGCCCTTTTATATGAGTGGCTCTGTGTAAAAAGAAAACCATTCTGACAACTACACCTCCCCCCCCCCCAATAAAGTGATACCACTTCCATTAGCCATTTCCACCCTGGGAAAAGCTCTGGCTGTCCACTCTATCTGTACATTTAATCATCTTATACACCTGCATCAAGCCACCCTTCATCCTCTTCCGCTCCAGAGAGAGCCCCAGCTCACTCAACCTATCCTCAAAAAAAAAACATACTCTCTAATCCAAGCAGTTTCCTGATAAATCTTAAACACAAGAGATTCTGCAGATGCTGGAAATCCAGAGCAACACACACAAAATGCTGGAGGAACTCAGCAGGTCAGGCAGCATCAATGAAGAGGAATAAACAGTCAATGTTTCTTGCTGAGACTCTTCATCAGGACTGGAAAGGAAGGGGGAAGAAACCAAAAGCCTAGTAAATTTTCTCTGCTCCTTTCCAAAACTTGCACATAAGACCAAAAGATATAGGAGCAGAATTAGGCCATTTGGCTCCGAGTCTGCTCCACCATTTCATCATGGTAGATCCATCCCTTTCTCAGCCTCAGTCTCCTGTCTCCTCCCCATAACCCTTCATGCCCTGACTAATCAAGAATCTATCAACCTCACCTTAAATATACTGAATGACTTGGGCTCCACAGCCATAACGAATTCCAGACTCTCCGCTCTTTGGCTAAAAAATTCCTCCTCATCTCCTTTCTAAATGGATGTTCCTCTATTGGCTGTGCCCTCCTCTAGTCCTGGACTCCCCTACCACAGGAAACATCCTCTCCATATCCACTCTATTCAGGCCTTTCAACATTCAATAGATTTCAGTGAGATCCTCTCCTCCCATTCTTCTGAATTTCACTGAGTGGAGGACCAAACCCTTTGATTGGCCCTCATATGGTAACCCTTTCATTCCCGGAATCATTCTCATGAACCTCCTCTGAACCCTTTCCAATGGCAGCACGTTCTTTCTTATATATGGGGCCCAAATCTGCTCAGAATACTCCAAGTGAGGCCTTAATAGTACCTTGTAAAGCCTCAGCATTACATCCTTGCTTTGTATTCTAGTCCTCTCCAAACAAATGCTAACATTGCACTGGGCTTCTTCACCACCAAACCAACCTGTAAAATTAACCTTTAGGGAATCCTACATGAGGACTCCCAAGTGCCTTTGCACCTAAGCTTTTTGAATATTCTGTCTATTTAGAAAATAGTCTACCCTTCCATTTCTTCTACCAATGTTACTTCCCAACATTGTATTCCGTCTGCCACTTCTTCATCCATTCTCCTAATCTGTCCAAGTCCTTCTGCAGACTCCCTGCTTCCTCAACACTACCTTCCCCTCCTCCGACATTCATATAATCCGCAAACTTGGCTATGAAGCCATAACTACAATTATCCAAATCACTGACATATAATGTAAAGAGAAGTGGTCCCAATACAGACCCCTGTGAAACACTACTAGTCACCAGCAGCCAACCAAAAAAGAATTCCTTTATTCCTCTTCTTTGTCTCCTGCCAATCAGCCGATGCTCTTTCCATGCTGGTATCTTTCCTGTAATACCACGGGCTGTTAATTTGGTAGCAGACTCATATGTGACACCTTGTCAAAGACCTTTTGAAACATCAACCGATTCTCTTTTGTCTATTCTACTTGTTATTTCTTTAAAGAATTCCAACAGATTTGTCAGGCAAAATTTTCTCTTAAGGACTTTGGCCTTTATCACGTGCCTTCATCCTTAACAATCAACTCCAACATCGTCACAACCATTGAGGTCAGACTAACTGGTCTAATTAATTCCAGTTCATTACACAACACCCAGTCCAGAAGAGTGGGCTGATATTTACAATTTTCCAGTCCTCTGGAACCATGCCAGAATCTATTGATTCTTGAAAAATCATTACTAATGCTTTCACAACCTCTTCAGTCACCTCTTTCCGAACGCTAGGGTGTAGACCATCTGGTCCAAGTGATTTATCTACCTTCAGACCTTTCAATTTGCCAAGTACCTTCTCCCTAGTAATGGCAACTTCACTCACTTCTGGCAGACTACTAATGCAAAACACTTATTTCATTCGTCCGCCATCTCCTTGTTTCCCATTACTAGCTCCCCAGCATCATTGTCCAGTAGTACGTTATCTACTCTCACCTCTCTTTTACTCCTTATAGATCTGAAGAAACTTTTGAACTGAATTGATTTTATTACTTATGTCCTCTATATACGAGTCAAAACCTTTATATTATGTCTCTATCTAAATGTGCAATATGCAATTTATAGTAATTTATAATAAACAGTATGTACAACAGGAAAGTCAATATAACACAGAAATACAATTGTATCAACATGAATTAATCAGTCTGATGGCCTGGCGGAAGAAGCTGACCCAGAGCCTGTTGGTCTTGGCTTTTATGCTGCGGTACCATTTCCCAGATGGTAGCTGCTGAACAGTTTTCGGCTGGGGTGACTTGGGTCCCCAATGATCTTCTCGGCCCTTTTTATGCACCTGTTACTGTAAATTTTCCTGAATAGTGGGAAGTTCACGTCCACAGATGCCCTGGGCTGTCAGCACCACTCTCTGCAGAGTCCTCCGATTGAGGGAAGTGCAGATCTCATACCAGGCAACAGGCTGTGATGCAGCCAGTCAGGGTGCCCCTGTAGGAAGTCCTTAGGATTAGGGGGCTCATGCCAAACGTTTTCAACCGTCTGAGATGAAAGAGGCACTGTTGTGCTTTTTTCAACATGCAGCCAATATGCACAGACCACATGGTATCATCTTTAACATTATGGGCTCACTTAACTTTATATTCCATCTTCAAGGTAGCCTTCTGCTGGTTTTTAAAAGCTTCCCAATCCTCTAACTTCCAACAAATTTTTCTCCAATATTTGCCCTCTCTTTGGATTTTTTCTCAGTCACGGCAGTGTCATCCTGCCTTTAGAATACTACTTCTTTGGGATGTATCCATTCTGAGCCTTCCAAATTGCTTCTGCAATTTCAAGCCATTGCTGTTCTACCATCATCCCTTCCTATCAACTTTGGCCAGCTCCTCTCTCATGCCTCTGTAATTCCCTTTACTTACTGTAATACGATACAAGGTTTCCTCAAATTTTAGTGTGAATTTGATATTATGATCACTTGCCCCTCAGGGTTCCTTTACTTTGAACTCTCTAATCAATTCCAGTTCATTGCGCAACACCCAATCCAGAATAGCTGATCCCCTAGTGGGCTCAACCATTAGCTACTCAAAAAGATATCTTGTAGGCATTCTACAAATTCCCCCTCTTGGTATCCAGTACCAACCTGATTTTCCCAATCTACCTGCTTATCAAAATCTCCCATCACTGACATAACAATGACCTTTTGACATGCCTTTCCTGTCTCCAGTTTCCTAGCAATGTCTTTTTACCTTGTGATTTCTTAGCTCTACCCACAGGGATTCTACACCTTCCAATCTCATGTCACCTCTAAGGATTTGATTTTTTTTTAAAACCTTCCTTTGGTTTCTTCCTATGAGGCGACCAGAATGGAAGACAATACCCCAAGTATGGTCAAAAGAGACTTACAGAGCTGCAAATTACGTTGCAGCACTTGAACTTAATCCCATGACTAATGAAGTTGAACAACCATAATCCATTGCACTCCTGACTTGTATGGAGAAACTTCCTTGTGTAAACAGATGAATCACTGGCAATGAACCAACCCTTGGAACCAGAGAGCTGATAATCTGATAATCTAGCTAAGTTACTGGCTAATGATAACCACCAGAATGATGCAGGATTTAGCTCTTCACACACAAAATGCAAGAAATGTGAACCTCTGTCTTGGGTGGTGGGGGGAGATGTCTTTTTCTGATTGCTGTAAGTTGCTTCCGTTGTGATTGGTTAGATTAGAAACTACAGCTGCTTTTCTCATTGGTTAGTTGCCTGGTGTCCAGCTTCAAATATCCAGGGCACATAAAATAACACTGGGAAGGGGCTCACTCTCTCTTCCTTTGTTTAAGGCAAGGATGCACAGGATGATTGGGAAGATATGCTCTGTGCACACTTTTAACTCAATACGTTTGTTGAATATTTAGCTTCGTAGTGTCTGTAACATGGAACATTAATGTTTGGTCGAATTTTTACTGTTTGTAAGTAAATGATTAATATACCCATTCAAAGTCAGTGCCTTCCTGTCTTATTGGACCCACAGACCTGATTCAATATTATAACCTCAGTCTTCCTAAAGGCTGGAGTTTTAAATAAAAAGTATCTTTTTCCTGTTACAAGACCCAGTAATAGAGAAAAGAAAAATAAATGAAGGTATACAATTGGTCATGCTCTTAATGGTATAACCAAACAGACTTGAAGAAGAATGACCTTGGCATTTTCCAATGAAAGAAATTGCAAACGCAACTTGCTTTTACAAAGAAGGTGATATGTACATTAGCATTGACCAATGGTGAAAATCCCAGTGACTTTAAGATTTAATTAGGTAGATTCTTGTCAATAACTAGGTTAGGGTAGTGGCATTTATTCCTGATATTGTATTGACATTGTACTAACATTCAAGTTGCTAGCCAGATAAGCTGTTGTCTCCAGGACCAATTAATAGATAACATGATTTACTTATGGAGAGAAATACATTCTATAAGTGTCTGAAAATCCCGAGGAAGCAGTGAGATTTTGGGGAAATGTGGCCATGCTAATGATCAGTTGCTTTGCATTGGGTTTTACTCTGGTTAACTACTCACCTGGCAGGCTTTGGCAGTGATGTCAGATGGTGTATCTTGTGAAAAAGCTGGCCTCAAGGCTGCTCCAACCTAAATTACAAAACAATAAGTCACTGATGCCGAACATACCTCTGATAACCAGTAGCACACTCAACAGCAAAGTAGCAACTCAGAGCAAGTGTTCAGCTTCCGTTGATTAAGGACAGGCACTATCAGTGCTATTAGGAGCGCTGTACAATCTCTAACCTCTGATACAATACATGAAAGAGATAGCTTGCTCAATAGCAGAGTGACCTGGGTTCCTCTGTTACTGCATTATCACCTACACTCATGCTCCATGTACCTGAACCTTGTACTCACTTCAATGGGAGTTGGAGTATATGACTATGAATCAAAGCATTGATGATAGTTGAAATACCTGAGTGATAACATTGTAAGATTATCCCTAGTTTACATTCATAATGAAGTATTGTGCATGGCATTCATAATGAAATGCAGAATAACAATGGGTTACTGAAAAATACAACAAAGGCATTCAGCCTAAACTATCCATTCTGGTTGTAATTTTAATCTGTCTGCACTGTTTATATATACTTTTTTAAATTTCAACCACCTGGGCATTAATATTTCTTCTCCAACTCAGTGCAGAATTGATTCTGCTCTCCATCCAGGTCTCTATTACCTTTTTTCTATGTCTTTTTGTGTTAGCATGCAACTCAAAGATCCTATTTATAATTATGCGACCCCTTCCTGATTAACAATTGCCTCCTAATCTCTGCTGTTTTGTTTAAAATAGCACACATTTGTCAAACCTTTCTATATCTTCATACATGGTAATTTCAGACTGAATATACAGTGGCATGCAAAAGTTTGGGCACCCCTGGTCAAAATTTCTGTTACTGTGAATAGCTAAACAAGTAAAAGATGACTTGATTTCCAAAAGGCATAAAGTTAAAGATGACACATTTCTTTAATATTTTAAGCAAGATTACTTTTTTATTTCCATCTTTTATAGTTTCAAAGTAACAAAAAAGGAAAAGGGCCTGAAGCAAAAGTTTGGGTACCCTGCATTTGGCAAGTATCACAGCTTGTAAACGCTTTCTGTAGCCAGCAAAGAGTCTTTCAATTCTTGTTTGGGGGATTTTCCCCCAATCTTCCTTGCAAAAGGCTTCTAGTTCTGTGAGATTCTTGGGCCATCTTGCATGCACTGCTCTTTTGAGGTCTATCCACAGATTTCCAATGATATTTAGGTCAGGGGACAGTGAGGGCCATGGCAAAAACTTCAGCTTGCACCTCTTGAGGTAATCCATTGTGGATTTTGAGGTGTGCTTAGGATCATTATCCTGTTGTAGAAGCCATCCTCTTTTCGTCTTCAGCTTTTTTACAGATGGTGTGATGTTTGCTTCCAGAATTTGCTGGTATTTAATTGAATTCATTCTTCCTTCTACCAGTGAAATGTTCCCCATGCCACTGGCTGCAACACAAGACCAAAGCATGATCGATCCACCCCTGTGCTTAAAAGTTGGAGAGGTGTTCTTTTCTTGAAATTCTGCACCCTTTTTTCTCCAAACATACCTTTGCTCATTGCGGCCAAAAAGTTCTAGTTTAACTTCATCAGTCCACAGGACTTGTTTCCAAAATGCATCAGGCTTGTTTAGATGTTCCTTTGCTAACCTCTGACACTGAATTTTGTAGTGAGAACACAGGAAAGGTTTTCTTCTGATGACTCTTCCATGATCTGGGCTGTACCTTCCAAATATCCAGACCTGTCTCTCGTTTTCTTTTTGCACTATCTTACTTTCCCTTTTCTATTTTCTAATTATGACATACAACTTAAATTTTTATTACACTTACTTTGATTTGTACTCCAGGGAGCGCGAAGCGCAGAATCAAATATCGCTGTGATGATTGTATGTTCTAGTATCAATCGTCTGGTGACAATAAAGTAAGTAAGTAAGGTCATATCTGTGCAGCTGTCGTTGCACAGTAGAACAGTGAACCACCACTCCAGAGTCTGCTAAATCTTCCTGAAGGTCTTTTGCAGTCAAATGGGGGTTTTGATTTGCTTTTCTAGCAATCCTACGAGCAGTTCTCGTGGAAAGTTTTCTTGGTCTTCCAGACTTCAACATGACCTCCACCATTCTTGTTAACTGCCACTTCTTAATTACATTATGAACTGAGGAAACGGCTACCTGAAAACGCTTTGCTATCTTCTTATTGCCTTCTCCTGCTTTATGGGCATCATTTATTTCAATTTTCAGAGTGCTAGGCAGCTGCTTAGAGGTGCCCATGGCTGCTGATTGCTGGGACAAAGTTTGAGGAGTCAGGGTATTTATAAAGCTTTGCAATTTGCATCACCTGGCCTTTCCTAATGATGACTGTGAACAAACCATAGCCCTAACAAGCTAATTAAGGTCTGAGACCTTGGTAAAAGTTATCTGAGAGCTCAAATCTCTTGGGGTGCCCTAACTTTTGCGTGGTGCTCCTGTCCTTTTTTTCACTCTAAGACTGTACAAAACAAAAATAATACACTAATCTTGCTTAAAATGTTGAAAAGAATGTTTCATCGTTAACTTTATGAGTTTTGGAGATTAGTTAATCTTCTACTCACTTAACTATTCACAGTAACAGGAATTTTGACCAGGTGCCCAAACTTTTGCATGCCACTGTAAGCAATATAATCTCTAGAGCCTCAACACCAGTCTGTAGACTGGAAAATGAAGCTGTGCAGACTATTTCAACTGTGTACTCAATAAAGCTGAGTTAGGGTGTGAACACAGTGTAACATTTTCAATCTAAATTCCGGTCATAAAGTTAATTACTGTTTATAGACCTTAGCTTGATTGTTTTGGAATCCAAGAATTGCTGAGATATCTCATATCTTGGTTTGTAACTGGTTCACAACTGTGAATGTGGGTTGGCAGTCAGTGCCATCATAACTCTTATTCTCTTTGATCATTACATCTCCTCTTAGCCAGGCCTGGTCCTTGACTTCTGCACCCAGCTTCCCAATCATGAATAACAAAATACACATTGCCTTGCTGCTCAGTCTACAATTATACTACACAGAAATAGGCCCTTCAGTCCTTGCTGATTGTCAACTACACATCTACACTGATGCTATTATCAGCCCTGGGTTCGAAACCTTCTCTCTCGGCAATTCAAGTGCTTGTGTTGTTACTTTTTAACCCTTATGTGTCCACCACCTCGTCAGGCAGTGTGTTCCAGATTTCAACCACCTTCAGGTGAAAAAAAATTCTCCCTCAGACTCCCTCTAAAACTTTTATCCTTTATCCGCAGTCCAAGCTCTCTAACTTTAGATACTTCTGCTACAGAGAAAGGTTTACAGTCCACCCTACCGTAAAGTCTTTGTAATTTTGCATACCTCTATCAGGTCCTCTAGCATCAAAGATTAGCTTTATTTGTCACATGTTCATTGCAACAGACAACGTAAAGCCAAAGCAATGAGGATCGTGCTGGGGAGCTCACAAGTGTCACCATATTTCCAGTGCCAACATAGCGTGCCCACAACTCACTAGCCCTAACTGTACCCCTTTGGAATGTGAGAGGAAACTGGAACATCTGAAGGAAACACACGTGGTTATGGGGAGAAGGTACAAACTCCTGATGAACAGCGACTCGAATAGAACCCCTATTTACAGCTGGTGCTATAAAGCATTATGCTAACTTCTACACTACTATGCTGCCCAGTCAAGTAAAAAAAAAAAACCCTTTCAGTCTCTCCTCATTACTGAAATGCTCCAACTCTGGCTACGTTTTGTTGAATCTTTCTGCACCCTTTCTGTGCAGTCATGTTCTTTCAAAGGTGTAGCAACTAGAACTGCACACAATACTCCTGAACTGGTCTAATTAATGTTTCATAAAGTTGTACTGTAATGTCTGTTTTAATATTCTATGAATCAATTATCCCATGTGCCTTCTTCATAAACTTATCCAACTGTCTAATGAAAAATACAAGCAGCATAACTTCAAAGCACAAGGCCCAGCTTTATGTGGCTTAATGGGTACATCCTGACATTCTGAGTAAGTGAGGACAGTTTACCTATTTTACAACTCGAACTGCCCAGTTAGCCAAGAAAGCGTCTGACTGATTGTGGTAGCAATTAAAGTGCTGTGATTAATGTGAAGGGAATTTAGAGACCAACTTCTTATGATAATATAGGAAAACAAATAAGTTTGAGTGGAGAGCAGTTTCTAGCAAAGGTTCACATCAGACTGAATGGGCCATTTTAATGTCTGTTAACATCAATTTCAAGGGTTAAGAATTCCTGTTAGGAACTCAACATGTTACCCTCGTGGAAAATTGTTCGTGTTATAAATGGAACAGATCAACTTGAACCTTCATGTCTCACTGTGTCCAAAATTACAAGCTCCATTGACCCTTGTTTCTATTAATTCTACCATGACTGTTGTAAGTTTCATTAACACCAACTACATATGATTGATAAATTCAAACTAAGTTTTTAAACCATCTGATACTCAACGATCAATAAAATTTACTTAACCTTTCATCTATGGACCACTGAGAGCCAAAAACAAGAGTAACTGATCTTTCTTATTTAACAAAAAAAAGTCAAAAAATCATTTATTTCGATGAAACTGAATGCAGGAAGTAATATGTCGAGTGCTGCCCTCCAGTGTTCAACATCCCATATACCACCTATCTACAGCCCATGCCACCCAGGGGTTTGGGTTTACTTTTCGTGTGACTGTGTTTTCTGATACAGTGACTATATGTGCTATGTACTGTCAATACTGAGCTTTGCACCTTAGCTGTATTTATGTATGGTTGAAAATCAATTAAACCTGAACTTAAATAAAATAGATTTCAATTAATTTGAACACACTGTGACAAGTACATTTTGGCCCAATTAAGCGGCTGCCCAAATGAGCCAAAGTTTCATGTAAATAGTTAAAAAGGTATAAAAAAGACAAACCAAGGAATATATTATGCAACACACAAAATGCTGGTGGAATGCAGCAGACCAGGCAGCATCTATAGGGAGAAGCACTGTCGACGTTTCGGGCCGAGACCCTTCATCAGGACTATATTATGCATTTAGATGAAGTACGGAACAAATTAGAACACTATCAAAACTATTGAAGTTCTATAAAACGGAATATTAATTCCTAATTGTTATCGACAGAGGAACTCATCCAGTGCACACAATGAACAAAACCAGTGCAAACACCAAGTGCAGATAATGGTGCACAGTGAGCAAAACTGACTGAATTGTGTTACTTCTTATTTCTTGCTAGCTATCAGTGACAAAAATCACTGCTTTTGAACACAAATGCTCGCAACTGACTCTATTTAAAAACTGGTTGCTCTAAGCAGCGTAGTGACAAATGGCCACACTAAGCATTGGGTGGAGCTTAGGAGGGTTAATGGTGCCTAACGGTGACTCCTTTCCTTGCATCTTTGGAAACAGCTCTATTTCTATCTTTAATATTTCTATTTTTCCCTTTCAGGGTTCTATTGAAGACCCTGACCTGTAGTTAGACACTGACTACGGTTCTTCATGGGAATTGGACCCGCTCTTAGGGTTTCACAACTGGTCGTTGTTCAGTGTGCCAAGGGCTCAGTCTAAGAGTTTGACTCATCATCAGAGGCCTAAGATCTCAGGGCTCTGGATACGGGCGGATTGAAGGTCGGTGTCACAGCAGGAGATCTGTGTATCGTCGGGGGAGTTGGAAGATCTACAGTGGTATGCCCAGAGACCCTAGATCTTTGAGAAAAGAGCTCAAAAAAAGTGACGCAACGGACTTTTAACATCGTAAACCAGCGAGTTGTTTGTTATGTCTCCCCTCTCGCTGTGAACCAGAGACAACTCTTTCTCCATTATTAGGGAGAGAGAGAACCTGTGATATGTTGAACACCGGGTAAACAAGTAGTCTTTGGGGTAACTGCAAGTCTGTGTCTTTGCTGTTGCTTTGCTCCCGTTTGATTGCTCAGTGGTGAGTGCTGATGCTTTTTTGGCGAGTGGGTGGAGGGGCGATTGTTGCCTGCTGCCGTCTACGCGCGGGGTAAGGGTCTTACCCTCAGGGGTGTGTGCTTAGCCCACTGCTCTACTCTCTATATATGCCTGACTGTGTGGCTAGGCATAGCTCAAATACCATCTATAAATTTGCTGACGATACAATCATTGTTGGTAGAATCTGAGGTGGTGACAAGAGGGCATACGGGAGTGAGATATGTCAACTAGTGAACTTCAGGGTTCTAACATTTAATTGTTATTCATTCTTTGGGGCACTCCACTGTTTTCTGACATTAAATGTACCTTTGAAACAGGTGTGACTGGGGCTAGTTAGAATCTGTTCAACAACAGTCTCCTACCTCAATTAATGCAAAGTGTCTCAAATAAAAAAAAGGGAATCCTGCTAATTTTCTTGATTAGTTTTTGTTCTTTATGAGTTGCCTCAAATAAGTGGCTGCCATAATTTACCAAGGTACAATTAACAGGAATCCACAAGACACATAATTATAAGCAATATTGTATATTTATACGCTTCTTTTTCTCATTACATAGAAAATGTGAATTGTAAACTTGTGATGCCATCGCTGCCTTACAATAGCACTTGAGAAATTTGTATGGACAGCTTCCATTATTAATGTAGACACTATAATTTAAAATTGCACAAGTTGAGAGGAAGTTAGCATAAACACCTCCACTTTTAAAGGCTCACCGACCTGATTAATTTATGGAGCATTACACAAGTGTGCTTTCTGATGGTGTAAACTTACATTTGCCTGATACTGTTCCAGGATCACATGGCCTGGAAACTCAGGCTCTGGAACAGAAGCAAACTCCTTGATAATATCCTCAAGAGCTTGAAGTCCGGCCATTCGTAACTGGTTGCTGTGGTCAGTGGCAGCCATGAAGGCCATACGGATAAGGTCAGAAAGGTGCAACACCAGCAGGTCACCTGCATAAAAGACGAAAACATTACAAAGTTACAATAAAAAATAAAAAAACATGACAAGTGCACAAGTCTTCACAGTCCGTTCAAAAATCTGATGGTAAAGGGGAAGGTGGAGCTCTTTAATGTGGAGTGTGGGTCTTCAAGTTCCTGTACCTGATCATAGTAATAAGAATTGGTCATGTCATAGATGGCGAGGGCCCTCAATAATGAATACTGCCTTTTTGAAACCTTGCCATTTGAAGATGTCCTTTATGATGGGAAGGCTAGTGCCCAAGATGGAGATTCACACCAATTTTTTTGCCCCACCGGAGTGTAACTTTGGAAATTCCTTCCCTGGAAACTCAGCTCTGATTGTATTTAAATCAGAAGTCAATAAGATTTGCTGATATTCAAGGAATCAATGGATGGGCAGAAGAACATCTGTGATCAGTGAGGCCAGATAGCCTACTTATGGCTCATTCTTATGACTAGTCATGCATCTCAAGATATTTCACTGGAATGTCAAATAAAATTTGACAGCAAACCATAGAAGTTGAAATCAAGGTAGGTGCCTGAAACCTGAGTCAAATACAGAGGTTTCAAAGAGAAAGTGGCAGAGAGAAAGTTCCAAAGTTTGGCACTTAAGCAGTTGAAGGTTCAGTGAAGCAATGGCACAGTGGTGAAAAGTCTGGACTGTGCAAGAGACCTGAAATGGAGAAGTGCAATGAGATTGTAAGAGGTTGAGGGAGATTAGACGTATGAAGTGCCAAGGCCTCTGAGGGACTTTAAAACAAGATTGATATTTTGTCTTTAATTGAGGCATTAACAGATCAGGATCTGATAGAAGTCGATCAACAAAGGGTGAATGGCACTAGCATTAAGCAACAGTTTGGCATGAATTTAGACTTGTACATGGCAAAATAAGGCAGGAGAATGTGGAAGAAATGAATAATACAAAAATGAAAAACTACTATTTACAAAGTGCAGAAAATAATGGATAATTCTGATGTTATAAATGATGGTCAGCATCAATCAAGATGATCCAGTGACTTTGCAGAATTATTTGTAGTGGTCACCAGCCTGTGAAGTTATACCATGATGGGCTATATCTTCTAGGGAAAGAATGGTTACCAGACGGGACTTACTTTTGGGATTCTTGTGTTTCATGGCCCTGGCCTTGGCAAGATCAAAGTGTGCCTTGTCTGTATTCTCACACAAAAGGATGATCCGACAGAGACACTCAGAGGCAAACACACGAGTGGCCCACCTCGGGGCAACGCAAGGCTTCGATTTCTCATCCTCCCCTGTGCCAGTGAACATAACCTCATCGTCTGTTTCATCCTTCTTCTCTCCATCTTCATCTCTAGTTTCCTCCAACTGACCTATAGCCCCTGCATCTGTATAGTTAGGAAAAGGAAATAAATTAGAATGGATGCAATGTAAAATCATTACTTCATTGTGCTCCACACCACTCCCTTCCCAACACCTTCAACCATCAGTCACGTTGATTCAAATGCAGAACAATACTACTCTGACCACTGAAATGCGGCTAATTACTATGAGACATTAAAGTGAGCCCCCAACTGCCCTGTCAAGTGGGCACAAAAATTCTACAACCATATTGAAAGAAGAGCAAAAGAATTCTCCCAGAGAGTTGGCCAATGCTCTTCACTCAATGCACATTAAAACAGATATTAAGGTCATTATCATAAAGCTGCTTGGCAGTTTACTGTGTGTAAATTATGTGTAGACAAAGAATTAATACCGTTCTTGTGAAATCCTCAGCAAGTAGAGGAATTATCACTCGTGGATAAAAGCTTGGTCCAAAAAGTTATATTATGAGATCTTCCAATAAGCTTCCACTGAAGATGACACCGAGCAGCGTCTCTGTTAAGGTACTGGCTCAGACTGAGTTTTCTTTTAAGGTGCGTAGGGATGGTTTGGGGGCAGAGATTGGAATCAGGGACAGTGATGTGGGGGAGTTAGAAGTCATGCCGGAGTCCAAGAGCTATATTAATATTCTAGTACCTACAAAGGATTTAGGTCCCAATATCACCATTTTTATAGATTACAAATATAGCCCTGATGAAAGAGTGCGGCTCAAAATGTTGAGTGTTTATTCCCCCCCATAGAGGCCGCCCAACTTGCTGAGTTTCTCCAGCATTTTGTGCACCTTGCTCCATATTTCTTAGTTATATTTTTTATTTAGAGAGACAGCACAGTAATAGGCCCTTCTGGATCAACTGTAGTCATGTGAGCAACTATACTACTAGCCTTCTGCCTTTGGAATAGGGGTGGAAACTGAAGCACCAAAAGGAAACCCACTGGGTCACAGGGAGAATGTACAAGCTCCTTACAGACAGCAGTGATATTGAACCCGGGTCACTGGAGCTGTAATAGCAGTATGCTAGCTGCTACATTACTGTGCCATACATATTTGCAGAGTAGAGGTGTAAACCAAGATGAATAGCTAAAAAATAGATTAGCAAAATTCCACTATATACTAACACAGGGTTGATGGGCTCCTCCTGTTCCTGTATCTCTAATTTGCCGATTTATACTGTACACAGCTTCATTGGCTGCGTGGAATAATGGGAGGGGGGGGCGAAAGAGGCCAAGGAATGGAAATGAATACAAATATTATATTGTTTTTCTATGACCACAGTTACCTGTTGATGCGGCCAAAACGTCTTTACAGAGCTTCAGCCAGTGGGAAAGCTTTTGAACTGCCAAGGATGAAAGCATGTGACCCAAAGTGTCATGAATGTCAGCACACAGCTTGCGGTCTGTCTCACGGTCCAGCATTCCAAACAATACCCCTTCCAGGCCCATCTCTGTGATATTTACATCTAAGGTAGAAGATACAGATATTAATTCCCTCATTGTTACTATGATGGAAATTCCTGTTGAATTGTTTTCACTTAATACCTCTTGGGTGTCAGGGTTTTAAACAGAGACAGGCCTCCCTGCAGGAAGTACCTTTAAGAGCTCTCCAAAAGCAAATGTAAGAACAATGCATGCATGCAATGAATTACACTTGGGAAACTGGCATGTGTTGAATTATAAGAGTTATTTTGATTGTATATCCAGAGAGAAATTAACTCTATCAGCAGGGGTGATGGCTATTAACTACAGCTGACGAAAAAAAAATCAAAGATAAGATGTATGTATAGAATTTTTTGTGCAGAACTTTGTTATAGTCTGCATTTCTCAGTATGATCAACGAACATAACAGCACAGTACAGGCCTTTCAGTTCACAATAAGGTGGTGACTTTTACACCTACTCTAAGATTGATCGAACTCTTCCCTCCTATGTAGCCCTCCATTTTCTATCATTCATGTGCCTATCTAAGAGCATCTCAAATGCTCCTAATGTATCTGCCTCTACCACCAGCCTTGGCAGGGCATTCCATGCATCCACCACTCTGTGTAAAAAAGAATTTATCTTGATATCTCCCCAATACTGCACTTGATCTATGCCTCTTATCATCTTCTACACCTCAATCCAGTCACCTCTCATTCTCCTCTGCTCCAAAGAGCAAAGCCCTAGCTTGCTGAACAAATCTTCACAAGATGTGCTCTCTAATCCAGACAGCATCCTGGTAAATCCCCTCTGCACCCTTTTTAAAACTGTGGAGTTCTCTGGGAAAAACGGGAGGGTGGGATTAATTGTGTAATTCTTTCAAAATGCTAGGTGGAACAAATGACCTTGGTGCAAAAGAGGAAAACGCTGTGTGGTCTCCAGCCAAATCATATTTTATAACATCACTGTGCTATTGGTGTTGACTGTTTCCAGAAATCAAAAGTCTCTTCTGCTGCATCATTTCTCCAGCCACAGGTTTATCCCTGCAATTCTCCAATTTCTATACTCACAGGTAATTGACAGCACAGGAAGTAATCCAGAAACTACCATAATCTTCTTTATCTGTTTCCAAACAAAAATCTCTCTTCAGGACCTCACATCTCCTCTATCCACATCACTGGCACCATTTTTTTTTAAATTTAGAGATACAGCACAGCAACCCTTCTGGCTCAATGAGCCCACACTGCCCAATTACGTCCATGTGACGGATTAACCTACTATCCCACACATCTTTGGAATGGGGAAGGAAACTGGAGATCCCAGAGGAAATTCATAATGTCATGGCGAGAACGTGCAAACTCCTTACAGGCAGTGGCAGAACTGAATCCAGGATGTTGGTGCTGTAATAGATTTACTCCAATTGCTACACGTAATCCATAATATAAAACTGTACTCCACTCACTTCATTGTACTGAATCAGTGTCTTCATCTGGAGATAATATTGTATTACGATAATTAGCTTTATTTGTCACATATACATCAAAACATAGTGAAATGCATTATTTGCTTTCATACTAAATCAGTGAGGATTTTAAGAATCTTGTAAGTAGCTTGTAAGTGTTACCATGCTTCAGGCACCAACATAGCAGGCCCAGAACTCAGTAAACCTAAACCGTACATCTTTGAAACGTGGGAGGAAGTCGGAGCACCCAGAGGAATCCCACATGGTCAGAGAACTCCTAACAAACAATAGTGGGAATCGAGCCCCAATCATCCAGTTGTTGCCCTAAAGCATTGCTCTAACCTCTATGCTACCATGTTGTCTCACGGTCATCATACATTCTACTACAATCTGGTCATGGATACTGTTGCCATTGGTGGCAGTAATTTTGCCAAAAGTACATCATTGCAATGCATTCTTTGAAACGATACCCTTCTTTCATTTCATAACCAAACACAATGGAGACACATGAACATGACATTTTCTGGTATTAAATATCCACACTGAGCCTTCCCTCCTCAGCTGGGACATACTCACCAATTCCACTGCTTTCCTTGTTTGTGGAACTCTGTGCAAGAGTCATGGCATAGGCGCAGACTTCGGCTGCTTCTCTCTGAGCGAGCTGACGGAGGCACGCAACCGCAGCTCTTCGCAGCAGCAGGTGAGAGCTGCACAAGTGGACCTGTCGAAGGGAATGGACATCATCAGCCAACTGAAGTATCTGGCACTCTCCACCTCTGCTGATGCTGACAGTTTGGGATGTCAAGGACAGTAGACATTCCTTATAAGGACCATAGCTAGCAATACAAGAATATACATCTGACTATTTAAATCTATCTCCAAATTACTCATTTTTCATCAAATTTTATGGCCGAGATAATGATCGTTTGACCCAGCTGCTTTGTGTTGTCTATTTACATTCAATGAGCTTCCTCTCAGGGATAGCAATACATCTTTCCATTCCTTTTCTCTCAACTGTATTAATCATGTTTCCTCTGACTATCTCCATAACACTCATTTTGTGTGCCCACATTCCCAGTGTCTGATAGAGAAGCCTTACTTGAAATCCTTGTTGATCTATTAATGACCATCTTATCATTAAGATTAGCTTTATTTATCAAAAATTGTTGAAATATTGATAAATCTGTCACTTGTGTCAATGACCAATACAGTTCAGGATGTGCTGGGGGCAGTCTGCAATGGTGACCGTGCTTCCGATGCCAACACAGCCTGTAAATTACTATCCCTAGCCCATACATCTTTGGAAGGTGGCAGGAAAATGTAGCACCCGAAGGAAACCCACACAGTCATGGGAGAATGTATAAACTCCTTACAGACAGTGGTGGAATTGAACCCAGTTTGCTGGTGCAATAATTATGTTATGCTAACCACAACATTACTGTGTTTCTCCTTCCTCAAGTTTCTAGAGGGGACACGGAATCCACAGCATTCTGACCAAGAGAGGCAGGTGTTCTACATCCAAGCCACAATTACATTGTTGGCTCAGTTCTACTTACACACAGGCTGGGCACCAGACTAGACAGATTGACGTGACGGGGTGCAAACATGTGAAGCTGCTGAAGGCACGATATGGCTGCTGCCTGAGCAAGGGAGTCAGAATGATCTTGCATGATGGCACATCCCACGAGGCAGGAGGAGCGGATGGTGGAAGTGGAAGCTCCATTACCTAGAAGGAAATAAATGTTACTTAGCAGCCAGGTGAAACTTTGCAACCGAGGCAGGTGCTGCAATAATACCAATATTCCTACAATAGAGATGGGATACATTTCCCAAAGAAGACGTAAATGTTCTAATAAGATTTTTACAAAAAAGTTGGTATAAATTGGAGCAATAAAGAACATGTACCTTAGTAGCAGGTGCTATTTTCAAGTATTAGATAACACTGGTCTGTGATGCTTCACTGTTATAGCCAATTCATGCAACTCAATCCCACTACAGCAAATGAGATGGATAATCATTCGAGGACTCTACAGCTCATGCCCCCAGTATTAGTTTTTTTTGTGTTTGCATTGTTTGCCTTCTTTTGCACATACGTGTGGTTTTTCATTGACTCTATTGTATTTCTTTGTTCTATTGTGAATGCTGCAAGAAAATGAATCTCAGGGTAGTATATGGTAAATTTACTCTTAACTTTGAACCAGACAGAAAATGAAACTGCTTGTTTCTTTTCCCCTCCCACCCCTCAACTTTTGCTCTTCCTTTCCAGTCCTGGTGAAAGGTCTGGTCCCATAACATTGACTGTCAATTCCCCTCTACAGATGCTGCCTGTTCCGCTGTATTCCTCCAGCATTTTGTGTGTTTCTTTGGATTTCCAGCATCTGCAGAATCTCTTAGTTAAATAAAACTGCCAATACTGGAAACAAAGAAAATAGTTCTGAAGATAGGGTCCAAAACGTTAACTGTTTTCCCCACAGATGCTGCTGAGTGTCACCATCATCTTGTGGGACGACCAGTACAAATCCAGCAATGTTTGAGACAGCTGGACTGGTTGAAATGCCAGAATTACCCATTGGGGTTTCTGCAGATAACTTCAGAGGACAGACACAACAATGTTTTATCCCAATGAGTTGACTCTCAGCATAATGATAGATCTCAGTGTTCAAAACTTTCTACCTAAGATTTAAAGATAAGCTTTCTTTGCCAGCTGTACATTGAAACATACAGTGAAATGTGTAGTTGGCATCAAATCAAATCAGTAAGGATGTGCTGGGGAAGTGTCGACAGAATTCTAGAGCCAACATAGTATGCCTACAACCATTGTTCCCTTTAGTTTCTTTTTTGTTAAACAGCTGCACAGACCAATTGCTCTGAACGAATTTATTTATTTATTTATTTATTTATTTTTAAACGAGGCCTGACGACGGTGCGGCACTGTAGATGTTTTTTCTCTGTACTATGCACACAATGAATATTTAGAATGAAAATTGAAAAATCACACTTGATCATATTTACTCCTTGAAGGGGATAATGAAATACAGTACAACAAAGAAAAACTTTCATATTTTCTCATCCATCTTCATTCCTGCTGTGCGGCAACAAAGGGTATGTGCACAGGATCATTCCAGTGCCCACAACTATCCCTTTGGGATGTGGAAGGAAACAGGAGCACCTGGAGGAAACCTGCATGTCATGGGAAAAACATACTAACTCCTCACAGATAAGGGCAGAAATCAAACCCTAATTGGGGATTGCTGGCACTGTAAAGTGACTGTGGTAACTGTGATGGCCTTTTTTTTGGTTTAGAACTAGAACCAACAAATCTTTTGAACAGTGCAGTAAATCTCCTAACTGGGGCTTGATTGACTCAAACTATCAGAATTCAGAACTTTGCTGTTCCCAGAAAACTTGTAAGATAATTTGTTGTTCTGTAACAAATTCTTTCCATTGTTTCCATCCCTGCTAGCCTACCTTGAAGTTCTGGTCCAACAGTGGTGATCAAGGCTCCTAAACAACGACCCAAACACTGGTGCACTTCTGTGTGTGACGGGGGAACAGTCAGCAGCAGTGTTAGGACAAGCGATAGGGTCGGCTCTACGTATCCACGGTACATGGGGCCACTTGAATCCACAATAAGTGCCAGCGAGTGAAGAGCCCAAGTCTGAAAGAGGTAAACACATTCAGCACTGACGCCACCACCTAAAGCAGAAGTAGTGTACATATTCAGACTTTCAACGAATTTACCTGCACTTCATGGGAAGTGCCATCCTGCGCAAGAGCCAAAAGAATGCTGACACTTGTCTTCAGGTGCTGCCCTGAGCCAATTCCACCAACATAACGATGAAGGCAGCCGAGGGCAAGTGAGTGACCCGTTCTA
This sequence comes from Hypanus sabinus, assembly GCF_030144855.1. Lineage (NCBI taxonomy): Eukaryota > Metazoa > Chordata > Chondrichthyes > Myliobatiformes > Dasyatidae > Hypanus > Hypanus sabinus. The sequence continues at coordinate 80,009,265 of NC_082715.1, read as the reverse complement.
GACACCACATCTCGAGCCGACTTCAACCTGTAAAACAGAAACCTCCAGGTAAAACACTCCAACACATCTAATAACAGAGTGCTGGAAACAAATTCTAAAATTAACTTGGTTCATTGAGGCTGTATAGTGCAGCTTGCTACAGACCCTCAGTAATTCCGTACATTGTGGAATAACTAGGTTCAGGATTTAAGCCTTCAAGTTTATTGTTATTCAATCATACACATGTATACAGCTAAATGAAACATCATTCCTCAAAGTACATACAATCACATATAACACACATGGTTACAATCCAGCAAATATGGTCCTGAGTGGCATGGCCTGACAGGTTAATATTATGTGTGAGATGCATGTTTATGCAGGACAGTAAATGTTACTGACACTATTACAACCTTGATGACATGATCAAGTTGCTTTTATTGAACATATGTAGGAACAGGAGACTGATTGGCTAATCCTTTTGACTATTCATGTAAGTGTCTGCAACAGTATGTTATATTCCATTTAGTTGGATGATCATTTTAACTCCAACTCCCTTGGTTTTGTAATCCTTGACTTCCTCCCCCAACAAACAACTACCATTATCAGTTTGCAATTTTTTTTAATTGATCCTACCCTACTACCTCCTTGCACTTAAATCAGTTCAAAGTACGTATATGTCACCATATACATACCTGAGATTCATTTTGTTGCAGGCATTCACAAAAGCACAAAGAAATACAAAAGAATAAATGTGAAATGACATACAAAGACTGACAAATAACCAGTTAACAAAGACAAAAAAAAGACAATAAAATAAATACTGACAAAACAAGTTGTAGATCGGGTCTATAGATTAATAAGTTCTTTCCCTAAATCACTCCCCGTTTTTCCTCCTCTAAGATAGTGCAAAAATTTCTCATTATTGTCATTATGTATTAAATTCTGCGGAAGGAAAATGATAATTTCATATTCTTCTGGCCCAATGTGCCACCCAATTAGACCCAGTGACCAATTAACCTGCTAACCCATACATCTTTAGAAGGTGGGAGGAAACCAGAACACCCAGAGGCTCAGTTCCCTCTAAGCTGTGTGTGCACGGCCACGCAGAAATGCTCCCGTACACTTAGCCTTTGTTGCTGCACAGCTGAAATTTTCCATTATATACTGTTGATATTAACATAATTTTGAAATCTGTTAATATAATTGAGAAATACCATGATTCTGTTAATAATCTAAATGATAAATGTAACTTTACTTTGAAACATATTAGAGCTTCAACATATTTACAATTTCAGTGTTTCAAGTTACAAAATGTACTCACTGTTTAAAAAAAAAACAGTGGCTTGCTGAATGCTGATGCCATCTAATCAAAACATTTTATTTTTGCCATTGTGCTCGTCTGTTGTGACTGCCTGACACGGTTAACTTGTGTTGTGAATTGTGGTTTGTGCTCGTCTGTTGTGACTGCCTGACACGGTTAACTTGTGTTGTGAATTGTGGTTTGTGCTCGTCTGTTGTGACTGCCTGACACGGTTAACTTGTGTTGTGAATTGTGGTTTGTGCTCGTCTGTTGTGACTGCCTGACACGGTTAACTTGTGTTGTGAATTGTGGTTTGTGCTCGTCTGTTGTGACTGCCTGACACGGTTAACTTGTGTTGTGAATTGTGGTTTGTGCTCGTCTGTTGTGACTGCCTGACACGGTTAACTTGTGTTGTGAATTGTGGTTTGTGCTCGTCTGTTGTGACTGCCTGACACGGTTAACTTGTGTTGTGAATTGTGGTTTGTGCTCGTCTGTTGTGACTGCCTGACACGGTTAACTTGTGTTGTGAATTGTGGTTTGTGCTCGTCTGTTGTGACTGCCTGACACGGTTAACTTGTGTTGTGAATTGTGGTTTGTGCTTGTCTGATGTGAAAATTTCTATAATCCAACCTTTTCAATAGGTAGTCTTTCAAATAAAATCCCAAACTAAAAAGAATTTTTTTATTAAAAATTATTAGAACAAGGTAAAAATGTGTTTCTATAAAAGCGTTTGCATGTTGGTAGTTATTTTATTAGAATTATAAGTTTTTCAAATTTTTTTTAGGATTCTCAAATAATTATTACTTTTAGTACCCAAGGATGTCAAAAAAAAAGCAGAAGAGTTAAATGCTTTGGAAAACAAAGCTTGTACAAAATTTAAGGTAGAATGGCTTTTGCAATTCACATACTGAACTATCGTCTTTGTATCAAAAACAAAAAATAAAAATTGGAGATAGTTTTACTTATCAAAATACTTGTGCTGTTGTGTGTTAGCGAAAGCTGAGGCACATTCTGTAGTGGAAAAAATGGGAACGTTGGAAGTTAGATTGCTTAAGACAACATCTTAACCAGAGAATTCATATAGATGTAGTGACCAAATTATGCAACCAGAAGAATTTTGCATGTGAACTGAAACTGCAAAAGAACATGAAACAAGATGCGCAAAAGAAGTCTAACTCTGATATGGTCAAAATGGGAATTGATAACATTATTTTAGCGATTAGAATTACTGCTTCTATGCATTCTGTGTGAGAAATTCATGCATGTGGCCAAATATGTAAATATACCAGATTTGGCGCAACAAGAACTGTGCATTTGAACATGATGAATGCATTAGTTTAGTGCTTCAGAAAAAGATAATGGAAGAATTGCGGAAATCTGATTTCCATAAGCTAATTGCTGACAATAATACAGAAAATATTAAATTTTGTCTTTTAAGTTTTGTCTGGAAAATGAAGCACATATAAGGGTGCTCAAGGGCATTTGAAACTAACTGCATTTGACAGTATTACTACTGTTGACTCACTAAAAAATATATCAGCAACAATCTTGATATTCAAAAGATGGTGATGTTCACCTCAGGCAGGAAAAATTATGCTTGTAAAGAATGGTGTGGCAGCATATCTTCAAAGAGAAACAAAGCATCTGGTTGAGCAACATTGGGCTGCATACAAAGATGACTTGGGATTAAACAACGCATGGAAAAAGCATCAATTATGCAGGATGTGGAAACACTGCTACAAACAGTTTATACAATGTTCAGTAGGTTGTCATTTATAAAAGGGCAGTGAGAAGAATTAGCTAATGCCACAGAATGTCATGTTATGTCATTCAGACCACCGAACGAGGTAAGATGGCTGTCAAGACATTTGCTGTTACTGCTTTAATGAGGAATTACGAAGTTTTGATCCAGTATTGCAAACAGCAAGTTAATGAATGTAACAATCCTATCAGCAACTACTGCCTGAAGGTTTTGACAAATCCACAACATTGAGTAGCATTAACTGTTCTTAATGATGTTTTAGAAGATCTGGCATCTCTTTGTAAATTCCTTCAGAAAAGCTGCATGAATATAATTGAAGCACTGCAGTATGTAAAAGCAAAAATTAACAAGTTATGGTCACAGTATCTTAGAAATACTGTTTATTGGAGAGACAAAGTGAAAGATTTGCTTCTATCTATAAATTCTATTATTCTGTTCATTTAGTGTGTGTATAATCATTTGGATAATAGATTTCCTGATGTTGAGTCAACAGAATGGCAGGCTTTTGACCCTGCTGCTTTTGCGACCTCAACCAATTTTGAATTTGGACAAGAGAATGTGTATGGCTGACAAGAATAAAATACTCAGCTATTATTACAAACTACAACAAATGCATTGCCTCAGAAATACACGATTAGAAACAAAGAATTTGAAGAACTGTCAATTCTTGTTGACATTGTTGGAACATTTCAACCTTCTAGTGCTGAATGCGAACGTGGATTCATTCTTAGGAATTCAATCAAATGTAATTCCAGAAACAGACTAGAAGTGGAACATTTGGATAATCTATCTTTCATCTGGATTCAAGATTAATCTGGACAGTGTTCTAGACAATGGATTTACAATAAAAACAGATGACAAAAAGTTTATGAAACATGTAAGATTTTGTTCTACTGTTTTTTGTTGCTGCTTGGCATGATTTACTAGTTTTTTGTATGGGGGGGGTTGAGGTTTGATGTTCCTGTCATTTGCATGATGTGTTTTTCTTTATCCAGGGGAGGGGCGTTTGATGGTTTCCTTCGAACGAGTTCAATGTGAACTTTTTTGAACCTTTAAATCAAAAGTGATTTTTCAATTTTCATTTTAAGCATCATTCATAGTATGCATATTACATAAAAAAACATTTATAGTGCTGTGCTGTTTTCTGGCTGTGTACAAATTTCCTACTCAGAGCAAGGGTTGGCCCCTGCAGCTGTAAAAAAAAATTAGAGGGATCATTGTGCAGTGGAAACCCACATGGTCATGGGGAGAACATACAAACTTCTTAAAGGGAGCAGCAAGATTGAACCTGCATCTCTGGCGCAGTAACAGCACTAGCATAACAGTATTAAGCTAACCAACATGCTATCATTTCTAAATCTACTTAGAATAAAAGATGTAAATGTTGGTCACCTAGAACCCAAGACAAGGAGATTAACAATGGGGAAAGGTAAAGATGTTTAAATATTTTATCCCTGTCTTTGCAGCAGGAGTCACGAAAAGATATACAAAACAGGTAATCTAGGAGAGCAAGGAAATTAAATATTAATCTCATGAAAGAACAGGTGCTCAGAAAGTGTTGAGATTAAGTGCCTATAAACTCTTGGGACTTAAATGCTATCTAAAAGGGCTGGCTCCTGAAAATGAAGGCATTGGTTAAAATCTGCCAAAATTCTCTAGATCATGGAAAGACCATGAGACATTGGAGCAGAATTAGGTAATTCTGCCCCTTGAGTCTGCTCCTCCACTCCAACATGGCTGATTTATTTTCGCTCTCAACCCCATTCTCCTGCCTTGCTCCTGTAACATTTGATGCTATTACTAATCAAGTACACATCAACCTTTGCTTAAATATACTAAGTGACTTGGCCTCTACAGCCATCTGTGGTGATGAATTCCACAGATTCACCACGCTTTAGCTGAATAAATTCTTCCTTATCTCTGTTCTCAAGGGATGCCCTTGTATTCTGAGCTGTGTCCTCCAGCCCTGAACTCTTCCACTATTGGAAACATCCTCTCCATGCCCAGTCTATCCAGGCCTTCCAATATTTGGTAGGTTTCAGTCAGATTCCTCTGCACTCTTCCTGAGAGTACAGGTCCAGAGCCATCAAATGCTTCTTATATGTTAACCTTTTCATTCCCAGGATCATCCTCATGAACCTCCTCTGGACACTCAATAGACTTGAAAACTGCAAATATAGTCAAGAAATGCTGGAGTTATTATTTAAGGCCATTGTGGCAGAGCAATTATACAAGGGGTGATTTATAAGTTCCTGGCCTAAGGTAGAAGAAGTCAATTTTAGAAAACCTAGCACATATATTTTTCAACATAGTCCCCTCCTATATTGACACACTTAGTCCAGTGGTCGTGGAGCATACGGATCTTGGACTCCAGGAAGTGTCCACAGCAGGGATGATTGATGTTCATGGCATAAGGTAGAAAGAGATGAGTTATACAGCTCTCATTACATGCATGTGCAGTTCAACTCTGAGTGATTATGCAGAAAGTTTGAAGTTAATAACTTTTGTGGTATTTCTGTTTCAGGTAATTGAAAATTGCAAGTAAGCACTGTCTGAGAAAATGGACAACATCGGCCTTCGTGCAGTCATCCACTACCTCGGTCTCAAGGGCTTGTCACCCAAGGAGGTCCACGAGGACATGGTGGCAACACTAGGGGAGGGTGAAAAATAAATATGCTAGGTTTTCTAAAATTGACTCCATCTACCTTAGGTCACAAATTTATCAATCACCCCTTGTAATATTCTATGTAAAATTATAAACTATAACAATTATGTAATAATTATATAAAACTATATAATTTTCTAAGTGCCAACATGACTTCATGAAAATAAAATTTTGTTTGATAAGTTTATCTAACTTTTTTGAGGTGGTAACTAGCATAGGACACAATGGATCACTGTTTCTGGATTTTCAAGACGCATTTGATAAAGGTGCACAAGATAAGGGCTGATTTGATTGAGAGTAATGCAATACAATGGAAAGAGATCAGTTGACAGGAAACAAAGAAGGATAGCAGGGGCAATTAACTAATGGGACACCCTAGCAATCATTAACTAATTACAACCTATGACTGAGAAAGAGTCTGTCATGTTTGGCAATTCATGTTGGCAAACATGCATTCATGTTTGGCAATTAGACCTATGGGTGGGAAGGCAAGTTGAGAGAAGGATAAAGTATCTGCAATGGATATAGATAGGTTAACTGAGTGTACTGAAAATGGTGTACAAGGGGAAAACACAGAAGCTAGCTAGATGGGCCACCATGTCAATACCCTGAGTTCCATGACTGCTCAAATACATCGCTCCATGTATTTACTTCCAGCACAACTCCTGGCAGTGTGTTCCAGGCACCTACTACTGTGTAAAAACACATTTCCTTGTAAATCTCCTTTAAACCTCCCCCTCTCACCGTCAACCTATGCCCTCTGGCATTTGACTTTTTCACCCTGACAAAAAGATCATCTACCCGCTCACAATTTTATAAACTTCAATTAGGCCACCCCTCTGTAATCTAACCTTCCCTCCCACATAGCCCTCCATTTTTTTTTATCATCCATGTGTCTACCAAGATTTTCATGAATGTCCCTAATTTACCTGCCTCGACTACCACCATTGCAGGGCAAGCACACACCTACCATTCTGTGTAAAAAAATACTTAGCTCTGACATACCCCGCCCCCCAATACTTTCCTTCATCACCTTAGATTTATGCTCCTTCAAATGCCACTGTAGTAAATATCCATTTTTTGCAATGAATTCCTTTGGAAAAATAATAACAATGAATAATGGAAAATAGGATTTTGAGGGGAGAGGAGCAAAATGGACAAAGCACTGGGAGCATCAATAACTGAAGACTCTATGTCACAACTGCAAGACCGTACTTGTCAAAACTGTGCTGTGCCATCCTGGCGATGAAGGTGGCCTCTCCAACCACTTGGGCCATCCTTCCCAAAGCTTCACCAGCAGCGCATCGCAAAATTGGATTAGGGTTGTCAAGAGCCCCCATAACCAGCGCCAGGGCAGACTTCCGTACCTCATCAGGGCCCAGGGTACTCTTGTTCTCTGCTAAACCCTAAAATGAAGAGAAAAAAATTAAATAATTTATAATGGCCTCTGGAGCTTCACTTTCAGGGCAGAATGAAATGATTACACTGCATCACAAAGTGACTCAATAAAAGAACCCTACCTTGAGTGCACTAAGCACAGCAGTGAAGATATTAATCTGTACTGCCTGTTGACGAACCCCTTTTGCCTGTTTGATGCACTCAGCAAAATGATCCAACATTTGGAGCCTGCGGAAAGAGCAACTTATCAAATGGCATCTTTGGGATGAGACTTAATGTTACCAGTTATCTAACCAATGTTAGATGCATTTGAGATAGATAAATGAAAAGCAGCTGTAATAAAAGATTAACATAAAGAGGTTCTGCAGATGTTCAACATCCAGATGTAGCAGACACTTATCTATTTTCTGCCTGTCTGTATTGTATTTTGTGTTGCACATTTATTATGGGAAATTAGGTGCATAGGTGGGGTGTGATAGAAGTAAATGAGTATAGTTAAGTATTCACGCATTGTCTTTACATCAGTTTAGACTGGTTAGAGCCAAGGATGAGCTATGGCGGGGGGGGGGGGTGGGGGTGATTCCTTTTGCTGGCCATTAAGTTCTCTATTTCACTAACTTCACTAATTCAGATTACGTTAATTTAGTTTGACTGATTAGTTACGATAATTGGTACATTAATTTCGTTACATCACTAGTTTTAGTTTTGTTAGGTTTTTTAAAAATTGCTACATGATTCCTCTTTGCTGGTTTTGTAATAAAAGATCGAGCATACTTGTTTTGATTTGGAAATTCATTACTTTAGAAGCGTGTCATACAGTGTCAACCCCCTGTACTCAGTCTCTGGTTTTGGTTTGTGTTCAAGCAACCGCTACACCAGAGCACCACACACAAAATGCAGGAGGAACTCAGCAGATCAGGCAGCATCTATGGAGAGGAATAAACAATCAACATTTCAGGCTGAGATCCTTCATCAGGAATAAAACAGTGACTTTATTGCTTAGAAAGTCTTACTTATTATGGCAAACATGACTGGGACTAATGCTAGAACACAGCACAATCTCTGCAAATTGACAATGAGTTGTGGACACAGCTCAACACATCATAGAAACCAGCCTCCCCTCCATGGGCTCAGTCTACACTTCATTGTCTCAGTGAAGCATCCAGTATAATCAAAGAGTCCCACACTCACCTGACATTCTCTCTTCACCCTCTGAAGTCCCACACTCACCTGACATTCTCTCTTCACCCTCTATCAGAAGATATGAAAGCCTAAAAATGCATACCACTAGGCTCAAGGACAGTTTCTGCCCTACTGTTAATGACTATTTAACAGTCACCCTACTACAATAAGATGAACTCTCGATTTCACAATCTACCTTGCACCTCACTGTCTGCAAATGATTTGCAAAACAAGATTCTCCGGTGTACCTCTGTACACGTGACAATAATAGTACACCAATACACCTTGTCCTCGTCATATGCGTCTTCAGACAATGCGGATTCACAGCTATGCAAGGAACCTATTCTTACCAACGTCTCCTTACATGCGTCCAAAACTCACAGTTATGCGAAGAGCACTGTTTTCCCGCCAGTACAAGTTAGGTGCGCGCGGCTCACAGTCTCATTCCCGTCAGTCTTGCATTGGTTTTGGCAAGGTGTGGATGTGTGATCTTGCGCACTTAAACTTCTGTTGGTTTTACCTATGGTGCAGTGATTTTGTGCTTGAAATATTTAATTGTGCCTCCTAAGCATCCGATGTCATATCCTGGGCCATCAGCCGAGCAGCAGAGAACCACTTTAACACTTGAAAAAAAAAGTTGGAAATTATAAACTGCGCAGCATCAGGTGATGGTAACACAGCTCTGGGATGCTACTGCCAGGAACAGAATCTTGCCTTTAAAGTTCTTTTGTTACTTGACAATGCGCCAGCCCTTCCTAAAAATTTGGACAGCATTCATCCTAACATAACAGTGTGCGTCCTGCCACCTAACACAACATCGCTGATTCAACCACTCGACCAAGGTGTGATCCATATTCAACGCGTATTTTTCTTTACAGCAAACTATCTCTCAGATGCTGTAAGCAACAGATGATTTTAAAAATCCCGGGAGTTTACCAACGATGAGGGAATGGTGGAAGTCGGAACACCTGGCACAAATGGCGATGGACATGGACCCAAGTTTATAACGGAGTCAGCATTTCAGTTGTTTCCTCCTGTCAACCCTTCTTCCCCACAAGCAAATTTATGCTGAAAAACAAAATGCTGCCAAGCAAACAACCCTGACCACTTTCTTTAAACCAGTGTCATCTCCTGCTGCCGGCAGTTCTGTGAGTCTTCCTTCATCCCTTGCAGTGCTTGATATAATGCTAACAACCACAAAAATCCACCTTATCCATGTAAAGCTTCCTGACACCACAACACTCATCTCCTGGAGCGAACACACCTGCCACTGTTGATGAGTACTGTACACCTTAGAATGTTAACTTCCTATGATTTATTACATTGAATATTACCTTAAATTGATGAAATATAATACAAATGTTGCCTTGTGGTACCGCTTTTGTGTCATATTGGTATGAAAATGAGAATAAATTACAGATAAAACATATTTAGGAAGCATCACTATTTTCCCCATTTAAATAATTATTCACATTATGCGTCGACTGCGAGGAATATATCTTCCACATATAACGAGAATAGGGTGTAGATCAACCTATTCATGAAAGCACTAAGCTCCAGTTTCCTCACACATCCCAAACACATACAGGTGAGGCTCAGTGTGCAGAGAGCACGGCGCTGGAAGCATGGCGATACTTGTAGGCAGTTCAGCACATTCCTCTCTGGTTTGATTGAAGCAAATGATGCCATTTACTGTATGCTTTGATGCACATGTGACAAATAAAGCTAATCTTAAAAGATAATTTTCTTCACAATACTATATGCATCACCTCAGGCAGACCCACCTATTTAGTCCTCACGAAGGGCCTTGGCCCGAAGCAGCGACTCATTATTCCTCTCCATAGATGCTGCCTGACTTGCTGAGTTCCTCCAGCATTGTGTGTGTATTAACCATATAACAATTACAGCATGGAAACAGACCATCTCCGCCTTTCTAGTCCATGCCAAATGCTTACTCTCACCTAGTCCCACTGACCTGCACTCAGCCCAAAACCCTCCATTCCTTTTCTGTCCATATACCCAACCAATTTTACTTTAAATGACAATATCGAATCTGCCTCTACCCCTTCTACTGGAAGCTCGTTGCACACAGCTACCACTCTCTGAGTAAAGAAATTCCCCCTCGTGTTACCCCTAAACTTTTGCACCCTAACTGTCAACTCATGTCCTCTTGTTTGAATCTCCCCTACTCCCAAGGGAAAAAGCCTATCCACGTCAACTCTATCTATCCCCTCATAATTTTAAATACCTCTATCAAGTCCCCCCTCAACCTTCTACGCTCCAAAGAATAAAGACCTAACTTGTTCAACCTTTCTCTGTAACTTAGGTGCTGAAACCCAGGTAACATTCTAGTAAATCTCCTCTGTACTCTCTCTATTTTGTTGACATCTTTCCTATAATTCAGTGACCAGAACTGTACACAATACTCCAAATTTGGTCTTACCGATGCCTTGTACAATTTTAACATTACATCCCAACTCCTGTACTCAATGCTCTGATTTATAAAGACCAGCATACCTAAAGCTTTCTTCACTACCCTATGCATATGAGATTCCACCTTCAGGGAACTATGCACCATTATTCCTAGATCACTCTGTTCTACTGCATTCTTCAATGCCCTACCATTTACCATGTATGTCCTATTTGGATTACTCACACTTATCAGCATTAAACTCCATCTGCCATTGTTCAGCTCACTCTTCTAACTGGCCTAAATCTCTCTTCAAGCTTTGAAAACCTACTTCATTATCCACAATGCCACCTACCTTAGTATCATCTGTATACTTACTAATCCAATTACCATCCCATCATCCAGATCATTAATGTATATGACAAACAACATTGGACCCAGTACAGATCCCTGAGGCACACCACTAGTCACTGGCCTCCAACCTGACAGTTATCCACCACAACTCTCTGGCATCTCCCATCCAGCCACTGTTGAATCCATTTTACTACTTCAATATTAACACCTAAAGATTGAACCTTCCTAACTAATCTTCCGTGTGGAATCTTGTCAAAGGCCTTACTGAAGTCCATATAGACAACATCCACTGCTTTACCCTCATCCACTTTCCTAGTAACCTCTTCAAAAAAATTCACTAAGATTTGTCAAACATGACCTTCCACGCACAAATCCATGTAGACTGTTCCTAATCAGACCCTGTCTATCCAGATAATTATATATACCATCTCTAAGAATACTTTCCATTAATTTACCCACCACTGACATCAAGCTTACAGGCCTATAATTACTAGGTTTACTCTTAGAACCCTTTTTAAACAATATGCCAATCCTCCAGCACCATTCACATTTCTAATGACATTTGAAATATTTCTGTCCGAGCCCCTGCTATTTCTACACTAACTTCACACTCAAGGTCCAGTGTTGTTCTGGATTTCCAGCATCTGCAGAATCTTGTGCATTTACAGTATGAGTGCATGCTTTACACAATTTGCTCACTATTTATCAAGCACAATAAAAATCATCACGGAATGAAGAATCGGACTCAGCACTCTCCAGAGTGCTTGGACTGAGAACTGATTGGATTTTGTACAATGGATACACAAAACTTGCAAATTTGTCATACCTTGCACACTGTCAAACTAAAGCAGCTCAAGGTCTGGGTACTTGAATCAAATCCCCATTATTAACTAGAATTTCTTTTAAAAAATGCAAAAGAAGAGGCCTTTTATGGCAACATATGTGAAATAGAAAGCTGTTCCTACATTGTCAATTACAGGGGCATGAACGAATAGTCAAGAGATCAACAAGGTTCTTGCTATAATATAGTTGGTATTACTGGAAGTCAACAGGTTCTTAATTGGCAAGAGTATCAAAGGATCTGGGGAGAAAACTGTAGGGGTTGAGAAGGATAATAAATCAACAATGATGGAATGGTGAAGCAGCTTCAATGCTCCAAATGGCCTACGTCTCATGGCCATGTTACTTCGACGCCTATGGTACTGCTGCAATCAGTTGTCTGATTCTAGAGGCTGCCTGTGCTGAATATGGTTGGTGTGTTTGGTAGGAATAGTTTTTTTCAGTAAAAGAAGTTATACTTGGTGAACCTCTCTATATGAAGATCAGTGTAACAGTTAAGTCTGAAACAAGCTTCTTCCTCCTTCAATTACACAAAACAAACAAGGCTGGTGTTCATTTACAGTTCGCAATTCTCAAACATGGAAAATTAATGGACGGAGAAAAATTAATTTAAGGGTAACCCTCTGTGCTCCAGTCTCCATGTAAACGCCCAGTCCCACAAAGGATGAAATCAAGCACTTACCTATGTTTGAAAGATACATGTGGAAACACCACACCAAAGAGAGCCACGGAAGCATCAATGACTGACACACCAAGGGGCAGAGGACCAGGCACAGCTTCACCTATAGGAATACGCAGATAAATCGAGGATGGGTCATGCTCTAAGGCCCCACTTCCAGAAGCACTGTTTGGCTGGAGCTGAGAAGGAAAATCCAAGGAGATTTCTGTTAGCTATTGTCTATCCAATTGAAAAAGATCTATTAGGGAAGTTCACCCATTGAAACATTTAATCTGTTTCTTTCTCTTCAAATGCTGCCCAGCCAGCTTTACACCAAGCCACCAAATGGGTTTAGCTTAGACGATGTCTTGATTAGCACGAAGCAGTTTGGCCAAGTGCCTGTTTCCATTCTGTATGATTCCGTTAGAAGTGACTTAGATACTGAGGGAAAACACTTCAGTTCTTCCAAATAGAAGAGATTCTGCAGATGCTGGAAAACCAGAGCAACATACAAAATGCTGGAGGAACTGAACAGGTCAGGCAGCATCAATGGAAATAAATAAACAGCCACTATTTCAGGCTTAAACCATCTGATTAAACAGAAAAAGATTTTTAACGTATTCCAAAGACTGAACGCGCATATTAATTTTGCACAAGAAACTCATGTGAGGAAAGAGGACAATCAATGTTTTTTTAGGTTTTGGAGGGGTCTCATGGCCTATGTCTCATGGCCATGTTACTTCATCGACGTCTATGGTACTGCTGCAATCAGTTGTCTGATTCTAGAGGCTGCCTGTGCTGAATATGGTTGGTGTGTTTGGTAGGAATAGTTTTTTTCAGTAAAAGAAGTTATACTTGGTGAACCTCTCTATATGAAGATCAGTGTAACAGTTAAGTCTGAAACAAGCTTCTTCCTCCTTCAATTACACAAAACAAACAAGGCTGGTGTTCATTTACAGTTCGCAATTCTCAAACACCATTCGAATTCGAATGCCAAAGTAAAAGGAGTTTCAATTTTTATTAACTCCTCTATTACATTTGTTTAACACGATATTATTTCGGATCCAAATGGTAGATTTTTGTTAATTACTGGGTTACTTTTTAATAAGAAGATTGCTATGGTTAATTTTTACTCTCCAAATGTGGATTATCCTGATTTCTTTAAGTCTTTATTTACTTCTCTACCTAATCTAAATGGGTGGTGACTTCAATTGTTGTTTGAATCCTTTGCTCGATAGATCTATATCTATTCAGACTTTACCAAATAAGTCGGCCACTTACATCAATTCTTTTTTGACTGATACTGGAATTTTTGATATTTGGAGATTTCTGCATCCTAACGACAAAGAGTTTTCATTTTTCTCACGTCTATCATTCTTACTCGAGAATTGACTACCTTTTCATTGACTCTCAATTTATTCCATCTGTAATTGGTTGTAATTATGACATTATAGCCATCTCTGATCATTCTCCAATGAAACTTTCTGTTAAATTAATGGACACAGCTCCTAGTACTAAGCAATGGTGATTTGATTCTACCTTACTGCAAGATCTGGATTTCATTAAATTTATGAAGGAACAGATTGATTTCTTCTTTTCAACTAATTCCATGGATGAATTTTCCTGCGGAACACTTTGGGACACTTTTAAAGCATACATACGTGGACAGATTATCTCCTATTCTGTTGGTTTGAGAAAACGTATTAAGAAGGAAACTCTTTTATTGGTTGATAAGATTAAAGAAATTGACAAGAAATATTCAATTGCTCCTAGTAAGGAGCTTTACAAACAAAGGGTTGAGCTTCAAATGGAACACAGTTTATTACTTGCATCTTCGATTGAAAATCAATTAATGAAAACCAGAAGTGATTTTTATATACATAGTGATAAATCGGGTAAACTGTTAGCTAACTAATTGAAGAATGCTTTGGTTAAACTTCAAATTATTAAGATCCATCAACAGAATGGTGAACTGACAGTTAATCATGATGAGATAAACAAATCTTTTCAAGATTTTTATACCTTCTTGTATCATTCTGAATTTCCTCATGATCATAATACCATGCATGGTTTTTTAGGGAAATTGAATTTTCCAAAATTATCATCTGAAGAACTTTTAATATTAGAAACTCCGATTATGGATGCAGAAATTAAAGGTGTTAATTCCTCTATGAATTCCAGGAAAGCACCAGATCCAGATGGGTATACAGTGGAATTTTTAAAGTTTTTTTCCTCTACTCTTTCTCCTTGGTTATGCAGGGTTTTTGAAGAAGCAATTAAACTAGGTAAACTACCACAATCTTTTTATAGAGCTTCCATTTCTTTAATATTGAAAAAAGATAAAGACCCTACTGACTGTGTATCCTATAGACCAATATCCCTATTGAATGTAGATTCCAAGATCTTTACCAAGGTACTGCCGAAGGCTGGAGAAGGTATTACCTCAATTTATCTTGGAGGATCAAACTGGTTTTATTAAAAATCGCTATTCTTTTTTCAATATGAGGAGATTATTGAATATTGTTTATACTCCTTCATGCAGCACCTCAGAATGTGTCATTTCATTAGATGCAGAGAAAGCATTTGATAGATTTGAATGGCCATATTTATTTAACTGTGCTTGAGAAGTTTAATTTTAGTCCAACATTTATATCCTGGATTAAATTGATATATCATACTCCAGTGGCCTCGGATTTTACTAACAATCAAAGATCTCCCTTTTTTCGT
Organism: Hypanus sabinus; assembly: GCF_030144855.1. Lineage (NCBI taxonomy): Eukaryota > Metazoa > Chordata > Chondrichthyes > Myliobatiformes > Dasyatidae > Hypanus > Hypanus sabinus. The sequence continues at coordinate 79,993,987 of NC_082715.1, read as the reverse complement.
TTATTTCAGGGTACCAGGCAAGGTTGTCCTCTTAGTCTATTATTATTTGATATTGCCCTGGAACCTTTGGCAATTGCTATTAGAGAATCACTTAACATTTTTGGCATTACTCGCGGGATTGATATACATAAGTTATCATTATACGCAGATGATTTGTTATTATACATTTCTGATCCTGAGAAATCCATTCTTTCAGTTATATCATTGTTGGCTCATCTTAGTAATTTTTCCAGGTATAAATTGAATCTTAATAAGAGTGAATTGTTCCCCTTAATTAGACAGGTTCCAATTTATGGAAATTTACCTTTTAAATTAGTTAATGACTTTTTTTTATATACTTAGGGATTAAAATTACAAAAAATCATAAGGATTTATTTAAGGTTAATTTTTTACCCTTAATTGATCAGATTAAATGTTTGTTTACTAAATGGTCACCATTATCTTTATCTCTAATAGGTTGGATTAATGCTATTAAGATGATTATTTTACCCAAGTTCTTATATATATTTCAAGCAGTACCAATTTTTATTCTGAAATCCTTTTTTGATAATGTTGATTCAAAAATTTCCTCATATATATGGCAGAATAAAAATCCTAGATTAGGTAAAAGATATTTACAGAAGTCAAAGAAGGAAGGTGGATTGGCATTGCCTAATTTTAGATTTTATTATTGGGCAATTAATATTTGATATTTGAAATGTTGGTTAAGGATTTGGATTTATCTCCTAGCTCTCAAAGAGTAAATCTGGAAACTAAATCTGTACAAGGATTTTCATTGGGTTCTATTTTAGGGACTTCTCTTCCCTTTGCTCTTTCTAAATTGCATGAACGAATTGACAATCCGATAGTTAAACACACTTTACGGATATGGTTTCAATTTCGGAAATTTTTTGGGTTGAATCAATTTGTTTTAACTATTCCTACTGTATCCAATTTCTTTTTTCATCCCTCTATTATGGACCAAGCTTATTTAGCTTGGAAGACTAAAGGTATACTACGATTTTCTGATTTACTTTTGGATAATTGTTTTATGTCTTTTGAACAATTATCTAATAAATACAATTTGCCTAGATCTCATTTTTTTTTAGATATTTACAGATTAGGAATTTTTTAAACACTGCACTTCCTACCTTTCCAAATCTAGATTCTTCGGGTATTTTGGAGAAATTGTTAGAACTAAATCCTTTTCAGAAAGGTGTAATATCAAATGTTTACAATATAATTATGAAAATAAGCTCAGAGGCCTTTTATAAGATTAAGAATGAATGGGGAAGAGAACTTAACCTTACTATTCCTATTGAGAATTGGGATAAAATTCTTCAATTAGTTAATTTATCCTCTATATGTGCTAAACATTCATTGATACAGTTTAAAGTTGTGCACAGGGCTCATATGTCCAAGGATAAACTGGCTAATTTTTATTCCCATATAAATCCTATACGTGACAGATGTCATTGACATGTATCCTTTAAACACGTGGATTTAATCTGATGAAGGGTGTCAGCCAAAATATTGACTATTTATTCCTCTCCATAGATGCTGCCTGATCTACTGAGCTCCAGCATTTTGTGTGTGCTACTATGTAATCAACTAATATAGATTATTTGACAACCAAGCACATGGCTACTTGTAGGATCTTTGACTGCATAGAACTTGGCTGATTTTTTTTTTGCCTGTAGCCAAAAGAATTCAGTTACAACTGTGACTATGCTTCCAAGAGGTGCTTTGATATTTGCTTTCAGATGTCCCAAAGTTAATAAGGATGCTTCAGAAATTTTGCCTTCCAAAAAGATGTTCTATCTAACCAAATTTCTACGATCATTACTTGCTAATTTTATCAAGAGTTCTGACAAGCTCTGTCAGCAACCAAGAGCATGTTTTGGGGAACCAGTTTCTAGCACACCCCCCCAACTCACCTGATCCTCAATGGATTTATGGTCAGTTTCTTGAAGCCAGGAACCAAGGAGGACACTGTCATCATAGTGACAAAGCGAGCGCAGTAGTGAAGTGGTGGTATTGGCGGAATTGTCAGTCAGTGTAAATTCTGCAACCAGTTCTCTCAGCAGAGCGTTGAAGCTTCCTAAGAGGAATTACAATTGAGCAGTAAAAATTACGTCGGGTTCTCCTCAGCATATCATACCAAAGTCAAAGTAAGTACATTCATTATTAAAGTATGTACACCATATACAATCTTGCCATTCATCTTCTGACAGGCAGCCACAAAACTAAGAAACAAAACAGAATCCTGAAAAACCACATTCAAAGACTGTCAAATATTAAATGTACGAAAAAAGAACAAAATGTGCAAACCACAAAAAGGTAAGCAAATAACACATAGATCGTGAGCCGCAGATTCCCCAGTGCTGCAGACAGTCCAAGAACATGATGGCTACAGGCCACAGCTGTAGAGTCAGTTCAGCTCTGAGGTGAGTAAAACTTCACAGAGTAGTGAGATGAAGACTGGTTTGTCCTTCTCCCTTGGCCTCAACGAACTTCATCTTTTAAATCTGACTTTGCGCTTAAATTGGCTAAATGTTGGTTCATTTCTCAGCCCCAAAGCCCCACTGCTTCAATCCAGCCTGAAGTCTGCTCCAGCAATGGGCGCTGCAGCCACATCTGCATTCTAGTGAGTCCAGTTCACTAAATCCTTCAAGATAGCCCAAAAATACTAGGTCTTAGACGGTTCAAAGGCATGATCTCCCAAAGGGAAATTATAAGCTGTGGATTGCAGTGAACGTAGTCCAAAAAATTTATATTTAACAGAATAGTTAATAGTTCTTTTCAGCAGTCCGCAAAGCATCACCATGTCTCGCCAACACCATGTTGGAGTGTTCCATTGATAAATCTTACAATGATTATTTCTATGATGGCGTGATGATTGAAGGCAACATTTTGCAGAGCAGCTCAAAACCTCTGGATACATTTCTGAACTGTTTTCTCTTCAATCTGCAGCCTGTAATTTCCTTTTAAGAAACACTTCTGAACCATCTAAATGAACTAGCCATTTTACGATGTCCTGAAGGACTTTTTGCACATTGGTTCATTGTCTGTCTTTGCTTGTGTGCAGCTTTTCATTAATTCTATTGTGTTTCTTTGTATTTACTGTGAATGCTTGCAATAAAATGAATTTCAGGGTAGTATATACATACTTTGATAATAAATTTATTCGCAACTTTAATCTATCCAGTTATTTATTTATTCATTCAGTGGTACAGCACGGAACAGACCCCTCCAGCCCAGTGAGCTGCGCTGCCCAGCAACCCACCTATCTAACCCTTGCCTAATCACCACACAATTTATGATTACCAATTAACCTAGTAACTCTTCAGACTGCAGGAGGAACCGGAGCACCTGGAGGAAACCCACAAGTTCACAGAGAGGAACATACAAACTCCTTACAGAAGATGTCAGAATCGACACTTTGAGCTGTATAGTGTCTTGCTATTCACTAGGCTACCATAGCACCTTACAATACTTAGATATAATTACTTGTGCTGTCGTGCACATAGCCAGGTCAAAGTCTCTTGATTCAGTCATCATTAAGTACTTAGCATGATCAAACTAAGACTATAGTTAGCATTTAATGCCATTGCATTGAACGACTACTGCAGGAAGAACAGCTTTGCAAAAATTGGTGAGCTAACTTTCAGAGTGCACAGAAAATGAATCAATTATCAAACCTGACTAGAGAAAGATAAACTGATGGAATATTCAAGCATTGTTGTGGTTGAAAATTCAATTGTACCTTTCAATATTAAATCAGATAAACATCTGAAGGTAATACAAATATGCAAGCGTTTGGGGAAACAATGGATCAACCGGACTGAACAGATGGTTCTACAATGTGGTAGTAGTGAGATCACTCCAGCCAAGTACAATGTTCTCCTACAGGGTTGTCTATTGTTGGGTCCTCAGAGGCTGTAGAGGCTGATCCGAGATCCACATATACTGGGGCAGTGTGGCTGCAAGTTGTGGCTGTGGTTAGTGCTAGGGTCTAATAGCGAGTTCTACATGGTACTGGCATAGGTTTAGTGGGCTGAATAGCCTTCTGTACTGCAGTGACTCTGTGGTTTAGTTAGTTCAATACAGTCCACAGTCCTGGTCTCCATGTTGTGAAAAGGATATAAAAGCAAGCAGACCAAAATGGATTCACTGGATGGTCTTTTAACTGAAAATTCAACCTGTCAAAAGGATTAAACAAGTGCAGCCCCTTTTCTTTATTAAATATAAAGAGAAGGCTAATCTCACCAAAGTATTAATAAAAAGGGATCTGACAACTGCAGATGTAATCAAGAGTTTCCTTTTCTGAAGGAATTCAAAACCAAACACCTTGAGAGATGACAGTGACTAATAAATCACATTAGAAACTAAAATGCTCAGTAAAGCTCAACAGTATAGATAGCATGTGAATACATAAACACATCAAGTTCTAGACCCTTTGTCAGAACTGGGAAAGATAAAACTGGCAGTTTTAAACTGCAGAGAAGATGGCAGGAGGGATGGATAGGACAAAAAGAATCTCTGTGAGAGAATGAAACTAGGTCAAATGTGTTACCGTGCCAGTTAGAGGCAGATTATATGTGCAGTTAATACCAAGGCTCTGGATCATGCACAGAAGGTCAGGCTGCATTAACAGAGAAATATTGAGCCAAAAATCACTGATGGTTGACTGGCAGAAATGGTGGATTCTAACATAGGCACTAAGAGTTACATAAAGTTGAAGAATTTAGTATCAGGGACAGAAGGCATGTAGGTAGCACAGCCAGCTCGAGTGAGAGAATTAGCCAGGCAACCAGACTTGACAGTGATGCAACACTTGTCTCTTTTCAGTTTTTCACCATTCTAAAGTGAATCAGAAATTTATTGTCACTTCTTCATTCTCATGAACTGCAGTTGGTGCCCATTATGTTGTCTTTGCTCGATTCAAGAAACCATATGCAAGTTGAGTGATAGATTTGTGGAGTATTGGCAGAAGCAACCCTGAACTTCTGAGGTGCCTGCCACTTTAAATCTGACCTATTGCAGATATTTTCCTCATCCTTTCAATTCATCCCACTGCTTTCTCTATAGCTTAAAAGCATCTAAAATTATCTTTTAACTCTGTTCCTCTTTCCAGAGATGTTACCTGACTTGCTGAATATTTAGAACTTGGCAACAAAGTGGTTAAGGAGAACACCATAAAAATCTTTAAGGGGAACCCAGATAAATGCAAGTGATGATGCCATCTCCTCTGCAGTTAAAATGACCATTTTTATCTTTCTCAGTTTTGGCATAGGGTCTGAAGCATTATTTCTGTTTCTGTAGTCACAGATGCTGTCTATAATGTTGATTGTTTTCAACATTTTCTTTCCTAATGAGATTTATTGGTCACCATTGTCTATCAAGTGAGAAGGGTATGGTGAAAGGGTAGGAGACAAAGGAATGTGAGATGAGTATAAACCCCTGCATTTATCAGTTAGATCAAATAGTCCATTTCAATGGGCTCTACAATTTCAATTCATGTGAAGCTATATTCATATAGACATGTAAAGTAATAGCTTTGAAAAGGAGAGCACCACTCCATGATTACCTTCGTAGGTCTTTGGAGGCAATAGAGCCAGAATATCATAGAGTCGTAAACGCACCATTGCTGCACTTGCCTTTAGCTGAGCTCCATAAGCCTTTATGACTGATGGGATGCTGGGGAAGAAAGAGCTTGCGTTTAAACAAAGGGATTCGGTTCCACTGAGATCTACAAGATACCATGCATTTTTTTTAAAATCCCATGAATTATTATAAATCCAATCACATTCATATATTGACCTTCAACTTTACCTTGGGCTGAGCCAGAAACTAACTCAGAATTGAATGTGTACTGTGAAAAATAATGGCCATCATCAATAACCATCTGGCCAGTAGATTGCAAGTTGACTCTAGAAACTTTACATCCTCATTGTCAAATCCATTTCCTTCTGTGGTAGTCTCAGACTGTCCACCATTCAACATCCCTACTCCTGACCTTGTGACAGAAGGAACATCAGCAATACAGTGGCTGAGCTGTGGCCACTGCTCAGGGCCCACCATTTCTTTTCTGGTAAGATCTTGAAGTATTAATCTTGTTGTCTCTTACAAGTATCTTTCCATAACCTGTTTGCAAAATCTTACTGTTTTAACCTTTGTTTGCTGTCTCTATCAGCCCTTTGATCCTATAATATTCTTTGTATTTCCATATATTCATTTCTTTACCCTCCAACCATCAGGCTCATGAGCCAGCGTGGATAACTTCAGTCATCACAAATCTAAACTCATTCTACAGCCTACAGACTCACTTTAAGGACTCTACAACTTATATTCTCAATATTATTTAATTACTATTTGCAAAGTCTATTATCTTTTGCAGATTTGTTGTTTTCAGTCTTCCTGTGTAGTTTTTTTCCCATAAGTTCTATTGTATTTATTTTCCTGTAAATACCTGCAAGAAAATATATGGTGACATATATGTAGTTTAATAAATTTACTTTGAACATTAATTTTAATATTTTACCTTTTCCCTCTTCTTTGTTGATCATAATTATTTTGTTTAACTAAAAGATTTCTTACCCCTTGGAAAAAATATACTGATTGTGCATTAACCCAAGTCACCTTTGAATATTATCCTTTGACTGTAGGATTATTAAGTCTGGATCCATTTGCAATCAAGTATCTGCCTTGTCCTATTCAAGATAGCATTCTCAAAATTAAGAATGTTGGGTCAGTTTAAGCTTCTCCAATTATCACTGAATTCCATCATTTGATTACTATTGGATATCTTCATCGATGGATTAACTAAATCTGTCTTAATACAACATGTGGTATAATTTGCTGCAGGCAGTGGAATTCTCTCAATACACCTTCAAACCTACACAAAATGCTGCAGGAACTCAGCAGATCAGGCAGCATCTATGGAGAGGAATAAACAGTCAACATTTTGAATCAACACCCTTCATCACGACCTGACTTGAAAAACATTGATTCCTCCCTATAGACAAGTTCCTCCAGCATTTTGTGAGTGTAATTCAGCATCTGCAGAATCTCATGTTTACCTTCAAATCCATCTCATTTGCCAGATCTGCTTCTTTACATCTTGAATTAGCTTCTAAAATGTTTCTACATCAGGGAAATCACACAAATATAAATTTGTAGTTTAATTTAAATATGTTTAGCTGTACTAGGATTTATCCCAGACTTTGAGGGAAATCTAGGGAGTACTCACTGAGACAACATCAGCATGGCACATTCAATTGGAGTCATTATTCTGCGAATCACATCGTCGGTGAGAAGCTCAGGACAGTGGGCAACAAAACTCCTCATGGCTGCATAGAAAGAGCAAGGTTTATAGACATATTCACTCCTTTTGTACTCTATATACACACACACACTGCAACACCTCCCTGACCTTGTGATAAGACAGAATTAGGCCATTCAGCTCATCGAGTCCTCTCCACCATTTGATAATGGTTGATTAGTAAAGGTGTCGAAGGTTATGGGGTGAAGGCAGGAGGATGAGGTTGAGAAAGGTAATAAATCAGCCATGATCGAATGGTGGAGCAAATTTGATGGGACAAATTACCTAATTCTGCTCCTTGTCTTATGACCTTATGGTTTAGAGGAGCTGGGCCAAATGGCCTGTGTTAATATTTTTAGGTTCTACACAATGCCTTCCCAGTTTAAGACACTCATAACCTTGAAAGAAGTTTAACTTCCCCTCAACCATTACTACCTTAAAAAAAAGATTCACTTCATTACTGCTGTTATGTTACCCAGAATGGCATATTTCCTAGGGTACATGACTCGAATAAAGTACTGTACTCATTGTAAAGTGCTTTATTTAAAAGACCTTTTAAGAGACATGGAAGTTACTAAATAATTCAATCACTAAAGGAATCTGGGGAAGGAAGTGAAATTCCTTATCAATAATATTATTGCTAAAATACATTTTCTTAAAAACTAATTGGGAGCTACATGCTTCTTTACATTAATGTTGTCTTTTCAGGAAGAGCTCTATTCTGTTTGAAGGTAGAGCTTACCACACAAAGCACCAGCTCGGCCCTCCAGGGTCACTTGCCACGTAAAGGAATCCCCTCGAGCCTTCTCAGCCTCGAGCTCTTTCAGGGAACGTGGAAAAACATTGCGCCACAGCAGCAGCATCTTGGGGAGATGATATCGAACCACTGAAGGGCCTAGAAAAGGTTAAAAATGCCACTTCAGCTTGACAGTGCAGCATACAACCAGTCAGTAATGAACATTAATCAACTCAAGTTCCTAGAGGCCCAACATCCTCAGGCCTACACCCCAAACAATTCAGAGAGTAAAGTTGGCATCAAATCTTTTCTGCAAAATTCACAGGTAGTAATTCTGAAGTCTAAGAACTATGAATCAATAGCATCTATTCATCACTGAAGACCTTCAAATACATTCTTAGACCATATTCTATTGATTTTCAAATAGGACTTGAGGCCCGGTTAAGTCCCTGACAGTGTAGTAATCAAGCCAAGTTCTTGAGCAGGTCAGTCTAGGCTACTGGAAGAGCAAATCAATGCTCACAGTAAATTTATTATAAAAGTATTTATGTCACCATATACCACATTGAGATTTATTTTCTTGCAGGCATTCACAGTAGAACAAAGAAATACAGTAGAATCAATGAAAATCTGCATACAAAGGCTGACAATGTACAGAAGAAGCCAAACTGTGCAAATATAACAAATAAATAATACTGATAACATGAGTTGGAGAATCCTTAATAACAAGTCCATAGGCTGTGGAATCAGTTCAGCGTTAAGGTTATTCATACTGGTTCAGGAGCCTGATGGCTTAAGGGCAATAACTGTTCCTAAATCTAGTGGTATGGGACAAAAGGCTTCTCTACTTCCTGCCCAGTGGTGGTAGTAAGAAGTGAGCATGGCCTGGATGGTGGGGGCCCTTGATGATGGATACCGGTTTTTTGTGGCAGCGCTCCCTGGTGCTTCACAAGTTCTATTTTCCTCTGAGAAGATATTTATGCTGCAAACCCAATATTGTGATTGCTTGGGATAACAAACCCTTTCCACAATTATGAGGAATTAAACATGTTTCTTGTGGGCGGGGGGGAGGTGCGGTAGGGAGAATGAGCGATGGAGCCAATGAAACATTTCCCTAATAACAATGCTGGATGCCAGGGTAGTTTGTAAAATGAAACTGACCAGTCTTAACTCATTTCCAGTAGTTGACAGTCCATAATTGTACTTCAAACTTTATTTTTATATAGTTTATCCTTATAATTATTGAATGTTGTTGTTTTTTGTTGCATGTTGTGCCAACACACCACAGCAAATTCCTAATACATATAAATGCATATTGCAAATAAAGTTGATTCTAATCCTTGCACAGTGTTCATCTGAGGCTGGCACAGAGATGATTGGACAATATGGTAGTGTAGTGGTTAGTATAATGCTATTACAATGCCAGCCAAACAGGGTTCAATTCCATCTGTTTCCAAGAAGTTCTTCCTTTGGCTATGTGGGTTTCCTCCAGATGTTCTAGTTTCTTCACACATCCCAAAGACATCTGGGGTTAGTAGGTTAATTGGTCACATGGGTGTAACTGGGCAGTGAAGGCTCATTGGGCCAGAAGGGCCTGTTACTATGCTGTATCTCTAAGTAAAACTAAAATAAATAAGTTCTATGCTCTGGAGAGTGGAAGACACCTGTAGGATGGAGACATGACAGTGTGATATTAAACCCGACTATGCTGCACTTCCCCAAAGCTGTTAACTTTCAAGTCAACATTTTGCGGAAGAGAACAAAGGCTGGGAAAGTCATTGATCACCATTAAGATTTTTTTAATAAGATGACAGATCAATGACCTGAATAAAATAACTGGTAAGTACTGATACCAAAGATTAATACATGCTAAATACAAACCTAGGCTCATCAATGCTCCCAGAAGAAGCCATCCGGCTTGTGTGCGTTGCAGTGACAAGCGACTGTTCTGCGATGCTGTGCGCAACAGGTCCTCTGCAATACTCACTACCATCTGCAGGGGAATAGAATGGAGCAAGTCAACTCTCACCATAGAACTGTAACACCAGATATTATACAAGCCTGCAGAGAATCTCAGGTGTGTGGAGACACTAAACTAGGATTGTTCTCCAAACACCAGAGAAGATAAAAAGGAAAAGCTTTAATTTTCTCTGTCATATGAAGGACAATCCTTTGCAATGTGAGGGGAGAACGCGTGGGACCTTATTTACACAAACATCCCGATGAATACCGGACGGAGCTTTGAGCACACTGACTGGCACGTGTTCAGGGAGGCTGCAACCGATGGCAACTCTACTAACTTAGAGGAGTACACGGCATCAGTGACCAGCTACATCAGCAAGTGCATCGATTATGTCACTGTGTCCAAGACCATCACTACATGTGCCAACCAGAAGCCATGGATGACCACGGAGGTGCGTGCACTGCTGAGGACCCGAGACTCCACCTTCAGAGCGGGCGACAAGGCAGCCCTAACAACAGTGAGGGCCAAACTGTCCCAGGCCATCAGAGGGACAAAGTGTGCACACGCCCAGCCAATCCACAGCCACTTCCAGGACAACGACGACACGCAGCGCACGTGGAAGGGCATTCAGGACATCACCAACTACAGGGCAACATCACCTGACTGTGCGGGTGATGCCTCCCTCCCAGATGCGTTGAACAACTTCTGCGCTCGTTTTGAGGCAGAAAATTACATGGCGGTGATGAAGTCCACTCCTCCTCCAAATGACCGGAGTCTGTGTCTCACCATGGCCGATGAGAGAATAACCCTGTGCAGGGTCAACCCACAGAAGGCTGCTGGACCAGACAATATTTCTGGCAAAGTGCTTAGAGGATGTGCAGACCGGCTAGCAGATGTTCTCACTGACATCTTCAACATCTCCATGAGCAGCACCTGTCGTTCCAACTTGCTTCAAGGCTGCCACCATTGTCCCTATGCCGAAGAAGTCTTCAGTGTCCTGCCTCAATGACTACCATCCCATTGCACTCACATCCATCATCATGAAGTGTTTCGAGAGGCTCGTCATGAGACACATCAAGACCCTGCTGCCCCCCTCACTTGACCCCCTGCAGTTTGTGTACCGCCCAACCGCTCAACAGACAACATCATTGCCATCACCCTCCACCTGGCCCTCACCTACCTGGACAAAAAAGACACGTACGTTCAAATGTTGTTCATAGACTTCAGTTCAGCATTCAACACAATCATTCCTCAGAAGCTGATTGGAAAGCTGAGCCTACTGGGCCTGAACACATCCCTCTGCAACTGGATACTAGACTTCCTGACTGGGAGACCTCAGCCAGTCCAGATCGGGAGCAGCATCTCCAACACCATCACACTGAGCACGGGGGCTCCCCAGGGCTGTGTGCTCAGTCCACTGCTGTTCACTCTGCTGACTCACGACTGTGCTGCAACACACAGCTCGAACCACATCATCAAGTTCGCCGATGACACAACCGTGGTGGGTCTCATCAGCAAGAATGACAAGTCAGCATAGAGAGGAGGTGCAGTGGCTAACAGACTGGTGCAGAGCCAACAACCTGTTTCTGAATGTGAACGAAACAAAAGAGATTGGTTGTTGACTTCAGGAGGGCACGGAGCAATCACTTCCCACCGAACTTTCTGCAAAGGCTGAAGCAAGTCCATCTCCCATCCCCTCATCACATTCTACAGAGGTTGTATTGAGAGTATCCTGAGCAGCTGCATCACTGCCTGTTTACACCACACGCTGCATCCGCAAAGCAAACAGCATTCTGAAGGACCCCACGCACCCCTCATACAAACTCTTCTCCCTCCTGCCATCTGGGAAAAGGCACCAAAGCATTTGGGCTCTCACAACCAGACTATGTAACAGTTTCTTCCCTCAAATCATCAGACTCCTCAATACCCAGAGCCTGGACTGACACCAACTTACTGCCCTCTACTGTGTCTATTGTCTTGTTTATTATTTATTGTAATGCCTGCACTATTTTGTGCACTTCATGCAGTCCTGGGTAGGTCTGTAGTCTAGTGTAGTTTTTTTCTGTGTTGCTTTATGTAGTTCAGTGTGGTTTTTGTATTGTTTCATATAGCAACATGGTCCTGAAAAACATTGCCTCGTTTTTACTGTGTACTATACCAGCAGTTATGGTCAAAATGACACTAATAAGTGACTTGACTTGACTTGAGTGAAATGGAATTGACCAGTCTTAATTCACTTCTAAACAGGTCCTGAAGGGCCTCGGCCTGAAATGTTGACTCTTTATTTCTCTCCATAGATGCTGCATGACCTGCTGAGTTTCTCCAGAATGTTAGACAAGACCGAAAGACACGAGATAGGATATGTGTATGGTGTGCTGGGGCCTTGATACCAAATAACACCACTGACCCTGTACCCTGCCATCTTTCCTTGTTGAGGGAACTCCAGGAGCTTGTCAGCCAAGGTAATGGTGGGGTGGGGTGGGGTGGGGGGGTTGCACTGAGGGAGGCAGCAGCCCAGTCCATCACACAAACCAGCAACCCCTCACCCCTCCATGGACCCTCCCTACTATTCCCTGATGAAGGGTCGCAAAATGTCGACTCTTTATTCCTTTTCTTAGATGCTGCCTGACCAGCTCAGTTAGACCATAAGACATAGAAGCAGAATTAGGCCATTCCATCATGGCTGAATTATTAGCCCTCTCAGCTTAATTCTCCTGCCTTCTCCCTGTAACTACTGACACCCTAACTAATCAAGAACCTATCAACTACCGCTTTAAATATATCTAATGGCCTCCACAGTCGTCTGTGACAATACATTCTACAGAATCACCACCTTCTGGCTAAAGAAATTCCATCTACTCTCTTTTCCAAATGGATGTCCCTCTATTCTGAGGCTGTGGCTTCAGCTCCTAGACTTATCCACCACAGGAAACATCCTCTCCACATCCACTCTACCTAGGCCTTTCAAAATTCAATAGGTTTAAATGAGATTCCCCCTTTCTTCTAAACTCCAGCAAGTACAGGCCCAGAGCCATCAAACATTTCTCATACATTAACCCTTTCAATCCTTGAATCATTCTTGTGAACTTCTTCTGGACCATCTCCAATGTTGGCACATCTTTTTTCTTAAATAAGTGGCCCAAAACTGCTCACAATACTCCAGGTATGGGTTGATCAATGCCTTATTAAGCTTTAGCGTTATATCCTTCCTTTTCTATTCTAGTCCTCCTGAAACGAATGTTAACATTGCACTTGCCTTCCTTACCACTGACTCAACCTGAAAAATAACTTTTAAGGAATCTTGTGCGAAGACCTCAAATCTGTTTGCATCTATGATTTTTGAATTTTCTCCCCTTTTACTAAATAATCTACACCCTTATTTCTTCAACCAAAGTATATGACCATACACTTCCCTACACTATATTCCATCTGCCACCTATTTGCCCATTCCCTCAATCTGTCTGTCCTTCTGCAGACTCCGTTTCCTCAACATAACCAGCCATCCCTTCACTTCATATAGCTTTGCATTGTCCACAAACGTGGCCAAAAAGCCATCAATCATGTCATCCAAATCATTGATATATAATGTGAAAAGAAGCAGTCCCAACACTGACCCCTACAGAATTCCACTGGTCATGCTACTCAACCAGAATAGGCCCCCTTTATTCTGACTCTTTGCTTCCTGCCAGTCAGGTAACCTTCCATCAACTCTAGTATCTTTCCTGTGATACCATGGTTAAGCAATCTCACGTGCACCACGTTGTTAAGGCCTTCTTAAAATCCAAGTAAACAACATTCACTGACTCTCCTTTGCGCATCTTGCTTGTTATTTTCTCAAAAAAATTCCAACAGATTTCCCAGGCAAGAGTTCCCTTTAAGGAAACCATGCTGACTTTGGCCTATTTTAATATATGCCTCCAAGTACCCCGAAACCTATTCCTTCATAATGGACTTCAACATATTCCGAACCACTGAAGTGAGGCTAACTGGCCAATAATTTCCTTTTTTCTGCTCCTCCTCCTTCTTAAAGGAATGGAGTGACATTTGCAATTTTCTAGTCCTCTAGAACCATTCCAGAATCTAGTAATTCTTGAAAGATCATTACTAAGCATCTCAAGCATCTTCTCCTTAGTAATAGCAACTGTACTCACTTGTGCCCCTTGACACTTGAATTTCTGGCATACTGTTGGTATCTTCCACAGTGAAGATGGGCACATGATACTTAAAGTTCGTCCACCATTTCTTCAATGTCATTTTCCAATGGTCTGACAGACAGACAGACATACATACACAAATACACACACACACTTTTTTTTATATATATGTGTTTATATTCTGCAGATGTTGGAGTCCACAGCAACCCATACAAAATGCTTGAGGAATTCAGCTGGTCAGGCTGCATCTATGCAGAGAAATAAACAGTTGATGTGTCGCGCTGATACCCAAAATCGGGACTATAAAAGAAATCAATTCATTTTTAGCAATTGCCTGTTGCACAAGGTTTACAGAGGCTGGCGCTGAAATGACCAACTCTAAGAGGGAAAACCATTACAAGGATTGGAGAAACCATTTCAAGCAACCGGATGGTTAGTTGCTAACCAGAGGGGCTGAACTAAGGTGTCTGACAATAGAGGCAGAGAGGTGATGGAGCACTTTAAAGCAATGAGCTGTTTTCATCTGGAATACTTCATTATGGGAATCTGGAAGCAAATACAATAAAAATATTTGAAAAAATAGATTGCAGACTTTGCAAGGAGCAAAGGGAATGTGATTAATTGTAATTGTAAACACATGGGCTCTATTGTTCAAACAGCATTCATTTCCAGAGGACTAGAATATTAAAGCAAGGATGTAATGTTGAGGCTTTATAAGACACTGGTGAGGCACTTGGAGTATTGAGAGCAGTTTTGGGCCCCTTATTTAAGAAAGGATGTGCTGACATTGAAGAGGGTTTAGAGGAGGTTCACGAGAATAATTCTGGGAATGAAAAGCTCATTGTATGAGAAGTGATTGATGGCTCTGGGCCTTTACATACTGAAATTTAGAAGAATGAAGCATCTCATTGAAACTTATCAAATATTGAAAGGCCTAGATAGAGTGGATGTGGAGAGGATGTTTCCTATGGTGGAGGAGTCTACCAATGATCCCTCTATGGTGTACGCGAAAACAGATCTTTTGCTACTAGCAGACAAAAGAATTTAAACTGCACACAAAAGGTTGTCACCCTTTACTTCGTTGGCATGTTAAGTATATTTCACGACTATATATAATCACATTTCCTTTTCCAGATGCGGATGGTGTTGACAACATGGAGTGTGTGATGATTTATCTGGAGATTTTAGAACAGGCTTATTTATATAGCTTTTATTGAAGAAATTACTGATTCCCTGTGTTGAATTCCAAAGATGAAAAGGGTGTGAAGCGCAGAAGAACTGGCAGTTCATTCAAAGTGGAATGGTTCAATAAAGCAGTAGAAACTGCTACACCAAAAGCTCATGAGCTCAGGAACGTGCAGCTACATGAATTGCTTATACACAATACGGAAAATGCTGTTACCTGCGTGTATTGTTGTAATGCAAAAGTTGCTGAAGAATTTGCAAGTGGGAAGAAATGGACTGATACTTAGAAACCTGACTTTTTAAAGCATTGTTTAGCAACCAAGTCACATATGGACGGTGTGCAAAACCTCCGGCGAGAAAATCCTTCATTACCTACTACATGTATGCTACAACACACACAAAATGCTGGTAGAACACAGCAGGCCAGGCAGCATCTATAGGGAGAAGCACTGTCGACGTTTCGGGCCGAGACCACAAAGGTCGACAGCTCTTCTCCCTATAAATGCTGCCTAGCCTGCTGTGTTCTACCAACATTTTTTGTGTATTGTTGTTTGAATTTACAGCATCTGCAGATTTCCTCGTGTTTGACATGTATGCTACACATGCTTTGAGAGAGTTCCGATGAATGAGAGGGATAATGATCAAACCCAGAGGAGATCAAAGTTCTTATTGGCAGTACTTTTCTAGCTGTTAAAATAAATACCTCCATATATAAAATCCAGTATGCACACGTTGTTGTCAAGGGGCAAAAAAATTGCACAGCACAAGATTTTTGCGCACACTGGTCATTACAAATTAGAGGAAACATCAGACTACATGACCAGAGGACACAGCTTCAGAATATAGGGATGACCATTTAAAATAGAATTAAGGGGGAGCTTCTTTAGCCAGAGATTGGTGAATCTGTCAAATTTGTTACCACAGGCAGCTGTGGAGGCCAGGTCACTGGGTGTATTTAAGGTTCTTGATTAGTCAGGACATGAAAGGTTAAAGGGAGAAGGCAGAAGAATGGGATTGGGAGGGAAATAGATCAGCCATGATGAAATGGAGGAAAAGACTTGATGGGTCAAATGGCCTAATACTGCCCCCATGTCTAATGGCATTCTCAGGCTTAAGAACGTGATGAGATCAATGAGCAAACAGAAATAAACTAAAACTGTGATTATCTTGCATACTCCCTCATTACTAATTTGTGCTTTAAATAAGAATAGATACAAAAACACTAATTTTAATGAAGCTAAGATTAATTGTGGCAGAAAGCAGGATGCTCTAAGATTTGCTGGGGGAAATCAGAGGGTTGTATTTGCAGGAGGAAAAGGAATGGACAGTGTTTTGGGTCGAACCCAGCAACACGCCAAAGAGTGAAGAATGGAGATGGGTGGTATGAAGTGAAGAGGGAGAGTGGCTAGAGAGGGACAAGAGGTGACTGGAGGATTGAGGAGGGCCAAAAGATGACGGGCTGATTTACCCAGGCCTATACGAGTCAGTCTGATTTCTCAAAAAATACAACCAAAATTAAGATTAATTCTCGCTTCTTTAACTAATCTTCTTCAAGCTGCAGACCTCAGTCTTCTCAGAAAGGGGTAGCTCTTAAAGCAGCCCATTCAAATCTCATTCCACATAAAATTCAAAGAATGAAATGACACATTGGCAGAGTAAAAGTAGATTAAGACTGAAAAGGAGTCACAGCAGCCTGGATGTGGTGAGTGCTCTCAGGAGCTGATATGCATAACCAGAAATAGCCTGTACATCGAGTAGCTACCACCACCACTTCAAACTGTAGTGGTGTTATAACATCTAATTCGATTTAATATAAACACTAGCCATACATGCAGTTGTAAACATTAGTTTGGAGAGCTTAAAAATGGTAATAATCTTACAAAATAAACTTTTAAATGGGACCCTCTCACAGGATGAGATTTGAAAAAGCAGTATCACTTCACTGGAAAAAATGCAGGGGTTATGCTGCCAGGAGTGGTGGTAGAGGCAGATATATTAGGGATTCTTAGTTTGGCACATGGATGAAAGAAAAATGGAGGGCAGTGCAGGACCAAAGCATTAGATTGATTTTGAAGTAGAAGAAAAGATCAGCACAACATTATGGGCCAAAGGACCTGTACTGGGTTGTTACTGTGTGCCCACTGCAACCTTCTACTATAGTCTTCACCAAGCTAGCTGTCTCCAAAATGGTTTCACATCCCAGTCAGGACATCTCTGAGAGTGCAAGAACCATTGCTGATCACCCTTTTATACAGTCAAATGAGCACCCTCAGACATAGAACGGAATCAGAACATTTGGCCTATTAAGTTTGACTTGCAGTGAATAGACTCAGAAATGAGAGCAGTGTTCTGGACATGCCATTTGTCAGAAGAGGCACAAAATAGAAACCCCACCCAGCCCCTCGGGGGATGTGAAAGATCACACGGTATTAGAGCAGGAATTATTTTGGCTGGGAAACCAAGGAGCTTATTAAATTATTCCTCAACCAATATCATCATCAACAGATACTGGCAAATGTCGTGCTCTTGTTACAGACCTTGTAGTGGATTCAGCAGCAAATCAAACACAAGAAATTCGGCAGATACTGAAAATCCCAGCAACAGACAAAGGTCTGAGCAAGTCAGGCAGCATTTATGGAGGGGAATGAACAATCAATGTTTCAGGCCGAGATCCCCTTCTAGAATGCGATTCCACATAGATACTGTGTGACCTGAGTTCCTCCAGCATTTTCTGTGTGTACATTTAGTAGCGTCATGTTTCTGACATTAATACATTGACTATAATAAAAAATACTCTGGGATATTCCAAGGCTGAAGAAAGGACCTTTACCTTTCCTTTGGCATGCGGAATTCCAAGGGGACACTGGTGCACACTACCCAGCAATGCTGCCATCGCAAAGCTGTATCCGGTGACAGCTTCTGGTGACGTCTTCAGATTGTTGATGCATTCTGCACACCTATCCAACAGCGGGGTCAGCTGATAGGGCAGTGCAACAGCGACACAGCGCAGGCACCAGGCTGCACCCAGCCTGGCTGCCATACTGGGATGGAGCAGTACAGAGGTCACCGTCTCCAGAAGCCCTTTCAAAATAAGAATTTCCATTTAATAACTCAATAAAAATTCTCTGGACAGGTTCAAAATACTAGAGCCTTTATTGCAACATCACTTTGTTTGCTATCAATTTGAAACAAACCTTTACTGCACACAGTCTAACTGACATTTATTTGGTGATACAAAACATTTTTACTGCATTACCAAAGATGGAGATGACAATTAAACCAATCGCATCAACAGATAAGTCATAAGCTTATTTTTTTAAACACACAAGTGGACCATTAGGTTTTTGGAAAAACCTGAAATTTCACCTGTTAAAGCTTTAAGCTCTTGAACTCCTGCCTTTCTTTTCCTTTGTGGCATTTTAAAACTTAAGTCCCATCAACATTCCATTACAAAGATTACTGCAATACTTTACTGCAGCAGCAATCAGAGTTTAATTCCCACCGCTGCAATGAGTTTGTATGTTCACCCCATAATGGGTATGCTATGTGACAACAGAAGCATGGTAACACTTGCAGGCCGCACCCAGCACATCCCAAGACCACGGCTGTTGATGCAAAACGATGCATTTCACTGTATATATCGAGATGCATGGTACAAATAAAGTTAGAAGAAATGGAAGGGTTGACTATTTTCTAAATGGAGAGAAAATACAAAAAAACTGAGGTGCAAAAGGACTTGGGGGTCTTTGTGTAAGATTCCCTAAACATTAATTGGCAGGTTGAGTCTGTAACAAGGAGGGTAAATGCAATGTTAGCATTCATTTCAAGAGGGCTAGAATATAAAGCAAGGATGCAATGTTGAGACTTTATGAAGCACCGGTGATGCCTCACTCAGAGTATCATGAGCAGTTCTGGGTCCCTTATCTGAGAAAGGATGTGCTTCTCCTATCTGAGAAAGGAGGGTTCAAAGGAGGCTCATGAAAATGATCCCAGGATTGTCATATGAAGAGTGTTTGAAGGCTCTGGGCCTGTATTCACTTGAATTCAGAAGCTCATTGGGTGACCTTACTGAAACCTATTGAATGGTAAAAGGCGTTGATAGAGTGGACGAGGAGAGGATGTTTCCTATGATGAAAGAGTCTAAGGGGCATCTTTTTAGAACAGAGATGAGGAAGAATCTCTTTAGCCAGAATGGTGAATCTGTGGAATTCTTTGCCACAGGCAGCTGTGGAGGCCACTGCTATGCATAATTCTTGAATGGTCAGGGCATGAAGGGATACGGGGAGAAGGCAGGAGATTGGGGCTGAGGAGAAAATTAGATCAGCCATGATGAAATGGCGGAGCATACAAATAACCTATTTCTGCTCCTATATCTTATGCCTTATGGTCTAATCTTACCTTAAGTCTGGTTCAATGGGCAGCCTTAAACATTTCCCCCTCCAGCAGTCTGCTTGAGTTGATTTCCCTTTGCACATTCCCCATTACTATACCACTCCCTCGCCACCTTACTGAAGATAAATTCATAAATCCTAGTGTCTGTCCAAAGATATACCTCAGATATGCTGCTGACCTGCACGTTCCCCGTCCACCTTACTCAAGTGTCCTAACCTGGCAAAACTATATTTCAAAAGTAAATCATTAACTGTGAAGTAGTTTGGGACTTACTGAGATTGTGAAGTTTGGGTGTAGATTCTATCATGCTAGAGGAGCTATATACAGCAATACAAACCTCCTTCCAAGTTGAGGGACCTGTCTGTTATCCACTTACCAATGGAGGGTTCCTGGATGAGAGGAGCGGCAGTGGCACTCAAGCTCTGGACTAAGCTGCCAAGTTCCTGTAGGGCACACACCATCACATGCTGGCTCGCAGAAACGTCAGCGGCCCCTGACTTGTCATTATTGGCGTCATTCATCACAGATTCTGTCACGGCAGAAACAAAGCACTGACTCAGGATAATTACCATCGGTGCACATTCCAAGTATCTGTGCTCCCCACAACAAAATAAAAATGCAGACTGACAAGCTACGCAATTAATCTAAACCACAGCTCTACAGTAAGTGGGTTTATTTGCAGTAGAAAACGAGAACCATGAACAGTAGAGGCACTTGACATTTGAAACAACTGAGAAAAGTCAGCCACACTGATGTAATACAAAGAGGTCCAGATTATCCATATATTTCCTAGGCGACAGGTCGTTATTGGACCACATGCGGTTTTATAACAAACCGATTACTGGTCCTGTAACAGAACCACTGGACTATTGCACCATGGGAAGTTTAATGAATCACCCAATTCAGATAGGGGTTTCTGAAGTGAAGCAAACTGCCCCATTGGCCTATTCTGCCACAAGTAGTCGTCTATTCAGCCTACACCAATGTTTTCCCTCTGTAGAAATAAACATGGAATTGTATTACAAAAAAGCAGGCCATAGCTTTTGGCTCAACTGTTCTCTCTGGAAGTCCATTTTATTCTGTGTGAACATATTCCTGCCTTACTCTAAATCTCCAACATTTCATCTTGTACCCTATGGCCCCATGTTTTTCCATCAACAGCTGGAAACAACTGTCTGCTATCAACCTTACTCACCCTTTCAGATCTCGAAAAAGACCTGCCCCATATCTGTAATAATATGGTACTGAAAATCGATTCATCTTTTACCAGACTACTCTTGTGCAAATCAGTACTGTAAAGAGCCAATATACTTCCTGTACAGTGTTGCCAAATAATGCAGTACTTGGATCATTACATACAGATGCTTACTTGGAATATTAAAATTGGAATTTGGTTCCTTCCAGCCTGCCATGACCTGCAGTTTAATTCTATTTACCCGCCTTACTTCCACATCGCTAACCTCACACATTGCACATTGAGCCTAGGGAAGTAACTGCCAGGACTTGTTTCTTGGATCATCTCACACAACTACACTTGGAGATGCATCTGCTCCCAGAATTTTATCACCTGATCATCACTGCCAATCCGCACTCCTTCCCCCCAAACCCACCCTTAGTATTTTTTTAAAAGGCTAAATACAAATCAGGAGAAAACAGAGAGAAAGAGATATGTAAATATCTGGAAGGTAAAACAGATAAATGCCTCTGGAAACAATGAGTGAGTGAGTGAGAATATGAAAGCATCTGCTGGGGGGGACAGGTTACACCACTGGGGGCACTGAGGCAAACAGAGAAATGAAATGCACAGGAGACGAGGGACTTGCACTTGGGTATGGACAGAGAGAAATGCAAACTCATGGAGCCAGTAAGAATAGTGTATGTATGAACGAAGATATAGCAGGAAACAGAAACCAATGGAAACATAAATGGGTAGACAAAAGAGAAGGACAGGCAAATAGCAGAAATGCATCGAAAAGGAAGTTAGGGAAAAGCAAGCTGGGAACATTTCGATATTTTGGAAGGGTGATATGACCCGATCTTCTATTTTGAAGTGTCCTGATGAGGGGTCTTAGTCCAAAACATTGACTGTTCATTCCTCACCATAGATGCTGTCTGACCTGCTGAGTTCCTCCAGCATTTTGTATGCACTGCTCTGGATTTCCAGCATCTGCAGAATCTCTTATATTTATTCAATCCTGGCTGCTTTTTATGTTCTTCTACTTCCCTGCCAGTTTAATTCTCCATCCTACTCCTTCTTTCACCACTCTTTGACCTCTCGGATGGTTTCAACAAAACTCAATTTAGGCTTCTAACTCGTCTTCTGACTCGGCACACAGCAGCCTTCTGGACTCCACACCTCATTAAACAACTTTAGATCGTCAACCATTCCAGCCTTGTATCATACATTTTGTTCTTCTCTTTTCTTCTGACATCTCAGATTTCACTCTATTCACTCTTCTTTCTAGGCAGCACCCCTAACATCATCCATTCTCTCATTTCTCTGTCCTATCATAGACCTGCCCTGTTGTTTATTCTGTCTCTTCCCACCGACCCCCCCCCCCCCCCGCCAACCTCACACAAATTAAAATTAGGCCCACTTCTAATATTTTTCCATTGCAAGGCTTTTGAAACATTAACAACTTTTTCTTCTTCAGAGACACAAGAGACTCCAGGTGCTGGAATCTGAGGCAAAAAAGCAAACCACTGGAGAAGCTCAGCGTCTGTGCAGGTAAGGAATAGTTGACATTTAGGTCAAGCCCCTGCATCAGGACTGAGTCAGTAGAATGATGGCCAGAATGAAGAGGTAAGAGGGAGGATTCAACAGGGGCTCCTGGGTGATAGATGAAGCCAAGGTGAGGTGGGGGATGATGAGCAAATGGAGCCACGTGGGGCGGTAGAGACAGAGGCTGTAAGGTGATAAGTATGATCAGATGAGGGGCAGATGGAGTGAGGAAATTGAAAGGCTAGGCCAAGGGAGATATCCAAGTGAACAGGTATAAGAGTGATGGGCAGATGCAAACAGATAGGGTGGGTGGACTGATAAGAGTATAAGAGAAATAAAGGGGGTGTAGGTTAACTGAAATAGATAAATCCTGTATTCATACGAATGGGTAGTAGACTCTCCAAGTGGAATTTTACATGTTGCTCTTAAAAGCTGTTCACTGCCTAATATATTTTTATCCATTTCTACATTGACATCTGTCTGCAAACTTCCCTCTTCCACACCTGACTCCACTTGCCCTTCATCCCTCACTTGGTTCCACCAAATATCTACTGTTGCAGCCCATCTCAGCCTCTCCTTGCTCTCCTTCCATTGGCCAACTACCCCCTCAGTCCTGACCATCCTATTGCCTGCACACCTGCCGAGTTCCTCTCACTGTTTTCTTTAAACTTTCTATTTATGCTGCCTGCTTTTGCTGAGTAATTTAAGCATTTTGTGTTTTCTGCAAGACAGTGGATTGCAGTTAATGGGGGGGGAGGGAGAAAAGAGAGAGGGGGAGGAGGGGGGAGGAGCAGGGAGGAGGAGGGAGGAGGAGGAGAGAGAGAGATCTTACAGAGAAAGGAGGGCAGAGCAGGTTGATGGACAGCTGGTATCCAACATGTGGAGATAAAAACCAGGTCCGCGGTTACACAGACTCACAGTTTCGGACACTGAACGAGCTTTGTTGCACCCATGGGAAGGTGGGGTTTTGGAGGATCGATTCGTGGAAATCAATTAGTGGCTCTAGCAGTGTGAAAAGGTGTGACCGGTGGGGAATTATTTGCGTGTCCACCCTTGCCTGGGTGATAATTCCATCACTGAAGAATGGTCATACGTGTTATGGTCACAGTTGGTGACTTCAACAGGATTTTGGAAGACAACTGGAAGATCAATGGCATCAGCTGACCTCTCACCTCTCTCTTCAACGTTACTCAACTAACTACCTCAAACTGAACTGAACTCCCTTCATCATCGTAAGACTATATCCATCCACCCCTAGTTTTGTTCCTATTTCTACACTTATGTATATATCATTGCTAACCTGTTTGATATATCTGCATTTATAGTACTGTATTGCATAGTTACTAATAAACACTATTAGTTTATAGCAATACCAGACTCCAATGTGTTTCCATTTCTGCTGGTTCTTTAACCCGTCACGGGGTACGTGACAGGACACACAGGGACCAGTACACGTACAACATGCTGGAGGAACTCAGCAGATCGGGCAGCATCCGTGGAAACGAGCGGTCAATGTTTCGTGCTGAGATCCTTTGTCAGGACTGAAGAGGGAGAGGGCAGGGACCCTATAAAGAAGGTTGGGGGAGGGTGGGAAGAAGGCTGGTAGGTGTCAGGTGAAAAACCAATCAGGAAAGATCAAGGGGTGGAGGAGGGGAAGCAGGGAGGGGATAGGCAGGAAAGGTGAAGACGGAATGTAAGGGGAAAGCACTATGGGTAGTAGAAGGCGCCAGAATCATGAGAGAGGTGATAGGCAGCTGGAAGAGGAGGCAGAGTGAAACTGGGATGGGGGAAGGGAGAGGGAAGGCCAGTACATTTTGGCCCAATTAAGCAGCTGCCCCAATTAGGTGAGGATTCATGGAAATAGTTAGAAGGTTAAAAAAAACAAACTACCATTTAACTGAGTAGCAATCTAAGTACTTAAATGAAATACAGAACAAATTAGAAAGGTAGCAATATCTCTACAATATTATAAAACTGAGTATTAATTTTTAATAATAATCAGAAGAATTCATCAACGCCACATTGTTTTGACTGTAAATGATCAAAATCAGTGCAGATAATGGACCGCTTTCATACAATGTCTTTGATAATTGCATCTCCAAATCTTCAGTTTCATTGTAACACTGTCAATATCTTCAAACTCTACATAATTCTTAACTTGTTGGAGTAGAGAAATCCTTTCATCTTCACTCCTTATCATCTCTGGCATCTCCAAGCCCGAATGGTTGGAACAACAGTGAGCAAAACAGTTCCGAATTGTCTTACTGCTATTTCTCGCCAACTATCTGTGACAAAAACTCTGCTTTTTGAACACAAGCACACACAACTGACACTATTTAAAAACTGATCATTCTAAGCAGTGTTGTGTCTTACAGCCATGCAAATGTGCGTGACTGGCACTAGTTAGAAACTGTTCAGCAACAGTCTCCTGCTCCAGGTAAGGGCCATGGTGTCCCAAATTATTTTTTTAATTTAGTTTTTATTCTTTAAGAGTTGTCTCAAATAAACAGCTGTCCCAATTAACTGATGGCCCAAATAACTGGAATCCACTGTACTTCCCTTTCAATTTTTTAACTTTAGTTTTGATAGCCAGAGGTGAAGATTGATCATAATTATGAAGAAATTCCCTCATTGTGCATGAAAACAACTGCCAAAGTGAAGACAAATATTTAGTAATATGCTACCACTATATACAAGTTCACTGTCTATGAACTTGCAGACAGTGCCCAAGGTAGAAAATAACGCTGGCTCACTTCCAGCACAGGTGCCAACTACAAGGATTCAAAGTCATGAACTCCATTAAAAATTTTCTGAAGTATATTAAGATCTTCAGAATGTCAAAATAAATTATCATTGCTGATTAACTGGTCTCTAAAAACTCACACTTGTTCCTCAATCACAGTTTGGCATGTGGAAACAGCCTGGTGCCTGTCACTACACTGTGTTGAAGTCTGAACAAAGAAATGCCATTTTTAACCAGAAATTGATTAATTGGATACATATATTGACCAACTGGTAACCTTGTGGATATGCAAACTAATTTTAAAAGCCAATAGTACTTCAAAACTAGTAAAGTAACTAACCAATAGTAAGCATCACCCTAGAATCCTTTGTTGCATCTTTATCTTGGTATGCCAAATTGCTCTGGACCCATGATGTGCAAAAGGGAAGCTATGATCTTCAAAGACCCGACTTGCGTGGGCTAACCACACTTTATCCATATACTGTTATTGCTTGGACATTATCTTAACCCCTTTCTTGCCACAACTTCCACAAAATGTCAGCATTGACAAACTGCAAATAAAACATGGAAGCAGCAGAGTGACTTCCAAAAGGAGATAGTCAAGCAATATAACAGAGGTGTGGAACAATTTGGACAACTCTTCCAAAGGGCAGGCATAGACATGATGTACACACATGATATGTGTTGATTGCATGAGTAGATGGTGATCATTACATAAAGGTGATTGTTAAAACTAACATCCGATAACTAGTCTTCTCCTTACCCACTGTCTTCATCTGCTTGGCAATAGCCTGGCAAATCTCCTTTGCAGCTGCAATCTGTGCTTTCTCACCCAGCAGGCTGCCCACAGTTGCCCGAAGGATGAACGACACACATCGCCGGGAATACACCGCTTCCACATGGCTTTGGGTGGCCCGGGGATGTAAGACAAGCTCCAGTACATGGGTAAGGAAGATGGCAAAATTACGCTCCAGCCACTGCCCTCCGAGAGTGGTGACAAATACAACGTACGCCTGTAACGGAGAGAGAGAATATCAAAACAGGGATCAGAAAAATATCCTGCTCTTCCTGTTCCAGATGCATTCCCTTCATCATTCATCCTCATGGAGGGATCAGAGTGAGCAATTTCAAGCTCCTGGGTGTCAAGACCTCTGAGGATCTAACCTGGTCCCAACATATCAATGCAGCTATAAAGGTGGCAAGACAGTGGCTATAATTGAATTACCTATTCAATTGTAATTGAATTACTTATTAGGAGTTTTAAGGGATTTGATTTGAAAACTTCTACAGATGTATCATGGAGAACATTCTGACAGGCTGCATCACTATCTGGTTTGGTGGTTGTGGGGGGAGGCTACTGCACAGGACAGAAAGAAGCTACAGAAAGTTGTAAGATTGGTCAGCTCCATCTTGGGTACTAGCTGGAACAATTGAGCAGATAAGCACATAATCAACAAATATACTCTCCTTTTTCAAGCCCCACAATGAAGAAACTATGCTTTCTCTCATCTGGTCCTGAGGACAGTGAAACAGTGTTAGCAGCTCAGGGTGACGACTGTGCAACCAAATGGATGGGGAAAGCCATTGAAGCAGTTCTCAATAAGGAAGTTCAGAATCAAGTCTTTCACAAGTAAGTTGTGAAATTTGTTTTTTGGCAGCAAGTCAGTGCAATACTTAAAAATACTATAATTTGCAATAAGAAAAATAAAAATAAATGAATGGTGCTAAGAGAGCAAAAATGGTGAGTTATTGTTCATGGACCATTCAGAAATCTGATGTTAGAAGGGAAGAAGCTGTTCCTAAAACTATCTTCAGGTTCCTGTACCTAATCTCTGATGGTAGTAATGAGAAGAGGGTGGCAGGGGTCTTTAATAATGGATGATGCCTTTTTGAAGCATCGAAATTTGAGGATAGGCTGAAAGTAGTAGTACACTCAAGCAGAGAATTCCTGAAATAGAATGGGGCAATGAATTGAATGCGAACTCAAAAACAATACTGCAGAAGCAATGAAACTAGTTACACAGTCAAAATTGCAGCCTAGTCATGCCCCTTCGGTAACTACCAACTTAATGCCAAGGTGTAGGTGCTTCATTTTGCCCACTGATCAAGGTACTTACTTGTGTGACCCCGACTCGAACTTCTCGGCTGATGGACCCCCCACCTTTCAGCATCTCTCCACCACTCCTCAGGAATCCAGATCCCCCACGCAGAAATCCTGTGGCCATCAGCTCCAACACCTCTTCCAAGGTGGCACGTTTCACATTCTGTCGCATCACTGAAACAATTGAAAATAAAAGGTAAGCTATCAGGAAAACTGCAAGTGTCTCCGTGCTTCTGACACCAACATTGCATGCCCACAACTCACTAACCCTAACTTGAATCTTTGGAATGTGGGAGGAAATCCACACAGTCACTGGGAGAACATACTAACCCCTGGGAATCGAACCTCAATCAGTGATCTCTGGCATTGTAAAGTGATTACACTAACAGTTACACCACCATGCTGCCCACAACAAGGGCCATTACTGTAAGATGATCACTGATCTATCCAGCAGGTAACTCGGGAAGCAAATTATTCAGAGTGGAATGATGTTACCACTTGGAACGATAGAGGTGAACTGTATTGACTTATTCAAGACACCTGCATATGTACACCCCAGAAAAAAAAGGACAGGGTGAAAATAGTACAAAAAGGGAGATTGTGCTGATCAAATTAAGTACGCTAATTTTGATAGAATTAGGTGAAGGTAAGTGGCTTGGGGAAAAAAAGGAAATAGCAGCACAGAAAATGTTAACCTGATATAAATGTGTACTTATGACAAGTTGTTCCTTGGTTAAGAATGCCCGACTTACAGACACTTATAACAGAATGAGATTAGATCATATTATTATATTCAGAAGTCTGACACACATACAGTGCCTATTATAAAAAGTATCCCCCCCCCCAGAAGTTTTCATGTTTTATTGTTTTACAACATTAAATCACAGTGGATTTAATTTGTTTTTTTTTTGACACTGATCAACAGAAAAAGGCTCTTTCATGTCAAAGTGAAAACCAATCTCTACAAAGTGATCTAAATTAATTACAAATATAAAATACAAAGTAATTGATTGCATAAGTATTTACCCCCTTTAAGATGACACACAAAATCATCACTGATGCAGCCAATTGGTTTTAGAAGTCATATAATTAGCTAAATAGAGATCACCATGTGCAGTCAAGGTGTTTCAACTGATTATAGTAAAAATACACCCTTATCTGAAGCCCATCTGTTGGTGAGTCAGTAGCCAAGCAAAAACTAGACCATGAAGACAGAACACTCAAAGCAACTCTGCAAAAAAGATTACTAAAAAGCATAGGAGATGAATACAAGAAAATTTCCAAGTTACAGAATATCCCTTAGAATACAGTTAAGTCAAACATCGAGAAACAGAAAGAATATACTGTAGCATGGCTGTAAATCAGCCTACAGCAGGTCATCCTCAAAAACTGAGTGAGCGTGAAAGGAGATGTGAGGGAAGCCACCAAGAGACCTATGACAACTCTGGAGGAGTTACAAGCTTCAGCAGCTGAGATAGGAGAGGCTGCGCATACCACGACTGTTGCCTGGGTGCTATGCCAGTCATAGAAGGGAGAGTGGCAAAGAGAAAGCCACTGTTGAAAAGAAAGCTCACATGAAATCTTGGCTAGAATCTGCCAGAAGTCATGTGGGTGACTCTGAATTCAGCTGGAAGAAGGTTCTATGGTCTGCTGAAACCAAAATTGAGCTTTTAGGCCATCAGACTAAATGCTATATTTGGCATAAGCCAAACACCGTACATCATCAAAAATACACCATCCCTACCATGAAGCATGGGTTGGCTGCAACATTGGGGGGATGCTTCACTGAACTGAACCCTGTGAGGCTTCTGAAGGTAGAGGGTAAAATGAATGCAACAAAGTACAGAGAAATCCTGGAGAAAAACCTGTTGCAGACTGCAAGAGAAGATTTGTTTTCCAGCAAGACAATGACCCCAAATATAATGCAAACTACACAGGAATGACTTAAAAACAAAGTTAATGTCTTGGAGTGGCCAATTCAGAGTCCAGATTTCAATCCAATTGAAAATTTGTGGCTGGACTTGAAAAGGGCTGTTCACTCACGATCCCATTGCAACCTGACAGATCTTGAGCAGTTTTGTGAAGAAGGATAGGGTAAAATGCAGTGTCCAGATGTGCAAAGCTGATAGACCTGTCCACACAGACTCAGGCCAAAATTGCATCTACTAAATACTGACTCGAAGGGGGGGTGAGTGATTATGCAATAAATTATTTTGTGTTTAATAATTGTAATAAATTTAGACTAATTTGTAGAAATTTGTTTTCACTCTGACACAAAAGTCTTTTCAGTTGATCAGTGCCAAAAAAAGCCAAATTAAATCCACTGTGATTCAATGTTATAAAACAATAAAACATGAACACGTCTGGGGGGGGGGGGGGGGGGGCGGGGTGAATACTTTTTACAGACATTGTACATGCATTTATTCCTTTCTCTCTCTCTCTCTCTCTCTCTCTCTCTCTCTCTCTCCATTTTTAGTAACTGTTTGTTTAATCAGTAGTAATCATTTTATTTTAATCAGTCCAGTGCAATTTAATGCCATTTATTACAAAACTGTGGAGGTATATCAAGTGATTTTTGTGTATTTTCTGATACACAGTCAAGATCAACTTGTGAATATTCATAAAAACAGAACCCATTCAGTAGCTGGAAACAGGCTATACAACAGCAACAAGCTTACAGCCAACCACCATACTTCTGAGAAATGAAGTAATAGTCATTCAAGTCTAATCTAAGGTGGTTAAAATAAAACAGATATATACACAGTTACCAATTTATTAGATTGAACCTGTACACCTGCTTGTTAATGAAATATCTAATCAGCCAATCATGTACAGCAACTCAGTGCATAAAAGCATGCAGACATGGTTAAGAGGTTTAGCCACTGTTCAGACCAAACATTAGAATGGGGAAGAAATGTGATCTAAATGACACTGACCATGGTGCCACACTGGGTGGTTTGAGTATCTCAGAATCTGCTGATCTGCTGGAATTTTCATGCACATCAGTCTCTGGAGCTTACAGGGAATGGTGTGGAAAACAAAAAACATCCAGTGAGCGACAGCTCTCTGGGTGAAAATGCCTTGTTAATGAGAGAGGTCAGAGGAGAATGGCCTGACTGGTTTAACACGATAGTAACTCAAATAACCATGCATTACAACAGTGGTGGGCAAAAGAGCATCTCTGAACGGATAACACGTCAAACCTTGAAGTGGATGGGCTACAACAGCAGAAAACAACAAACATACAGAAATATACTCAGTGGTCACTTTATTAGATACCTGATAAAGTGACCACTAAATGTATACTGCAGGATTAGGATTCTAGAAGTTCAACCTCCAATTTATTATAATATTTCATCCCATCTACAGAGGCTAGCATAATGCTTTACAGTGCCAGTGATTGGGGTTCAATTCCTGCCACTGTCTATATGGAGTTTCTATTTTCTCTCCAAGACCACCCAAGCTACCTCCGGGTGCTCTGATTTCTTCCCACAGATTAGGGTCAAAGACGCACAGATTAGGGTCAGTAAGTTGTGGGTATACTACACTGGTACTGGAAGCATGGTGACGCTTGCAGGCTGCCCCCAGCACATCCTCAGATTGTGTTGGTCATTGATGCAAACAATGCATTTCACTGTATGTTTCAATATACATGTGACAACAAGTCTTTAATCTTTTTCCAACATTCTTATGTCTCCATTACTTCTGATCTTGCTTCTTCCATCCTTCTCAAAACTGCATAATTTTGAGAACCTTTGAAACCTTTTATTTTGGGTATGTACCAGCACATTTTCCGAGACACACACCTGCTGCTTGTTTGGGTGTCAAAGCCGTTGCCATGACAGTTCCAAGTAATTTGGATACTGCA
Organism: Hypanus sabinus; assembly: GCF_030144855.1. NCBI lineage: Eukaryota > Metazoa > Chordata > Chondrichthyes > Myliobatiformes > Dasyatidae > Hypanus > Hypanus sabinus. The sequence continues at coordinate 79,962,820 of NC_082715.1, read as the reverse complement.
ACACGGACTGCATAGTTAGATCCCTCTAGGCCCTTAAAGCAGAGAGTAGCCAGGTTTTCCAGTTCTGTGGTCCACATGAAAACAGATTCTTTCTGCAATTCTAAGAGGCACTAGGATAGAAGCAGATACATTTTTATGAATGAACAATGTTGTCACAACTACTACAGTGAAAATCCAATAGCCACATTTCCACAATGGAAACCCTAACCAACAAGACAGAGGATCAGGTATCAGCTCTAACTCGATGAATACTCTTGTCTTGAGATTTGGGTCGTAAATAAAAGTCCAAATCCAGAGACGCAAGTTCACAATCTAGGCTGACACTTCTCGTAGAAACTCCATTATTGCTATTTTCAGACCATAATATATTCCAATTACTGACAAAGTATACTTAATTTAAACGTGTTGAGATCTACCATAATTAGATCCTTACTCAGAAAAAAATGACCATTTTTGTTTAAATACTGCAGCCCTGATTACTTCTTTTGCATCATAGCTGGTCTTGCCTAATGATAGCACATCAGCCTCCAAATCAGAAGTTCTCCAAACAAGATTTTTGCCTATAATTCAGACATACCATATTAGAGCACTGATATTTGATTATTCTTCTCTAGATACAGTGAAAACATCGACTGTTTACAATTTTCCCTGGATGCTGTCTGCCCTGCTGAGTTCCTCCAGCATTTTCCAATATTCTCACGGGCAGGTTTGTTAGAGCTTTTGGGGAAGGTTTAAGCTAATTTGGCAGGGGGATGGGAACCGAAGTAAAGGTACTCAGGATAGGAAGGATGATTAAAAAAAGCAAAGCTAGTGTGCAGTCAGACTGTTAGGAAGGGCAAGCAGTTGATAGGTCAAAATTGCAGCTAGCAGGGTGAGTATCAGTGCACTAGGGATGCAGAATCTAAAAGGGTAGCAAATACAGTAAGTACTCAAAGTGTTATATCTCAATGTACAGAGTACAAGATACAAGGTGGATGATCTTGTTGTACTGATTGTCAGGTATGATGTTGTGGCTATCATTGAATCATGGATGAAGGATGGTTGTAGTTGGGAGCTGAATGTCCAAGGTTACACATTGTACCGGAGGGATAGAAAGGTAGGCAGAGGGTACCTGCTGGTAAAGAATGGCATCAAATCATTAGAAAGATGTGACATAGGATTGGATGATGTTGAATCCTTGTGGGTTGAGTTAAGAAAGTACAAAAGCAGAAGGACCCTGATGGCAGTTATACATAGGCTTCCAAACAGTAGCCGGAATATGGACTACAGATTACAATGTGAAATAGAAAAGGCGTGTCAAAAAGGGCAATGTTATCATAGTCATGGGACATTTTAACATGCAGGCAGACAGGGAAAATCAGGTTGGTAATGGACCTCAAGAGAGTGAATTTGTTGAATGCCTATGAGATGGCTTTGTTGTTGTCGTTGAGTCTACTAGGAGATCAGCTGTATTGGATTGGATGTTATGTAATGAACCAGAGGCGATCAGAGAGCTTAAGATAAAGGAACCCTTAGAAGAAAGTGATTGAATTGAAATTGAATTGAAATATCTTTATTGTCATTGCATAGTACATTTTGTCATGCACCAATACAGTGAAAATGAGATTGCAACTCTCGTACTCAATGCTATAAAACAAATAAACTATAAATAAAATCGTTACCAGCCAGTACAAGCAATGTCCAGCAGTACAAAAGCGCAACTCAGATGCATGCCAGCCATAAAACCAGTATTCAAAGTAGCAATATAACAGTTTTATGGATGATGCTTGATCAATTGGTTCAGAACAATTATAGCTCTGGGCAAAAAGCTATTTTTCAGTCTGTAAGTGTGGGGATTGAGTTCAACTTGAAATTTGATAAAGTCTGATGTAGCAGTATTCAAAAATCTGAGATGCAAAGGAGCTTGGAGTCCCTGTGTAGAACACCCTAATGATTAACTTACAGGTTGAGTCAACAGTGAGGAAGGCTAATGCAATGTTATCATTCATTTCAAAAGGTTTAGAATATAAGCGCAGGGATCTGATGCTGAGGCTTTATAAGACATTGGCGAGGCCTCACCTTGAGTATTGTGAACAGTTTTGGACTTCTTATCTAAGTGTGCTACCATTGGAGAGGGTTCAAAGGAGGTTCACAAGGATGATTTTGGGAATGAAAGGGTTATCATATGAGGAACGTTTGATGGCTCTGAGACTATACTTGCTGGAATTTAGAAGGATGACGGGGGGGAAATCTCATTGAAAGCATTCGAATGTTGAAAGGCCAAGACATAGTAGATGTGGAGAAGATGTTTCCCATGGTGGGAGACTCTAGGACAAGAGGGTGCAGCCTCAGGATAGAGGTGTATCCATTTATAACGGATGTGGATAAGCTTCTTTAGGCAGAGGGTGGTGAATTTGTGGAATTTGTTACCACAGGCAGCTGTGGAGGTCAGGTCGTTTGGTGTGTTTAAGGTGGAGATAGATAGGTTTTTGATTGGCCATGACAACAAAAGTTCCAGGGAGAAGGCTGGGGAGTGGGGCTGTGGAGGGAAAAAAAAAAGTATCAGCCATGATTGAATGGTGGAGCAGACTTGACAGGCCAAATGGCCTAATTCTGTTGATACGTCCTCAAATCAAGTCGTCACTTTTATTGTCATTTTGACCATAACTGCTGGTACAGTCCATAGTAAAAATGAGACAACGTTTTTCAGGACCATGGTGTTACATGACACAGTACAAAAACTAGACTGAAATAGTCTTGGGTCTGCTCCTATGTCTTATGGTCTTATTTTGTGTGTGTAGTTTGTCTTGTATACTGTTTATACAGATCATTGAGCTAAAATAAGGTAAAACAATAATAATGTACAATAAAGTGTAAAAGCTATCAAAAGAGTGCAGTGCAGGTAAGCAATGAAGTGCAAGATCATAATGAGGTAGATTGTGAGGGCATCTTATTGTGCAATTCAAGAGCATGATAACAGTGGAATAGAAGCTGGAGGTACATGCTTTCAGTTTCTGTATCTTCTGCCTGATGGGACAGGAGAGAGGACATTGGATGTTGGTGGGTCTTTGATTACACTGGCTACTTTACTGAGATAGCAAGAATAGGCAAAATGCACATACGGGTGGCCAGTCCTTTGATGTTCTGAGCCATTTCCACAACTCTCTGCAGTTTCTTGCAATCACGTGCAGAGCAATTACATTACCAAGCTGCACCAAGACAGAATGCTTTCTGTGCTACTGCACAATTCAAAGTGTTGGCTTTTAAAACTGCTCCTACATATATTATTTGTGCAAGTAGCCATTATGGACCAATGTAGTCTATTCAAAACAGATCAGTGAGTTATTCTCATGACCTTTCCAATATTCTTCCCAACTAATTGGTCATTTGTCTTTTTTTAAGACCTTGCAGTCTGCATGCTTGCTGACATACCAAGAACATTACATAGGCCAAATCTTGAAGTGTACTAAAGGGAAAAAAAAATTTCTTACCTTAGCTACAGCACACCGAACAGCCATGGATCGGTCAGTCAAACCAGAACGTGTGTTTTTGTAGATGTCACGGTGGCAAGAAGCAGCTGCACCTCCCAAACCATTTAGCACCTTCTGTAGACTCAGCAGAACCTCACTGCGGCCCTGAGACTGTTCAAAACACAGAGACTTCAGAAAGCAGCAGACCCGTTATGGCTTTGATACCTGGATGCAACTCCACACGCAGCCTTCAGTAAAGTACGGCTTGACTAGGACAGACTCAACCTTCAATTTAAAGTAAGGGATTCTATCTGAATATCTACAAGTGACAGCAGAAATCCCCATTTATTCATTTGCAATGAAGACTTCCATTGGAAATTTACTAAAAAGGCAAGGTACAAGTCACAACCTTAGCTTCAGGAGTTTATCAGGAGTCATTTCTGTTAAGAGTCACAGGGTTACACAACATGGGCTCAACAGCTTTGGTCCACTAAGTGAACACCAAGCCTCAAGCACACATTTATTTATTTATTTAGAGATAAACGTGGTAACAGGCCCTTCCTGCGCTAAGAACCCTCACTGCCCATGTAACCAATTAACCTACTAACCTGCGTCTTTAGAATGTGGAAAGAAATGGAGCACCTGCAGGACTCATCTTACACTAACTTGTCCTTCCTATGTTCCACAATGTATCTGGACACTAGGGGCAATTTACAGTGGCTAATTAACCTACCAATTTACATTACTTTGAGATGTAGAAGACAGGAGCACCTGGTGAAAAAAACAGACACAGAGAGAACATGCAGGCACCAGTGAGCACCTGGAGTCCAGATGGAACTCTGGTCATTTTGGCATAAAACCTGTACCAGATGTACGTCTCTGCTACCAACATCCCACGCCACCCCCCCCCCACCCACCAGCACAAGTGGATGCACATTCTGAAATCTTGTTTTACTGAGGAATTGATGACTCGTGCACAGTGGGCGATATTCTTAATGCTGAGTCAGAAGGTTGCAATTTCCAAGCCCCACTTCAGAGATATGAACACATATTCCAGGCACTCATTCCCATCATAGAAGCAAGGGAGTACTGCATTGCTGGACTCACTAACATCCAAGTAAGATATTAAATCAAGACCCCCATTTGAATCATGAGGTGAATGTAAAAGATCCCACATCATTACTTCAAAGCTAAGTTGAGACCCATCGCCAGATGGCCTGGACAACCTTTATCTTTCAACCAGAAGTAATTTAGATTGTTGAAATTAATTGAGCATTGCACTCAATTCTGGTTGAATATAAGAATGTGAAAGCTTTAGAAAGGGTGCAGGCCATATTTATCATGATATGCCTGGATTAGAGTACACGTCTTATGAGAAGAGGTTAACGATCCAGGGAACTTCTCTTTGGAGTGAAGGAGGATGAGAAGTGACTTGATAGAGGTAATTTAAGGTGTAACCCCCTGGGTCGCCTCAGGCTCGCTCAGCTCGTTCTTGTCTAGGGGGAGCAGCCTTCGGCCCCGCCAAACTGGGTAATCAGCTGGTGTGGATGCTGTGTGATGTCCCCGCCTCACCCAAAAACAGACAGTACACCATATGCGATTAAATGAGTACAATTTATAAAGGTTACTATAACTAAGTGATTAATAACGATACAGTATATATGAAGAGAAAATTAAAGAAAAGGCGCCAAACTTATCAAAGTCCAAACCACTTCGTGCACAGCCGTTGGAGCTCAATTTCTGAAGTCTTCTGGCCACCATTCGATCCCTTCCGAACTCCTCGACTCGTAGCTCAGGACCCTCCGAACTCCTCGACTCTCCAAACAGCTCAGGACCCTCCGAGTGGTCAACCAAGCACATCTAGCTTCATCCCCCCCCCCTCCTCGGAGAATCTCCCGGCCTCGGACCCCCCTTTGGGGTCCGATCCTCGCCCAGCTTAGAGCATTGCGTCCTCTCTCTCGACCCCCTTGCGCTGATCTGCCCAAAAGCCCGTCAACAAAAGCTTACAGACTCAGAAGAAAGAACATTAATCCCCATTTGGTTTACAAAGGAATACCATTCTCGGTATCAGTAAATTAGCATTCCTGCTAGTTAACAAAAAGAAACCCTTTCCCAACAGTAACAAAGAAAAAAGAAGAAACCCCCTTTACAAAGGCATAGATAGGATGGACAGTCAGCACCTTTTTCCGGGCGGAAATGGCTAATACGAAAGGGCATAATTTTAAGGTGATTGGAAGAAAACATGGGTGAATGCCAGAGGTAGTGTTTTTTTAAAACACAGAAATTGATAGAATATACTACCAGGGGTGGTAGTATGGATAGATATATTTGGAAGATTTAAAAGACCCTTAGATCAGCATATGGATGAAAGAAAAAGAGGGGACTCTGTGGGAGGAAAGCATTAGATTGATCATAGAGTAGGTAAAAGGGTCCGCACAACATTGCTCTACAATGTTCTAATGAAAGCAACCAAAAATAATCTGATTTTTAGCACATTATCTTGCTTTTATTTTATTTGTACTTTTCATAAATTGTTTGCACATTTCCTATAATCACAATTTTAAAAAGTACTTAATCAATTGTAAAGTGCATTAGAATATCTGAGTGTAAAAATGAGTCTCATTCTTTTAGTCTCTGGTAGCACAGACCAAGCACCCAAGAGTGCAATCCAGGAGTTCAACTAAGAACCCTGCTCCAGATTTGCTGCAATCTTCCCCACAGAGAGGGTTCAAGCACTTCGTAAGTTTTTTTTAAAGTTTCAGTAATAATTAGCCCTTTGCAGATTGCAGTTTAAGAAATGTTGATTTTTTTTGACAGCAGCTTTGCAATGTACGTGGTGATTAATTAAAAATAAGAACATGCGATACTTAGAAGAATGACTGGTCCAGCCACTGCTGAAACAAAGAATTCCAGTTTGCAGCTATCACCATTACAAGTGCACATTTGCTTTAGATGCTCATATGACCATACAAGCATTTTGCAGAAACAAAATAGGTTTTTTCTTGGCTTTTGGAATAAAGGCAGAATCTCTTGTGTTCATATGTTTCTGATAAAAAGCAGCTACTGTCCTTTCTTAAATGTACTGTAGATGGCAAGCTTCTCAACAGCTCAGAATGAGAGAAGTTGCAATACACATGCCCAGCAAAAGTTTAGGCAGTGGCAAAGTATTTTCTGAGTTTTCAGAAACTGAAGAATAGATCAATTGCACACTTCCATTTATGGGTCTTAGCAATACAAAAAAAAAAGTATTTTTGTTTAACTACGTTGACAAAGTTGTTAGGTCACTTTGTTGACGAAATTCAATGGCTGTACCTTCCCCAATGTCAACATTTCCTTTCCTTTTTTAAAAAAAATGTATTATTTTTATTAATTAGGGATACAACACAGAGGCTAAGAAGGGCCAGAGTCACCTCTACTTCCTGAGGAGTCTGAGGTCCTCTGGAGTATGTAGGCCTCTCCTTCACATTCTATCTGTCTGTTGTTGCCAGTGCAGTCCTCTATGCAGTGGTGTGCTGGGGCAATTGCATCAACGTGGGTAATGCCAACAGGCTCAATAAGCTGTATAGAAAGTTAAAATGAACACACTGGAGGTTCTGGTAAAACAAAGGACCCAACGGAAAATCCTGGCAATGCTGGACAATGTTTCTCATTCTCTGCATGCCACCTTGGGTAAAAAGAGGAGCACATTTAGTAATAGACTAAGACAACTGCAATGCCCCAAATAATGCTATATGAAGCCATTCTTACCCTTGGCCAATGGCCTCTATAATTAGTCAACCTACAGTCGGGAAAGTGACTGTTAGACCCCCTCCTGTTAGACTGTGGTAACCCACCAGCGCCTTTACTTCCTGAGAAAGCCGAAGAAATTTGGCCTGTCCCCTAAAACCCTCACTAATTTTTATAGATGCACCGTAGAAAGCATTCTTCTAGGATGCATCTCAACCTGGTATGGAAGTTGTCCTGTCCAAGACTGGAAGAAGCTGCAGAAGATCATGAACACAGCCCAGCACATCACACAAACCAATCTTCCATCCTTGGACTCACTTTACACCACACACTGTCAGAGCAGTACTGCCAGGATAATCAAGGACACGACCCACCCAGCCAACACACTTTTTGTCCCTCTTCCCTCCGGGAGAAGGTTCAGGAGCTTGAAGACTCCTACGGCCAGATTTGGGAACAGCTTCTTTCCAACTGTGATAAGACTGCTGAACAGATCCTGACCCGGATCTGGGCCGTACCTTCCAAATATCCGGACCTGTCTCGCGGTTTTTTTGCACTACCTTACCCTTTTCTATTTTTTATTTATGATTTATAATTTAAATTTTTATTATATTTACTATTGATTTGTACTCCAGGGAGCACTAAACGCAGAATCAAATATCACTGTGATGATTGTACGTACTAGTATCAATTGTTTGGCGACAATAAGGTAATAATGATGATGTTATTTTTTATTCTTTCTATTTCTCTTCTAATATTTATATCTGTGCACTTGTAATGCTACTGTGATTCTGTAATTTCCTTTGGGATTAATAAAGTATTTATCTATCCAACAGACACTTCCAGCATTGCCCAATTATATTCTTGTGACCAATTAGCCTACTAAGCCATGTGTCTTTGGAATATGGGAGGAAACCAGAGCACTCGGAGGAAACCCACAGGGTCATGAGGAGAACAGGCAGCGTTTCAGAGAGCAGTGGAACCGAATCCAGGTCACTGGCACTGTTAATAGTATTACACTAACCACTATGCTACCATGCCGCCCAAAAAAAAAATCAAATCATGGCTTTTCTTGTCTGGAATATACAGTCTGATGTGACTTAGTTATTGGCAATGACACCTTCTTCTGGATTTTAAGCCCCACTTCATACTTGAAAACTTAGGACTCAAGAGAGTGTAAATGCTGGAATCTGGAGAAACTCAGTGGGTCAGGTAGCACCTATGAAGGAAATGGACAGACATTTCGGGTTGAGATCTTTCATCTGGTCTGAAACCTGCTGAGTTTATCCAACATAACACCTTGTCTGTTGCACTTCAACATGTAACCTTAGTTTGCAGCCAAGGTCTCTTCGGTGTCCTGGGAAAGAGATAACATCATTCAACCAGGACATTAGGAATAGTTGCAATTACAAAGTGACGATAGAGTCATCCATTTAATTGTGATATTGGTTGAATTTCAACCAATATCATAACTAAGTGGATGACGACATCATCAGTTTGCAATTGTAGCTCTACTCTGTTGGATTAGACTGTATAATTGTTACTTTCTGTGCAGTTTAAAACTTCATGCCTGCTTGCATTTTGTATAACTGATTATATACATGTAACTGTTTATAATGCTTCCTAGTGGCCACAATATGTGTATGTAATTTTTCAATGTCTCCTCAAATGCTTATAGTTCTTTGTATGATTAAGGAAGCTTCTCTGTTATTGCATTATTTGAATAGGGGCTATCTGATTGCTTAACTCTTATCTACAAATTTGAATGGAATATGTTTATCTGTGGTATAAGAAAGGTGGAACAAGTTGGCCCACCATCTTTGCTCTTTTCCATTCCTTCCCTCTTTGTTCTTAGACTCACTGCTACTCCATTTCCAATCCTCTTTGTCCTATTATTACTTAATAAAACAATCATGAAGCAACCAGTTTACGCCTCTTTCTAGACTTCTGAAAGATCCTTGCATCAGCTCCTCTCAAATTCTATCAGTCACCAACATACAACTTAACAATTAACCCAACCCAAAAGCAAAAGAAGTAGCTGTTTTTTATTACGTGCCTTATCACATTCATTTCCCTTCATTTGTGCCTTCAGGGATATGGGAGGAAACTAGAGCACCCAGAGGAGATCCATATGGTCACAGGGAGAATGTGAAAACTGCGAAAATTATTGCAAAAACAACTTCAAACTTAAAATCTTCTCTTCATTGTTCAAGTGATCAGCTGAGGGAATGCTGCATTAACAAAGTTATTGTTGGCCATTTGAGAATGTAAACTGTCCATTGGAGGGATATAAAACAATCCCACTGTGTCCTTAAAAGAAGAAAAAGCATGAATAGGACAATTGGCCCCTCACACTTGCCACACCATTCATTGATGGCCAGGCTGTTCTCTCCCTCAACATCAATTTCCCACACCAAATCCCAAACACTTTAATATCCAAAAGTCTAAAATCTGTCTTGAATTTTACTGATGCATTGAGCCTCCATGGTACTCTTGAAGAAAGATTTCCACCTAAGTGTTTCTTCATATTGGGTACTGAATCCAAGCTTTATTCCCGTCCTGAATAGCTAATCTCTTATTATCTATCTGTATCTCCAAAATTTTCAGTATTAACACTCTCATAGACCCTCTAATACAGGTGAGCAAAGATTCTGCTTCCTGACTGCACTGGAGTAAAGTAACAGCCGGTATACTTTACTAAAAGTGGTAGGAAAGAAGGAAAGAGAGTGGAAAGTAGAGAAAGCCCAACTCCACATAAACACACTCTTGCACAAGAGAGTTGTTGTCTTGTACAACCAGCTTCAGAGAAAAGGATGCTGTGTCACCTAACTCCTGTAAGATACTAATCAAGGAAACAAATACATCTTGTCCCTGTGGACAGTCTGTTCTGCACAACCATGGCATTATCCATTTACAAGACTGCAAGAAGACCGTACACGTCCAAATTCAGAAAAGTCATAGTCTATGTTACATTGTAATTATTTCCTATAACCTAGTAAGTCATCAGCTTTTTCTTTACCGATAACAGTTCTGCGACACTCAGGCCAGCACAGATAAACAGATGTTGTAATAGCATGGCACTTCTGGACAATACAGGCAATTTAGTATCTTCATCAATATCACAGTTAACATTGCCTCAATCTGTAAATGTTTATAAACTATTTGCTTACCTCTGCACTTTTCAGAGCCTTTAATAGATTGCTGACAGTTTCAGGAAAGGAGCTGCCCAACACTCTGCCCATCTTTTCATAGAAGGCCCCAATGCAAGCCACAGCTGCCCTGCCAATGACAAAGCCATCCATTGGTAGTTATATTCTCTTCTAATACAGGTCTAAGCAAGAGATAGCCATTCAACATGTCTCACATTCAACTACACAAGAGATGTTCAGCATCTGAGTTCAGTGTAACCTTCCATTCCTTTCCTCAAGAAACATTTAAAGTGATAGGTCAGGAAATTTGGAATCAACCTCAAGTTGTAGCAGAAGATTGAGGTAAGTGTGTGAAGAAATGCTACCCGATGTATCCTCTGAGGGGCCTGGCTTTCATAGTAAGGAGATGTCTTAATATCAAAATAAACTTTATTCATCATAAAAAAAATTACAAGAATAAACTATGCAATGCCTTTTCATCCTTACATTCATAGTCAATACACTAAGTAATGTTTTATTACAATCCTTAAAACCCATAGGACTGTTGCTACTCACGTGACCCCTTGGGGTGGTACACTATTACAATAAATGAGGTGCAAATGGTGAACAGTTTTGTTATACTAGAGAAAGCATACTACTCTATTTTCTCAAGTTCAATATCAGGACATGAATTTGAGTGTATGGGACACAAGTTCAAAGTTTGCAGGATTTGTTTTAATGCAATACTTCCTATATTACATAAGTAAACTGCAAATTTTGTTTTAAAAAGCATCTCCCAACCTGCACACTACTGATAGGATAACAATTTAACAATGACAGGGCAGATCCTTCTTTTATGCACTCTTAAAATGGGGCTGGCCTTTATTGAGGAAATGGTAATAAACTTGGATAAAAATATTTGTAAGATTGCAGGGAAATAGGATGGGATTGTGACCTTGTGGAAAATGCTTTCAATGAGTTGGCCAAATACCTTCCTTCTATGCAATAAAATTTCATGATTCATGCATCCTGCAACAGTCACACTATTTAAATTAATCAACCAAGTTTCAAAAGCTTGTAATTCCTCAAACGTTTTTGGAACTTTTACATACAGTTTGGTTGGCAGGTAGGCTGACGTGTCATCCTTGCTCTTGGCAATGTCATTACATTTATCCAAAGTCTGGAAGACAGTGAAGGTATCTCCGATGCTGTAGAGAGTAGCAAGATTCTTAGCTAGTAGCTTGCGTGTGGGAGGGCCTGGTGAACTGCTTATCAGGTCAATCAGCTGTTCAACCAACTTCTTCTGCTTTTCTTTCACATCCACCTTGAATTTTCAAACAATAATGTTTTTTAAAAATGAACAAATTAATTGAGAATGATCTTCAGTCTAAGTTTCATATTTGCTGGCATATGAAATTAGTGCTTCATTTCACAATTCTTAGAATTTCTCCTTACAAGATCATGATAACATCAGCCAAGACCATGGAAGCAGTTGTTGCACATTATACATACATCCCTCACCCAACTCTACCTCCGCACATTTGGTTTTCCCGTGAACCAGCAGACACAAGTACCCTCCCTAGCTGATGGATTAATTGGCCCCTGGTGTATAGATGAACAGTAAAATCAGAGGGAGAATTGATGGGAGCATGGTGAGGCAAAAAGGAATCAGTGTTAAGGGTGCTCAATGGTAGCACAGATTGAGTAAAGAAAAAGCTATGCTCTATGGTTCTATTATCAGGAATGCAGTTACCACCTCTTAAGGCCTTTATGCTTTGCTACAAATCTCTCTTTGAGCTTGCTCCTTCAACTTTCTCCAATCCTACTTAAGCCTACAACTATGCACAGAAGCTGCCTACATTTCAGCAAAATTCTTATGCTTTTATTGATCTGAAATATTAACCCCATTATCTCCCTGCAGATATGTCTGGGTTTTTGTATAGTTCCAGTAGGTACTGATATATTTCGATTGCTGGCAAATTTAGTATTTTGAGCAATACACAAAATGCTGGAGGAACTCAGCAGATCAGTCAGCAGCTATGGAGAAGAATAAACAGTCGGCCCTTCATCAGGACTGGAAAGGGAGGGGGAAGAAGCCAGAATAAGGTGGTGTAGGGCAAGGACTGCAAACTGGCAAATAATATGCGAGACCAGATGAGGGGGGAGGAGATAGATGGTAAAGGCTTGAAGAAGGAGGAATCTGAGAGGAGTGTAACGCCCTGGTTAAGATTTTTACTGCTATTCTGTGCAAGCATTTAATTTTTGCAGTACTGTAAGATAAAGGGCTATGTTGTTCAACTTAAGGAATATTGTGTCAGCCAATCAGGATGGTGGAATTCGGAGAAGGTTCTAGAGAACACTGGGCGAGAGGTTTTGGTGACGGACACTGGTGTGGGTCAAGGTCCTCTTGGGGAGAGCTGGGGGAAGATGGTTGAGGATGCCATCCCTGTTGCACAAGGTACTTTGCATGGATAAACGGCTTCAAGAAGGAAGGACTAATACTCCCGTGGGGGAGCCGTTTGTTCACGTGGATATTACGCAACATTTGGAAGGTGGAGTATGCTTACACAGACTGTGGGTCCAGCACACGAGTTAAAGACAACTTCGAGATGGAGCTTGAAATGGGTTAACTGCAATGGGCCCTTCTTATTTTTTTTTAGTTTTCTTGTTTCTACTAACTGTTCAGTAAATCTGAGATTTGTAATTATATTTTTCATAATTGTATGTGGTGTATGATCTGTTATTTTTTGCAGATGGATAATTGCAAATGGGCAGCATTTACACAGTATTCACTCAGATTGGGGTGTGGATGGCCAAAACATCCCAGCTCTCCTGGTCTGGTGGGACCCAAGTCATAGCGACCTTAGACGTATGGAGTTCGAGAATGGTGGTTTTCTCACCACTGAGTCCATTGGCTTGTTAGCGGGGGGGTTAACCAGCCATGTTTCTAGAAACGCCCAGTAAAAAGTGGTTTCAGGAGAGTGCACCATGGAAGAAAAGGAAGGCAGAGGGATACCAGAGGAAGGCGACCCAGAATGGAGAATGGAAAAAGAGTGGGGGGGGGGGGGGGGAGGGAAGACACTACTAGAAATTAGGGAGGAGTAACCTCCAGGCTGGAGGTTACTCAGATGGAATACGAGGTGCTGCTCCTCCAATCTGAGAGGCCTCGTTGTGGCAGTAGAGGAGGCCATGCTTGTTTGCTTTTGTATGCAGTACTTGTTCACTCAAAATAAAATCAATGCAATACAGTATAGGTATGGGAACAGAGCTGCTTATGAAAGAGTATCCCAATACTTTGTCAGAATTACATTGCATTGTATTCTTGTGCACAACAAAAAATGTCATGTTATATGGCCAAAACAACACATTCACAACATCCACATCCTCACTGTTATTGATGGGCAAGTAACTTTGGAGCAGAACAAGGCTGCTTAAAGTTTAGAACTACTGCCAGGATGATTTCATGGATAGATTTTCTTTTGATAAATAACGATGAGTAAACCAACATTTAATAAATGGGATCAGAAATTACTGAAAAATACACCAATTAGAATATTACAAACACCCATTATTCACAAAATATTTAACTCATAATTGTATAACTATAACTCAAAGATTAAAGATTAGCTTTATTTGTCACATGTACACTGAAACATACAGTGAAATGCGTCATTTACATCAATGACCAACATAGTCCGAGTATTTGCTGGGGGCAGCCCACAACTGTTGTCCTACCTCTGGTGCCAATATAGCATGATCACAGCTTACTAATCTTAAGTGTGCCTCTTTGGCACATGGGAGGAAACTGGAGCATTCGGAGGAAACACACACCATCATGTGGAGAATCCTTACAATGATGGGAACCGGAACCTGATCTCACAGCTGGAGCTGTACAGAGTTACACTACCGTGCTGCCCATAATTCAGAATAGCAAGATGTACAGTGTACAGTGGTACAGTGAGTAGAGCTGCAGCCTCACAGCCAGAGAGGCCCGGGTGTGATCCTGACCTCAGTCACTGTAGTGCTGACTCTGCATCTTCGCCCCGTGTCTGTGCACTTTTCCTCTGACTTCCAAGAAACGTGGGTCCGTAAAATGCCCGTCGTGTGCAAGTGAGTGGTGGCCAGGTGAAGTTGATAGGAGTAAGGGGAACATAAAGTGGGTTGGGGTAGGATTAGAATAAAATAATTATCTTTAGCCTCAGCAAAGACCTAATGGGCCAAAGGACCTGTTTTCTATGCTACATTTCCATGACCAGAATTTAATCCAAATCTCTGGTGCAGTCTGTGTCTCTGGAGCTCTCCCCAAGTTCTCTAGCTTTCTCACATCCCAAAGATCTGCTGGATGCTAGGTTAACTGGCTACTATAAAGTAGTACTATTACAGGCAAGTGGTAGAAGAACGTAGTAGTTAGTGTAATGCTATTACAGTGCTAGCTACAACATACAGGTTCAGTTCCCACTGCTGTCTGTAAGGAATTTGAACACTCTCCCAGAGATCAGCTGAGTTTCCTCCAGATGCTCCAGTTTCCTCCCACATTGCAAAGATGTACAGTAGGGTTAGTGAGTTGTGGGAGACCGTACGTTGGCACCAGAAGTCTAGGGATACTTAAGGGCTGCCCAGCATAATCCTCACTGATTTGATTTGATGCAAACAGCATATTTCACTTTGTGTTACCTGTCATAAACAAAACTAATTTTTAATCACAGGGAAGTTAATGGACTCGAGGGAGAGAGAAAGGGGATTGATCTTATTGCCCCAAGACTGGCATAGATTTGATTGGCTGAATGTCTGTCATTTATCTTGTAAGGAAATATGTATTAAAAATACAAACTATTGTTGAGATTAAGAACAACCTACTGTACAACAAAAGTTAGGACTGAAAATTTACAGATGCTGTTGTATTTAGTCAACAATTGCCTTTGCTACAAGTGTTTTTTTTGCTAATTATTTCTTAAACTAATTACACACTTACAGAATGGTCCGAGTTTTCACATACCTTATTCGCAGCCACAAGTACTTTGTTCAAGAAACGTAGCCATTCAAAGATAAATACAGGCCTCTTCGCCTCAGTTATCTGTGCCAGAGCTTCCTCATTTAATAATAAACTGTGCGCCAACTCCATCCCTCTGAATAATTTCACCAGCAGTCTACAATTCTGACTGACTGTGCAGCCTGCAGGAATGTTTCCAGGTTAACAATTCAGTCCTGTTTCAAAAATATATATAATTTAGATTATCACTGTATAGCTGGTGCCTGTCCAAAAAGAATTAGCTGTAAGTTAAGCACTCTGTTTCAAGGGATATCTGGCTTAAAATCATTTCATTTAAGCTTCATTCAGCTGGCTGTAGTTACAGATCAGTAAGAGCCAAAGTAACATCAATGTGGTGCTGGGTTTGTTTCTAACATAGAAAAGCAGAAAAATTATGCTGAAATTGTTGCACCTCTGTTGTATCTTTTATACATTTTTCTAGTTTCATTAAAAGAACAGAGGCATTGGAGAAGGTGCAAACCCCTTTTGGAATTCTCTTCACAAGAAGGCAGCCCATATTTGACACTCCCCCCCATTGCACTATCCCACCCTCATCCAATTGCTGGGGGGTTAAATCACTATTTTAAAACTGGAATCAATACACTCAGGCCCACATAATGCTGATCTGTTACAATGTGGTTATTCAATTCTTTACTGAATTTATTTAAATTACAAAAATACATTCTAAACAATAAAACTTCTCAAGAGTGACCAAAGAGTAAACATTCAATAAGCCAATGAGAGCATTTTACATCCACTCTGAGCCAATCACAGTCTATTACGTTGTAGTTCACACTGCCTCCCCCACACATGTAAGCGTTCTGGCTCCCTCGCCAATTTATTCCATTTTCAACCATAAATCCTGCAACTTCCAGTGTGGGCGTACATCTAAGATGTCTAGGAAAAGCATTAGCATGGATGTGAAACTGCAAATGACATAGCGTTTGGAAGCTGGTGAGCGTCAGGTTGATGTTGGCACTTTTTGAAATTGACTCCATCAACGATCAAAGTGACCCTAACTGGGAGTGAAGCAATAAGGCAGAGGACTGTTCTTGACGTGATTTCCTGCTACCAAGAGCTGTTAGAAGAAAAGGAAACTTAAGAAAAAGGCAGTAAAATCTCGACACCTACTTGAAGAAGGCAAAGTTAGAGGAGGACCAACAGCCTGGTCTCTCATCTAAGATGTAACAACCACCCGCCTGCCTCCGCTGCGGCTGTGATATGTTGCGGCTCCACTGATGTACAGGTTAGGCCTATTTGTGCATTTGTTACTCCACGAATTACTGCATATACATAAAATATCATATATCCCAGGTTTCTTTTCATCAGGCACACACGTCCATTTACATAATGTTATTAGTGACCCCGCAGAGCACTGACTTACATAGCACTCCACCTTCGAGGAGTTAGCTTCAGTGTTAAACAGGGTCTGCAGTGTATCTCTGATTAGCAGAAACACTTGTGGTTACGGAACCAAAGTAGGAAGATTGATGGGACATGATCAAACTGAGGGATTCAACATGTTCATAGGGCCAGTTGGCTTCCTGCCTTGGTCTTATAGCTGAAAGCACGGTTGTCTACAATCTCAGTCATTTCTCGACAATGTTGCACCACTCAGAAGACACTGATTAATGAAGCACTGGTACTCAAAGTTAACAAAATAAATCATACCTTGGAAGCTTCTTGCTTTCCACTATCCAGTGACTTTTGCAAGAAGTAAACAAGAATGGACAGATCTCTGTGGAATGAAACTTAGCCGAAATTCTCACCTTATTCTTAAGTAATGATGTTATCTTAATGACCATTCATCACTGGCTCTCCTACCAACAATGGGATACCTTGGAAAAAGTAAAGCGTGGAAAATATGCCACTAGAAGAGCAAAATTAATCGTAAATAGAACACGGTATTGTTTAATATTCATCAGAAGGAAAATCTTGGATAAACTGAATAAAAGTTCATTCTTTCTCTCCCCACAACTGATGCTGAATACTTCCAAATCATTGTTGACCATTTCAAATATCCAACATCCAGTTTTTTTGGTAAATTAATTGCCTTTGAATTAGGAGGCTTGGGTCTAAACTTTTATACAATAAACACATAATAGCTAGCATATCTATGGTTCCTACAGGAAGCACTAAATATAGACTGCTGTTCTGACATGTGAAAGAGAAAATGACACCGAAATGAAAAACATTAGTAAATTATTTATCTGTCAAAATAAGGTACAAATTATGGCTTAGATGGTGCCTGACATAATAAGGTATAGACTGTGACTGACCTACAGAGAATAGGGTTAAATCCCACTCCAAAATCTAGACTGACTTTCCATTGCCATTCTGCTCAAGTGTTAATTTAGAGGGATTCCTCCAGGTTTTCCACAGAGAGCACCAATCTGCATTCCTACATAGAAGAAAAGTACTCCTAAACCATCATTTTGAAGAGCAGGTGAAGTTCTCTGGTTTCTTGGCCAACGTTTACCTTCTACCATTATCTAACATAGAGAATTATCACATTACAGTGTAGGAGTTTGCTCTTGCAAAGTGGCTGCTGAGCTGTCTACAGTGATAATCCTTCAAAATAAATCATTACTCACAGAGATCAAAGTGGGTTTATGATTTTAAATCTTTTAACATGAGATGCAGATCAAATTTTTATAAAGCAGTATTTTATGAAAACTACAGCAAGAACAAAGTCATTGGGAACTACAGCACAGAACAGGCCTTTCAACCCATCTAGACCATGCCCATTGACCTGCATCACAGCCCTCCATCTTCCATCCACGTACTTATCCAATCTTCTCTTAAATTATTGGAATCCACATCCACCACTCTGGCTGACAGCTCATTCCACACTTACACCACCCTGAGTGAAGAAGCTCCCCCTTCAAATTTTCACCCTTCACTCCATGAGATCTACAAACCTCAGTTCCAGAAAAGTTGGGATATTTTCCAAAATGCAATAAAAACAAAAACCTTTGATATGTTAATTCACGTGAACCTTTATTTAACTGACAGAAGTACAAAGAAAAGATTTTCAATAGTTTTACTGACCAACTTAATTGTATTTTGTAAATATACACACATTTAAAATTTGATGGCTGCAACACACTCAACAAAAGTTGGGACAGAGGCATGTTTACCATTGTGTTACATCAACTTTCCTTTTAATAACACTTTTTAAGCGTTTTGGAACTGAGGATACTAATTGCAGTAGATTTGCAATTGGAAATTTTGTCCATTCTTGCTTGATAAAGGACTTCAGCTGCTCAACAGTCCGTGGTCTCTGTTGTCTGATTCTCCTCTTCATGATGCGCCATATATTTTCAATAGGAGATAGATCTGGACTGGCAGCAGGCCAGTCAAGCACACGCACTCTGTGTCTACAAAGCCACGCTGTTGTAGCCCGTGCAGAATGTGGTCTGGCATTGTCCTGCTGAAATAAGCATGGACGTCCCGGGAAGAGACGTCGCCTTGATGGCAACATATGTCTCTCTAAAATCCTAATATACGCCTCAGAGTCAATGGTACCTTCACATACATGCAACTCACCCATGCCGTGGGCACTGATGCACCCCCATACCATCACAGATGCTGGCTTTTCCACTTTTCACTGATAACAATCAGGATGGTCATTTTCATCTTTGGCATGGAGAACTCGACGCCCATTTTTTCCGAAAACTAGCTGAAATGTGGACTCATCTGACCACAGCACATGGTTCTACAGTCTTTCAGTCCATCTGAGATGAGCTCGGGCCCAGAGAACTCGCCGGCGTTTCTGCATAGAGTTGATGTATGGCTTCCTCCTTGCGTAATACAGTTTCAAGTTGCATTTCTGGATGCAGCGACGGACTGTGTTAAGTGACAATGGTTTTCCGAAGTACTCCCGAGCCCAGGTGGCTATAATTGTCACAGTAGCATGACGGTTTCTTAGGCAGTGCCACCTGAGGGCTCGAAGATCATGCGCATTCAACAGTGGTTTCCGAACTTGCCCTTTACGCACTGAGATGTCCCTGAATTCTCTGAATCTTTTCACAGTATTACGTACTGTAGATGTTGAAAGACCTAAATTCTCTGCAATCTTGCGTTGAGAAATGTTCCTTTTGAACTGACTAACAATTCTCTCACGAGTTTTAGCACAAAGGGGTGAGCCACGACCCATCCTTGCTTGCAAAGACTGAGCCTTTGATGGATGCTACTTTTATACCCAGTCATGATACTTCAGCCTGCTTAACGTGGAGTCTTCTAAACCGGTGTTACTTGAATATTCTGTGCACTTTTCAATCTTATTTTAACTCTGTCCCAACTTTTGTTGAGTGTGTTGCGGCCATCAAATTCTAAATTTGTGTATATTTACAAAATACAATTAAGTTGGTCAGTAAAACTATTGAAAATCTTTTCTTTGTACTTTTGTCAGTTAAATAAAGGTTCACGTGAATTAACATATCACAGATTTTTGTTTTTATTGCATTTTGGAAAATATTCCAACTTTTCTGGAAATGGGGTAGTTCTGGTCTCACCCAAGCTCACTGGAAAAAGCCTGCTTGCGTTTACCCGATCTATACTCCTCAAAATTTTTATACTCCTATCAAATCTCCCCTCATTCTCCTACGCTCTGGGGAATAAAATCCTAAAGTCTTAATCTATTCAAACTTTCCCTATAACTCAGGTCCTCAGGTCCGGGCAACATCCCTGTAAATCTTCTCTGGACTTTTTCAATCTTATTGATAGTTAGGATTAAACCCAGATTGGCAGTCCTGAACAGTCCCAATGGATGGTCCAGGAGTTACGTTCATTAAGGTTGCAAATCAGAAATATATACTTAACCCAAGGAAAGGAAAGAAGCTCCATGTTTAATTGCAAGTTCTGAAGTTCAACACCTTCCTCTTTGCTACAATGTCATGGCTATACTCTTTTAGCACCACTAGGACAACTTGAGGCAAGAACAACCAAAGCATTACATAGTCACAAGCCAGTATTTTCAATTTTAAACCTTGACATATCAAAAGGCAGTTTCAACACTCCCTAAGTTCACAAAAGAAATTATTTAGTGTAAACACATCCTTTTAAGTTGCTTATAGTACAAGTACTGTATACTGTAAATTCCGTAATGCACCTGACAAAGATCCATGCAAAAATCAAAAGGTTCTGACTATTCCTTTAACTAACCATGTTCAAATGTTTGCATATTTCCAAACTGTTCAGAAAATAAAACTGCATAGAAAACATAAAAGTATAATCACTTCTAAAGGTGGAAGCAGGAAAAAATTGTGGGAAATTACGATTCTGTGTTTCTAATTGCATGCATCTGGATTCCAGAGGTTGAGGAATTTGACAAATTCACACTGATATCACATTCAGCTCACAATGTATTAAATGCATATAACCTTTTAATGATTTTGAAGTATACCAAGATTAGTTCAGTGAAGTACGAGAGACCTTAAATATAAAGTGACTGAGAAAAACAAATGATAGGTGTAAAGCACACAAGATGCTGGAGGAACTCAACAGATCAGACAGCATCTATGGAGGGGAATGAACAGTAAAAGTTTTGAGCTGAGAGAGAGCGAAACATCAGCTTATTTATTCCCCTCCACAGATGCTGCCTGACTTGCTGAGATCTTCCAACGACTTGTGGGTGTTATTCAATTTTTCCAGCATTTGCAAGATCTCGCGTAAATGACAGCTGCAGAACACATTGCTCAAGTTCTTGACTACATTCTTTATATGTTGAATAAGAATGCTACCCAAATCAATGGAATTTTTTCAATAAACATTCATTTGAAATAGGAAAATAATCTTACAACTCAGGATGGGTGTCTGAGGCATAAAATTATGCAAACCTGACTGAAAACCCTTGTTCGTTCTCCTACAATAGAATGCATGGTCCATTGTGACAGATACTTAGGCAACCACCATTGAAACTTTGTAGACTGCACTGCCTTTGAAAAACAGCACATATTCAACTGTAGGACAGAATCCCAAACATGATTGTTTCTGAGACATCAGCTGTCACAGGTAACAATGCAATCGCTATCACAGCTCAGCTTCACTGAATTTGTTGTCAAATATGCCTAATAAATTTAACCAAACCTCCACCACAGATGGTCCGATAGCTGCAAGAGGAGGAGGGTTTGACACAGGACATTGCACAAAAACCCAGAACTACAAAAACACCAACAGACCCTCCAAAAACCTCATTCCTTAAGGGGAAAGGATCTTCGCCAAGAAGACATATGAAGTTGGGTGGCAAAAGTGGAAGCTTCAGAGCCAATTACCAGACCAGAAAAGAGGTCTCTGGTGAGCTACTTTCCTTGGCCTATGCCCTAGTGATGAGCTTAAGACACAAAGGTTGCAGGTGTTGTGGAAAGTGTGGAGGGCCGTCAGAGGTTACATTGGGACATTGATAGGATGCAAAACTGGGCTGAGAAGTGGCAGATGGAGTTCAACCCAGATAAGTGTGAGGTGGTTCATGTTGGTAGGTCAAATATGATGACAAATTGTAAGACTCTTGGCAGCGTCGAGGATCAGAGGGATCTTGGGGTTCGAGTCCATAAGATGCTCAAAGCAGCTGTGCAGGTCGACTCTGTGGTTAAGAAGGCATACGGTGTATAGGCCTTCATCAATTGTGGAACTGAATTTAGGAGCCGAGAGGTAATTTTGCAGCTATATAATACCCTGGTCAGACCCCAATTGGAGTACTGTGCTTAGTTCTGGTCACTTCTCTACAGGAAGCCATAGAAAGGGTGCAGAGGAGATTTACAAGGATGTTGCCTGGATTGGGGAACATGCCTTATGAAAATAGGCTGAGTGAACTCGGCCTTTTCGCCTTGGAGCAGCGGAGGATGAGGTGACCTGATAGAGGCGTATAAGATGATGAGAGGCATTGATTGTGTGGATAGTCAGGGGCTTTTTCCCAGGGCTGAAATGGCTGTCACTAGAGGACACAGGTTTAAGGTGCTTGGGAGTAGGTACAGAGGAGATGTCAGGGGGTAAGTTTTTTACTCAGAGAGTGGTGAGTGCGTGCAATGGGCTGCTGGCAATGGTGGTGGAGGTGGATACAATAGGATTTTTTAAGAGACTCCTAGATAGGTACATTGAGCTTAGAAACATAGAGGGCTATGGGTAAAGCCTAGTAATTTCTAAGGTAAGGAAATGTTTGGCACAACTTTGTGGGCCGTAGGACCTGTATTGTGCTGTAGGTTTTCTATTTTCTAAGATGGTGGTACTTAACCAAAAGATTCTAATAAAACTGTCAAGGGCAGTACTCAAAGTGAAATTCTAAAGAGTACAATAAAGTATATGCCAACGATCAAAGACCACTGTACATTCCTGACAGATTCCAGTCAATAATTTTAAACATCACCAAGCAGAAGTCAGTTAAATCCTGTACTGTCAAACACACACTCAAGCTACCAGTGCAATGTATGTGGCTGTACCTGGTGGTCATGTATCACACAAATAACTTCATAGATGAATGACATTCATTTTAATGTAACTCAGAACATGATAGATGTTGCAGTAAACTCCATAATCCCTCAAGTCTACCAAAGGCCATGCCCAAAAATGGCACCTAAAAGAATATTTCTGCTTGATTCTCATGTGGGGGGATGGGTAAATCAAGAGCACAAGTGAAATGATGAGTAAGTAAGTAGAGGTGAGTAAGACAGAGTAAAGTGATTGGATACGGAGCTTGAAATGGAACAATAAGAATGACAAGCAAATAACAAGTAGGATAGACAAAGGAGAGTCAGTGGATATCGTTTACGTGGATTTTCAGAAGGCCTTTGACAAAATGACGCACGTGAGGTTGCTTAACAAGATAAGCCCATGGCATTACAGGAAAGATACTAACATGGATACGAGATTGACTGACTGGCAGGGAGCAATGAGTGGGAATAAAGTCAAGTCAAGTCACTTTTATTGTCATTTCGACCATAACTGCTGGTGCAGTGCATAGTAAAAATGAGACGTTTTTCAGGACCATGGTGTTACATGACACAGTACAAAAAACTAGACTGAACTACGTATTAAAAAAAACACAGAAAGCTACACTAGACTGCAGACCTACACTGGACTGCATAAAGTGCACAAAAACAGTGCAGGCATTACAATAAATAATAAACAAGACAGTAGGGCAAGGTGTCAGTCCAGGCTTCGGGTATCGAGTCTGATAGCTTGGGGGAAGAAAAGTCTGGTCGTGAGAGCCTGAGTGCTTTGGAGCTTTTTCCCCAGATGGCAGGAGGGAGAAGAGATTGTATGAAGGGTGCATTGGGTCCTTCATAATGCTGTTTCCTTTGCGGATGCAGCGTATAGTGTAAATGTCCGTAATAGCAGGAAGAGAGACCCCGATGATCTTCCCAGCTGACCTCACTATCCGCTGCAGGGTTTTGCGATCCGAGATGGTGCAACTTCCAAACCAGGCAGTGATGCAGCTGCTCAGGATGCTCTCAATACAACCCTTGTAGAATGTGATGAGGATGGGGGGTGGGAGATGGACTTTCCTCAGCCTTCACAAAAAGTAGAGACGCTGCTGGGCTTTCTTTGCTGTGGAGCTGGTGTTGAGGGACCAGGTGAGATTCTCCGTCAGGTGAACACCAAGAAATTTGGTGCTCTTTACGATCCCTACCGAGGAGCCGTCGATGTTAAGAGGGGAGTGGTCGCTCAGTGCCCTCCTGAAGTCAACAGCCATCTCTTTTGTTTTGTTCACATGAAGAGACAGGTTGTTGGCTCTGCACCAGTCCGTTATCCTCCTCTCTGTGAACCTCTTCTGGTTGGCTGCTGGTAACTTGAGGTGCTCCACAGCAGTCTGCGTTGGGGCTACTTTGCCTCATGTTATATGTCAATATTTGGATGATGGAATTGATGGCTTTGTGGTTAATTGCCCCTAGCAGAAGGAGGGGCAAGTTGGACAGTATGGGAGAATAGGGAAAAAAAAGTGGCAGATGGAATATAGTGCAGGGAATTGTCTGGTCATGCGCTTTGGCAGAAGGAATAAAAGTGTAGACTATTTTCTAAACGGAGCAAAAATTCAAAAATCTGTGGTACAAAGGGACTTAGGAGTCCTCGTGCAGGATTCCCTAAATGTAACCTGCAGGAAGGCAAATGCAATGTTAGCATTCATTTGAGAGGACTAGAATACAAGAGCAATGATGCAATGCTGAAGCTTTATAACACTTGGAGTTAGCAGTTTTTGGTTCCTTATCTAAGAAAAAAATGTGTTGATATTGGAGAAGGTCCAGAGAAGGATTCCAGGAATGAAAGGGTTTCTGTATGAAGATGGTTCTGGGCCCGTACTTGCTGGAGTTTAGGAGGAGGGGGTAGGGGTAATCTCATTGAAGCCTACTGAGTATTGAAAGGTCTAGATAGAATGGATGTGGCGAGGATGTTTCCTATTGTGGGGAAGTTCAGGACTAGCGGGGACACCTCAGAATATAGGGACATTCATTTAGAACTGATGAGGAGGAATTTCTTTAATCAGAAGGCAGTGAATCTGTGGTATTCATTGCTACAGACAGCTGTGGATACCAAGTTTATGATTAGTCAGAGCATCAGAGGTCTTGGGGAGAAGGCAGGAGAATGGGGATGAGAAAGATAATAAATCAACCATGATCAAATGATGGAGCAGACGACGAGCCGAACGCCCTAGATCTGCTCCTATGTCTCATAGTCATAACGTCTAAATGATTGGGGAAGCTATGCATACTTACGGGCAAAATGTCAGTGGGTCACAGCGAAGTAGACCTAAATAGGGAGGACAGTCCATGAGATAAAGAGGAGCAGCTACAAGCATGGCCTAGATAAGGTGAAGTCTTGATGGGTTCTGTTGGGGTGTGGGGCAGGGTAGAGTGGGGGCAAATACCGTATGTACCTCCAACTCACGGGCAGTAGCGGTTGATGGAGGGGGGGGGGGGGGGAGGTGTTGGTGGTGGTAATACGTGTCCGGGCAACGCAGGGATATGTGTCAGAGCAAGGTAGTGGGAGTGTCACGGCGGGCTGGGGGCGTGGATGTCCCGCCAGGTACGGGGCACAGTCCCTGGGCCATAGCAGACCAGACTAGACCGGACCGGGCCCCGCTACCGCCTGACCTCCTTCGGCCCAGCTACTCACCATTTTCCGGGTCGAACACCAGTCTCCGAAGCAGAGGCGTAAGGAAAGGTTCCGGGCAGGAGCAGGCGAGCCAGTCAAGGCGCAGAGTCACTCCAATCAGCGACACTAAAGCTGCGGCCACAGTTCTCAGCCGTGCGCATGCGCACCCACAGCCCAGTGTCAGAGCGAACACGCGCTCGTCCTCGGACACAGCCGTGCGCGCGCACAACACTCGTCCTCGGACTCAGCCACGCGCCGCAGCGCTGCCCTGCGTGCGCAGCCGCATTGCGAGCTGCGTAACCGTTCCAGAGGCACAAGATGGCGACCCTGGAACAGGAGGAGGAAGAGGGTGAAGATTATATGTCGGATGCTTTTATAAATTTTAAGTAAGCTATCCTTCAGGGTTCTGGGATTGGGCCTCAACCAGAATTGTTATTGTGATGAAACATGGACCATATTGTGGCCGGCACGTCTTCTGCCGGTGTCAGACCCGCCTCGTATGGTGACGAGTTCTGCCTCTTCCACTAACTTCGCAGCCTGGCGTGAAGCAGTTTGTCTTGGTGCTAAATCTTGTACTCTCGGCCGCACAGTGCTTGTTTCCTGCTGCCCAGTGTTAAGGAAAATGACAGCTGAAGTTTGTCATTGCATATTTCCCCTGTCAGTGCTGGCTATCTGAGTAACCCCGTTCTCACATTTATTTCCCCATAAAATACTCTCACTCCCATGTCCATTAATTCCTCTATTTTCTTATCACCCACTTAAACTAGGAGTGATTTGTAGCTGCCAACTAAGCGGCCAACCTGCGAGTCTTAGGGATGTGGAGGAAATCAGTGCAGTCAGAATCAGGTACACAAGACATTATGCAGATGCTAGGAAACTAGAGCAGCATACACAAATTGCCGGATGAACTCAGCACTTCAGACAGCATCTATGGATGTACATAGACAATCGATGTTTCTTAAAGACCCTTCATCAGGATTGGAAAGGAAGGGGGTTTTCTCTAGCCCTGATGAAGGGACTCGGCCCAAAACATCAACTGTTAATTCCCCTCAACGGACGTTGCCTTATTTGCTGAGTTCCAACAGCATTTTGTGTGTATTGCAGTCAGGATCAGATTTATTATCACAGACTGCTAAAATTACTTGAAATTTGTTGTCTTGCTAGGACAAAATATGCACACTCCAAACTGACAGAACCTGAAGACAGGATGAAACCTTGCTCATCGAGTAGTGGATCAGCAGCACAGACTGTGCTACCCAAATCTGTTAAAGCTATTTGCTTACGGTTATACCAGAGTCTTTTCCTAACAATGAAAGACTTAATAGTTATCATAGGCAACTGTGGAAAATTGCTACTGGTTCCCACAAGGTGAATAAATGTTATTTAATCTGTGTGGATTCAGAGTGTAGCATTAACAAATTTGCCAGGAGAACTCCTTCCTTTTCTTTTGAATAATGTAATCACATTTTTACTGTTACTTAACATTAGGTAGAGTTCTGTCCCAAAGCTGTTAATAATGCTGAGAAGTGAACAATTATTGCCTTTTATTAGTTGAAATTTAGACCATTGTTGGCAAAGTGAATATTCAGCCATGAAGTCAAGGAATTTTGCAAACCCTTTATTATAAATGTCTGGAGATTTGTGTCCAGTAATAACCTAAAGCAGAATAACACAGCTTTGGAGAAATACAGTGGAGATTAACTAGTACGGTATCACAGATGAAGGATTTGGGATTATTCTCTTTAGAGCAATATTTGTTATGGGCCTCCTTATAGAGCCGATCAGATATACTAACTGAATTAAGAAGAGGCATAGAGCATAGAAACAGTCCCTTCAGGTCAATTGCTGACCAAGATGTCAAAATGAGCTGGTCCTATTTACCTGCAGAGGTCTGTATTCCTCTCGGCCTTCTCATGTATCTGTTCAAATACCTTTTAAGAATTGTATGTATATATGCTTTTATAGCTTTCTGTGGCACCTCTTTCCATATACCCACCACCCGCTGTCTGAAAAAATATCCTTCGGGTCCCTTTTAAATCTTTCCCCTCCTACCTCAAACATAAGTTCTCTAGTCCTAGACTTCCATATCCTGGGAAAATGACCTTTTCTGTGCCCCTCATGATTTTGTACATCTCTTTCGACCTCATGCTCCAGGAAAAAGGCCCAGACTATCCAGTCTCCTATAACTCAACCCTTCTCCTCCTGGTAACATCCTTATGAAATTTTTCTGAATCCTTTCCAGCTCAACTCAGACCAACTCTGGTCCTATTCAACCAGAGTTACACACATCATACCATTTGCTTTTGTTAAGTGGAGAAAAGGTGGTGTTGATAATTGGAAGAATTGATTTAAGGTACCGGCTTAGGATCAAAGAGAAGATAATGAAAGCAAGGTGATTTTAATGTGCCCATAGGCAGGATGTCAAGCCAGGACTGGTAAAGGTGGAAAAAGTGAAAAAGCACCAGGAGAAAAAACCTGAGCAGGAAAAGACCCAGAAAAGAGTGAGTCGTGAAGAGGAAAGGCGCGAGTCCATGCTACAGTGCTCGTTGGGAAGTGAAAATAGAGGCTTTGCATTGCTTCAGAAGATGGGGTACAAAGAAGGCCGAGGACTTGGCAGGAATGGTGTGTATCCAGTAATTTTCTGCTACACTTGAACCATTTTTCAGAAGTTGTATGTCTAAACTGTAGCATGAATTAATCAAAGGAATTTATCACTGCTTTAATGGTCCATTATTTTAAGTATCAGCTAGAATGTGTGTTTTTATAAATGGTAAAATATCCCAAGGTAAATTATTCAGTATAAAGTAACTTGATAAAATAGACATAAAATATATCTCTATCAATCTATAATGTGCAGTGTTCTCAAAAGAGAGAATTGAAATGCCACTTGGATATCAACTTATCTCTGCTTTACTCCGTGTGTTGTTGCTCAAGCAGGTGTAGGACATTCATTTCCTTTGGCTTCAATTAGATCATCACATATCCACATCTTAATGTGGCTACTCACCTTGATGTCATAGTTTTTTAACAAAAATCTTCCACACCTGCCTCTGAAATTTCTGTTATACTGCTACGCTTTTTCTCATTCCTCTGTGGCATTTTCTCCAAGGTTAACATACCCTTCCAATGACATTTGTGAAACAAAGCCCACCATCGTGATAGCCCATTATGGCTGTACTCACTGTTCTAGAAAGTTGTCCAATTAATGTCACTCCTTTGTTCTTTGCATACAGGCCTGCAGTGATTAAGCATTTTGACATTTATCTCACACCCTTTTGAACATCACTGTCAATTTTTCCTCCATCATTATTTTAGATACTATATTCCTAATCAGCAAAACTTGTAGGGTTCACAAAAAACTGTGATCACCTTGTGGTTTTTAAACCTGTCTTCTGATTACCATCATTCTTCTTGTAGAAAGAGGTACTTCCTAACTGGATTCTCTAAGTCTTAGTTATTTATAAAAATATTTAAAGCATGGATTCCTTAACATTTTATGTCTGAATAATGTCTCACTATCTTTTTATAATTTGAAGTTCATTACAGCTGGGTTTCCAATACTGACTTTCAAAGTTTAAATTATTTGCTGATAATCAAATGCACAGATCATATATCATTTCTTGTCCCCTGCAACACTTCAACAGTTGAAGATAGTTACCCCAAATCATCTCCAATTTAGAATGCAAAAACTCTATCTGATGAACAGCTATGTAACTAAATTAGCTGGAACAGAGCTGCTAAGTCTAGGAATAAGGAAAAGAAAAAAAAAACCCCAAAAGTGAGTCAATAGTCTAAAGCTTGCGGTCACTCTAAACCAGGGGTCGGCAACCCGCGGCTCCGGAGCCGCATGCGTATCTTTCATCTCTGTGCTGCGGCTCCCCGTGGTTTGTTAGTTTTTGAAATGTAATTCGAAATTTGAAGATTATGGTGATCTTGTACAATCTAAATAAAATGTTGTGGCGACCCCATTTCCTGGCACATCCGAACCGGCTCACAATTAGCCACCGTTCCGGCTAAGGGAGATAGCCCACGGGGGTTTGTGAGTACGTGTCTTTTGGAGCATCCGCGCCCACGGGGGGGGGGGGGGGGGGCGGGTTGAAGGAGGCTTTAAAGCAAGGCTGTTTAGTTCGAATAAAGTTATCTTTGACTGCAGTGTCGTTATCTTAGCACTGCGTGTAGCACACCGCCACAACGTGTTTTTTATCGCTATTAATATACGTCACCACTGCCAATCCCTGACACCCGCCAGTGCACGATTTCTTTTAATTTTTCGATCGAAGTCAGGCTAACTATGGAGTAACCTTCAACCCAACGTCTTTTTTTCGGAGTTCAAAATGTTTTTGTTGCATGCAGAAATGTAATTTCGTTTTCTCTGCAGGAGTTAATCAATTTCATAAATGTAACACATTATAGTTTGTTTATTCATAGCATAAAGGCAAAAAAAAACCGTTGTATGCAGTGTTATTTCATTTTAAATGTCAAACGAGTTTTGTGGCTCCCAGTGTTTTCTTTTCTGTGGGAAATGGGTCCATATGGCTCTTTCAGTGGTAATGGTTGCCGACCCCTGCTCTAAACACAACGGGGAAATAGACTACAGCCTCTTCCTTAAGTTCCCCCTCCCCAACACACCATATCCCTCACAACACAGTCCCTATTCCTGTACCACATACAGCTAACCATCGCCATCTCCTAACCCTAACATCCCACAGACACTTCCCCATCCCCAACCCCACAGACCCCTATCCTATATATGTACCTGTCCAGGAGTCTCTTAAAAGACCCTATCGTATCCGCCTCCAGCACCGTTGTAGGCAGCCCATTCCCTGCCCTCACCACTCTCTGTGTAAAAAACTTACCCCTGGCATCTCCTCTGTACCTACTCCCAAGCACCTTAAAACTGTGCCCCCTCGTGCTAGCCATTTCAGCCCTGGGGAAAAGCCTCATTAATTCAATGAATTAATTAAAACAAAAATTCAGACCACAACACCACACCTTCTGTGGTGCTATCTGATCAGCTTGGCACTTCAGTATTTTCTGCTTCTGTGCTTTATGGATCCTTATTCTTTCAAATCCTGTCACGTGGCACTATATAGAGAATTTGGTGGGACAGAAACAGGCCTTTCATCTCAGCTGATCCATGCCAGTATTTACAGCAGTCTGGCCTTGTATTGCAGCTACTCCACATGGTATCAAATACCACATTCTGGCCATTCTGAGTGTAGTGGTTTATTTATATGGCCACAATATTAAACCATGGAAATTATGCAATGCAAATTAATATCGTGAAAAATTGGCCTAATTACAAAGAGAGTTTCAATAATATTTTATGGTGGAGATTAGGAGTTACTGACATAATAACATTAAAATCTAAGTGTCACCTTTACTTTTGCAGGATCTGGAATTGTTGAACCTATCCCTCTGCAGATCAAAAAAGGTTTGTTAAAAGCAGTTTGATGTGAATTTTTGGATTGGATTGTTATTTATATTTACTTACAGGATGTAAATGATGTTGGCAAAGCCAAGATTTATTACCACCCTTTGTAGTCCTTGACAATAAGGTCTATGTCATCTTGAACTGCTGCCCAGTGGTACTGTTAAGTAGGATGCTCCAGGATTAAAGATTAAAAATTATATTTATTTTTCACATGTACATTGAAACATACAGTGAAATGCATTGTTTGTGTCAGCAACCAGCAAAGTCTGAGGATGTGCTGGGGGCAGCATCCAAGTGTCGACATGCTTCTGGCACCAAGATAGTCTGCCCATAACTTATTAACCCCTACTTACCCTTCATCAGGACATGAGCTGAAGCGTCGACCATTTATTCCTCTCCATTGACCTGCTGACTTTCTCCAGCATTTTATGCCCATCATTTGCAGAATCTCTTGTGGTTAGAGTAAATATTAAGGAGCTTTACAAAGAGAGAACAAACCAAACTGAATTAGAGGGGTGGGGAGTAAGATAACACCCAAGTAGCATCTTTGACATAAGAAAATTATCATGTGTAGGAAAGTAGAGGAAGCTTAAATGAAAACATAATCATCAAGTCTGGTTTTGAGAAGGTATTTAAAAGTAGAGAGAATTTGGGGTCATCCAGAAAACAGATCCAAAATAGGCAAAGATCTATTACCTACAATTAAGGTTAAATTAATAGTTGGTATTTGTTTAAAAAAAGGGTTTCACAAATACCCCAGTAAGATCACTGCATTTTTTAAAATCTGGCAGGTAGGATAAGGAAGTTAATGGTGCTGAAGATCTTGAAGCATATTCAGTATGGACTCAGTATGAGCAGAACATAATTGCTTTTAATTTCCTCCTACTTCTGAGGAATATTAGTTTAATGAAGCAACACACAGAAAATGCTGGAGAAACTCAGTAGGTCTGCAACCTCTATGGAAATCAACAGTCAACATTTTGGTCCAAGATCCTTCTTTAGGACAGAAAAGGAAAGAGGAAGATGCCAGAATTAAAAGGTGGGGGAGGGGAAAGAGGATTGCTAGAAGGTGATAAGTGAAGCCAGATGAGTAGGAAAATTAAAGGGTTGGAGAGGAAGGAATCTGATAGGAGAGGATAGTGGACCATAGGAGGAAGGAAAGGAGGAGGGGTACCAGGGGGAGCTGAGAAGAGGTAAGAGGTCATGGTGGAGAACAGAAAAGTGGGAGGCAGAGGGAATTTTTTTAACCAGAAGAAGAAATCCATTTTCATGTCATCAGGTTGGAGGCTTCCCAGACAGAATATAAGGTGTTGCTCCTCTTCCCTGAGGTAGTCTCATCATGGCACAAGAGAGGAGGCTATGGACCAACAAGTCAGAGTGGGAATTAAAACGTTGGGCCACCAGGAAGTTCGCTTTTGGTGGATGGGGCGGGGTGGTCGACGAAGCAGTCTCCCAATTTACAACGTGTCTCTGCAGTACAGAGGAGGCCGCATCAGGAGCACTGGACAACCCCAGCAGATTCACAGGTGAAGTGTTGCCTCACCTGCAAGGACTGTTTGGGGCCCTAAATGGAGGCAAGGGAGAAGATGAATGCGCAACTTGGCCGCTTGCAGGGGTAAATGCCAGGAAGGAGATTAGTGGGGAGAAATGAATGGACACAAGGGCAACAATATTGCTTGCAACCTTGTTGCAGTGCTTGTGTTTGATTGATTGGAATACAATTTTTTTTAAACCATTAAAGGACGTGGTGGAATTGGCCATGAACTAGCTAAGAAACGGAAAGCTGAGGAAAGGATGGAATATCGAAAACGATTGATGCAAGTCAAAAAGCAAGCAGAGAAGGCTGCCTTTAATGATTATAGGTATAGTATTATCACTACCTGATATATTTATTTAATACAAAGCATGAATTTATAGAAACAATTTAACGCGTAATATTTTAAGGTGGAAACATAAAATTGTTAGCTTGTTCCAATAGGAACCAAACCCTGATCACTGGACATGAACCAGATGGGACCCAACAATTTGTGTCAGCTTCTGGTCACCTGTACATTCAATGTCAAGTATTCGGGCTCCATTCCTTTCCTCAGTCTAGCTGGAAAGACCATCCCATCCCTAATAATTTCAAGGTTGTTAACATTGTCATTATCAATATCTTACTTCAAATCATTTTAGCTACAGTGATGATTGGGGATAGAAAGACTTTTAAGTCCTTGTACACAGGCAGAGTTCAGACTGAAAATGGTCTGACTGACTTAAGGATGGGTTTTAAATTTATACCCAAGCAGACTATCAATGAGAATTGCTTGCAATCTTATCCCTTTCTAGTTGTGTCTTTCCAGCCTTGTGGTCACAGGAGCACCACCCTTGTAGGACGGTATCAAGCTAATTTTACTTAGGTAACTTCCACTTCTGGGGAGGACATGTCTACGAATTTTTAAAAATGGCTTTTATACGTTATCGCCATTATTCATTAGCCCGAAATTCTGACTTTGTGACATCTGGAAATGTACTCAGTAGCCTCTTGATTAAGTACATCCTGTACCTAATAAAAATGGCCACTGAGTGTACGTTTGTGGTCTTCTGCTGCTGTAGCCTATCAACTTCAAGGTCCGGCTTGTTGTGCATTCAGAGATGCACTTTTGCGCACCACTGTTGCAAATGAGGTTATTTGAGTTACTGTCACCTTCCCATTAGCTTCAACCAGTCTGGCCAGACTCCTCTGACCTCTCTCATTAACCAGGTGTTTTCATCTACAGAACTGCTGCTCACTGGGTATTTTTTGTTTCTTGCACCATTTTCCGTAAATTCTAGAGACTGTGTGTGAAAATCCCAAGAGATCAGCAGATTCTGAGATACACGAACCACTCTGTCATTCCACAATCAAAGTTACTTAGATCACATTTCTCCCCCATTCTGATGTTTGATGTGAACAATAACTGAACCTCTATCCCATGTCTACGTGCTTTTCTGCCGTGAGTTGCTGTGACATCATTGGCTGATTAGATATTTGCATTAGCAAGGTGTACAGGTGTATCTAATATAGTGGCGATTGAGTGTATTAACACATTGTAAGACAAATTCCCATTGCCTTGTAAGTATTGGGTACACTGTTAACCACCTCTGAAGTATCAAGTAATTTCTGGATTTCCATGGTAACTACAAATGAACCCACTTCAGATATTTCACATTTTGAGGACCCTGATTTGGATCTAATTAATGATCTTACTGTGAAATTCAAACTTAGAAAGCCAGAAAGGGAAGAATTGAGATTGTGGTGTCTCACTCTCTCAATTTACTTACTATTAGAGGGTTTTTCTGATATTTTTCTATACCTTTTTCCATATAAATTAATTCTTGAGTGGCCACTTTAATACCTGCAACTATACACCAGCTTGTTAAATCAAATATCTAATCAGCCAATCGTGGCAGCAATGCAGTACATAAAAGCATGCAAAAATGGTCAAGAGGTTCAGCTGTTGTTCAGACCAAACATCAGAAAGGGGGAAGGAATGTGTTCTAAGTGACTTTGACCGTGGAGTGGTTGTTGGTGAACAGATAAGGGTTGGGTGAGTATCTCAGAATCTGCTGATCTCCTAAGATTTTCATACATAACTGTCTCCAGAGTTTTCAGAGAATGGTCCTAGAAACAAAATATGTCCGATGAGCAGCAAATGGTAAACAAGAGATTCGGCAGATGCTGCATCCAGAGCAACGCACACAAATTGCTGGAGCAACTCAGCAAGACGGGGAGCGTCATCGACTGTTTGTTCATTTCCATAGATGGTGCTTGACTTGCTGAGTTCCTCCAGTGTTTTGTGTGTGCTGCTCCAGTGAGTGGCAGTTCTGTGGATGAAAATGCCTTGTTAATGAGAAAGGTCAGAGGAGAATGCCCACCCTGGTTCAAGCTGCCAGGAAGACAGCAGTAACTCAAATAATTACATGTTACAACAATAGTGTGCAGAAGAGCATCTCTGAACACACAACACATCGAACCTCGAAGTGGATGGGCAACAGAGGCAGGAGACTGAGCACATACTCTGTGGCCACTTTCTTAGGTACAGGAGATACTTAATAAAGTGGCCACTGAGTGTATATCCTTCTGTGTCTAATCTAATGCTTTATTCACCCTATTGTTACTTATTAAATCCTTATATTTAAATGTTTAAAGAGAGTAAGACTTAACCCTATTGTTTATCAATGTGCACTGCCTCACATTGCACTATTATCTGCTTATGTTTCATATCCAAAAATAATGTAGCCTGAAAGCTGAAGGCAGCTCCCATACACTATGACCTGATTCAGTCAAATTTTGGGGCATTGTATTTCCTCCTCAAAACTATCCACAGCACATCCAATTGCACCAAATGTATGAATGCCACTTGGTCTAAAGCACTATATCAGTTGTACAGATTCCAGTTAATCTAACCCATACAGAATCCAGTAACTAGTCTATTGCATCCTATACACTCTGCCAATTGTGCTGACTCGAGCTAATATGGCCTATTGTACAGAGTCCATTCACTATAACCCACCCATCATTCTATCAATTTCAGCCATTATAATTCATTCAATATATTATACTAGCACGTAAGTGTCATCACAAAGAAGGCACGAAGCACTTCTACATTCTTATAACTTTGCATAGATTTGTCATATCACCTAAGACTATGACAAATTTCTATAGATGCTGTGCTAGCTATCCATGACCAGTCCCTGCCTGTCTAATTTCAATTGGGTTGTTTTATTCTTTTCCCCTTTTTTACTTTCTAGGGTACGTTTCAGATTCAAAAAGGACCAAAGTCAAATGGAAAGTGATTTACGGAAGAGCCAGTTTGCCTGTCAACAACTGGATGAAAAGAAGGTAAACCGATTTTCTGCATATTTTTTGCTGAACTGTGCCCCCATGTCACTTGTAAGCCTTAGGTGGTGAAAATATATCAGTCTTGTTGAATAATTCAGTTCATTTTGGGGAGAGTGTTCTAGGTTTCCACAACTTCCCGTGGATTCCTGAGTTCTTCTTCCATACCAGCTTTGATGTTTAGTTTACGTCCTTTTGTCCCACACTGCCCAATTACACTCGTGACCAGAAGCAGAGTAGTTCCGAAGCCCATCCAATTGGCCTGGGTGCAAGTTTAGATCACACTGGGCTGCAAGCTGATTTGGAGAAATCAAGAGCAGACTCGGGCTGGGGGCCAAAGTCTGGGCCAGAGCAAGTTGCTGGGCAGCATGTTCTAGGCTTTCGCTGTAGGGTGCCCAGGTCCTAGTGTGAGGCATCATGTGCTGTTTGGACAATTTACGTGATCAAAGGCAAGAGTCCTTCTATCTCTCCCCATCTCTCTACTGCCCTAATACTACCCCCCACTTAACCCTACACCCCCTATCCCTCCCATGAGTTGGTCTAGAGCAGCCTTGGTCTAAAGCATACTTTGTAATCTTGAAATCTTTGAATCATACTTGAAAGATGAAGAAATAAATGAAGTTGTCTTGTGAACTGTCTGCAGTTCACTGACACCATCACTTCCAGTCCTGATGAAGGGTCTAAGCCCAAAACATTAACTGCTTATTCCCCTTCATAGACTCTCCTGATTTGCTGAGTCCCTACAGCATTTTGTGTGTGTTACTGTAGATTTCCAGCATCTGCAGAATCTCTTGTGTTTGCAAGTTCATTGTATGCATAGCAATACAATGTGGCATGCATTAGCATTCTATAAAACAATGTGCAAAGAATAAAGTTAGTTTTTGTGAATGTGCATTTGTGTAAGAGCATACATCTGTTTAACTTTTATATCTTTCTAAATGTTCTTCCTCACTTTTTTGCACAGGGTATAGATAACCCAGAGAAAACATGGTATTGGCTGCCCACTGATAATGAGGAAGAAGATGACGAGGATGAATCGGATGTTCAGAAGTTTGAAAAAGTATGGCAGTTTTCACTGTATCTTTCTTAATCTTCAAGCTATATTGTAATTTTAGAATAAGTTGTAATATTGAATGGACCTTGAAGTATTTTCCGGTCTGTTAACTGCCAGTTTAATTTTGATCATCAACAATGTAGAGCAGGGTTTCTCAATCAGGGTTCTGAGAGAGTTGGCTAGCATTTGCGGAAGAGATAGTGATTTTTTAAAAAATAAACATTTTTTTTTGAATAGTGCAACACACAGTGCTAGCGTTCACAGTGGTGGGCTGTGACTGTGCACGTTTGCAATCTCATTTGAGATCTCTTAGCCCAGTATGGCAGTGTGCAGTAGGACCGTGTTTATTTGGTTGAGTTGGTCTAGAGCAGCCTTTCTCAACCCTTTTTTTCTCTGGAGGAACCCTGGAAATAATTTTCAGGTCGCAGGGAACCCCTGCATAAAAATTATACCTACAGCTCACGGTACATTAATGTGATCGTGAAGTTGTAGATATAGTCATCCAAAAATAATTGTTAATGCTCTTTTGAGTAGAGAATGAATTTTTAGCAACCTTCCTTGGGAAAAAAACAAGCAGTTAAGCTGAGCTTACCTTTCTTGAACTTAATCTCTTTCTTTTTAAAAAACTCATAAGGCAAACATAATAAATTTCTGTTAAATAACTGGTTTAAGACAAAATGGGATTTAATTTTTCTAAAGGTAAGGCTCGGTAGATTTAATTTAAATAAAGGTTGTAAATTGATTTTAATTAATGCTATTTTACAACATGAACGTTGACAATATTGAATAGTAAAGTTACTAAAATCCATAAGCCAAAGCAATATGAATAAAAATATAGCCCAAGACACAACTTTATACGAGACTTTGAAAAAACATTTTCTTAGTAATTGACATGATCAGGCTCAAATATAGGCCTAGCTTGTGAAACCTGTGCTTGTTTTTTGCTGCACAAATACTCAATCTTGAGATAAGCACACATGAATTTCACCTTTAACTTGGTGAGTGCTATTCTTGCTCTTGATGCTTATTAAACAAGAAAATGCTTGCTCACATGTAAGAATTTGAAAACTGCAGCAAAACATTCATTGCTTTCCTATGAATGGCAGGATACTCTTTCACAGAAATCCAGAACTTGTTTAGGGGCAGGTCAGTAAATCTTATCTCATCACAGTCATACTGCAGCTCACGAAGTTCTTTGTCTTCTCCCAAAGTCAAATTCTCAGGCTGAGCAGAAGTTTTAGAGAAAGGGTCCCTCACCCAGTCATACACTTGTTTTGAATGGGAGGGAAAATGCTGTTCAATTTTGTTCTGCATTTCTTTTAAGTGGTTTTCAATAAGACTCAAAGCTTTCTGATATCCTTCCTCACTCTCAACCCCAAGAAGCAGTGGAAACATCTCAAGATTTCCTTTTACAGCATGATTTTTCCAAAAATTCAGTTTCCTTTTAAATCCAAGAATCTTGTCACTTGAAGTCAGAATATTTTCTCCAGGGCCTTTCAGAGACTTGTTCAACTGGTTCATATGATGAAAGGGGAAGATGGGGGAGGCTGATGTCATAGCTTAAGTTGGGCGAGTCCATTCATTGCTCAGAAAATGACTTCATGCTCCTCATTAGCTACTGTCCTCCCCTCCGTGCAATACAGCACTCACTAATTATCATACTTACCTGGCAGGGAACCGTCAGTGATCATGAAGGCCGAGGTTCCAGGACGAGGCTATCCCATTGCACTCACTAATTATCAGCGGCCTCCCCATCTTGCGTCAAAAACTGAGAATGGGCTCAACCAAATAAACAGGGTCCTACTGCGTACTGCCACGCTGGGCTGAGAGACCTCTAACAAGATTGTTAATGGGGCTGCTTGGTCACTGCCCACCACTGCGAGTACTACTAGCATCGTATGTTGCATCAAGTTCAAAACAATGTTTTTTTTAATCACGATCTCTCGTGGAATCCCTGGTGACCTCTAGTGGAAACCCGCTTGAGAAACAATGGTCTAGATGGTTTTCTGCCATCACACCAGGAATACCAGCTCACTATTTGTTCTCCCTTTGCACTACTGAATTTTTAGAAATACTCTATTTCTTTTATAGCCTATAGTAATTTTATACACTGCTGCTGCAAAACATCAGATTTCACAACATATTTTATTGATAATAAACCTGCTAATAAAATCAGCCGAGGCGTGTCAATGAAGACCATTTCATATAGTATTCATCCTTCCCATATAGATAATTGATGAGTCATAGAGTACTACAGTGCAGAAACATGGTCCTTAGTCCTATCTAGTCCTTGCCAAACTGTTATTCTGCCTAATCCCATCGATTTACACCTGAACCATAGCCCTCCATACTCCTCCCATTCATTTACTGATCTGAATTTCAATCAATAAAAAATACTTGTGTAATAAATTTATGAATCAATTAGCAACTCATAGCATCCAAGGGAAAGTGGCAAAGTGGATTAGGAATATGTGCAGTTAGGAAAAGCAACAATTATTGGTTGTTGGGAGTTTTGGTATGTTCCATATGGTTTGGTGCCAGGCTGCTGGTCCACTGAATTATTTAGACTTAATGATTCCAAAAACTTAGTTTGTTTGACGGAAAGAAAGTTAAGTGCAGTGGATTCCGGTTAATTGGGACACTTCTGGACCAGTATGTTTTGGCTCAATTAATTAAGAAGACAAACACATGCTACTGATGCTATGTAAAAACTATTTGCTCTAAGCACAGTGTAGTATGTAACAGCCACACAAGTACATGCAACTGACGTTAGTTAAAAACTCTTCAGCAGCAGTCTCCTGTCCCAATTATTTGGTCCCATTTCGTACCATTGGTCCCATTGCAGCCTTCATTATGGTTGACCTCAACTTCTTCCTCCAGTGCCTTTTCATTGCTGCTAGCTGGGTAGGACAGCTGTCACCCAGTTCTACACACATCTATCCATTTGAAGCCAGGGAATCCCCTGCAATGGGTTCTCTTTCTGTTTCTGCCCTGTCACCTCTGTTGCTCCTCAAAGGCTGTGTCCTTGGTGCTGTCTGTATCTCATCTACATGTTGCCCCTTGTTCACATCATCAGAAAGCAAAGTGTCCATTACTAAATGTGCTCTGACAGCAGCCAGCTCAACCGTTTAGAAATCTAGCCTGGCATTCAGGACTAAATGGGCAAAAGCTTCCTCCAGCAAATTTTCGGGAAGACTGAAACCTTGTATTCAGTCCCATCACGAATGCCATTCTGATTGTCTTGTATGGTGGTCCTATGAGGAAGCTGAATCAGAATGGGCCGTATACTCACCATTTTACTTGGAGATACAGCACAGTAACAGGACCAGCGAGCCCATGCCACCCAATTACACCCATGTGACTAATTAACCTAATGAACTGCACATCTTTGGGATGTGGGACGAAACTAAAGCATTTGGAGCAAAACCACAAGGTCATGGGGAGAACAAACAAGCTCTTTTCAAACAGCAGCAGAGTTTAAATCTGACTGAAATAAGTCTCTGAGGGGTCTTCACAGGATAGATGGTGAGTGTATGTTTCTCCTTGTGGGGATATAGTTTTAGAATAGGGATTCACAGATCTTGCTCTGCTATAATTTAATCGGTGACATCCTGCCCTCTATATTTCATATTCCCAAAGATCATTGAGCCTGGAATTATTCTCTTCTCACCGCACTATAATGTGTAAGAACCACATCAGGTACATACAAATTATCCAGTTTATCCAGTTGTAAAATAGAGTCATAGAGCAATACAGCCCTTTGACCCAAGGTGCCCACCTAGCTTTGGGCATATATAACTCTAAATTCCTTCCCCCTCACCCCCCACAGGCCTCCATATACCTAAATATACTACTATTGTACCTACATCAACCACTTCCTCATTCCATATACTCATTATATTTAAATAATTGCCGTTTTTAAATCTTTTCCTTCTCAACTCCCCTACTCTGCTGAACAGGCTGCTACCATCCACCTTATCTATGCTCTTTATGATTCTATAAATCTCTATAATGTCACCTTCTCATTCTCATAACAACGTAACATACTAATTGAAACAATGTTTTCTTGTTTCCAGACCAAAGAAAAGCTACAGGCAGTGACAGACTATCTCAGAAAGACCTATTTCTACTGTACTTGGTGTGCAATTTCCTACGAAGGTAAAATAAATAAATATTTTTAAATTAGTGAAAAAAAAATATATATAGGCTGCCATCAGAAATTTTACAGATGAATGCATGATTCTTTTCATACTGAATTAGCAGTTTGTGTTGTCTTTAATTGATGATTTAAGAATGATAATAAAAATAGTCACAGTCAGCCCAGTACCACCTCAGACCTTGTCCAGTGGTACTTTGAATGTATCCTAGATAATTTAATAAATATTCATCCTGTTTTGAGAGGATTCTTTGTGACCAATATTTTAAATTTTCTTAAAGAAAGATACTGGTGACTTTCACAGCCTTGTGCTGTCCTTAAGTAGTTTATTTGGTCTTTGAAGATGGTTTATAGAACCCAGAGTGTAGATAACCAAAGGCTAGACCACCAGTTGGAGGTAAGTGGTACAAGAGGCCACATTCTGGGGAATGCAGCAAGATCAGTGAACTGTAAGGCAAATTTTGTCAGTAAGCTTTTTGATTAGGATATGTTAATAGAAGCCTATAAGTTTACAACACAAAAGGCATATAATATCTCAACTGTAATTTAAATCTCACTGATAAACTTAATAACTTAATTGAGTTTGGAGAAACTCAATTACTCAAAAAATTAGAATGTGGAACTTACTAGTATTAAGAGTTGTTGTGAAAAGCAGCAAGAATCTATTTAAAGAGGTTCAAGATAAATGTACAAGAAAGATTGTTGATAGTGTTAGATGAGAAAGGATATGAGGAGACTTTTGTACAGAATAAGCAGTGTTACAGT
Organism: Hypanus sabinus; assembly: GCF_030144855.1. Taxonomy (NCBI): domain Eukaryota; kingdom Metazoa; phylum Chordata; class Chondrichthyes; order Myliobatiformes; family Dasyatidae; genus Hypanus; species Hypanus sabinus. Next base: position 79,921,135 of record NC_082715.1, on the reverse strand, counting down.
TGCACTTTACATTGTATGTGGCTTTCAGCTTCCATTTGTCCAAGACTTACTCATACTGAGCATTGCCAAATATATCTGCCTAGAAGATCGAACATTTTCTGAATGTTAGAGTAATTTTACATGTACGCTGGTGACTCACTTGGTCCTGCCACTCAGCAATGAGCAGACAGCCCAGCTTAGCCTTTACAGGCAATCTTACCATGCCAAGCTGTGAGCAGTCTGCACTGCAAGAGTGGGAGGTAGGGATTTATGCCGCAACGCACACAAAATGCTGGAGGAACTCAGTAAGCCAGGCAGCATCTATGGAGGGGTTGTTTATTTCCCTCCATAGATGTTGCCTGACTTGCTGGGTTCCTCCAGCATTTTGTGTGTGTTGGTCAAGATTTCTGGCATCTGCAGAATTAGTTTCACCCCAGTGTGCACAACATTGGTTTCAGTAATGCACAGCTTTAAAACATAGAACATAGACCACTATAGCACAGTACAGGCCCTTTGGCTTACAATGTTGTGCCTATCCTTTAACCTATTCTAAGGTCAATCTAACACTTTGTTCCCACATACTGTAAGCCTCCATTTTTCTATTGCCCATGTGCCTATTTTAGAGTTTCTTAAATGTCCCCAATGTATCTGCCTCTACCAGCACCCCGGCAGGATGTTCTTTGTACCCACCAATGTCACTGTGTAAGGAAAAAAAAAGTTTTCATTGATATCCTCCCTATACTTCCCTTTAATCACCATAAAATTAATAAATGTTTTCAAGAACTCTGGTTAGGCCACATCTGGAGTATTGCGTACAGTTCTGGTTGCCCCATTATAAGAAGGATGTTGAGGTTTTATAGAGGGTGCAGAAGAAGTTTATCAGGTTTAGAGGGCATGTGGTATCATAAGAGGCTGGATGAACTTTGATTGTTTTCTGTAGAGGCTGAGGAAGATCTGATAGAGGTTTACAAGATTATGAGAGGCATAAATAGAGTGAACAGAAAGCACCTGTTTCCCGGTGTTGAAATATGGAATACCAGAGGGTGTGTATTGAAGGTGAGAGGGGGTAGTTCAAGGGGGATGTGAGAGGTAAGTTTCTATTCAGAGAGTTATGGATGTCTAGACTGTGCTGCCTGGTTTGGTGGTAGAGGCAAATACATTAGAGGCTTATAAGAAACACTTGGATAGGCACATGGATGTAAAAATGGAGGGATACAGACATGGTGTAGATAGGAGGGATTAGTGTTTGCGTGTTTTTGATTTGCTTTTTAGTTGGTTTGGTGCATCATTGTGGGCCGGATGGCCTGTTCCTGTGCTGTACTGTTTTATGTTCTATGTCCTTTTACACTGGTTCCATTGCAGAACAGTTTCCCAGAAACATATCCTGAATGCCAAGCACAGTACTGGAATATTTCATCCTGTGTGTTCTGACTGGATATTAGAGGCTAATTAGAAGATTGCTCTGCTTAAACACCTTCATTTCTGATGGTTATTTAAAAAACAATAGGATTTCACAGGGGAGAGCCTTTCTCCACCTTCTGTCAAATACATAATGTAATAAACAACTTAATTGACTGCAAAGTGCTCTTTAGGTTGTGAAGATCCTGTAGAAATAGATACCCTTTTTTTTGTTCTGATAAATGGTGTTCTTGATTTTGAATTCCAGATGAGGAGGATCTGTCCAGTAACTGCCCTGGAAATTGTGCTGCTGACCACTGCTGACTGCAGCTCAGCATGCTAATGGCAGGACTTACATGCTGTACCAAAGCTGGAATGAAGCAATTTCTGAATGCAACCTCACAAAGCACACAGGTCATTACAGCTCTGAGGATTAGTGCATTTGGAGCCAATTCTACCTTCCACTTTAAAAGGAAGTTGCTGAAAGATAAACAGTGCAATTCTGCTGAAACTCAGCTGTCTCCAGCTTTCCCACATTTCTTGACCAGTGGGCAACTGTACTTATATTTCTGTTTTCTTTTTTAAATATTTTAACATGTTTATTGATCCACAGCAGGTAGTGTTATTTGCTTGTGGATGATTCAGAGTGAGAGGTGTGGATGTAGTAATTATAACATTCATCAGACTTAGCTTCAAGGTTATTCAGAGACTGATCGTGAGTAATTAATTTCAAATTCCTGATCAGCAATCTGTGTTTTATCTTCATTATTGAAAAGTAACACTCAATGAGTGTTAGACATGATCTGGATATGAGATTAATGTTGTAATATGTGTTAACTTGTATTTTTGCTCCAGTGCAGGTTTCGAGGCTGTGTATTCCCTACTGTAATTTTGCCATATAATTCATTTATTTAAGTTTTATGAATAAATCTTTTTTCCTTCTCATCTTTTCAATGCTTTTCCTGAAACTGAATAGTAATGATGTAATGATTTTTGGTTTTCCTTTTTACAACAAATAATCCAAAAAAAACATAACTAAAGAACTAAAATTGTGAAAGGTACAATGGAAATATAAGATTGTTCAACCAACACACACAAAATGCTGGTGAAACACAGCAGGCCAGGCAACATCTATAGGAAGAAGTACAGTCGACGTTTCAGGCCAAGACCTTTCGTCAGGATTGATAAGATTGTTATTTTTATTCTACTATCAAAATTCAAAGTCAAAGTAAGTTTATTATCAAAGTATGTATGTCACAATATACTATCTTGGGGTTCATTCCTTGCAGGAATTTACAGGAAAATAAAGAAATTCAGTAGAATTTATTAAAAGACTGACAAAAACAACATGCAAAAGAAGACAAATTATGCAATTAAAAAAAAACACTGAGAACATGAGCTGTAGAGCCTTTGAAAGTGAGTCTGTAGGTTGTAGAATCAGTTCAGAGTTGAGTTGGGTGAAGTTATCCATGCTGGTTCAAAAGTCTGATGGTTGCAGGGCAACAACTGCTCCCAAATCTTGTGGTATGGGATCCAAGAGTCCTGTATCTCCTGCCTGATGGTAGCAGCGAGAAGAGAGCCCAGACGGTGGTGATTCTCATTAACCTGCCAGTTATTGTCATGTTTTAAAACTGGTTTCTGAATTATACAAAAGCTTCCTTGATAAGCAAGGGGCTGAAAGATGAAAATGTGCATTTGTGGTTACAGTCAGATCACCCACGATCTTGCTGAATGGCACAACAGACTGGAGAGTCTAAGGGGTTTGCTCATGGTTCTGATTTGTGTCTTCTTCAGTTCAGAGTGTAAGGTTGAGAATGGGCCGTGTTGTAAGAGGTGCCACCTTTTCAATGAAACAATAAACCAAAGTGGACATAAAAGAGCCCTTGGTCATTATTTCAAGGAGCAATGGAATTTTCCATTGTGGCCTAACCAAAATATGTCCCTTAATCAACATTGTTATAATAGATTATCTGGTTACTTTTACATTGCTGTTGTTGGATCTTGCTGCCTGACAGCTGCCATTTTTCCTACATTTCAGAAGTGTTTGATTGGTTGCTAAATACTTTTGGACATCTTCTTGTCTCAATTCTGTTCTTGTTTCTCAGTGTTGAAGAATTGACGCATTGCAGAGTACAAATGATTCAGATTGGAAAAGTAAGTGGTTTATTTATTTAGAGAGACAGCTTATTAACAGGTCCTTCTGGCTCAATGAGCCCACATTGCACAATTACACTCATAACCAATTAACTCAGTAGCCTGAATGTCTTTGGAATGTGGGAGGAAACCGGAGCACCCAGAGGAAACCCACAAAGTTAACGGAAAACATAGAAACTGCTTACAGATAGCGGTGGAATTCAGCCCAAGTCACTGGTACTGTAATAGGATTAAACAGTTGTTCTCCTCATACTTGCTCAATAGATCTGAGACATTGATCTTACTGATTTTTGTGGCAATTTGGAATGTAAACACTAAATACAAAACCTTGCTATTATTTTGGGGGAGTTTAATCATAGGATGAATATGCAGTCGTTTGCTCAGAGCTGTGGAATCAAGAATTAGAGGGCATGGGTTTAAGGTGAAAGAAGAGGTATGTAATAGGAATCTAAGGGGCAACTTTTGGAACCTTGTTCAGCATGGACCAGTTGGGTTGAACAGTCTGTTTCCACACAGTATGACTGTGACTTAATGGCAGGCCTAGTTTGAACATACTTATTTATGCCTTGCTTAACACACCTGGATGACTCGGTAGGTTCTTTCACTGAGCAGCTCGGGCCTACAAACTGGCCATTTTCATGACCTAATGGTTCAGGAATGTTGTGCACTGCCGCCTTCAGAGTTTGCAAAGTAAATGGCAGAATTCCTCCAATAGAATGCGTCCAAAACCTCTATTTTATATGGGATAATTTTCCTTTATTATCCAATTATTACACTGACTGCAACTGCCAACATACAAAAACATTGCCTCAATCAAAGGTCCTTCATGCCTGCACTGATATTCCAGGTCTCACTTCCATCTACTACCAATGAATTAATTGTTCACTATTGGAGGAGGAAACCAGAGGCCCACAAGCCAGTCCTCAAAGTAAATTTTATTAACAGAGTACAGTGGCATGCAAATGTTTGGGCACCCCGGTCAAAATTTCTGTTACTGTGAATAGTTAAATAAGTAGAAGATGAAGCATTCTTTTCAACATTTTAAGCAAGATTAGTGTACTATTTTTGTTTTGTACAATTTTAGAGTGGGGGGTGGGGAAGGAAAGGAGCACCATGCAAAAGTTTGGGCACCCCAAGAGATTTGAGCTCTCAGATAACTTTTACAAAGGTCTCAGACCTTAATTAGCTTGTTAAGGCTATGGCTTGTTCACAGTTATTGTTAGGAAAGGCCAGGTGATGCAGATTTCAAAGATTATAAATACCCTGACTCCTCAAACCTTATACCAACAATTAGCAGCCATGGGCTCCTCTAAGCAGCTGCCTAGCTCTTGAAAATTAAAATAAATTATGCCCACAAATCAGAAGAATGCTATAAGAAGATAGCAAAGCATTTTCAGATAGCCATTTCCTCAGTTTGTAATGTAATTAAGAAATGGCAGTTAACAGGAACGGTGGAGGTCACATTGAGGTCTGGAAGACCAAGAAAACTTTCCAAGAGAGCTGCTCGTAGGATTGCTAGAAAGGCAAATTAAAACCTCCATTTGACTGCAAAAGACCTTCAGTAAGATTTAGCAGACTCTGGAGTGATGGTGCACTGATCTACTGTGCAGTGACAGCTGCACAAATATGACTTTCATGGAAGAGTCATCAGAAGAAAACCTTCCTGCATCCTCACCACAAAATTCAGCGTCAGAAGTTAGCAAAGAAACATCTAAACAAGCATGATGCATTTTGGAAACAAGTCCTGTGGACTGATGAAGTTAAAATAGAACTTTTTTGGCTGCAGTGAACAAAGGTATGTTTGGAGAAACAAGGATGCAGAATTTCAAGAAAAGAACTCCTCTCCAACTGTTAAGCACGGGGGTGGATCGATCATGCTTTGAGCTTGTGTTGCAGCCAGTGGCACGGGGAACATTTCACTGGTACAGGGAAGAATGAATCTAATTAAATACCAGCAAATTCTGAAAGCAAACATCACACCATCTGTAAAAAAAGCTGAAGATGAAAAGAGGATGGCTTCTACAAGAGGATAATGATCCGAAACACACCTCAAAATCCACAATGGACTATCTCAAGAGGCGCAAGCTGAAGGCTTTGCCATGGCCCTCACAGTCCCCTGACCTAAACATCATCGAAAATCTGTGGATAGACCTCAAAAGAGAGGTGCATGCAAGACAGCCCAAGAATCTCAGAACTAGAAGCCTTTTGCAAGGAAGAATGGGTGAAAATCCACAAACAAGAATTGAAAGACACTTAGCTGGCTACAGAAAGCGTTTACAAGCTGTGATACTTGCCAAAGGGGGTGTTACTAAGTACTGGTCATGCAGGGTGCCCAAACTTTTGCTGCAGGCCCTTTTTTTTTGTTATTTTGAAACTGTAAAAGATGGAAATAAAAAAGTAATTTTGCTTAAAACATTACAGAAATGTGTCATCTTTAATGTTACGCCTTTTGGAAATCAGGTCATCTATTACTCGCTTAGCTAATCACAGTAACAGAAATTTTGACTGGGGTGCCCAAACTTTTGCATGACATTGTACGTATATGTCACCACATACAACCCTGAGGTTTATTTTCCTGTAGGCATACTCAGCAAATCTATAGAATAGTAACTATAACAGGATCAATGAAAGATCAAGCAGAGAGCAGAAGAGAACAAATTGCAAATGCAAGTATAAATAAATAGCAATAAATAACAAAAGCATGAAATAACAAGATAAAGAATAGAAAAGCCTGATGGTTGGAGAGTAGCATTTGTCCTTGAATCTGGTAATGCAAGTCCTGAGGCTCTTGTACCTTCTACCCGAAGGCAGCTGCAAGAAAAGAGTATGGCCTGGGTGGTGAGGATCTCTGATGATGGATGCTCATACAAGTGCATTTCTTGTAGATGTGCTCAATGGTTGAGAGGGCTTTACCTGTTATGCACTGAGCTGAATCACTAACTTTTGTAGGATTTTCTGTTCAAAGGCATTGGTGTTTCCATACCAGGCCGTGGCACAGCCAGTCAATCTGCTCTCCACTACACATCTATAGAGGTTTGTCAAAGTTTCTGATGTATCAAATCTCCACAGACCTAATTAGAGCAATGGAGGTGAAGAGGGTAAGTAACTTCAAATTCCTTGATGTTATCATTTCAGAGAATCTGTCCTGGGACCAGCTTGTAAGTACAATTACAAAAAAGGCACGGCAGCACCTCTAGTTTCTTAGAAGATCGCACAGATTCAATATGTCACCTAAAACTTTGGCAAGCTTTTAGAGGTGCATAGTGGAGAGTGGTTGCATTATAGTCTGGTATGGAAGCACCAATACTGAAAAATGGGAAAGCCTACAAAAAGTAGTGGCTACAGCCCATCACATGATTAACCCTCCCCACCACTGAGCTCATCTACAAGGAGCACTGCCACAAGAAAGCAGCATCCATCATCAAGTATCCCCACCATGCTCTCTTCTCACTGCTGCCATCCAGAAGGAGGTACAGGAGCCAGCATGGATAACTTCACTCACCACAACCTACGGACCTCCAACTCATTCTCAGTATTATTTAGTTTTTTTTTGTATTTGCATTGTTTGTCTTTTGCACGTTATATGTCAGTCTTTGTAGTTTTTCATTGATTGTATAGTATTTCTTTGTTCTACTGTGAATATCTGCAAGAAAATGAATCTCAGGTTAGTATATGGTGACATATATGTACTTTGATAACAAATTTACTTTGAACTTTGATATTCAAATGTGGCTAGTCAAGATCTCTGTTCTATCCGCATGTGTTGGTTCCCCATCAACTTTATTTGCCATATGTATTGACATGTATTAGGAATTTCCTGTGGTGCATTGGCACAACATGCAACAAAATCAACATTCAATAATTATAAAGAGTAAAGAATAATATCAAATATAAAGTTAGAGGCTAATGTATGGATATGGATATACATAAATCTCAGCATGCATTTATAATATAAACACCATTACAGTGCAGTGATGTGAGATAATAAATAGAGAGGAGTGGGGCTAGCTAAGATGGTTGATCAGAATAACTACCTGGGGGCAGAAACTTTTAAGATGGGGAGAGGGTTTTGTTTCAATAGCCCTATAGCCAACAAAAACCCACTGATCTCCATTCTGAATGCCCAAATTGACTCCCCGCAAAGGGAGTCTTTTGGAGTTCAGAGTTCACAATTTTAAATTACAGTACCTTATGGCATAGAAGGCCATTTGGCCCATTGAGTTAATGCTGGTTCTCAAGGCAATGTCACCAATCCCATTTCTATATTTGTTTCCTTATAACTTATATTTATTTCCAAATGTTGATTAACATCCCAATTTTTCCCTGCCACCTACAACAATTTACGGTTGCCAATTAAACTTTGCTTGACTGGGATGTGGGAGGAAACCAGGGTATCTGGAAGAAAGCCGCGAGGTCACGGAGAACATGCAAACTCCACATAGGCAACTCGAGGTGGGGATAGTACCATAGTTGCTGGAGCTGCGCTACTGTGATACCCTTTGAGAGAAGCAATGCTTTATGATGTTGCACATTAACAACCTCCTGGTTCAATATTCACATGCCATTACTTAGAACTTCCTCTACCACCAATGAAATAGTTTTCCTCTTCCTTATTGAGTCCCTTTACTCTTTCAAAAGCAGCAGCTAGATTATTCACAGTCTAATAAATATTCAGGAATATGAATCTATCTTTTTAGCCCCACCATCTTTTCGGGTCTGTTTTCCTTTAAGTCCAGTCTATGCTTACCAAAGTGATACCTATCCCTGTATGTGCTGCTACAGGAGGGCTCTGATCAACTCCCTGGTACTGCCCCTGAACCCTCTTGTATTCCTGGTCCAAGCTCATGGTTTCTAATATTGTCCTTATTTTATCTACCTGTACTCTTGCTTTTTAGCAGAGAGGAAACCTGCAATCCCTTTATCCTCTCCGCACCTTACCATCAAATCTGCAGACAAAGGGGGTGCTGTTACTTTGTGGCACACTGACCTCTACCTTGCTGAGGCCAGGTGACAACTCTCAGACACCTCTTCTTCCCTACTTCTTGAAGAGGATCCCACTCCGGACCAACAGAAAATCTGTCTCCAACACCATCACTGACCTCATTCACTCTGGAGAACTCCCAACCACTGCCGCCAAACTCATGATTCCCTTGCCCTGCTCTGCTAGCTTCTACCTCCTACCCAAGATCCACAAACCTGACTCTCCACTCCCTCTGTCTGCTCCTGCCCCACTGAACATGTCTTCATACCTTGACTCCATTGTATCCTCTTCCCACCTACACTTCTCATGCTCTTGATCTCCTCACTAACTCTCAATTCCCTGGCCCTGACTGTCTCATTTGCACCATGGATGCCCAGTCCATACACACTTTTATACCCTATCAAGAAGGCCTTGAAGCTCTTCTTTTCTTTGTCAATAAAAGAACCAACCAGTTCCCCTCCACCACCACCCTTCTCTGTCAGGCAGAACTGGTCCTCGCCCTCAAACATTTCTCCCTGGCTCCTCCCACTTCCACCAGACTAGGGGTAGCCTTGGGTCCCAGCTATGCCTGACTACGCAGAACAGTCCCTCATAATGTTCCCCAACTCTTCCTCACTACTTGATGACTGCATTGGCGCTGCTTCATGCACCCATTCTAAGCTCTTTAATTACATTAACTTCCACCCTGCCCTTAAATTCACTTGGTTCATTTCTGACACCTCCCTCCACTTTCACAATCTGTCTGTCTCCATCTCTGGAGACAAACTGTTGACTATCATCTATTATAAACCTACAGATTCCCACGGCTATCTTGCATATACCTCTTCCCACCCTATCTCCCGTAGAAATACTATTCCCTTTTCTCAGTTCCTTCATCTCCACTGCATCTTTACCAACATAAGCTTTCTAAGACATCAGAGATGTTTGTCTCCTTTGAAGAAGGGAGTTTCCCTTCCTCCATCTTTGACCTTGGTTTTACCTGCATCTCCTCCATTTCCCAGACATCTGCACTCACCCCATATTCCTGCCACTTTTACAGTGAAAGAGTTCTTTTTGTCCTTACCTACCAACCCATGAGCCTCTGTATGCATCGCATCAATCTCAGAAACGTCTGCCATCTCCAACGGGATCCTGCCACTAAACATAACTTTATCTTCACCCATCCCCCTCCACATTATCCCCTGTCCATTCATCCCTCCACACTAACTTCCCTCCTGGCATTTAACCCTACAAGCAGCTGAAGTGCTATACCTGCCCATTCACTTCCTCCCTCACCTCCATTTAGGGCCCCAAACAGTCCTTCTAGGTGAGGCACACTTCACCTACCAAGCTGTTGCGTCAGCTATTGTATCCAGTGCTCCAATGCGGTCTCGTGAGACCCTTCATAAACTGGAGGACTGCTTCGTTGAGTTTCTCTGCTCCATCCACCATAAGTGGAACTTTCTGCTGACAAAACATTTTAATTCCGATTCCCATCCCCATTCTGACACATCAACTCTCAGGATGGAGGAGCAACACCTTGTATTCTGTCTGGGTAACCTCCAACCTGATGGCATGAATAACAATTTCTTCTTCCAGTTAAAAAAATAAATACATTTTCCCTCCTCCTCCCATCTTCTTCAATTTCCCACTCAGGCCTCCTACCTCTTCTTGCCTGCCTATCACCTTCCCCGGTACCCCTCCTCCTTCCCTTTCTCCTACAGTCCACTCTCCTCTCCTAGCAGATTCCTTTATGTTGAGCCCTTTCCTTTTCCCAACCACCTAGCTTCATACATCACTTTCCAGCTAGCCTCCTTCCTACCCTCCACTTTTTTTTCTTGGTGTCTTTCCCCCTCCTTTCCAGTCCTGAAAAGGGGTCTTGACCCAATATGTCGACTGTTAGTTCGATTCTATGTTTGCTGCGTGACCTGCTGAATTCTTTCAGCATTTTGTGTATGTTGCTTTAGATTTCTAGCATCTGCAGAATTTCTTGTGTTTATCATTATCCCTTTAATTATGTGACTCCTCCCGCCAAATATAAGTGGCCACTTTATTAGACACCTCCAGTACTTAATTGTGCATTCAGTTACTTTTCTGCACACTGCTGTTGTAATACATGGTTATTTGTGTTAGCGTTGCCTTCCTACCTCTAATCCCTGTCATTAACAAGATGTTTTCGCCGACAGAACTGCCACTCACTTGATGTTCTGTTTTGTTTTTCACACCATTCCCTGCAAACTCTAGAGGCTTTTATGCATGAAGTTCCCAGGAGATCAGCAGCTTCTGAGATACTCAAACCACTCCATTGGTATCAACAGAAATTTCACAATAAAGGTCACTTAGATCACTTTTCTTCTCCATTATGATGTTTGATTTGAACACAACTGAACCTCCTGACCTTGTCTGCATGCTTTTATGCATTGAGCTGCTGCTACATGATTGGCCAGAGGGTGGTGAATCCGTGAAATTCACTGGCACTGATGGCTATGAAGGCCAAGTTATTGGCTATGTTTAAAGTAGAGGTTGATAGGTTCTTGATTAGTTATGGGCGTCAAAGGTTACGGGCAAGAGAATGGGGTTGAGAGGGATAATAAATCAGACATGATTGAATGGTGAGGCAGACTCAATGGGTCAAATGGCCTAATGCTATACGTATCTTATGGTTTTATTTAGTTTCAAGAAAATTCCATCAGTGGAAAACTGAAAAGAAATGAAAGTGTCCCTTTAAGAGAAATTTAGGCAGGGAACAAATGCACAGTAAACAATTCAAATCACAGTTGTGATTTTGTAAGAATGGCAATTTGCCTCTTAGTTGAATCACATGAAGTTGCTATTCTTATTGATAGAAACTACACTAGCCATTAAATAATTTGGCCTTCATAGTCTAACTAGCTTTAACAATGTAAGAAGACTAGTTCACTCATTGTCCCAGCAACTATCTCATGGACTCTACAGATCAGTGCGGTAACCCCTGACCATCCTCCACTATTCCCTTCAGAAAATACATTGACCCGAGGACAAGCAACATACCATCCACGAACATCTAGAGATCATCTTGGTTTTGAAATGACTGAGCAGCTGAACAAACTTCCCTGCCTGACTACATTTTCCACAATCTGCCACACACTACACACAATGGTGATGTAACCCTTTTCACTAAATTGTCTTACCTCTCTGAAGACCTGATGGTTTTTAAAACTATAACGGACAGACAGGGTAGGAAGTCAGAATCTTTTCCCCAGGCAGGAGGCAAAGGGTGGGAATAAAGGGAGCCTCCTGGTTGACTGCCAGTAACTAGTAGTGTTACACCATGGTTTGTGTTGGGACTGATTATTTTTACATCAGATGTCAATGATTTGGATGATGGAATTGATGGCTTTGTTGCAAAGTTTGCAGATGGTATGAAAGTAGGTGGCGGGGCAGGTAGTTTTGAGTAAGTAGAGAGGCTACAGAAGGATTTAGATTAGGAGAATGGACAAAGAAAAGGCAGGTTGAGTAGAGTGTTGGGAAGTGTATGGTCATGCACTTTGGTAGAAGAAATGAAAGGGTTGACTATTTTCTAAATGGGAAGAAAATACAAAAAAGCTAAGGCACAAGGAGACTTGAGAGTCCTGTGCAGGATTCCCTAAAGGTTAATTTGCAGGTTGAGACTGTGGTGAGGAAGGCAAATGCAATGTTCCATTCATTTCGAGAGGACTAGAATATAAAAGCAAGGATGTAATGTTGAGACTTTATAAAGCACTGGTGAGGCCTCACTTGGAGTATTGTCAGCAGGTTTGAGCACCTTATCTCAGAAAGGATGTGCTGAAACTGGAGAGGGTTCAAAGGAGGCTCATGAAAATGATTCCAGAATTGAATGGCTTGTCATATGAAGAGTGTTAGATGGTTCTGGGCCTGTATTCACTAGAATTTAAAAGAAAATGGTAAGACTCTTGGCAGTGTGCAGGATCTGAGAGATCTTGGGGTCTGTGTTGATAGGATGCTCAAAGTTGCTGCACAGGTTGACAGTGTTCTTAAGAAGGCATATGGTGTGTCGGCATTCATCAACTGTGAGATTGAGTTCAAGAGCCGTGAGGTTCAAGGTCTTAATAGGTGTTTGGTCAGACCCCACTTGGAGTACTGTGTTCATTTCTGCTCACCTCACTACAGGCAAGATGTGGATACTATGGAGAGAGTGCAGAGGATATTTACAAGAACGTTACCTTGATTGGAGGGCATACCTTATGAGAGTAGGTGACGGACGACGAGAGGTGACCTGATAGAGGTGTATAAGATGATGAGGGGCATTGATCATGTGGATAGCCAGAGGCTTTTTTCCAGGGCTGACATGGCTAACATGAAGGGGCATAGTTTTAAGGTGCTTGGAAATGGGTACTGAGGGGATGTCGGGGGTAAGTTTTTCAGAGGGTGGTGGGCATGTGGAATGGGCTGCCAGCGATGGTGGTGGAAGTGGATACAATAGGGTCTTTTACGAGCCTCTCAGATAGGTACATGGAGCTCACAAAAATAAGAGGGCTATGCGCTAGGGAAAGAGTAGGTTATATGGTTAGCAAACATGGGCCTGTAGTGTGCTGTAATTTTCTATGTCTATCAACTGTTTACTCTTCCATAGATGCTGCCTGGCCTGCTGAGTTTCTCCAGCATCTTGTGTGTGTTTGCTCGCCTTGTTTCTCTCAGCTTTAAGTCTTGTCTTACAGAGCATTACACACAAGAAGTTGGAGGAACTCAGCAAATCACACAGCGTCTATAGAGTGAAATAAACAGTAGATGTTTCAGGCCAAGAGCCTTCATCGGCACTGCAAAGCAAGTGGACAGACAAGAAGATGGAGTGAAGATGGAGTGAGGAGGAGTGCAATCTGGCAGGTGGGTGGGGAAAGAGGGTGATGAAGTGAGAAGCCGGGAGGTGATAAATGGAAGAGGTGAAGGGCTGAATTAGGACAAATTTGATGAGAGTGAGCCATGGAAGAAAGGGGAGTAAGGGCACTCCTTTTCGTCCACTATGCACTGTAAACACTTAAAATCGCAGTTTATAAGGTCGTAAATACATGTTGGTATTTATGCACATTTTATTTTATATCCGTATTTTAGCCTCTAACTTATTATTTTATACTGTTCTTTATTCTTTATAATTGTTCTTGTTGCATGTCGCGCCAACACACCGCAGCAAATTCCTAAAACGTATATGACGAATAAAGTTGATCCTTGATTACCATCGCGAATTTGGAAGGACGGAATGAATGGGTGAACGGGAGATCCAGGTCTGTTCCACCACTGAGGAGTTGAGATGATCGTATGGGGGTGAACTCGCTAACGCCCTCGCGTTGCAGAGACACCCGCTGCCCACTGACTACAGACCTCGGTCGCAGTTAGTCCCTCTAAAGGAGTGCTGCCCTGTCGTTCCACGGCTCCTCATCCATAGTCAGAGGGTGAGGGCCTCCCCGGGCTGCGGCTTTCTCCACACCCCTTTACAAAACTGCAGGGAAACGAAACCGAAAGCGCGTAACGCCGAAGAAACGTAAATGGAAGTGGAAGTTGTAGCGTCGGCGTAGGGTAGCGGCAAGTGCAGAAGTTTGCTGACGCAGAAACGGTGAGCTGCTCTCGTTTTTGTCTGGGGTCCTCGGTGCAGACGCGAGATGGGTTTGTGCGACCATTTAAAGTAGCCTGCGTTGTTGAACATCTCTCGGGGCAGGAGGGAGATGGGAGGCAGTGGTGTATGGTTAATCTAAGCAACACAGTGGCAAGGGTGCTGGCAACTTACAATATGTAAGTTCTGCCCCCACCCCCACATCTCTGAGTCTGCAGTTAGTTTCCAAACTCGAGGCGCCTGAACGAAAGATCCCGCGGTCTATATTCACAGGGATCATTGCCCCTCTTGTAGTCGTACCTCAGATGCACTGAAAGAATCTCAAACTGTGGGCTTCGGAGGACTGAGATCATATGTCCTGTGGTAATGTTGCAGCTCTGTAAAACTCTCGACTATGCCTGGAGGATTGTGTTCAATTCTAGTCGCCTCATTATAGTATAGGGCTGTATAACATAGAGGCACAGACTGGATAGACAGCTAATACAAGGGGGCATAATCTTACCGTGATTGGAGGAGGATATAGAGGGGATGTCAGAGATAAATTCATTACACAGTGTGTAGGGTGTGTGGAATGCACTACCAGGGGTGGTGGTAGAGGCAGGTATATTAGAGACTTCTAAGAGACTTTTAGATAGGCATGTAGATGTGGGAGAGGGAAGTGTTAGATTGATCCTTGAGTAGGTTAAAAGGTCAGCACAGAATCATGAGCTGTACTTTCCTGTGTTCTATGCCCTATTACAGGTTCGGAAAGAAAATGGCCAATGCAGAAGCAACAACTTCTGATGCTGGCCACAAGTATGTGGAAAAGCTCACCCTTTATGCAGCATTAGTTGATGAGAACTTGACCTGGGAAGAGTCACAAAGTGGACCATCTCATGACCCTGTGTAAGTCGCTAAGGAATATGTTTCTTTGATCGTGTTGTTTACAACTCCATGTTCACAGTTCCTCCCCACGGTTTTAACTTCCTCCTTCTAACAACCCTGAAATTCCTTTAAAATCTTCCAGGTGTAATATCCATCGAGAGCTGTGCCTTGACACAATAAGAATCTGAAGCTCGAGTTGCCTTTGCAGCCAAGCTACTTAATGAGATTGTCTTATCTCTTCCCTCAGCGCTAATCTTTTCCTGAAACCCATCTTGCTTTATTCACTCAATTTCAAAAGATCGTGGTCGCTTTCTTCAATATATTCAGTTTTGGTGGAGCATTCAAACACTGAGTGTGAGTGAGAAATTTATTCTGTCTGGAGGCCGGAAGGCTGTGATGGCGTTGGAAGATGTGTATCTTGTATTTATATAATGCCATTGAAATCAGCTGTTTCTGCCATACTCAAACCACCTTGTCTGGCACCAACAATTGTTCCATGGTCAAAGTCACTCAGATCACATTTCTTCCCCATTCTAATATTTGGTCTGAACAACAATTGAATCTCTTGACCATGTCTGGATGCTTTTATGTGTTGAGTTGCTGCCACATGATTGGCTGATGAGATATTTGCATTAATGAGCGGATGTACAGGTGTACCTAATAAAGTGGCCACTGAGTGTATTTTGGAAAACTCTGTGCATGTTTATAAAGTAGTTAACTTGTAAACTGTATATGCCAAGTGAAAAATTAAATTGATCATAAGATATAAACTTATACTGAACTAATACAAACCAGCAGCTACTCCTGGCCTTCATTGTTCTGTCTGTTGTCCTGTATCGGTCCTCTCTTTCCCAGGGGAAAATCACAGCCCATGTAGGTTCCGTTGGAGAGGCATATATACCAACGAACAAGGTCAGGCTCCAGAGGATCATTGAGGTATTTTGTGGATCAGGAAGTGATCAGGCAGAAAAATTAACTGTTGCTTTGCTAATTTTATTTCCATTGCTCTGTCTGCTCTACTTAAGGTTCATAATTTCTGCAAAACTTGGGAATAAAATATACCCCGAGGCCCAGGGCAAAACAAAGAAGAAAGCTAAACAGAATGCAGCTAAGAATGCTTGTGAGTTTCTGGACCTGGAAACAGAATCTGAGCAGGTGAGCCTTCTGTGTCATACTTTAATCTTCAACTGCAACTTTTAAAATACTCAGATTTGATTTGAGGCATTTGTTTCTTATTGGATTTTATCTCTGTCATTTGGCCAAAGGGGCATCATGATTGTCAGTGTTAAAGGGAATGTGAGGCCTGGACCTCTAGGTGGGTGTGGATTTGGAGTTTATTAGACCATAAGACCCGGAAACTGTATCAGGCTATTTGTCCTATCAAATCAGCTCCACAAGTCAATCATAGTTGATTCATTTTCCTCCTCAACTGCCTTTCTCCATAACCTTGATGCCCTTACCAATAAAGAACCTGTTGACCTCTGCTATGAATTTACCCCATGACTTAGCCTTCACAGGTATCTGTGGCAATGATTCACCATCTACTAGATAAAGAAGTTCCTCCTCATCTCTGTTCTGAAGGAACATCCTTCTATTCTGACGCTGTGCCCTATTGTCCGCTAACAGAAACATCCTCTCCATGTCCACTCTATCTTGGACTGTAAGTAAGTTTCAGTGTTAGCCCCTGTCATTCTTCTAAACTTCACCAAAATTACAGACCCAGAGCCATCAAATGCTCTTCATTAATTAGCCCTTTCATTACAGTGACCAATATTGTGAACCACCTCTGAACTGTCTACAATGCCAGCACATCTATTCTTAGATATGAAGTCCAAAACTATTCACAATAAAGTCTAGAGCTCAAAATCAAACATGGCCTGAGGTGGTACCACTGGGAATCCTGTGGCAGGTGGAATGAGAGCCTTTCTGGAAAGCAGAATTGGAAAGCTTGACATTCCCAACACTTTTATTCTCTTATCCAATATTTCAAGAATCTTTATCAAATTGCCATTAAGGGGATCAGGAAAGTACTTTGTGAGGTGCTTTCCTCCGAGAGAACCACAACCTTGTTGTAGGGTTTGGAGGCTTGCGAGAGCTGGAGAGCTGTGTTGGCTGCAGTCAGGACCTTGTGATTTGACTTTTGGTGAGTGATCTGTGCCAAACAGGTCAAAGGGTAGAGGTCAGACTAAGAGTGATTCACTGGTCCTCCATGCTATGGGGTTCAGCTCAGGGCTAACAATCCTGACTGGTCAAAAAAATTGTTACGGAAACAGCAATGAAGAATCCCATTTCTGTGTATGATGGTACTCCTGAGTCTGCACCTGGGATTTGCATGACTGACAGCAGTGAAAACCAAGAGGAAGTTACTGGCATGGTGAAGGAAGCCCTGAGCACCACCAAGACCAAGACCAAAGTTGTTTCTTGTAATGTACGAACCATATACAATATTAGCAAGCTAGCCCAAATAAATGTAGAAATGTACCTATGTATACTGGCCGTCTATGAAAGAATATGGACAGGGTCTGACAGTCTAAAGGTAGCAACTGGGTAAGGAGTTTTATACTCAGTAAGGGAAGATGGTCAGCATCACGATGGTGTAGCTGTCATTTTGAAGAAAGGCATTGAGAAGTGCTTGCTGGAGTCAAGACCAATCAACAGGTTGATGAGAGTCAGGCTGAAAGGGAAGCAAGAGAACATGACTGTAACCCTGTGCTAAGCTCCTACTGATGATAGTGACATTGAAGAAATGGATGTCTTCTACGAACAGCTACAATCGGAGCTAGAGTTAATGCCACGCCATGACAGCCATTGTCATAGGAGATCTAAGTGCCAAAGTGGGGGATAACAACTCACACTTCACTAGGGTCAGGAGCACGCATGGATGTGGAACAATGTATAACAATGATGAAAGACTGATGGAATTCTGTGCCATGAAAAATTTGGTCAAAGGAGGGACTCTCTTTCTGCACCATGAAATCCACAAACTGATGTGCTCAGCCAATGAATGTGACAAGAACCAGATTGACCATTTAATGATCAATGGTACGTGGAGACAATCCTTGCAGGATGTTGAAGAGAAGAGCAGATACAGGAAGTGATCACCACTTTGCCGTAGCAGTGAAGAAACTCAAGCTGAGAAGCACTGGGACCAGAAAAAATACAACAAAGATGCTTTGATATTGAAAAGCTCAAGGACACCAGTGTGAGATGTGCCTTCAGCATTCAGCTTAAGAATGGATTCCAGATCTTGTAAGACCTTGTTGAGGATGTGTCAGTAGAGAAGATTGACACAGTGTGGAAACAGATTGCCTCTGTCTTCAAGGAGAGCAGCGAGACTTGGCTAGGATACAGAGCTGGAAAGAAGAACAAAGAATATAGACAGCATGGAGTAAATGAGGTGCTCGAGGAATATAAAGAATGTAAAAAGAATCTTCAGAAAGAAATGAGAAAAGCTAAAAGAAGATATGAGGTTGCTTTGGCAAGGGTGAAAATAAATCCAAAGGGTTTCTACAGTTATATTAATAGCAAAAGGATAGTGAGGGATAAAATTGGTCCCTTAGAGAATCAGAGTGGACAGCTATGTATGGAGCTGAAAGAGATGGGGGAGATTTTGAACAATTTCTTTTCTTTGGTATTCACTAAGGAGAAGGATATTGAATTGTGTAAGGTAAGGGAAACAAGTAGGGAAGTTATGGAAACTATGACAATTAAAGAGGAGGAAATACTGGCGCTTTTAAGGAATATAAAAGTGGATAAATCTCCAGATCCTGACAGGATATTCCCTAGGACCTTGAGGGAAGTTGGTGTAGAAATAGCAGGGGCTCTGACAGAAATATTTCAAATGTCATTAGAAACAGTGATGGTGCCGGAGGATTGGCGTATTGCTCATGTGGCTCCATTGTTTAAAAAGGGTTCTAAGAGTAAACCTAGCAATTATAGACCTGTCAGTTTGACGTCAGTGGTGGATAAATTAATGGAAAGTATTCTTAGAGATGGTATATGTAATTATCTGGATAGACAGGGTCTGATTAGGAATAGTTAACATGGATTTGTGCGTGGAAGGTCATGTTTGACAAATCTTATTGAATTTTTTGAAGAGGTTACGAGGAAAGTTGATGAGGGTAACGCAGTGGAGGTTGTCTATATGGACTTCAGTAAGGCCTTTCACAAGGTTCTGCATGGAAGGTTAGTTAGGAAGTTCAATCGTTAGGTATTAATATTGAAGTAGTAAAATGGATTCAACAGTGGCTGGATGGGAGATGCCAGAGAGTAGTGGTGGATAACTGTTTGTCAGGTTGGAGGCCAGTGACTAGTGGTGTGCCTCAGGAATCTGTACTGGGTCCAATGTTGCTTGTCATATACATTAATGATCTGGATGATGGGGTTGGTAAATTGGATTAGTAAGTATGCAGATGATACTAAGGTAGGTGGCGTTGTGGATAATGAAGTAGGTTTTCAAAGCTTGAAGAGAGATTTAGGTCAGTTAGAAGAGTGGGCTGAACGATGGCAGATGGAGTTTAATGCTGATAAGTGTGAGGTGCTACATTTTGGTAGGAATAATCAAAATAGGACATACATGGTAAATGGTAGGGCATTGAAGAATGCAGTAGAGCAGAGTGATCTAGGAATAATGGTGCATAGTTCCCTGAAGGTGGAATCTCATGTGGATAGGGTGGTGAAGAAAGCTTTAGGTATGCTGGTCTTTATAAATCAGAGCATTGAGTATAGGAGTTGGGATGTAATGTTAAAATTGTACAAGGCATCAATAAGGCCAAATTTGGAGTATTGTGTACAGTTCTGGTCACTGAATTATAGGAAATATATCAACAAAATAGAGTATAGAGAAGATTTACTAGAATGTTACCTGGGTTTCAGCACCGAAGTTACAGGGGAAGATTGAATAAGTTAGGTCTTTATTCTTTGGAGCGTAGAAGGTTGAGGGAGGACTTGATAGAGGTATTTAAAGTAATGAGGGGGATAGATAGAGTTGACATGGATATGCTTTTTCCATTGAGAGGAGGGGAGATTCAAACAAGAGGACATGATTTGAGAGGGGCAAAAGTTTAAGGGTAACACGAGGGGGAATTTCTTTACTCAGAGAGTAGTAGCTGTGTGGAATGAGCTTCAAGTAGAAGTGGTAGAGGCAGGTTCGGTATTGTCATTTAAAGTAAAATTGGATAGGTATATGGACAGGAAAGGAATGGAGGGTTATGGGCTGAGTGCGGGCCAGTGGGACTAGGTGAGTGTAAGTGTCGGCACGGACTAGAAGGGCCGAGATGGCCTGTTTCCATGCTGTAATTGTTATCTGGTTTTAAGAATGGATACAGCAGGAAACATGGACAGCCTTAGAAGAAATACAAAAAATTTAAAAAAGTGTTGGATGCAAAATCAACACGAATTAAGGAGAAACTTCACCTAGCATACACTGAAGCTAACAAGAAGGTAAAGAGACTTGGTAGAAAGATTAAGAGTCTACATCGAAGACCTTGTACAGGAGGCTGAAGCAGCAGCTATTCAAGGTGTCCCGGGAAATATATACAAGATTTCAAAATTGGTATGCAGAAAGTGCTGGGGCAGATCCAGTGGTCCCATGAGAAATAAGAACAATCTGCTTTTGACAACTGAGAAAGAGCAAGAATTACAATGGTTAGAATATTTCAGAGAATTACAGAATAAACAACCACCAAATGAAGAACCTGACATACACGAGGCAGCAGAAGATCTCGACATCTGCACAGATCCATAGAAGAGATTGTTGCTGCGATTAAATCAATAAAGAACGGCAAAGCTCTGGGACATGACAATTTGAATGCTGACCTGTTCAAAGTGAACCAAAGGTTGCAACAGCCATTCTACACCCACTGTTTACTGTAATCTGGGAACGGGGACAAATACAAAAGACTGGTCAAAGGAAGTCATTGTTAGGATCCCCAAGAAAGGAGCATGAAGTGATTGCAACAACTGGCATGGCATTAGACTTTTGTCAGTGCCCAGCACGATTCTCGTCAAAGTCATTGTCAATGGATTACAGACGCTGTCGATGTGTGCTTCAGGAAAGAGCAAGCTGGGCTTCAGGAGAAACAGTCCGTGTCAATCAGATCATCATGCTGTGTTAAATCAGAGAAGAGTGTGCAGAGTGGCAGAGACAGCCATATGTGAATTTCATGGACTTTGAAAAGGCTCTTGCTCCTCAGCCAGCCTTTCCTTGTGATCTTTATTGGAAGGGGACATGGCATGTATCACAAACATGAATGACTGGAAGATGTAATCAGTCAAAATGCTGCAGTGAATTAAAAAAAACAACTACAGACATTGGAAACCTAAATAAAGGTTTTCCAAAATCACCAGGGAGAGCCTTTGGTGAATTCTCAGATAGTATTTAGAAAATTGCCCAGCTTATCTAGAGTTTCTATACTGATTTCACCTGCATAGTTGGGACTGTAATTCGAGTTTTTAAGTCAAGGCAGGAGTCGGGCATGGCTGTGTGATGTTGGTGATATTATTTCACCTGGTGATTGACTAGGTAATGAGGCAAACAATGAAATATAAGCAGAGAGGCATTAGGTGGACTCTATTCTCTACTTTAGAAGACCTTGACTTTTGCGGATGACTTGGCATTGCTATCACATACACACTTGCACATGCAAGAGAAAACCCAGTGCCTGTGTACCTTGGCTGGACAGGCTGGACTCAGAGTCAGCCGGAGAATGACTGAGACTATGACCCTCAATGTAGAATCTCCTCCTGTCACGGCACATGGTGCCGAGTTACCTGGCACCGGCTGATTCACCTACCTCAACAGCATCATTCGGCAGGATGGTGGGACCAAGTACGACGTCCGGTGCAGACTCAGTAGAGCTTGACCTGTCTTCAGATCAATGAGCAACTTATGGGAATTAACCAAGTGCAGTGTCCACACCAGGGTGAAGCGGTGCCAGAGCTCTGTACTGTCCTCAGTGTACGGGTCAGAATGATGGCGCATGACAAAGAGCAGCCTTGCCAAGCCATCATCATTCCACGCCATGAGCCTCTGGAAGATCCTCCTCTGTATTTTCTGGCCAAGAAAGAACTCCAGTCTTGCCCTAATCCTTCAGTGTCACCAAGAGGCCATGACACCATCATGATGAGGACATGTTAGAGATGGATTGGGCACATGAGGAGAAGAAAGGCCAACTCCAGCATTTAAGATAGCATTTCATCGGACCCCTGAAGGGCAGAGGAAACGCAGGAAATCAAACACAACTTAGCGCCATACTGTAGAGGCAGAAATGAAAACTGTGAACCACATCTTGGGTACAATAGAGATGGTCAAGGACAGACAGATTTGGAGGATCTTCATTGTTGCCCAAAACACCAGTAGTGTAACAGACAGTGATTAACCAACTAACTTTGATAGAGTGGATGTGGAGAGAATGGTTCCTACAGTGAAGGAGTCAAGGACCTCAGAATAGAGGTAGGTTCATTTAGAATAGAAATGAGAAGGTATTCTTTAGCCAGAGGTTGGTGAATCTGTGGAATTCATTGCCACAGATGGCTGTGGAGGCTAAGTTATTGAATACAGTTAAAGCGGAAGTTGATAGGTTCTTGATTATTCAGGGTGTCAAAGGTTATGAGGCAAAGGCAGGAAAATGGAGTTGAGAGGGATAATAAATCAGCATTATGGAATGGGGACAGATGGCCTAATTCTGCTCCAATGTCTTATGGTCTTTCATTTCTGCAAGATGCTATGGAAATGGAAATCCTCAATTATATTTATTTTTTTGAAGTGTCAAACCATTGTTGGTGAAGGAGCAAGTGGCTGCAGCCTAGAACCTGGTGATGCACTGAGATACAGTGAAAACTTGTACTACGTGGTTTTCTCAATGCCCTGATGAAATGGAAGAATGCAGCATTGCTGAATTTAGTGACAGATTTTGCATCCATGCATGTAGATCATTACATCGAGGAAACACAAGCTGGCTGACTTGATGAGCTTATTCCAACATTTTCTGCTTTTCACTTCTTTCGTACTCTGTGTACCTGAAAACAAATGGCTACTGGAGTGGTGGCTAAAGAAGTCATAGAGTCTTAGAATACTTTAGCGCAGAAACAAGCCCTCCAAACAATTATTCTGCCCTAGCACCTGGACCATAGCTCTCCCTACCCCTCCCAACCATGTATTTATCCAAATTTCCATTAAATATTGAAATCGAATCTGCACCCAACACTCACACTGGTAGCTCATTCTATACTCTCAGCACCCTCTGAGTGAAGCAGTTCCCCTCATGTTCTCCTTAAACATTATATCTTTCACCCTTCAATGGTTCAGTTTAATGTTAGAGAATGTACACAATATACAACCTGAAATTCTTACTCTCCACAGACATCCACAAAACAGAGGAAAAACCCCAAAGAATGAATGACAGAAAAATGTTAGAACCCCAAAGCCCCCTCCACCCCATGCTCAGCAAGAGCATAACTGCCCCCTCCCATAACACTCACCATGCAAGCAATAGCAAAGCTCTCAGAGACAGTGATCTGGAGAAGATGCATGTCTTCCAGCTGCTCCAGGAGATCCCTAAAGGCAGCTGTATATTACACATTTCGACAGGACCCCAACCACCTTGAAAAGGGAAAAAGACACATGAGAGCAGGAGATTTAAATTGTTTCACAGGTGAACTGGAAGAAGTCGCCTGGGTCCACCAAAACCTCTGCCACCATCTTTAGCTCTTTTAACCCACGACCTCTAGTTTGAGTCTCACTCAACTTCAGTGGAAAAAGCCTGCTTATGTTAGCCCTAACTATACCACTCAGAATTTTGTATACCTCTATCAAATCTCCCCTCATTCTCCAATGCTCTGTAGAATAAAGTCTTAACCTATTCACATTTTCCCTATAACTCAAGTTCTGAAGTCCCAGCAACATCCTTGTAAATCATCACTTGGGAGCAAGATATTGAAAAACACTGGAATCCCTTGAATTCTGTTGGAGTTCCAAGAGGTGAGTTTCAGGCGAAGAAACAGCTTCCAGCGGCTGCCCTCGCACACATCTCCTCTATTTCCTGGACACCCATCTTCCTGTCACCTTAAATGGGCTGGAGTTCCTCTTGTGCTCTCCTACCTACCACCAAGCATCACTCTCCACAGCTTCCATCATCTTCAGCAGGACCCTGTCACCAAACACCTCCCACCTTCAACAGGGATCACTCCCTCTGTGATTCCCATGTTTGTTCATCCCTCCCAACTAATTACCCTCTTGACACTTACCCCTTCAAGCCAAAGAAGTGCTACACCTGCCCATTCATCTCCTCCCTCACCTCCAATTAGGGCCTCAAGGCAACTCTTCCACGCCCAGATCTATTGTATCCAGTGCTCCTGATGTGGCCTCTTCTATACTGATGAGACCGCTTTAGATCAGGGGACTGCTTTGTCGAGCACCTTGGCTTCATCTGCAAAGAACAGGATTTCCCAGTGGCCAACGACTTTAATTCTAATCTTCATTCCTGTTCTGACACGTCGGTGCCTGGTCTCCTCTACTGTCATAATGAGGCCTCTCTCGGAGAGGAGCAACACCTCGTATTCTGTCTAGGTAGCCTCCAACTTGATGGGATGAACATCGATTTCTCCAACTTCCGGTCCCCCCCTTCCCTCTTTTTCAATACCCCACTCTGGACCCCATCATACCCCTTCTCACAGGAGGCAAGTAATATGGCTCACAGCAGGAGTGCACAACAAATCGATCAAATGGAATTGGACACTGGCTCAACTGTTTCAGATTCCACAAAATGAGTTTGATACTGAAGTGAAGCCTGCAGATATCCAACTAAGAACTTATACTGGAGAAAAGTTAACTGCTTTTTTAATGACATTTATAAGTAACAGTGAAATACAACAACCAACAAGCCACATTGGGTTTGTATGTGGCAAAAATGAGGGCCAGCATTGTGGGGCTGTGATTGGCTGAGACAATTACAACTTGATTGGAGATCCATCCATCATCTTCATGCCACATCCCCTGCAACAGAGTCAACTGAAAGCAAGTTAAGAAAGGTACTGGATGATGCCACAGCAGTGTACAGAGATGACAATGGAAAATTCAAACATATTAAGGATAAAATACTGTTTAATGAAAATGCCATACCAATGTTTTACAAAGCTTATCTGGCTCCTTATACCATCTGTGATAAAGTAGCCAGTGAGCCAGGTTGCATGGAGGCTAAAGGAATTCTTTCCAAGGTTGAGCAAATATAAAAATAAATAAACAATCAATATTGAGAACATGAGATGAAGAATCCTTGAAAGTGAGTCCAAAGGTTGTGGGAACAGTTCAGTGATGGGGTGAGTGAAGTTATCCTTTCTGGTTCAAGAGCCTGATGATTTAAGTTTAATAACTGATCCTGAATGTGGTGATGTGAGTCCTGAGGCACCTGTGGGTCCCATGGGTTTACCTTCCTGATGGCAGCAGTGAGAAGAGAGCACGCCCTGGGAGGTGGAGGTTCCTGATGATGGATACTGCTTACCTGGTGACAATGCTGTGTGTAGATGTGCTCAATGGTGGGGAGGGCTTTAAATGTTATCAAATGGGCCGCATCCACTTTTTGTAGGATTTTCTGTGCAAAGGCATTGGTGTTTCCGTAACAGGCTGTGATCCAGCCAGTCAGTATACTCTCCACCATACATCTGTAGAAGCTAGTCAAAATTATAGATATCATGTTGAATCTTTGCAAACTCCTAAGGATGTAAAGTCACTGATGCGCTTTCTTCATAATTGCACTTTTGTGCTGGGCCATGACAAATAACTCCAAGGAATTAAAATCTTTTCCACCTCTGATCCCTCGATGTGGACTGGCTCATGGACCTCTGGTTTCCTCGTCCTGAAGTCTGTAATCAGTTCCTTGTGTCTTACTGGCATTGAGAGAGAGATTATTGTTGTGGTACCACTTAGCCAGATTTTCAATCTCCCCCTGATATGCTGATTCATCACCACCTTTGATTTGGCCCACAACAGTGGTGTCGTCAGAAAAGGAGTATGACATTTGAGCTGTGCTTAGGCACCCAGTCATAAGTGCAAAGTGAGAAGAGCAGGGGGCTAAGTATTCAGCCTTGTGGTGCACCTGTGCTGACAGAGATTGTGGAAGAGATGATGTTGCCAATCCAAACTGCAAACTGCTTGGGGTCTGCAAGTGAGGAAAGCAGGAATCCAATTGCACAAGGTGGTATTGAGGCCAAGGTTTGAAGCTTATTAATTAGCTTTGAGGGACTGATAGTATTGGATGCTGAGCTGTAGTCCATAGAGAGCATCCTGAAGAATATCTTTGCTGTCCAGATTTTCCAGGGTTGAGTGAAGAGCCAGTGAAATGGAATCTGCTATGGAACAGTTGTTCGGACAGGCAAATTGGAGTGGATCCAAGTCGCTTTTCAAGCAGGAATTGGTATGTTTCATTACCAACCTCTCAAAGCACTTCATCACAGTGAGTGTAAGTGCTACTGGACAATAGTCTTTGAGGCTGGTTCCTACCTTCTTCTTGGGCACCAGTATAATTGAAGCCTGCTTGAAGCAAGTGGGTACCTCAGACTGCTGAAGTGATCTCAGTGAACACA
Organism: Hypanus sabinus; assembly: GCF_030144855.1. NCBI lineage: Eukaryota > Metazoa > Chordata > Chondrichthyes > Myliobatiformes > Dasyatidae > Hypanus > Hypanus sabinus. The sequence goes on along the minus strand of NC_082715.1, from coordinate 79,894,616 downwards.
CCAGCCAGTTGATCAGCACTTGCCTTCAGTACTCAGCCAGATACCCCATCTGGGCCGGATGGTTTCTGTGGGTTCACCCTCCTGAAGGATGCTCTCACATCAGCCTCAGAGACTGAAATCACAGAATCATTGGAGACTGTGGGAGTTTGTGAAAGTTCCTTCATGAGTTGATAGTCAAAGTGAGCATAGAGGCATTGAGCTCACCTGGGGTGAAGTCCTGTTGTCACTTACATTGTTTGGTTTCACTTTGTAAGAGGTGATGGTGTTCAACTTCTACCAAAGCTGTGGAGCATCCTTCATTGATTCAGGTTTGGCCCTTCGCCCATGAGAAGGCTTTCTGGAGATTGTGCCTGGACCTCTTGCATCTTAATTGGTTGCCAGACCTGAATGCCTCTGATCTGGCCCTCAACCGTTTTCAGATCTCATGGTTCATCCAGGGCCTCTGGTCGGGAAGACTCTGAATGATTTTGTGGGGGCACACTCATCTATATCTGCTTTTAGAAAGTCTGTGACAACCATGGTGTATTCGTTCAAATCTACAGATGAGTTCTTGAACATGGCCCAGTCCACCAACTCGAAGCGATCATGTAGCCGTTTCACTGCCTCCCATGACCACCTCTTTGTTGTCCTAGTTCTGGAGTTTTGTTCTTTAACCTCTGTCTGTGTGCAGGTAGGAGGACAGGCAAGTGATCAGATTTCCCATTGTGTGGTCTGGGCATGGATCAGTTGACATTCCTTATCCCAGTGCTTCCCAACCTTTCTTATGCCATGGACCCCTACCATTAGCTGAGGGATCATTGGACCTCAGGTTGGGAACCCCTGCCTCACCTTAATTTAGCAGTAGTCTAGTGTGTTGGGATCTCTGGTGCTATAGGTTATATGCTGATGGTGATTGGGCAGGCTTTCTTCAAACAAGCCTGATTGAAATCCCCAACTATGATTTGAAATGCATGGGGATGGACTGTGTTCTTTGGAGGCAGCACCATGTAATATCTCAAGTGCTTGATTATAGTCAGTTGATGGTGGTATGTAAATGCAGTCAGGATCATGGAAGAGAACTCTCTTGGAAAATAGAATGGTCAGCTTTTGATGGGTATTCAAGGTTGGGGGACGAGTACGACAAAACCACCACATTGGAGTTCCACAGATAGTTCATCAGGAAACACATACCTCCACCTTTTGCCTTTCCAGAATCAGCAATTTGGTTCAGCCTTGGAGTCTGATTGCTGTATGTGACATACTCTGAGTAAGCCAGATCCAGGTAAAACACAGAACACAACAATTTCTCATTTCCCTTCAATGCAGCAATCTTGCCCTCAGTTCCTCAATTGTGTTCTCCAGTGACTGCACATTCACTAACAAGATGCTGAGAGGAGGGGGCCTCATCCGTCTGCTTATAGGTGCTGTAACTGCTGACTTGAGAGTTAGGTCTACTGATACCCTCAGAAGATTGTGGAATCTGGTTCATTATGTCAGTTTAAAATTCCTTAAAGGGAAATTACATGCTGCAGATCGCAGTGAGAGTAATTCAAAAGAGATATATTTAGAGGTACTGTACGTAGCCCACAGAACACTGAGGCCCCAGAACCGCAGATTCTTTTACATCCACAAGTTTAACCTGCTTAGCAGAGAGATTAACACTGTCCCCCACCCACCAACCCCAGTCAGGAAGGATGTAATCCCACAAAACTAAGAAATCTTCTACACCGATTAAATCGTTAGGCCTGAATGGGACAGTTTAAAATTTACTATGCTGAGGATGTCTGTATATTGTAGTAGGTGTATTATACTGTACCATCATGTCGACTCTGCCCTGGCAGAGGGGCCCTGGAACATATCCTTAGCAGCTGCCCAAAAGCCTTGAAAGAAGGCTGCTGTCGCTGATGCCATAACCATCAGCTAAAGACAGTGGTTGAAAGTATCTCCTTGATCATAGCAGCAGTAGCACCTCACCAACCCAGAAAGCCCATAGCCTTTGTCAAAGCTAGAGTCCAACCAGAGCCTCAGCCCAGACCACCGGGAGGCTTCCCTTTCCACAGTGTCTGACTGGCAACTGAAACAGACAGACAGACATACTTTATTGATCCCGAGGGAAATTGGGTAAGTTGATCTGAGCAAGCAATTAAAGTTTCCTGACTCCATCACATCGTCATCTGAGGCCTGACATGGTCATTCTGTCCGAAACCTCGAAGCAGGTGGTCATGGTAGAACTGACAGTGCCTTGTGAAGACTGGATTGATGAGGCATTTGAGCATAAGAAAGCCAGATACCAGGAGCTGGTAGAGCAGTGGCAGAGACTGGGCTGGTGGGCACAATGCGAGCCTGTAGAGCTGGGGTGTAGAGATTTTGCTGGCTGCTTGCTGTGCAGAACCTACTCTCTACTCGGGATTCTGATGGCTGCAAAGAAAAGAAACAACAGGACTGTCACAGGAGCTGCTGAGCAAGCCTATAGCTCAAGAAAGGTAACTCGTGGACCAACGCTGCTGGCATACGTCAGGGTCTGATGAATCCACGTATGCATACATATATACTGTAGCTACGGTGCCTAAGACAATTGCACATTACAGTATTTGTCAACGTGGAGTGGAGAGCAAGTTTGCAAATATGGCAGGATCAAAGGATGTTGGAATGGCAAGTGAGGAGTGCTGTGGGAGGGGTGTGGGGCAGGTGACAGAGTAACATGGGCGGGGAGGGTGGGGTGGTGTGGGTACAGACACAACCAGCCCTGAGATGGCAGGTAAGTTAATTTGATTCCAAACAACTGGTTTATTGATCTTTATAGAATGTTTCTCTGGTGCTTCCCACTGCCTTCCCCATTTCCCAACCATGTTTCCCTTCTCCCTGCCTCCTTCCCACTCTCAGTCCATTAATAGAGCCCCATATCAGAATCAGGTTTATCATCACTCAGATATATCATGAAATTTGTATTTTTGTGTGGCAGCAGTATAATGCATTACATAAAATTACTACAGTACTGTACAAACGTCTTGGGCACCTTCGTGATATAAATGTACCTAAGACTTCTGCACAGCTGATATCAATGATAATGTGTATATAAATTAAGATGCATTCTGTGTTGAGTTAGAGTTTATAGCTAAGCAGGGAGGAGTGTTGTGTACTTAATATTTCAGTAATGTAAATATGTTGTTTGATTAAGCAACCTTTACATAATTCAGTATGGGTTATATGCAAAAGTATCGTTATGCCATATGGGCGGGCCTTGCTAAAGTAAAACGAAACATATACAGGTTATCCCCAGCTCCCATTTTTTTTCCTTTTAATTTGTTTCTGGAGTTACAAAACATTACATCAACTACTCATTTCACAGTCTGTTTCGATGTTTCAGTACACATGTGACAAATAAAGCTAATCTTTAATCGCATGTGCCATTGTTCAGTGATGGATACAGCCGTTCAGAAGAATTCAAGTGCTCCTCTGTGCCCGAAACCTATATGATGATGGTTTGGGCACCTACAGTGTGAGTTGGTGGCAGAATCAGAGGCATTGTCCCTGACGTGTTTTTCTTGTAGCCTCTCAACAGCTCCTTCCGAACACCGAGCCCAGCTGGCGGGGAAAATTACGTCAGCAAGCTCAATGAATACAAGCAGAAGCATGACCTGAAAATGTGGTACGCTGATAACGAGATCAGTACAGGGGTGGCTCACATACAAAAGTAAGTGCAGCTTTGTAAAGATAAATTATTAAGCCTTTACTGTCTCACACCTTGCCAAACAGCACACCAACCTTAGTTATTGATTTTCCTCATAGAACATAGAACAGAAACAGGCCTTTCAACCCACAATATTTTCCGGTGAGGTGGCAGCGTGCTTGGTCACAGCAGCCTCTGGGTCCAAACAAAGGTTTAATTGTTCATTTTTAACACTTTTTTTTACCATCGAAAGACACATAAGTCCATCACCCCTACTGGGCATAGGCCACCAACAGCAGCTCACAGAGTCCTCTGTCCTGGGCCAGTCTTTCAAGTTATCCCTCAGTGAAGCCCATTTTTTGGTGCCTTCCAGGTGAAGATTCTTCTTCTCCCAGGGATAAAGTCCTTGGAAGTTTAGTTGGCATTTCTCTAGCTCTGGGTTTTTACGGAATGGGATTGCTAACCGTATACCCAACCCTCCCCCTTCTGCAGCCGAACTTGGGACTGTCTGTAGTGGAGCTGGGATTCGTGTAAATGGGTGGTTGGTGGTTTGCATTTGGTTGACTGAAAGGTTGGTTTCCGTGCTGTAATGAATCTATGAATTTACCGAGATGTTTTCAGATTCTGTTCTGAGTATAGCCCCATAAACCAATTTTCTTGTGTGACAGAAACATCCGTTTTCAAGAGTAACCCGTATTGCATCGTTCTACATACACCTGCTATAATTCAAAGTTCAAAGTAAACTTATCAAATTATGTATGTGTCATCATATACAACCTTGGGATTAATATTCTTGCAGCCATACTCAATAAATCCAATAACCATAATAGAATCAATGAGAAAGCTATCCACAAAGAGACCTAAACAACCAGTGTAGAAAAGACAACAAGCTATGCAAATATAAAAAGAAAAAAGAAATAATAATAATAAATTAATAAATAAGCAATTAATATCAAGAACATGAGATGAAGAGTCCTTCAAAGTGAACCCAAAGGTTGTGGGAACTGTTCAGTGATAGGGCGAGTGAAGTTATCCCTTTGGTCCAAGAGCCTGATGGTTGAGGGGTAATAATTGTTCCTGAACCTGGTGGTGTGATTCAGTGAGAAGAGAGCACGTCCTGGGAGGTGCGGGTCCCTGAGGGAGAATGCTGCTTTCTGCGACATCACTCTGTATAGATGTGCTCAGTGATCCATGGCAGACTGGGCCATGTAAACTACTTTTTGTAGGATAGTCATTCAAGTGCATTGGTGTTTCCATACCAGCCTGTGATGAATTCATTCCGTTGAGTATTTTATGTAACAATAATAAACCATGTTGCTGGTAATATGCTCTTCTGGTCCAGTGAAGCTGTGCCAACTGGTTACAACCAATTAAAGCTACTGACCTGCATGTCTTTGGAGTGTGGGAGGAAACTGGAGCACCAGGAGGAAACCCTCGTAGTTAAAGGGAGAATGTACAAACTCCTTATGGACAGCAGCAGGAATTGAACCTGGGTCACTAGCACTGTAATTGCATAGTTAACAGCTACACTGCCGTGCCACCCCTTTTTGGCTTGTCCTGTCAAAGCCTACCAATTTTTATTACTGCACCTTAGAAAACAGTCAGTCTGGGTGCACAACGGGTTGGTATGGTAACTTCATTCTCTCTTCCCCCCTCTCCCATTGGGCAGAAAATACAGAAGTCTGAAAGCATGTACCATCAGGCTCAAGGACAGCTACTATCCTATTGTTAACCTCTCTTTAATGGACCCCTTGCACAATAAGTTGGGCTCGGCCTCACAATCTACCTCGTTACAATCTGGCTCTTTATTGTTTACCTGCTCTGCACTTCCTCTGGCGCTTTACACTTTATTCTGCATTGTTATTGTTTTACCTTGTTCCAGCTCAATGCTCAGTGTAATGACCTGATCTATACGAAGCGTATGTTTCACTGTTTCTCTTAATACGTGTGACAATAATAAACCATTACCATTTCCAAAACTACCCATAATTAAATTAACAGAATATACACTGAATAATCAGAATAATTTATACAGAATATAACAGAACACCCACCGTATCCAATCATTAATCCAGAAAGTTGTGAAGCATTTTTTTACTATCTTGAAAATGCTTCAGAGGCATATAGGAGAATTTGTGTAACATCAGGTTTCCATAAAATCAGATAATTTGTTGGGCCAGAAAGGCCTGTTATATGTAAATTCTCCCACACATAAGCAGAACCCCTGAATATATCGGAAAGTTATACTGTTTTGATTATGTGTCTGTGGCTAAAGTGACTGTCATTGTGTTGCAGGTTTAGTTGTCAAGTTATCATTGATGATAGGAAATATCCAGAAGGCTTTGGAGGAAGCAAGAAAGAAGCCAAGAGAGAAGCCGCAAGACTTGCATTGGTGGAAATTTCGAAACATCCATTTACTTTCAAGGTACTGACTGAGTAGAAGAGGACAATGTGGCACACAGACCCAGGGGAAAGTCAAAATCAGGCTTGTTAGCACAGCTGGTGAAAGACTTGGATGCCTGCTCTGTGCCTTGATGCTTAAAGAGCTCTGTGCTGGATGATTAGCAAGGGATGCGGGAAAGGTCGCTTCTTTTGGTGAAGGGGCTGTGATCACTGAGTTGAGTATTGGTGGGCCCTCAGGTTACTGTAAAGGCTGAACTGGGATCCACACATTCTGGTGCAGTGTGGACAAGAGTAAGTGGTGGCTGTGGTTAGTGGTTGGGTCTCTTGGTTGTTCAGCAGCTGCTGCTTGAACAGATTTCCTCCAGGTGTAGATGTAATGTTGAATGTCTTCAGGCTGCTTCAATTCCTTTGCCCACCAGGGGCTAACTGACCTTCCTTAAACTGGGAATAAAGGATCTGTCTGGGGAGACATGAGTGAGACATCTGGATGATGTGACCTACGATGATGATGTTCATATTGCCCTCTTCCGGTACACTGGTGAAGGAATTACAGTGGAACCCTACATTTATATATTACAATTAAGAGGGGTTGGAAAACTTTTGTTGGAAGGGGCCCAAATGTTGGAGCATAGACACTGTGATAATGTTGAGGTGTGTACAATAACTGCAAATTTTAGGAGTGGGAGGCAATGTTGGCTTGGAGAAGCAGAGATGTTAGATATTTTGGCAGGGAGTAGAGGTGCTGTGGTAGGGTCATGGGCATCAAGCTAACCTGCCTTTTGGCTTTGCTGAGTTGATGCTGGGGAAGGGTGATTGTGTTTTATTGGTTCTAAGCAGGGGAAGACCGAAAGAAAGGTGAGCTTTATTTGGCTCATGAACATCAAGTCTGAAATGTGTTGTTTTCATCAATGACCAACGCATTCTGAGGCTGTGCCATGCTTCCAGCATCAACACAGTATGCCCTTAACTTACTAACTCTAACCCATTTGTCTTTTGGAATGTAGGAGGAAACCGGAGCACCCGGAGGAAACCCACACAGTCACAGGGAGAACGTACAAACTCCTTACAGTCAATAGTGGGAATTGAACCCTGATGGGTGATCACTAGTGCTACAAAGAGTTATGCTAACTGCCACACTACCACGCCACCCACAGAACTGGCATCTCAGGATCACTGCCCTTTCCACTGACCCCGTTGGACTTTTCCTCAGCCTCACTGGGTGCCCCCCTCCCTCCCAAACAGGAAATCTCCAAATGAATTTTAAGAATAATTACAACAAAACGAATTCCAAAATAATGGCTGTGGGCCTGTACTCACTGGAGTTTAGAAGAATAAGGGGCATATCTAACTGAAACCTATTGAATATTGAACCGTCTAGACCGAGTGGACATGGAGAGGACGTTTCCAGTAGTGGGGGAGTCTGGGACCACAGGGTATTAGATTGGGAGGGTAGATTCTAAAGGGAAAGTGTATTTCCTTGATTGATGCTGCACCTTATCTTTGCCTCTTAAAATTAAAATTATATCAAAATCAAGAGGACATGGTAAGTTTAAGTTGAGAGGAAGGAGTTTGAAAGGGGACCTGAGTGGTAAGTTGTTCTACACAGCGAGGGGTGATATCTGGAATGTACTGCCAGAGGAGGTGACAGTCATGTACACTTGTGGTTTAAGAGGATTTAAATAGGCAAGGCATAGAAATTGTTGGATTGAGTCTGATAGGCAGAAAAGTCAGCATGGAGATGATCGGCCAAAGGGCCTGTTTCTGTGCTGTACACATCTGTGACTATAAGCTAAACCTCTTTTCTCTTCATTTCATTTAGAATCTCGAGAAATCACTGGTTGATGTGAAGAATGAGGAAGAGCCCAAGGAGAATACAGAAGGCTCTCATGTCCAGAATTCCGAAAGGTACTTCCATTTTATACATCCACCCCTCCTCCATCATCTATACAGTACTCTCTGGCCCAAGGAGACTGCTGCCCAGTTACACCCATGTGACCAATTAACCTACTAACAGTACAATAGTTACCCTTTTAGGAGAAGGGCCCCTGTGTTGGAAAACTTGACCCAGTTGTTTAATTAATGTCTGATTCTTTTAGGGATAACTTGCCTCTCTTCCTTCTGTCCTTGCCCTTCTCCATTCTCACCCCATCTCTTCTCAGTCTTTCACTAATCTCTCTCCCTATTCTTCTCCCCTCCACTCTCTTACTGTTTCTCCTTCTTTCCTGTCTTCATCCTCCTCCCACTTCTTCCACCTTGCTCTCCCTACCTTTCTTCACTCACTGCTCTCGCTCTTCCTCTCTCTCTCCCCCCCTCTCCCCCCTCTCCCCCCCTCTCCCCCCCTCTCCCCCCCTCTCCCCCCTCTCCCCCCTCTCCCCCCTCTCCCCCCTCTCTCCCCCCTCTCTCCCCCTCTCTCTCCCCCTCTCTCTCCCCCTCTCTCTCCCCCCTCTCTCCCCCCCTCTCTCCCCCCCTCTCTCCCCCCCTCTCTCCCCCCCTCTCTCCCCCCCTCTCTCCCCCCCTCTCTCCCCCCTCTCTCCCCCCCTCTCTCCCCCCCTCTCTCCCCCCCCCTCTCTCCCCCCTCTCTCTCCCCCCTCTCTCTCCCCCCTCTCTCTCCCCCCTCTCTCTCCCCCCTCTCTCTCCCCCCTCTCTCTCCCCCCTCTCTCTCCCCCTCTCTCTCCCCCCTCTCTCTCCCCCCTCTCTTTCCCCCTCTCTCTCCCCCTCTCTCCCCCTCTCTCTCCCCTCTCTCCCCCTCTCTCTCCCCCTCTCTCTCCCCCTCTCTCTCCCCCCTCTCTCTCCCCCTCTCTCCCCCCTCTCTCTCCCCCCTCTCTCTCCCCCCTCTCTCCCCCCTCTCCCCCTCTCGCCCCCCTCTCCCCCTCTCTCTCCCCCCCTCTCCCCCTCTCCCCCTCTCCCCCTCTCCCCCTCTCCCCCTCTCCCCCTCTCCCCCCCCTCCCCCCTCTCCCCCCTCTCCCCCTCTCTCTCCCCCCTCTCTCCCCCCCCTCTCTCTCCCCCCCCTCTCCCCCCCCTCTCCCCCCTCTCTCCCCTCCCTCTCCCCCCCCTTTCTGAAACAGAAAGCACCAGAAACACAGCCAGTCAGGCAGCATCTAGGAAGAATCATCTCTGCTGACCATATCAAATGCCTTGATCAGATCAATGAAGGTCATAAAGAGGTCACTGTGCTGCTCTTGACATTTTTCCTGGAGTTGGCGTGCAGCAAATATCATGTCGACAGTTCCATGCTCTGCACGGAATCCACACTGGTTTTCTGGGAGGAGACCTTGCTCAAGGTGTTGGAGAAGGCGATTAAGCAGGACGCGAGCCCAGATCTTCCCAGCTATGGACAGGAGGGAGATGCCTTGGTGATTGTCACAAGACTGGCGGTTGTCTTTCCTTTTGTAGATGTGGACTATGCTGGCATCTTTCAACTGTTGCAGGACCTTACCTTTGTTCCACATAGACTGGAAGAGCTCAGTCAGCTTCTGCATCATGAATGGGCCTCCTGCTTTGTAGACTTCAGCAGGGATTGCATCTGATCCTGGTGCTTTGCTACAAGAGAGCTGCCTGATGGCTTTTCTGACTTCTTCTTCTGTGGGGAGGTTGTCAAGGTCCAGGTTGATCTCCACCTGAGGTAGGCGAGCAATGGCCTCATCATTGATTTCGGCAGGGCGGTTGAGGACCTGGTTGAAGTGTTCAGCCCATCTCTCCAAAATCTGCTTTTTCTCTGTCAGCAGCCGAGTCCCATCTGCACTGAGGGGCAGAGGACTGAGGTCCATACATAGCCTTCAATGCATCGTAGAAACGCTTGGTGTCGTGACTGTGTAGCCCTGGATCTCATCGGCCTTATTGGTGAACCAGACATCCTGCATCTCACGGAGTTTCTTCTGCACTTTCCGTCTTGCACTGGCGAAGGCATCTTTCTTTTCTTGTGATGTGGGATCGTTCTGGTGCACTCTGAACAGTTGGTTCAGCTAAACAGCTCAACCACTTCCACTCGAGCTGCCTCCGCAGACTTCTCCACGTATGATGGCAGGTCAAAGTCCCAGATGTGGAGGTCCTGGAGTGGGCTAGCACCCACAGCGTTTACACCCTCCTACAGAAAGCCCAAGCCAGATGGGCTGGCCATGTCATCAGGATATCTGACAATCGACTACCAAAACAGCTGCTGTATGGAGAGCTGAGCCAGGGCAAGCGCTCAGTTGGAGGGCAGAAGAAACATTTCAAAGACTGCCTCAAAGTGTCCCTCAAACATCAATCCCAGTAGCTGGGAATTGTTGCTCTGGACTGCCCAACCTGGTGAAGCAGGACCACTAAAGGAGTGTATGCAGCAGAAATCAGACGCACCGCAGAGGCTCAGAGGAAACGCGCCGCGCAAGGCTTGAGCTACCTCCACTTCCACTGCAGCACCTACCCTCATGTGTCCCACATGTGGGCGAGCTTTCAGGGCCCGGATTGGCCTCACCAGTCACCTCCGGACCCACAGTCACAAACCCTCCGCCTGACAGAAGTCGTGGGCGTCTTCGACTCCGAAGAACAAACAACAACAATCTAGAAAGAGGGAAATGAGAGACCCTCACCGGGACTTTCCTTTCTCATTTACTTCCCCATGTCACTGTTGTTTCCTCTCTCCTTCCCTCTTTTTCCATTCGTACGTGTTCCCTGTCCACCACCCACTATCTCCCTTTATCCCATTCTCCTCTCATCCCCATTCTCCTCTCATCCCCATTCCCTTCCAGATGAGTGACTCGACTAGTAGTGAGTGTCTGAGGTAAATAAACACAAGAGGTTCTTCAGATGCTGAAAATCCAGAGTAAAGTGCAAAACGTTGGAGGAACAGCATGTCCTGATGAAGGTTCTTGGCCCATAAGATTGACTGTTTCTTCCTCAGTAGGGAAAGTGGTGGGGGGGGTGTCTATGAGTGCAGGGACAGGGATCCAGGGATAGTGGAAAACGGGGGTCAAGGGGTGCTGGTGTCTTTGGTAGAAGCTTGGGAATGGGACACAGTGAACCAGATTTGGGACTTTTGAACAATGGGATAACCAATTATCAGACCTTTGATTTATCTCTTAGTAACACACACCAAAAACTCAACAGATCAGGCAGCATCGATGTAGGGAAATAAACAGGCAACATTTTGGACTGAAACCCCTCATTAGGTCATTGAGTAAGAGAACAGTGCAGTACAGAAACAGGCCCTTTGGCCCATCTAGCCCATACTGAACTATTAATCTGCCTAGTTCCAATCACCTGCACCTGGACCATAGCCCTCCATACCTACAGGTCCTACTGAGTTCCTCCAGAACTTACTAAGGTCAGCTGTGAACGGCAGAGCAGAGTCAGTATGTCAAAGGGTCGTGTTCTGCAGCAGTTATCTTGTGGTCTGATGGACCCAGAGCCAGGGGTTCATGACCACTGGAAAATCTGATTCACAGCAAATTAATTTGGGATTGTGAATAAAAGTTGGTCAGGAAACAGTAGGCATGAAACTTTCTAGATTCTTGTAATCTCAGAGTACATATGGTGAGACATAGAGTACATACTTTGATAATACGCATTATTAACTTTGAAACCCATCAGTGTCTTTCAGGGAAGTAACTTTACTGTCTTTATCCAGCCTGGCATCAGACTCACCACTGTGGTTGGCGTTTAACCACATCTTCAGGGCAGGAGCTGGTGCTGCCGGTGGGACCCTGATGTGCCCAAAGTGGCAGCTTTACTTCTGATACAACAGTAGAGTCATAGAGCACTACAGAATAGAAACAGGCCCTTGGGCCTATCCAGTTGGTGCTGAACCGTTATTCTGCCTAAATTGTATTGATGTGCCCATGGAACATAGTCCACTATACCCCTCCCATCCATGTACTGGCCCAAATTTCCATTAAATGTTGAAATCGAACCCACATCCACCACCACAATAGTAACTCCTACAACACAAAATGCTGGAGGAACTCAGCAAGTCAGGCAGCATCAATGGAGGGAAATAAACATTCCCAATGAAGGGTCTTGGCCTGAGATGTCGACTGTTCATTCCCCTCCATAGATTCTGAGTTCTTCCAGCATTTTGTGAGTTTCTCAAGATTGGCAGCATCTGCAGCATCTCTGTGTAACTCACACAGCACTTGCTGAATTGCAAAGCACATTGGGTGGCGTCGGCCCCACGACTGAACTGAGAAGAATGTTTTTCCTTGTCAGGCTAACAGAAGATGAGGCGGCACGGCTGAAAGAGATGAGGAATCTGCCCTCTGGTGTGGTTGCTGCTGAAAACTCCATAAGCTTCACTTCTGGAATGGTACAGAGGTCCTTTTAGATTAACTTATGTTAGATTACTTTATTTGTCATACCTATATCGGAATATATCGAAATGCGTCATTTGTGTCAGTGATCAGCACAGTCTGAGGATGTGCTGGGGCAGCCCACAAGTGGCACCAGAAGCATGGTGATATCCTGCCCACAGCTCACTAACCCTAACGAGTACGCCTTTGGAATGTGGGAGAAAGCCAGAGGAAACTTGCACAGTCATGGGGAGAATCTACAAACTCCTTACAGACAACGGTGGAATTGAACTCACATCACTGGCACTGTAGTAGGGTTGCTGTATGACTGTGATGTCTTCATGATGTTCCATTTTGTTTGATTCATTGTTCAGTGTTCCCCCCCCCCCACACCCCTTCCTCTGTTTGAACCCCTTCTGGCCCTACACCTCTCATAACCGTATCTAGCCCCAATATGCCTCCCTCTTTCGGTAACCCTCTCCACCCCCTACACTCCTCACTCTCTGTAACCACCCTCCCCTACACCCCTCCCTCCCTCTGTAATCCCCTCCTGTCCCTACACCCTCCCTTACACCATTCCCTCTCTCAGTAACACCCTACCCGCTCCCTCTGTCTGTAATACCCTACACCCTCCCTCTCTCTTTCTAGCATCCCCTACACTTCCCTTTCTCTGAACCCCCTCCAGTCCCCACACCTTCTCCCTGTAAACCTCACACCCTCTCTCTATTTGTAATCCCCTACACCCCTCCCCTCTGCAAGGGAACCCCTATGAAGCAGCTTTAATGCCATTAAAAGACAGTTCAGAAATTGCCAGCTTCAAATATGTCTGTGATTGAACAGTCTCCCCTGTTATAAGTGACGTGTTCTGTGATTGTTAGTCTCCCCATTGTAAATGACGTGTTCCGTGATTGTTAGTCTCCCCGTTGTAAGTGACGTGTTCCGTGATTGTTAGTCTCCCCGTTGTAAGTGACGTGTTCCGTGATTGTTAGTCTCCCCGTTGTAAGTGACGTGTTCCGTGATTGTTTGCAGTCATTCAGAGGGTCAACAAATGCAGTTGGAGAGCTGAACGAGTTTTGCCAGAAGAAAGGACTGTCCCACGACTTTGTGCAAGTGGACCAGCGAGGACCTTCTCACGTCCCAGAGTAAGAGAATGTACAGCGAGGGGCACTGGGAACCAGGGAGAGAGGCAGAGGAGTGAGCAGGCTGGCCTTTTATCGAAGCTTAAGGGTGATGTGATTGAGATATTTGAGGTTGTGAAGGAATTTCGTGAGTGTGTGTACTGTAGGGGATTAGAGATTGGCTTTATTTGAAATGTGACACAGTCCAAGGTTGTGCTGGGAGCTGCCCGCAAGTGTTGCCGCACTTCCAGCTCCAACATAGCATGCCCGCAGTTCACTAGCCCCAAGCAACACACACAGCGCTGCAGGAACTCAGCATCTGTGGAAATGAATGAACAGTTGACATTTCAGGCCAGAACCTTTCTTTGGGACTGGAAAGGAAAGGATGAAGACACTGGAATGAAAAGATGGGGGAAGGGGATGGTAGGTGAAGCCAGGTAGGTAGGCAAAGTAAAGGGCTGCAGAGGAAGGAATATGATAGGAGAAAAGAGTGGACCATAGGAGAAGGGGAGAAGGAGGGGCATCAGGCAGAGGTGATAGGCATGGAAGAAGGGGTAAGAATCCAAAGTGGGGAATAGAAGAAGAGAGGAGGAGAGAGATTTTACTGGAAGGAGAAATCAATATTCATGTCGCCAATTTAGAGGCTACACAGGCAGAGTACAAGGTGTTGCTCCTCTACCCTGAGGGTGGCCTCATTGTGGCACAAGAAGAGGCCATGGACCAATAAGTTGGAACGGGAATCAGAATGAAAGTGTTTGGCTGCTGGAGAGTTCTGCTTTTGGTGGATGGAATGGAGGTGCCTGACGAAACGGTTCCCCTATGTACGACAAGTCTCATCAATGTAGAGGAGGCTGCATTGGGAATACCAGGCACAAAAAATGACCCCAACAGCTTGGCAGGTGAACTGTTGCCTCACCTGGAAGGACTGTTTGGGGCCCTGACTGGAGGTAAGGGAGGAGGTGAAGGGGCAGGTGTAGCATTTTGGCTGCTTGCAGGGTAAAGTTCTGGAAGGGAGATTTGTGGACAGGGATGAATGGACAAGGGAATCAGTGAGAGAGCAATCCCTGTGGAAAGTGATGGGGGGTGTGGGAAAGTAAAGCTGCATTTGATGATAGGATCCCTTTGGAGATGGTGGAATATGTGGAGAATCATGTGTTGGATACAGAGGATCATGGGGTGGTAGGTAAGGACAAGAGGAGCTTTATCCCTGTTAAGATGGCGGGAAGATAGGGTGAACGCAAATGCTCAGGAAATAGGAGATGTGGGTGAGGGCAGCATCGATGGTGGAAAAAGGGAAACTCTGTTCTTTGAGGAGGACATCTCTGATATCCTGAAAAGGAAAGCTGCATCCTAGGATCAGACGCAGTGGGGATGAAGGAACTGAGAAAAGGAAATAGCATTTTTACAGGACACAGGGTGGGAAGAGGTATCATGAAGATAACCGTGGGGATCGATAGATTTATAAAAGATGTCAGTTGACATTTTGACTCTAGAGATGGAGACAGAGAGATCGAGGAAGGGAAGGGAGGTATTCAAAACCCTAGTCCATACGTCTTTGGAATGTGGGAGGAAGCCAGAGCATCCGGAGGAAACTCACGTGTCACGGAGAGAGAGTACGAGCTCCTTATAGACAGCGGCAGGAATTGAACACTGATCGCTGGCACTGTGCTGCCCCATAAGGATAAGTTGCCGAGAAGGTTGCTCTTTGCTGAGCCAGAAGTTGGGTTTGTCACTCTGGGATGGGTTTTATCACTCAGTTTTGATAATACTTTGATGATAAATTGATTTTGACTTTGACAATCGAACTTGCACCTACCACTTCTGCTCATGGCTCAATCCACACTCGCCATACCCTCTCTTGAAGAAGTTTCTCCTTGAGTAATCCACCTTTCATCCTAAAACTTTTGACCTCCAGATCTACTTTCACCCAGCTGAGGGGAGGGAAGAAAACTTGCATGCATTCACCGTTTTGAAGCAAGCACAGAGCTGGCAAGCAGTGGGACTGAAAAGTCTGGGAATGATTCAGCTCAGACAGGCCCTTCGGCCCATTGAGGTCATGTCAGCTCTTGAATTCTCTTCGCCTGTGATCTCCCGACTGCCCTGCACATTCTTTTATTACAGAATTATCCCCGTTTCCTTTTAAACGTCTCTCCTGGCACTTTTGTTGCCCCATCCATTCCAAGTCATCATAACCTACTCAGAAAAAGTTTTTAATTTAAACTGTTCTAGCAATGAGGAGTTCTTTAAGGAGTTTGTTTGTTTTCTCCATGACTGCAGGAGTTTCTGCTGGGTGCCATGGTGTCCTCCCACATTTCAAAGACGTAGGGGTTAATGTGTCGTGTGGGTGTAAATTGAGTGGCGCAACTTATTTGGGCCAGAAGAGCCTGTTACCGTGTCATATCTCAAAATATTCAGACCTCATCTGCAGTTGATAAATAAATATTTCAGATTTTGGCCTGACCTCCAGTTACTGCATATTGCTGCCCCAAAACCCTAACCTGACCCCTAATTCCCCACTGACCCCAGAACCATCCCTACAAACCTAGGAAAAAACTACAAAACAATGTGTGCAATTCTTCTTTGTGTGCTAATGAAAGGTTCTGTTCCCATTCCAGGTTTACTGTACGATGCGTAATAAATGGAAAAAAATTTCCAAGTGCCACTGGGAATAATAAACAAGATGCCAAGCGGAAAGCAGCGTTTCTGGCTTTGGAAGAACTGAAAGTACGGCCCCTGTTATTTTACTTTCCTCCCTGCTATTTAATGATGATATTTTTCTGTCTCTCAAAATATTTTGGGTTCCACCATCTTGAGAAAGGCTCCTTCTCTATGTGCTTTTAACTAATTTGCCCACCTCTGCAAAGCTTTTTAACATGAACTGTTACAGTGCATTACATTTTTTGTGAAAAATTGTTTGAAGTTCATGGCCTGTATTGACTGAAATTCAGGAGAATAAGGGGTGACCTCATTGAAACTCATTGAATGGTGAAAGGCCTTGATAGAGTGGATGTGGAGAGAATGTTTCTTATGGTGGGAGAGTCTAAGACCAGAGGACACGGCCTCAGAATAGAAGGGTGTCCTTTTAGAGTGGAGATGAGGAATTTCTGTGGCCGGAGAATGGTGAATCTGTGGAATTCTTTAACACAGCTAACTGTAGAGGCCAAGTCTTTATATATATATATTTAAGGCAGAGGTTGATAATTCTCGATTGGGGTCAGGGCATGAATGGAAAAGGGAAAAAGGCAGGTGATTGGGGCTGAGAGGAAAATTGGATCAGCCATGATGAAATGGCGGAGCAGACTCGATGGGCCAAATGGCCTAGTTCTGCTCCTATATCTTATGGAATATTTCTAGAGGTTTTTGAGACAAAGAGAGGGTGCAGAGGTATATAATGCACGTGGATTGAATTTTATTATCTGAAGCTTATGAATCAAACACGTTTCCTAAAGCAAGCTACAGAATAGATTTTTTAAAATAGTTTTATTCATTAGAGGTCCGAGCCAGTGAAGATAATGTTTGCAATGCCATCACTCATCCTGATTCATGTACAGCCTGTGTATCTGAGGGAGACCGGCAGGTTGGATCTACGAGCTGCTGCAGGCATCTCGAGTCGCGGCCACATTCCTGAGCTGTGAGCTGTTCCAGTTATGAACGCTTCACCGGGACAAAACCCTGCCAAAGCCTGGACATGACCTGTAGTGTGAAATTAAAAAATATAACTCAATTGTGGTTTTCAAAATGATGAATGATTTTCACAGGGCAAATGGAGGAAACCCATTTCTCAATGAAATGTCTTAACGTATCAAGTATATCGACATATCAGAAACAAACAGCTGGTACTCCTTCCCTCCCCTACTTTCTTATTTTATTGAGCTGCAGCGTGGAGTAGGCCCTCTGAGCCATATCCCCCTGAAGTAATCCTCACCTAATCTCAGGACCATTTACAATGACCAGCTAACCTACCACCTGCATGACTTTGGACTGTGGGAGGAAACCCACGTAGTCATGGGGAGAGCATACAAACTCCTTACAGGCAGCGGCATGAATTGAACTCGGGTTGCTGGTACCTTAAAGCTTTGTACTGTGCCGCCCTTCTCTGTTCCTTTCCAGTCCTGACGAAGGGTCTCAGCCTAAAATGTCAACTGTTTATTCATCCCCGTAGATGCTGCCTGACCTACTGAGTTCCTCCAGCACTCTGTGTGGGTTGCTCTGGGTTAACGGCATCTACAGAATCTCTTGTGTTTAGGAAGCCCATTCTCACTGTCTGGTGAAATGATAGGCAAAGATCATAGACTACAGAAAACATCGGGGTGGGGAAAGGAGAGGGTGAAATCATTTCACTTGATTGTCTGGAAATTGGATCATTGGTACCTTTCTTTAATAAGCAAGTCATGCATGAAGTGATATATCCTGAGTTAGATCATGGTGGCACCTGTTAGGCAAGGATGGGAAATAGGACTGGGAACTGCACTGGGGAAAGACTTCAACATACACTCATGGCTACTTAATAAAGTGGCCACTTTATTGTGGTTATTATGTTTGTGGTCTTCTGCACACCACTGATGTAACACCTGGTTATTTATGTTACTGTCCCCTTCCTGTCAGCTTGAACCAGTCTGGCCATTCTCCCTTGTCCCCTCTCATTACCAAGGAGTTTTTACCCATAAGACACTAGAGTCTGTTGTGCGTGAAAATCCCAGGAGATCAGCGGTTTCTGAGATGCTGAAACCGCTCCAGTGCTTGGGCTGAACAGCAGCTGAACCTCTTGACTGTGCCTGCACGCAGTAATGCTTTGAGTTGCTGCCACATGACTGGCTGGCTGATAAGATATTTGCGTTAAAGAGCAGCAGTACATATATACCTGATAAAGTGGCCACTGGGTAAAAGTTTAGATGACGCATCCTTACAAATTTTGAGTCATAGAGTAATACAACATGGATACTGGCCGTACGGCTTAACGAGTCCATGCTGACCATGGTACCACCCAGTCCTAATTCACTGCATTTGGTCCATCCTTCCATGTTCCTATCCAAGTACTTATGAACTGATACTGTTGTAGCTGTCTCAAGCACTTCCACTGGCAGCGCGTTCCATACACTCACCACCCTCTCTGTGAAAAAATTGCCCCACAGGTCCCTTTTAAATCTTTCCCCTCTCACCCTAAGTCTATGACTCCCTGGTTTTGGCCTTCCCTACCCTAGTGAAAATTCTGTAACCATCGACCTTATCCAAGCTTCTCACAAGTTTGAAAACTTCTGTAAGGTTACCTCTCATTCTCTTACCATACCTCTCAATGATGCAGTCACTTGTGCCTCATTTTCAAGAGCTCTCCAAGTCATGACCTCAATATTATTTATTATTTGCACCACTTGGCTTTGTTTGCACGTTGTCTGTCAGTCATTGCTATGTATAGTTTTTCCTAAGTTCTATTGTATTTCTTTATTTTTGTGTAAATACCTGCAAGGAAATGTATCTTAAGGTAGTGAATCTTACAGTGACATGTACATACTTTGATAATAAATTTACTTTGAACTTCCCACCACTGTCTGACAGGAATTTGTACTTTCTTCCTGTGAGCATGTGGGTTTCCTCCCACACTCCAAAGACATATCGGTTAGTAGGTTAATTGGTCACGTGGGTATAATTTGGCCAGATGGGCCTGTTACAGTGCTGTATCTCTCTAAATAAAATCAATTTTTTAAACTTTGAGGAACACTGAATGCTGGTTTTGTCAGAGTTTTGTCAGGATCTGGAATTGTGGTGCAATGAATCCTCGGGTACCGTGTTTATGACTTAAAAATTATTGAATTGAATTGAGTTTATTACACACATCCTTCACATACATGAGTAACAATCTTTACGTTTTGTCTCTGTCTGAATGTGCAACTTATAGTAATTCATAATAAACGGTATGTACAACAGGACAGTCAATATAGCATAGAAATACAATTGTATCAGTGCAAATTGGATTTTGGAGATTGTGTTTCATTTTTGTATACACAAACACTAATTCTTTTTTACTTTCTTTGTTTCTATCATAAACGTGATAAATTCAGAAGTCCGATGTTCTATCATTAGTATCAGGAAGTAAGCAAAACAGAAGTTCGGAACAGTAAGTATGTGAAAGTATTCATAGGCAATTGTACTTTGGTCATAGCGCTATTCTGAACAATTTAAAACTTTGCTCATAGTTTTAATATCTGAATAAGATTCAGGTTTACTATTATGTCATGAAATTTGTGGTCTTGCATCTCAGTACATTGCAATAGATAATATTATTAAAAACCAAAGATTTACTATAAGGTATATATGTATAATTAAGTTCAGTAAATAGTACAATAAGATAGCAAAATCAAAAGTTCAGAAAAAAAATAGTGAGGTAGTATATGTGGGTTCATTGTCCATTCAGAAATCTGATGGTGCAGGGGATGATGTTGTTCTTGAAACATTGAGTGTGTGTCTTCAGGCTCTTGCACCATCTCCTTGATGGTAGCAAGGAGCGATGGGGGTCTTTAATGATGGATGCTGCTTATTTGATATATTACCGTGATGTCTTTGATGCTGGGGAGGATAGAGTTCCTGGAGCTAGTGAGTTTACAACTTTCTGCAACTTTTTCAGATCCTGTGCATTGGCCCCTTAGTACCAAGCAGTGATGCAACCAGTTAGAATGCTCACCTGTGAGCATTCTGTACTGACAAACCAATTCTCAAAGTCCTAATGAAATATAGCCTCTATTGTTCCTTCTTTGTAACTGCAAAAATGTGTTGATCCTAGGATAGATCTTCAGAGATGTTGACACCCAGGAACTTGAAACTGCTCCCCATTTCTACTGCTGATCCCCCAATGAGGACTACTGTGTGTTTCCTCAGCTTCCCCTTCCTGAAGTCCTCAATCAATTCCTTGGTCTTACTGACACTGAGTGCAAGATTGTTGTTGTGACGCCACTCAACCAGCTGATCTGTCACCATCTGAAATTCTGCCAACAATGGTGGTGCTGTTGGCAAATTTATAGCTGGCATTTGAGCAGTGCCTAGCCACACAGTCGTGGATGAAGAGAGAGTAGAGCAGTGGGCTAAACATGCATCCTTGAATAACTCCAAGTTGTGTTGTTAAGGTTAAGGGCCATGTTTTCATTGCTTAGGATTCCCTTAAGAGAGTCTTCATAGATGTCAGAGAGTCAAGCAAAGGGTCAGCTGAGTCTTCACTGAACACCCTTTTGAACCATAAACACTGGGGAGTCTTACCAGCCTCCTGAATGACTCTGTCAGATTTGCCTCCACCACTGATACCCCAGGCACCCACCACTCTCTGTGTTTTTACAACAAATGATGTCCATTAAATGTCCAGTAAATGAATTGGTTGACATAGCAGTGAATTAATTGGAATATTTTCAGTTACCTTTTTCTCATTTTCCAAGGGAAGATGACAAATGCTGGGACATGTCGAACTCTGCTTCAGCAAACCCATCTACACCCAGCACGGTAAGTTACTCATTATAACAGGGAACAATAAACCCCATCTCCATTGCTTTATTTTGCTTTCTGGAAATTTGCGACAGGAATAACTGTAAAAGTGGCAAGACTCACAGGGAACTGCAGATGCTGGAATGTGGAGCTACAGTGTACCTGCTGTGGGAACTCAGCAGAATGGGCAGTACCAGCGGGGAGGAAAGGACTATAGTTCTCCCCTCACAGATGCTGCCTGACACGCTGAGTTCCTCTTGCAATATGCATCCTCTCACAATGCACGAAAGTTACGGTGAGCTGTCAGGTCAGTAGAAAAGGTCATTGGCTGCAGTCCATCATCACTGCAGGACTTGTATCCACGACCAAGAAGCAGGCAGGAAAAATCATTGTGGACCTTACCCACCCTGAAAATTGCTTTTCCAAAAGCTCCTTTCCAGAAAGTGCTAGAGGACTATTAAAACAAAAACTCATGCCATCTTAAACATTTCTTCCCCCAGGCAATTAATCTGATCAGTCATTCTAGATAACCCCACCCTCATCACGGCTCTGGACTGTAAACACTTTAAGTCACTTTATATAAAGTTGTTTACATTGTAAAGATATTGGTATTTATGCACGTTTAGTCTCTAATTTTATTTTTATATAATTCTTTGTAGTGGTTGAAAGTTGTTTCTTTTGTTGCCCGTTGAACCCTGATCCGCGTACCACGACATGTAAATATACAGGTTTTCCCCGGTTTTCAAACGTTCTGTCTGACTCCTCGCTGTTACGAAAGACCTGCACTAGTTACCTGTTTTCGCTAACAGAAGGTGTTCCACTGTTATGAAAAAAGGCAGCGCGTGCCCCGAGCAGCCAAGCTCCTCACCCGGAACTGCATTCTAGCTGGCATTGCTTAAATACATTGCTGTGAGCATCTGTGCTTTATGTCGATTTATTTTGTACATCCATTAGCAGGATGAGTTCTAAGGTATCGGAAAAGCCTAAAAGAGCGTGTAAGGGTGTTACACTTAGCGTAAAACTAGACATAATTAAGTATTTCGATCATGGTGAACGAAGTAAGGATATAGTGAGTTTGGCTCATGGTTTGTGGAAGTTGACAAAGATGTTGTTGAAGAGGTTTTGGCATCCCCTGACCAAGAACTGACAGATGAAGAGGAAAGGATAACAATTGAAGTCGAATGCAGTAGCGAACAGCCCGAAAGTGAAGTCGTCCAGGAACTGAACGTGAAGCAACTGCGTGAGATTTTTGCTGCGATTGACAACACTGCAATGATTGCAGAAAAGTATGACTTTAATTTTGAAAGGGTACGTAGGTTTAGGGCATATTTGCAGGATGGTTTGAGTGCTTACAAAGAACTGTACAATAGAAAAATGTGCGAGGCTAAGCAGTCAAGCATTCTGTCATATTTTCAAGACTTCCACATCAGCCACAGCAGATGACAAACCTCGACCTTCGACATCGAAGTAGGTAGACATAGAAGACGTTAGTGGCCTGCCTGCCCTGATGGAAACAGGCGACAATGAGATGACACCCCCGTCTCCTCTACCTCCCACCACCCCAACCTCCGCCTCAGCCTAACACACCAACATCAGTGTGCTGGCTGTCTTCCCAATTCTAGTAAGTGAAACTACACTGGCTGTACATTATTTCTACTTTATACAGGCTGTGTATTTTTATGTGTTACTTGGTAGCTTCATAGCTTAAAGGTTACTGGAAAGAGAGCTTCCGCCGTGTGTTTTTGCCGCGAGTGCTGCTGAGAGCGCTTGTGTGAGATTTTCGCTGCGGTGAGTGCTGCAATAATTGTAGAAAAGTATTCCTACATTACATAGAAAAAAACACAGAAATACAACTGCAGATGCTGTGGATCAAGGATCAAGTACACAAAGCTGGGAGAACTCAGCAGGCCAGGCAGCATCCGTGAGAAAAGAGTAGCCAACGTTTCGGGCCGAGACCCTTCATCAGGAATGGTGGGGGAAGAGAGGGCGGAAGCCTAGTAATAGAGATGGGGAGGGGGTAGGGCCTAGAGGCGCCAGGTGGAAAACCAATCAGAGGAAAGATAAAGGAGGGAGGGGGAGGGGATAAGCATGAAAGAACTGTAGAGATAAAGAAGCAGAAAGTTGAAAGGGGAGAGAGGCAGAGAGAGACCTGGGATAGGGGAAGGGGGAAGGGGAGGGAATTACTGGAAATTGGAGAATTCTATGTTGATACCACCAGGCTGGAGGCTACCCAGACGGTAGATGAGGTGTTGCTCCTCCAACCTGAGTTTGGCCTCATCATGGCAGTAGAGGAGGCCATGTATGGACATATCTAGATGGGAATGAGAGGCAGAGTTGAAGTGGGTGACAACCGGGAGGTCCTGTCTATTGTGACAGACGGAGCGGAGGCGCTCGACGAAGCGGTCCCTCAATCTTGTGTCGGGTCTCGCCGATGTAGAGGAGGCCGCACCGGGAGCACCGGATGCAATAGACGACTCCAGCAGACTCGCAGGTGAAGTGTTGCCTCACCTGGAAGGACTGTCTGGGGCCCAGAATGGTGGTAAGGGGGGAGCTGTGGGGACAGGTGTGGCATTTGCGCTTATAGTGATAAGTGCCGGGTGGGAGTTCTGTGAGGAAGGATGTGTGGACCAGGTAGTCGCAGAGGGAATGATCCCTGCAAAAAGCTGAGAGGGGTAGGGAGGGAAAGATGTGCTGGGTGGTGGGGTCCTGTTGAAGGTGGCGGAAGTTGCGGAGGATAATGTGTTGGATCCGGAGGCTGGTGGGGTGGTAGGTGAGGACAAGGGGAACCCTGTCCCTGTTGTGGTGACGGGAGGATGGGTTAAGGGCTGGAGTGCGGGAAGTGGAGGAGATGCGGGTGAGGGCATCTTTGATGACGCTAGAAGGGAAACCATGATCCTGAAAGAAAGAAAAGACATTTGAAAAGTCCTGGAACGGAAAGCCTCATCCTGGGAGCAGATGCGGCAGAGACGAAGGAACTGGGAATAGGGAATGGCATTTTTGCATTGGACAGGGTGGGAAGAGGTAGTTATGGGAGTCAGTGGGTTTGTAGAAGATGTCAGTGGATAGTCTGTCTCCGGAGATGGAGACCGAGAGATCAAGAAAGGAGAGAAGTGTCCAAGATGGACCAAGTGAATTTAAGGGCTGGGTGAAAGTTAGAAGCAAAGTTGATGAAATTGACGAGCTCAGCATGGGTGCAGGAAGCAGCACCAATGTAGTCGTCGATGTAGCAGAGGAAAAGTTGGGGAGTGGTGCCAGTATAGATTTGGAGCATAGACTGTTCCACATAACCCACAAAGAGGCAGGCAAAAAACTCATAATTCCCACACCCCGCACCGCTTGGTTTTACCTCCTCCCCAAGATCCAGAAGCCTGACTGTTCCGGCAGACCCATAGTTTCAGCCTGCTCCTGCCCCATTGAACTTATGTCTGCCTATCTGGACTCCATTTTATCCCCCATAGTTCAGTCTCTCCCCACCTACATCCAGGATACATCCCATGTCCTTCACCTCTTCAATAACTTTCAATTCCCCGGCCCCGACCGCTTCATTTTTACCATGGATGTTCAATCATCATACACCTCCATCCCCCATCAAGAAGGCCTCAAAGCCTTCTGCTGCTTTTTGGATAACAGACCCCACCAGTTCCCCAGCACCACCACACTCCTCCGGTTGGCAGAGCTTGTTCTAACTCTTAATAACTTCTCCTTTGGTTCTTCCCAATTTCTCTAGATCAAGGGTGTAGCTATGGGCACTGGCATGGGCCCCAGCTATGCCTGCCTCTTTGTGGGTTATGTGGAACAGTCTATGCTCCAAATCTATACTGGCACCACTCACCAACTTTTCCTCTGCTACATCGACGACTACATTGGTGCTGCTTCCTGCACCCAAGCTGAGCTCGTCAATTTCATCAACTTTGCTTCTAACTTTCACCCAGCCCTTAAATTCAATTGGTCCATCTCAGACACTTCTCTCCCCTTTCTTGATCTCTCGGTCTCCATCTCTGGAGATAGACTATCCACTGACATCTTCAACAAACCACTGGCTCCCATAACTATCTTCACTATACCTCTTCCCACCCTGTCCAATGCAAAAATGCTATTCCCTATTCCCAGTTCCTTCGTCTCCGCCGCATCTGCTCCCAGGATGAGGCTTTCCGTTCCAGGACTTTTCAAATGTCTTCTTTCTTTCAGGATCATGGTTTCCCTTCTAGCGTCATCCAAGATGCCCTCACCCGCATCTCCTCCACTTCCCACACTCCAGCCCTTAACCCATCCTCCCGTCACCACAACAGGGACAGGGTTCCCCTTGTCCTCACCTACCACCCCACCAGCCTCCGGATCCAACACATTATCCTCCGCAACTTCCGCCACCTTCAACAGGACCCCACCACCCAGCACATCTTTCCCTCCCTACCCCTCTCAGCTTTTTACAGGGATCGTTCCCTCCGCGACTACCTGGTCCACACATCCTTCCTCACAGAACTCCCACCTGGCACTCATCCCTGTAAGCGCAAATGCTACACCTGTCCCCACAGCTCCCCCCTTACCACCATTCTGGGCCCAGACAGTCCTTCCAGGTGAGGCAACACTTCACCTGCGAGTCTGCTGGAGTCGTCTATTGCATCCGGTGCTCCCGGTGCGGCCTCCTCTACATCGGCGAGACCCGACACAAGATTGAGGGACCGCTTCGTCGAGCGCCTCCGCTCCGTCTGTCACAATAGACAGGACCTCCCGGTTGTCACCCACTTCAACTCTGCCTCTCATTCCCATCTAGATATGTCCATACATGGCCTCCTCTACTGCCATGATGAGGCCAAACTCAGGTTGGAGGAGCAACACCTCATCTACCGTCTGGGTAGCCTCCAGCCTGGTGGTATGAACATTGAATTCTCCAATTTCCGGTAATTCCCTCCCCTTCCCCCTTCCCCTATCCCAGGTCTCTCTCTGCCTCTCTCCCCTTTCAACTTTCTGCTTCTTTATCTCTACGGTTCTTTCATGCTTATCCCCTCCCCCTCCTCCTTTATCTTTCCTCTGATTGTTTTTCCACCTGGCGCCTCCAGCCCTTCCCCCTCCCCATCTCTATTACTGGGCTTCCGCCCTCTCTTCCCCCCCCCCCCCCCCATTCCTGATGAAGGGTCTCGGCCCAAAACTTTGGCTACTCTTTTCTCACGGATGCTGCCTGGCCTGCTGAGTTCTTCCAGTGTTGTGTACCTACATTATATAGGCTGTGTATCAGATAATTCCTGCTTTTACTCTATGTTACTGCTATTTTAGGTTTTATGTGTTATTTGGCATGATTTGGTAGGTTATTTTTTGGGTCTGTGAACACTCACAAATTTTTCCCATATAAATCAAAGGTAATTGCTTCTTCACTTTACGACATTCCGGCTTACGAACCATTTCATAGGAACGCTCTGCCTTCGAATAGGGGGGGAAACCTATATATGGCGAATAAAGGTGGCCTCTTTTCTATTGTACCCAGACTGATAGTTATCCTTCAGTCGATATCGGTACTCCAGATTCTATAGCACTGATTCTGTGTTTATGATTGGCAAAGTCATTTGGCCCATCAAATCAATGCTATCCCATCCCACCAGCAGTTTCCCATCAAACCTATTCCCCACACTTCCACAACAGTTCTACCACTCGGCCTACAAATGAGGGGCAATTTACAGTGGCTCATTAATCTACCGTCCCACACGTCTTTTGGATGTAGGAGCACATGGAGGAAACACACAAGGTTAGAGAGAACACACATACTCCACACAGGATAGCTCCGGAGGTCAGGACTGAACCCAGACCGCTGGCACTCGGTGGTAGCAGCTCCACCAGCTGTTTCACTGTGCTGCTTCTTCCAGATTAAATTCCACTGTTAACATGGTGACAACCAAATTCAGGATTAGCAGTTTTGGCAGTCCTGGGGCAAGTACCTTGCTGCTTGTGGGAGATGTGTATGAGTGCGAGAGAGTAAACACAAACAGACTTCTCCTGCTGAGGTTGGGTGAACTAGAGGTCATAGTTTACGGGAGAAAGCTGAAATATTTCAGTGGAACCTGAGGGGGAATTTCTTCACTGTGAGGAAGGTGCAATTCTGGATAAGTACAGGAATGGGAGGAGTATGGAGGACTATGGTCTAGGTGCAGGTCAAAGGGAGTCAGCAGAGTAACAATTTGACGCAGACTTGATGGGCCAAAGGGCCTATTTCTGTGCTATAGTGTTCTATGGCTCGAATATACGAAGGTAATCTGTCTGCAGTTGAAATTTATCTTCCAGTCAAGCTTGTCTGGTATTTAAAACATTGAGGGGGAGTCTTGCTTCTTCAAGTGGTCCTGAACAGTCTCTGTGTATGCCCACAGGTGTGGCTTCTTGCAGGGAATGGGAATCTGCCTCTGCTCTTTGTTGCTTTCAGATTATCCACTCCGTCTGTCCACACCTCCCCTCCCACCAATCCAGTCCCGCTCATCCTCTGTGATTCTGAGCTCTGCTCAGCCCATCCCTCCGTCTCTCCGCCCTGACTCTCTTCACATGCTCCCTACCTCCTTCGCTTGTGGTACATCTACTCTGTTCGTTCGAGACCAAGGGAGATTCAGTAGTAAAGCGCAGACCAAAGCCTCACCTGTTGCTGGAAGTAACAAAAATATTACAATGGTGTCAACTGAAAGGACCTGGGCCAGAACACAGGTGCTGCCTGACCTGCTGAGTGTTTCCAGCATTTTCTGTTTTTGGTATTAAAGCAACAGAAAGAACCGAGGTGTTCTATCACAAGTAGTGGCCTCTCTCCATGCCCTCAGGTCATGCCCACCCATCTGTGTTGGAGGGTGGTGAATCTGTTCAGGGGCTGTGAAAGGCAAGTCATTGGGTGTATTCAAGACTGAGGTTGTTCAGTTGTTGATTGGTAAGGGTGAGAGAGCAGGAGAATGGGGTTGCAAGCAATCAGCCATGATTGAATGGTAGAGTAGTTTGATGGGCTGAATGGCCTTACTTTGCCCCTATATCTTATGGCCTTGATCTTTGTTTTACAGGGGAATACTTCTGGGTCCAGAATGCCAAGGTACTGCATGCTTATGTCCTGTGTGAACTTGGTATTTGTAGTGAATCTTATTAGCTGTGGCCTAGTGGAAATCATGCCATGACATCTATAATTCCGAAGGAAACACCTTCAAACCAATTCTGGAGCACTGTGCTGGCGTTCCTCGTCCACACTTTGAGTGTTGTCCGTGTGTTGAGAGTGTGCTGCAGTGTTGCATGTGTTACCCTTGTCACCTACCTGCAGGTTGAAAGAGCACATAGAAAATTCACAAGGACGTTGTTGGAACTTGAGTTATAGGGAAAGGTTAAATAGGTTATGACTTTATTCCCTGGAGTGTAGAAGAATAAGGGGAAATTTGATAGAGGTATACAAAATTATAATAGGTATAGATAGGGTTAATGCAAGTAGGCATTTTCTACTCGGGGTTGGGTACAGTTAGAAGTTAAGGTCATGGTGAAAGGTGAAATGATTAAGGGGAATGTGAGGGAGAACCTCTTCACTCAGAGGGTGGTGAGAGTGGAATGAGCTGCCAGCGGAAGTGGTGGTTTTGGGTTTGATCTCAATATTTAGAAAAAATTTAGGTAAGTGCATGGATGGGAGGGGTCTGGAGGACTATGATCTGGGTGTGGGTTGATGGGACTAGGAAGAATAACAGTTTGGCATGGACTAGATGGGCCAAATGGCCTGTTTCTGTGCTGTCGTGCTCTATGACTGTAAGATGTTAAAGCCAGGAACTATATTTCCTTAGAAATGGATGTAGAAGATTCAGCAACACTTGAGGCTTCGCCTGTTTCCTTGGGTACTTATTCACGGACTGTCTGTTTGCAGTCTTATTGCTGTGTGTGAGCTCTCACTAGCTGCTGGGTTCCCTATGTTGCAACCATGGCCACACCGCAGAGGTGCTCTGTTCTCCATCAGACACTTCCAGACATCCGAGGGCCCTGGATCTTCAAAACTAAGCTGAGGGGAATTTCTTCAGCCCTCTAGAGGGTGGAATCCATTGCCAGGGAGGCCAAGCCATCGTGCTTTCTCTTTGTGAGGCAGAGGTTGAAAGGTTCTCGATTAGTTAGGGGGTTAGGGTTATGTGGTTGAGGAAAAAAGCACCCACGATTGAATAACTACAAGAGATTCTGCAGATGCTGGAAATGCAGAGCTATGCATACAAGATGCTGGAGGAACTCTGCAGGTCAGGCAGCATCTATGGAGAGGAAATAAGCAGTTGACATTTTGGGACCTAATGATGAAACAATATTCTAACGAGGTATTAATAATCATTCTTGTTATAACGGCTGGCAATTTACATCACCTTGAACTAGTTAATTTCTCAGTCCTGATGAAAAGACTCGGCCGAAACATCAATTGTTTATTCCCTTCCACGGGTGCCACCTGACCTGCTGCGTTCCTCCAGCCTGGTGGGGGGTGGTGTGTGTGTGTGTGTGTGTGTGTGTGTGTGTGTGTGTGTGTGTGTGTGTGTGTGTGTGTGTGTGTGTATATAATCATGATTGAATGGCAGAGCAGACTTGATGGTCCAAATGGCCTAATTCTGCTCTTACCCTGAGGTCAGCTTTTGTAATGCTGGAATGACAGATTTGTACGCCAATATATAGAAGCTGGTGTGTTGGTCAGGGCTGTTTGCTCTCACTAGCTTTACAGGATCATCTGCTTGTGACATGTAACCTTTTGCTTGGCTAATGTTTGGTTTTTGGAAGTGAGGATGACCGCTTGTTATTTAAACTGGATAATCAATAGTGGTTTCTTGTTATGTCAGGCGATTAGCACCAACTTGGACGAATACGACAGGATCTTTTGAGGTAAGATAGCTTGTTTGTTAATATTAAATTGCTGTTTGAGCATAGTGCTTTCTTCATGTGAGGCATGACCGCGATTACTGCAGAGAAAAGAGCCATTCAGCCCATAAATTCTATGATATCTCTTTGCATGAATTGTTTCCATTCCCCTCCATCCTTTTCATATTTTCATTTACTTACTTACTATGCTAACAACAATTTTAGCTTTAATGTGACCCGCGCCTTCCAGGATGCACTCCAGCCTCACACAGACAGCTCTCTGCCTTGCCCTATGAAAGGCCTTGCCCCCTCTGCCTTGCCCTATGAAAGGCTTTGCCCCCTCTGCCTTGCCCTATGAAAGGCCTTGCCCTCTCTGCCTTGCCCTATGAAAGGCTTTGCCCTCTCTGCCTTGCCCTATGAAAGGCCTTGCCCTCTCTGCCTTGCCCTATGAAAGGCTTTGCCCCCTCTGCCTTGCCCTATGAAAGGCCTTGCCCTCTCTGCCTTGCCCTATGAAAGGCTTTGCCCTCTCTGCCTTGCCCTATGAAAGGCTTTGCCCCCTCTGCCTTGCCCTATGAAAGGCCTTGCCCTCTCTGCCTTGCCCTATGAAAGGCTTTGCCCTCTCTGCCTTGCCCTATGAAAGGCTTTGCCCCCTCTGCCTTGCCCTATGAAAGGCTTTGCCCTCTCTGCCTTGCCCTATGAAAGGCTTTGCCCCCTGTGCCTTGCCCTATGAAAGGCTTTTCCCCCTCGCCCTATGAAAGGCTTTGCCCTCTCTGCCTTGCCCTATGAAAGGCTTTGCCCCCTCTGCCTTGCCCTATGAAAGGCCTTGCCCTCTCTGCCTTGCCCTATGAAAGGCTTTGCCCTCTCTGCCTTGCCCTATGAAAGGCTTTGCCCTCTCTGCCTTGCCCTATGAAAGGCCTTGCCCTCTCTGCCTTGCCCTATGAAAGGCCTTGCCCTATGAAAGACCTCCCTGAGTAAATAATGGAAGTTCCTCAACCAACTCACACTTCTCCCCTTCCTCCCCTCCATACCAGGAGCCCAGATATCATACAACCAGAACGTAAGACCATAAGACATAGGAGCAGATTTAGACCACTCAGCCCATTGAGTCTATTCCAGCATTCAGTCATTGCTGATATGTTTTCCTTTTCAACCCTCTTCCCTTTCCTTCTTCCTTTAATCTTTCACACCTTTACTAATCAAGATCCTGTCAGCCTCCACGTTAAAAAACCACTGACATGGCCTCCACAACTGTCTGTGGCTATGAATTCCACAGATTCACCACCCTCTGGCTAAACAAATTCCTCCTCATCTCTGTTCTAAAGGAACACCCTTCTAAGGCTACGCCTTCTCATCCTGGACTCCCTCACTATAGAAAGTATCCTGTCCATGTCGGTCTAACTAGGCCTTTCAATATTCGATAGGTGTCAATGAGATTTCCCCCCTTGCTCATTTAAACTCCAGTGGGTACAGGCCCAGAGTCATCACTGGCTCCCCATAATTAACCCTTTCATTCCTGGGATCATTCTCGTAAATCTACTCTGGACCCTCTCCAGGGTCAAGTACAGGGGCTGCGGCCTTTCAAGTTACATTTAGACATGGAAGGTGGACTCCACTGGGCTGCACGAAAAGGCAGGTGGCCCTGGAGGCTGTAACCCAACTTAAAAATGTGTGGTATGGGATCGCCCTATGCAGCTGTGTCTGTGACTCACATAGCACCTCTTATCCACTGACTGTGAAGTGGGGCCATTTTCCTCTGACCCCGAGTAAGAAGCTCATTGGTTCCAGCCTTATCCGTGTGGTGGACCTGGTACACCAACACCTCAACTTCTTCAGGAGACTGAAGAAATTTGGCATGTCCCCTTTGGTCCTCACTAATTTTTAATCAATGCACCGAAGAAGGCATTCGGTCTGGATGCACGAGGGCTTGGATATGGCAGCTGCTCTGTCTGTGACTGCAGAGAGTTGTGCACATCAAAAGAACTAGCCTCCACTCTGTCTATTCTTCTCACTGCGTCAGTCAAGCAGCCAGGGTAATCAAAGACCCTACCCACCACCTCTTCTCCCATCTCCCATCAGGCAGAAGATGTACAAGTCTGAAAGCACGTACAGGTTTCCCCTGCTATCCGGAGGTAGAGCGTTCCTGTAAGCCGGAATGTCGTAAAGTGAAGAAGCAATTACCATTTATTAAGATGGGAAAAATTTGTGAGCGTTCCCAGACCTAAAAAAACCTACAAAATCATGCCAAGTAACACATAAAACCTAAAATAACAGTAACATATAGTAAAAGCAGGAATTATATGATAAATACACAGCCTATATAAAATAGAAATACTTTTCTGCAATCATTGCAGCACTGTCTAGCGTAGCAAAAATCTCACTACGTAGCGTATAATCTCACTACATAGCGCTACTAGCCTATCGGAGGTACTCTCTCCAGTAACTTTAAGCTATGAAGCTGCCAAATCATACCAAATAACACATAAAAATACACAGCCTTATAAAGTAGAAATAATGTATGTACAGTGTAGTTTTACTTGCTGGAATCAGGAAGACAGCGTGCACAGTGATGATGGTGTGTTAGGCTGAGGGTTGGTTGGGGTGGTGGGAGGTACAGGAGACTGGGGTGTCATCTCCTCATCATCGGTTTCCATCAGGGCAGGCAGGTCACTAACGTCTTCTATGTCTGCCTGCTTCGATGTCATCGTCTGCTGTGGGTGATGTGGAAGGCTTGAAAAACGACGGTATGCTTTACTGCTTAGCCTCGAGCATTTTTCTATCATACAGTTCTTTGGAAGCACTCAAGCCATCCTGCAAATATGCCCTAAACCTACGTACCCTTTCAAAATTAAAGTCATACTTTTCTGCAATCATTGCAGCGTTGTCCATCGCAGCAAAAAATCTCACGCTTCACGTTCAGTTCCTGGATGACTTCAGTACTGCGTTCAGTTTCGATTGTTATCCTTTCCTCTTGCAATTGCATCAGCTCTTCATCTGTCAGTTTCTTCTATCGAAATAAATGTCATGCTTGGCAATTTTTTCAAATAAATTGCAGTTTCGTCACAGTTAAACACTTGCTTATATGAATAAACATCTTCTGTAATTATTTTCTTCAGTTCTGCTGGGAACTTTTCGGCAGCTTCGGTATCAGCTGAAGGACTCTCCAGTAAACTTTAAACTATGAAGCTGCCCTCGCCTCAGAAACCAATCAAACCACCCATGACTACCTTTAAATTCCACTTTCATAACACTTTCATCACCATCATCCAGTGCTTTCTGTTTCAGCTTGACTGATTTCTCCTTAAGTATAAGATAAATTAACGGAACACCACGCTTTGTACACCCATCAATCCACTCAAGCAACAGACTTTCCATTTTATCCATTGTTGGATGCCAACTGAAAGAGACTACTTTGCTACGAGCAGAATCGACCGTTGGCAGTTTTCAAGATTCTTTCTCTCTGCGTGTAAATAGTGCAAATGGTGGATGCAGGCAAATTCAACGCGTGGACAATGTCCTTGCTTCGTTCACCATGATCGAAACACTTAATTATGTCTAGTCTTTCCTAAGCGTAACATCCTTACTAGCTCTTTTAGGCTTTTCCGATACCTTAGAACTCATCCTGCTAATGGATGCACAAAATAAATCGCCATAAAGCACAGATGCTCACAGCAATGTGTTTAAGCAATGCTGGCTAGAATGCAGTTCCGGGGGAGGAGCTTGGCTGCTCAGGGCGCGCGCTGCCTTTTTTCATAACAGTGGAACACCTTCTGTTAGCGAAAACAGGTAACTAAAGTAGCAGCGAGGTGTCATAAAACGAACATTTGAAAAGCGGGGGACACCTGTACTGCCAGGCTCGAGGACAGCTTCTGTCCCACTATTATCAGACTCTTGAACACACTTAAAAGATGGACTCCTGGCCTCACAATCTGCACTGCACTTCTTTTGTAGCCGTTACACTTTATTCTCACCTTGTTATTGCATTCCCTTTACTACTCACATGGTGAATGATGTGTATGAGTGAGAGGCATAACAAAGTTTTTCACTGCGGCTCAGTACCTGTGATGGTAATAAACTGATTTACCAATGGGCTGTGAAGTTAAGCCTTCAATTGCTCCCTCTGCGAAGAGGCTCGGAGAGGAGGGTCGAGCACTTTAGATCCATCCGCAGAAAGAGGGATTTTAATTCCTGTTACCATTCCCATTCTGACACATCCATCCATGGTCTCCTGTTCTGCCACAATGAGGCCATCTCAGACTGGAAGAGCAGCAACTCATATTCTGTCTGGGAAATCTCCAACCTGATGGCATGAGCATCAATTTCTCCAATTTACAGTGTTTTCCTTCTCTCCCCTCCCACTTCCTCTATTCCCCACTTTGACCTCTTACTTGTTCTT
Organism: Hypanus sabinus; assembly: GCF_030144855.1. Taxonomy (NCBI): domain Eukaryota; kingdom Metazoa; phylum Chordata; class Chondrichthyes; order Myliobatiformes; family Dasyatidae; genus Hypanus; species Hypanus sabinus. The sequence goes on along the minus strand of NC_082715.1, from coordinate 79,860,512 downwards.
CTCACCTGCCTGTCACCTCTCCCAGGTCCACCCTTCTCTGGCCTTTTTCACCTATCAGCTTTCAGCCCTCCCCCACTCACCTTGCTTCACCTACCACTTCCTTCCCTTTCCCACGCCTTTTTATTCTGGTTTATTCCTCCTTCCTCCCAGTCCTGGTGAAAGTCTCGGCCCAAAATGCTGACTTTTTGTTCATTTCCATAGATGCTGCCTGACCTGCTGAGTTTCTCCAGTGTTTTGCTCTGGATTTCCAGCGTTGTGTTTTATGAGAAATTTTTTAGCGTAGGTGCTGTCACTTGGCTGTACGCCAGCAGAGGGCAGTAGGAGCACTCCACCATCGAGCCAGCACTGCAGTATGAATCTCCCTGGTTCCCCGCACATTCTCTAAAACTGAAAGCCAATGACAGTGAACATGGGAGGCCTTGCCCCTGCCAAGGGTTAACTCCATCTCTGCTCCAAGCACCAACCCACTCACAGCCCATTTGCAGGAGCTTCTCTTTTCCTCCCCTGAAACAGAAACCACTGCTCTACCCCCTGACATCTTCCCTCCTGAGACCGAGGTCTGGTCAATAACCCCAGCTGTTTAATTCCAGTTCCAAGGTCCTGTTGAGTTGAGATATGAATACCCCCTATTACTTTTGCACACCTGGGGGGAGATCCAGGGATCCAGGCATCTAGACAGCGTAGCAGTAGGCAGGTAGTGCAGGAGTCCCCTGAGGTCATCTCCCTCCTAAACAGATATACTGTTTTGGATACTGTTGGGGGAGATGTCTCATCAGAGGAAGGCAGCAGCAGCCGAGTTCATTGCACCATGGGTGGCTCTGCGGCACAGGAGGGAAGGAAAAGGAGTGGGAGAGCTATAGTGATAGGGGATTCAATTGTAAGGGGAATAGATAGGCGTTTCTGTGGCCACAAACGAGACTCTAGGATGGTATGTTGCCTCCCTGGTGCAAGGGTCAAGGATGTCTCTGAGCAGCTGCAGGACATTCTGGAATGGGAGGGTGAACAGCCAGTGGTCATGGTGCACAAAGGTACCAATGATATAGGTAAAAAACGGGATGAGGTCCTATAAGGTGAATTTAGGGAGTTGAGAAATAAACTAAAAAGTAGGACCACAAAGGTAATAATCTCTGGATTACTACCAGTGCCATGTGCTAGTCAGAGTAGAAATAGGAGGATATTTCAGATGAATACGTGGCTTGAAAAATGGTGCAAGGGGGAGGGATTCAAATTTCTGGGACATTGAAACCAGTTCTGGGGAAGGTGGAACTGGTATAAACAGGACGGTCTGCACCTGGGCTGGACTGGAACCAATGTCCTAGGGTTTGAAACAGCAAACAGCAAATACCAAACAGCAGTTTGCTACTGCTGTTCAGGAGGCTTTAAACTAATGTGGCAGGGGGATAGGAACAAGTGCAGAGAGACAGAGGGGTGTAAAATGAGGGCAGAAGCAAAAAGTAGTAAGGTGAAAAGTAGAAGTGGCAGGCAGGCAAATCCAGGGCAAAAAGCAAAAAGAGCCACTTTTCAACATAATTGTATAAGGGCTAAGAGTGTTGTAAAAACAAGCCTGAAGGCTTTGTGTGTCAATGCGAAGAGCATTCGTAAGAAGGTGGATGAATTGAATGTGCAGATAGTTATTAATGAATATGATATAGTTGGGATCACAGAGACATGGCTCCAGGGTGACCAAGGATGGGAGCTCAACATCCAGGGATATTCAATATTCAGGAGGGATAGACAGGAAAGAAAAGGAGGTGGGGTAGCATTGCTGGTTAGAGAGGAGATTAATGCAATAGAAAGGAAGGACATTAGCCTGGAGGATGTGGAATCGATATGGGTAGAGCTGCATAACACTAAGGGGCAGAAAACGCTGGTGGGAGTTATGTACAGGCCACCTAACAGTAGTAGTGAGGTTGGGGATGGCATTAAACAGGAAATTAGTAATGCGTGCAATAAAGGAACAGTAGTTATAATGGGTGACTTCAATCTACATATAGATTGGGTGAACCAAATTGGTAAGGGTGCTGAGGAAGAGGATTTCTTGGAATGTATGTGGGATGGTTTTCTGAACCAACATGTCGAGGACCCAACTAGAGAGCAGCCCATTCTAGATTGGGTATTGAGCAATGAGGAAGGGTTAGTTAGCAATCTTGTCGTGCGAGGCACCTTGGGTAAGAGTGACCATAATATGGTGGAATTCTTCATTAAGATGGAAAGTGACATAGTTAATTCAGAAACAAAGGTTCTGAACTTAAAGAAGGGTAACTTTGAAGGTACGAGACGTGAATTAGTTAAGATAGACTGGCAATTGTTCATCCCAGTTTGGCAAAAGAATAAACCAGGGAAGGTAGTGCACCCATGGCTGACAAGGGAAATTAGGGATAGTATCAAGTCCAAAGAAGAAACATATAAATTAGTGAAAAAAAAGCGGCACACCTGAGGACTGGGAGAAATTCTGAGACCAGCAGAGGAGGACAAAGGGCTTAATTAGGAAAGGGAAAAAAGATTATGAGAGAAAGCTGGCAGGGAACATAAAAACTGACTGTAAAAGCTTTTATAGATACGTGAAAAGAAAAAGATTGGTCAAGACAAATGTAGGTCCTTTACAGTCAGAAACAGGTGAATTGATCATAGGGAACAAAGACATGGCAGACCAATTGAATAACTGCTTTGGCTCTGTCTTCACTAAGGAGGACATAAATAATCTTCCAGAAATAGTAAGGGACCGAGGGTCCAGTGAGATGGAGGAACTGAGGGAAATACATGTTAGTAGGGAAGTGGTGTTAGGTAAATTGAAGGGATTAAAGGCAGATAAGTCCCCAGGGCCAGATTGTCTGCATCCCAGAGTGCTTAAGGAAGTAGCCCAAGAAATAGTGGATGTATTAGTGATAATTTTTCAAAACTCCTTAGATTTTGGATTAGTTCCTGAGGATTGGAGGGTGGCTAATGTAACCCCACTTTTTAAAAAAGGAGGGAGAGAGAAACCGGGGAATTATAGACAGGTTAGTCTGACATCGGTGGTGGGGAAAATGCTAGAGTCGGTTATCAAAGATGTGATAACAGCACATTTGGAAAGAGGTGAAATCATTGGACAAAGTCAGCATGGATTTGTGAAAGGAAAATCATGTCTGACGAGTCTTATAGAATTTTTTGAAGATGTAACTAGTAGAGTGGATAGGGGAGAGCCAGTGGATGTGGTATATTTAGATTTTCAAAAGGCTTTTGACAAGGTCCCACACAGGAGATTAGTGTGCAAGCTTAAAGCACACTGTTTTGGGGGTATGGTATTGATGTAGCTAGAGAATTTGTTGGCAGACAGGAAGCAAAGAGTGGGAGTAAACGGGACCTTTTCAGAATGGCAGGCAGTGACTAGTGGGGTACCGCAAGGCTCAGTGCTGGGACCCCAGTTGTTTACAATATATATTAATGATTTAGACGAGGGAATTAAATGCAACATCTCCAAGTTTGCAGATGACACGAAGCTGGGCGGCGGTGTTAGGTGTGAGGAGGATGCTAAGAGGATGCAGGGTGACTTGGATAGGTTAGGTGAGTGGGCAAATTCATGGCAGATGCAATTTAACGTGAATAAATGTGAGGTTATCCACTTTGGTTGCAAGAACAGGAAAACAGATTATTTTCTGAACGGTGGCCGATTAGGAAAAGGGGAGATGCAATGAGACCTGGGTGTCATTGTACACCCGTCATTGAAGGTGGGCTTGCAGGTACAGCAGGCGGTGAAAAAGGCAAATGGTATGTTGGCATTCATAGCAAAAGGATTTGAGTACAGGAGCAGGGAGGTTTTACTGCAGTTGTACAAGGCCTTGGTGAGACCGCACCTAGAATATTGTGTGCAGTTTTGGTCCCCTAATCTGAGGAAAGACATTCTTGCCATAGAGGGAGTACAGAGAAGGTTCACCAGATTGATTCCTGGGATGGCAGGACTTTCATATGAAGAAAGACTGGATCGACTAGGTTTATACTCACTGGAATTTAGAAGATTGAGGGGGGATCTTATTGAAATGTATAAAATTCTAAAGGGATTGGACAGGCTAGATGCAGGATGATTGTTTCCGATGTTGGGGAAGTCCAGAACAAGGGGTCACAGTTTAAAGATAAAGGGGAAGCCTTTTAGGACCGAGATGAGGAAAAACTTCTTCACACAGAGAGTGGTGAATCTGTGAAATTCTCTGCCGCAGGAAACAGTTGAGGCCGGTTCATTGGCTATATTTAAGAGGAAGTTAGATATGGCCCTTGTGGCTAAAGGTGATCGGGGGTATGGGGAGAAAGTAGGTACAGGGTTCTGAGTTGGATGATCAGCCATGATCATACTGAATGGTGGTACAGGCTCGAAGGGCAGAATGGCCTACTCCTGCACCTATTTTCTATGTTTCTATTACATATCCAGGGGGTTGATATCCATCAACTTACCCTGACCACTATCATCTGCGGTCAATCCTTGCTAAGACTCTATGATTAGTTGCCATCATTTGTAGTGAGAGACAGCCCATAAACAGGACCTTTGGCCTCTGGAGTCTATGCTGACTATCAACAACAGGTTTACACTAAGCATATATTCATTCCCTTTTATTTTCATCAGCAACCGCACCCCCTCCCCCAACCACACAAGGACTGATTTACCAAAAGACATAGGAGCAGAACTAAGCCATTCAGTCCATCGAGTCTGCTCCACCATTCCATCATGGCTGATTTATTATCCCTGTCAACCCCATTCTCCTGCATTCTCCCTGTAACCTTTCACCCGCTTACTAATCAAGAACCTATCAACCTCTGCTTTAAATATTCTCAAAGACTTGTGGCAATGAGTTTCACAGATTCAGCCCTCTCTACTAAAGGAAATCCTCCTCTGTTCTAAAGAGACACCCTGCTATTCTGAGGCTGTGCCCCTGCTCCTGGACTCTCCTATTATTGGAACCATCCTCTGCACATCCACTCTATCTAATCCTTTCAGCATTCAGTAGGTTTCAATGAGATTCCCCCTCATTTTTCTAGAGTCAGTCAGTACAGGCCCAGAGTCATCAAATGCTCCTCATATGTTAATCGGCTAAACTAGAGTAAGTTAATCACTTTTGCACTTCTTTAAATTACAGGAGAGGGGAAAAGGTGTAAACCCAAGAATAAGGTAAGAGACTATATTGTACGTTCGCATTTAAGTATGATTTGTAGCAAAGCTATCGCTAGCGACCCGAGTTCAGTTCCACTGCTCTCTATAGGGAGTTTGCACGTTTAACCCCGTGACTGTGTTTGTTTCCTTGCATGTTTCAAAGGTGAAAGGATTAGTGGGTGTAATTGGTCGGCGCGGGCTCCTGTCCTGCCAAACAAACACTTAAGGAAGAGAAATGTGGAAGGCACAGTGTCACTGCCTCACAGCGCCAGAGATTGGGGTTCAGTCCTGACCTCTGGTGCTGTCCGTGTGGAGTTTGCACGTTCTCTCTGTGATTCCCAAGTTTTCCGCTTCCCTCCCTATTCCAAAGAATTGCAGTTAATTGGCTGTAGTAAATTGCCTCTTTAAGTAGGCAAGTGTTAGAATCACAGGGAGATGGGGGATGCAGGGAATGTGGGGGCAGTAAAATATAAATGGTTGATGTGGTTTCAGTGGGCAAGGGCCTGGCTCATCCCACATTCCCCATTGTGTTAAATCTCAAAGTGTATATTAAATGAAGTGGGTCTTGGCACAGACTTCAGTACAAAGAAACTTTACAAATGTAAGTTCAAAGGTCAAAAAGTTCATATTTCAAAGTGCATTTTATATCAATGTACATGTGCACTCAGTAGCCACATTTGTTTAGGTGAATCTGCATACCTCATTTATGCAGATATCTATTCAGCCAATCATGTGGCAGCAAGTCATTGTACAAAAGCATGCAGATGTGTCAAGAGATTCAGTTGTTTAGACTAAACTTCAGAATGGGGAAAAAGTGTGATCTAAATGACATTAGCCATAGAATGAAATTTGGTGCCAAATGGCATGGCTGGAGCATCTTAGACACTGAGCATCTCCTGAGAATCTCATGCACAAGTCTCTGGAGTTCAAAGGGAATGGTATAAAAAACAAAACAAAAATCCGGTTCAGTGGATGAAAATGCCTTGTTTAATGAGAGAGGGCAGACAAGAAAGGCCAGACTGGTTCCAGCCAACAGGAAGGTGTCAGTAACTCAAATAACCACTCAGTGGTGTGCTGAAGAACATCTCTGAATGCACAACGTTGAATTGAATTGACATTATTTCTTACATCCTTCACATACGTGAGGAGTAAAAATCTTTACGCTCCATCTCTGAATATGTAATTTATAGTAATCTGTAATAAATAGTATGTACAACAAGACAGTCAATATAGCATAGAAATACAATTGTATCCATCTGATGGCCAGGTGGAAGAAGCTTTCCCAGAGCCTGTTGGTCCTGGCTTTTATGCTGCATTACCGTTTCCTGGATGATAGCAGCTGGAACAGTTTGTGGTTGGGGTGACTCAGGTCCCCAATGATCCTTCGGGCCATTTTTACATGCCTGATGCTGTAAATATCTTGAATAGTGGGAAGTTCACGTCCACAGATGCGCTGGGCTGTCTGCACCACTGTGGTGAACTACGTGTGCCTGTCTGGACATGCCCCCTGCTGACTGCTCCTGTGGCTCCTCCCACAGACCCCTGTATAAAGGCGATCTGAGGCCTATGCTCTCTCTCAGTCTCCAGGACGTAGTATGATGGTCACTCACTCCTGGTTCCTTCTTCCAGTCAATAAAAGCTGATATCTCGCCTTACGTCTCAGAGTGAGTTATTGATGGTGCATCAACCACTCTCTGCAGAGTCCTGCGATTGAGGGAAGTACAGTTCCCATACCAGGCAGTGATACAGCCAGTCAGGATGCTCTCAATTGTGCCCCTGTAGAAAGTCTTTAGGATTTGGGGACTTATGCCAAACTTCTTCAGCCGTCTGAGGCGGAAGAGGTGCTGTTGTGATTTTTTTTCACCTCACAGCTGGTATGTACAGACCAGCAAGATCCTTGGTGATGTTCAAGCCGAGGAATTTAAAGCTGTTCGCCCTCTCAATCCCAGATGCATTGATATCAATAGGGGTGAGCCTGTCTACGTTCCTCCTGTAATCCACAACCAGTTCCTTTGTTTTTGCAATGTTGAGGGAGAGAGTGTTTTCTTGACACCACTGTGTCAGGGTGATGACTTCTTGAAGTCACCTTGGAGAAGTCATCACCTTTGAAGTGGATAGGTGGCAGCAGCAGAAGACCTCACTGGGTTCCCCTCTAATGTCGAATAAAGTGGCCACGGAGTGTATACAGTCGGCCCTCCTTATCCGCGGATTCTACCAACCGCGGATCGGGAAAACACAGAAGTGCTCTTCCAACACTTGTTGTTTAAGCATGTACAGACTATTTTTTCTTGTCATTATTCCCTAAACAATACAGTATAACAACTATTTACATAGCATTTACATAGTATTAGGTATTACAAGTAACCTAGAAATGAACAGTACAGGCAGTCCCCGGGTTATGAATGAGTTCCACTCCTGAGTCCATCTTTAAGTCGGATTTGAAGTCGGAACAGGTATATCTGGTATTATGTAGTGTCAGTTAGTCAAACGTTTTTCTTAGTATTTAGTACATATTTTACCTTTCTATGCATATAAAACACTTAAGAAACATACATATTTCAATAATTAAATCACTGCATTGCTTAGTAATAATTATAGCTTTCATTGGGGCAGGGCCTTTCAAATGCTCTATTAAAATTGTTCCAATCATTGACCGACTGTAGCCTAACACTCTTCCAATGACTGATGGCGTTTCACCTCTTTCCGATCGCTTTATTATTTCCACCTTATTTTCAATTGCAATCGTGATTATTTTCGTGAACAGAAACACTGTGGAGCTACGCCGGGTCTTAATGTCCACAGCATTGAGACAGGTTAAATAAAGTCTGGGATTCCGCTGGGTCCTAAAGACCACCGCACTGGAACAGGTTAAATAAGGGACTTGAGCATCTACATATTTTGGTATCCACGGGGGAGGGGGGGGGAGGGGTCTCAGAACCAATCCCCCGCCGATAAGGAGAGCCGGCTGTATTATCATACTACATATTACCTTGAGGTCCCAATGCGCAAAAGAAAACATGCAAATTAAAAAAAAATCTAAATACTGGGAACATAAGTCTTTGGTTCCTTGAAAGTGAGTCTATAGGTTGTGGAATTAGTTCAGGGTTCAGAATCAGGTTTACTATCACTGGTGTGTGACATGAAATGTGTTAACTTAGCAGCAGCAGTTCAATGCAATACATTAATATAGAAGAAGAAAATGAAATAATATAATAATAAGTAAATCAATTACAGTATATGTTGCGGTTACCTGCACCGGTTCAGGAGTAGTATGGTTGAATTGTTCCTGAACCTGGTGGTGTGGGACACAAGGTTCCTGTACCTCCTGCCTGATGGTAGTAGTATTAGTTCCATTGGCCTGAGCTGGGGTGTGTGTAGAAGATAACAGGCCGGTAAGGGGTGAGAGTGGTACAGGGGAAGAGATGTAGTCCACCAGTAACATAAAGGGCAGCTGTGTAATTTCTATACATCACAGGGAGTACCATGGTGGATCTCCTGTACACCCCTCCTTTCACCATAAACTCAAAGTGCATCCTTAAATGTTACTCTCTCTCCACTTTGCGTTCCTTTATAACTCTCCTTTTCACTCCTCCCCTAATGTATCATTAAGTAACCTCAATGCCAAAGGTGGACAAGTCATGTTCCTGTGCTGTGGGTGGCAAGATTATTTAAGGAACAACACACAAAACGCTGATGAAACCCAAAGGAATAAACAGCCGATGTTTCAGACTGGGACCTTTCATGGGGACCTGTCGACTGATTATTCCCTTTTAACTGTAGACGCCTCCTGACCTGTTGAGTTCCTCCAGCATTCGGTTTGTTGCTTCGGATCTCCAGCATCTCTTTGTGTTGAAAAGTTATTTACTCCTTTCTATTTATGTTTTTTTTCTTGATTAAAATGAACAAATCCAGCATGAAGGAATTTACTGACAAAAAAAGAATCGGCGAAGGCGGATTTGGCTGTGTTTATAAAGCAAAGCATTCTGTTGATGAAACGTACTATGCGATCAAGGAAATACCTACACGGGATGAGTGAGTGTACTTTTTCTCTTCCTCTTTAAACTGTTAACCTCAGCCAGCTACGAATGGAGGTTAGAGATTACTTGAAGCTGTTTGTGATATGTTCAGGTTCTGGCTGAAGCCTGGCATAGTGGGCAGTGCAGTGCTTTACAGTGCCAGCAGTTAGAAAATTGGTGGTGTGGGCAGTGCAGTGCTTTACAGTGCCAGCAGTTAGAAAATTGGTGTTGTGTTCCATGGTGGTGTGGGCAGTGCAGTGCTTTACAGTGCCAGCAGTTAGAAAATTGGTGTTGTGTTCCCACCTCTGTCTGTAAATAATTGCACCATCTCCCTGTGACTGCAGGGACTTCCTCCGGGTGCACCAGTTTCCTCCCACATTCTAAAAGATGAAATGAAAGATGTTTCCTGTACTTGGAGAGTGTAGTCTGAGGTTGTACCATTGGGCAGATGTAATGAGAGCTTTTATGGAATTGAAATGAAAGCAGAATTGGACAACTTGACCTTCCCAACATTTTTATTCAGTTATCCAATATTTTGTTATCCAGTATATTGTTATCAAATTGCTGTTAAGGGGAGCAAGAAAGTATTTTATGAGGCCCTTTTGCCAGAGTGGATGTTGAGAGGATGTTTTCTGCAGTGGGGAGTCTAGGACCTGAGGACACAGCCTCAGAATAGAGAAATGTGCCTTTAAAACAGAGATAAGGTGGAATTTCACCAAAGGGTGGTGAATCGGTGGAATTCATTGCCACAGATGCATCTGGAGGCCAAGTCATTGGAAATATTTAAAGTGGAGGTTGATGGGTTCTTGAATAGTCAGGGCTTCAAAGGTTACAAGGAGAAGGCAGGAGAATGGAGTTGAGGGATAGTAAATCAGCCATGATGGAATGGCTGACAGATCTGATGGACCAAAATGTGGTCTAAAATGTACAGGTTAGCTTCAATGAATTGTGGACATGCTATGTTGGTGCTGAAAGCATAGCAGCACTTGTGGGCTGCCCCCAGCACATCTTTGGGCTGTGTTGCTTGTTGAGGCAAATGACACGTTTCAGTGTAACTTGGAGTTGGCAGTGCTTTCACGGGCTGGAGGATGGTGCATGAAGGTGGAATGAACTCAGTGGATGTACAAGAGATATTTGTAGAATGTGTTAAAGGGTGACACAACTGTACAACCGTTGGAACCAGTGTCCACAGCTCCAGAGACTCCTGACCTCAAGCACTGTCTGTGTGGAGTTTGCACGTTCTCCCTCTCAACCAGAAGAAAGCCGCACGGTGAGAAGTACAGCCTTTATCGAATGGCAGTGCAGATGTGATGGGTTGAATTCTGCTGCTGTGTCTTATGGTCTCTTAGTGGTCTGGTGTCCTCCACCACCTAAAGGCAGGCGGCTGGTTAATTGCCCACTGTAAATCAGCCCCAGTGTGTAGGGAGTGGTAGAATCTGGGGATGAGGGGTAATTGCCCACTGTAAATCAGCCCCAGTGTGTAGGGAGTGGTAGAATCTGGGGACGAGGGGTAATTGTCCACTGTAAATCAGCCCCAGTGCGTAGGGAGTGGTAGAATCTGGGGACGAGGGGTAATTGTCCACAGTAAATCAGCCCCAGTGCGTGGGGAGTGGTAGAATCTGGGGACGAGGGGTAATTGTCCACTGTAAATCAGCCCCAGTGCGTGGGGAGTGGTAGAATCTGGGGACGAGGGGTAATTGTCCACTGTAAGTCAGCCCCAGTGTGTGGGGAGTGGTGAATCTGGGGACGAGGGGTAATTGTCCACTGTAAATCAGCCCCAGTGCGTAGGGAGTGATAGAATCTGGGGACGAGGGGTAATTGTCCACTGTAAATCAGCCCCAGTGCGTAGGGAGTGGTAGAATCTGGGGACGAGGGGTAATTGTCCACTGTAAATCAGCCCCAGTGTGTGGGGAGTGGTAGAATCTGGGGACGAGGGGTAATTGTCCACTGTAAATCAGCCCCAGTGTGTGGGGAGTGGTAGAATCTGGGGACGAGGGGTAATTGTCCACAGTAAATCAGCCCCAGTGTGTGGGGAGTGGTGAATCTGGGGACGAGGGGTAATTGTCCACTGTAAATCAGCCCCAGTGCGTAGGGAGTGATAGAATCTGGGGACGAGGGGTAATTGTCCACTGTAAATCAGCCCCAGTGCGTAGGGAGTGATAGAATCTGGGGACGAGGGGTAATTGTCCACTGTAAATCAGCCCCAGTGCGTAGGGAGTGATAGAATCTGGGGACGAGGGGTAATTGTCCACTGTAAATCAGCCCCAGTGCGTAGGGAGTGGTAGAATCTGGGGACGAGGGGTAATTGTCCACTGTAAATCAGCCCCAGTGTGTGGGGAGTGGTAGAATCTGGGGACGAGGGGTAATTGTCCACTGTAAATCAGCCCCAGTGTGTGGGGAGTGGTAGAATCTGGGGACGAGGGGTAATTGTCCACTGTAAATCAGCCCCAGTGTGTGGGGAGTGGTAGAATCTAGGGTGGGGGAGATGAGAATGTGGGAGAGAATAAAAATGATTGGAGTAGGAGTGGTGTAAGGTGAATGACTGCACATTCAAAGGGTCTGTTTCTGCACTGTATGGCTTTGAGTCATTGTATACAGCAGTTTTCCAGAGACCAAGGAGTTGTGTCAAGTAGAAAGAGATAGCTGCTTGTACAACAGTGGTTTGAGGGGAACATCAAGCTACTTAGAACATACAACAGTGCACCAATCCTGGAGCAGGATTCTTGGGTGAACCCCTAGATGGTGCTCTTGGGTGCTTGGTCTGTCCAGCAGGGGAGAAAAGAATGAGACTTGTGTTTCTACGCTCAGGTATTCCAACACACGCTATCATCGAAGTGCTTTTTAAAATTATAAATGTGGGAAATTTGCCAAGAATCAGATTATTTTGGGTGCTTTATATTTAAGTAGAACATAGAATGATACAGCATAGTCCAGTCCATTCAGCCCACAATATTGTACCATTCTTTAACCTACTCTTAAGTTCAATCCAACCTACATATCCCTCCATTTTTTGATCATCCATGTGCCTATCTATTAGTCTCTTAAAAGTTGCCAATATTTCTGCCTCTACCACCACCCCTAGCAGTGCATCGCCCACACTTACTACCTGTATGTAAAAACAATCTGACATACTCCCTGTACTTTTGTATTAGCCATTTCCAACCTGGGGAAAAGGTGCTGGCTGTCCACTCTATAAGTGGATCCTATCAGCCCAAAGAGAAAAGCCCCAGCTTGCTCAACCGATGCTCCTGCTCTCTAATCCTGGTGAATCATCCCGATGGCTGATCTGTGCTTAACGGCATTGCTTTGATGAACCTGCCTTCTTGTGAGACTTTGACTCTGACATGTTGCTTTTAATCTCCAATTAGAAGCACCAGACGAGAGGCCGTGGTTTTGGCAAATATGGAACATCCCAACATTGTTCGATACCACACTTCCTGGTTTGAAGAGAGGTAATGAGACAATAGACGTAAGTTTTGTTGCTGCATAAAATTTGTAATTACACACAGTGGCTACTTTATTAGATATAGGAATGGAACACGGTGTGGTTCACTGCTGCTGTAGCCCATCCATTTCAAGTTTCAATGTGCTGTGCATTCAGAGATGCTCTTGTGCATTCCACTACTGTAATGCATGGTTATTTGAGTTATTGTCACCTTTATCCAGTCTGGCCATTTTCTTCTGACCTCTCTCATTAACGAGGCATTTTTGCCCAAGAACTGCCACTCACTGGATGTCATTTGTTTTTTGCACCATTCTCTGCAAACTCTAAAGACTGTTGTGTGTGACAATCTCAGGAGATTAACAGTTTCTGAAATACTTCAACCACCCAGTCTGGCACTAACAATCATTCACAGTCAAAGTCACTTAGATCACGTTTCTTCCACAATCTGACGTTTGGTCTGAACAACAACTGAAGCTCTTGACCTTTTATGCATTGATTGCTACAACATGATTGGCTGATTAGATATTTGCATTAATGAGCATAAGACCCTAAGAAATAGGAGCAGAATTAGGCCATTTGGCCCATCATCTGCTCCACCATTTCATCATGGCTGATGCATTTTCCCTCTCAACCCTAATCTCATGCTAATCTCCCATACCCCTTCATGCCCTGAGTAATCAAAAAAACCTCTGCCTTAAATATACCCAATGACTTGGCCTCCAGAGCTGCCTGTGGCAACAAATCCAACAGATTGCCCACACTCCGGTTGAAGAAATTCCTTCTCACCTTCGTTTTAAAAGGATGCCCTCTGTTCTAAGGCTGTGTCCTCTGGACGTAGACACCCTCACCGTGGAAACACCCTTTTCACTTCCATTCTATCGAGGCCTTTCAATGTTTGATAGGTTCTATCAAGTCACTCCTCGTTCTTCTGAATTCTAGTGAATGCAGGCCCTTCTGTATATTACTTACTACCGCACACAAAATGCTGGAGGAACTCAGCAGATCAGGAAGCATTTATGGAGAGGAATAAAGAGTCGATGTTTTGGGCTGAGACCCTTTATCAGGATTAATGAATGAGTTGTGACGAATGGTCACTTATGCACTCTCACCCTCTGTACTCGCTTTGAAGCTTCAATCTCCCTCATTGCTTTAATTGGCGAATAATGGGGGCTTTAATTGGCAAAATGGAGACAAACATGGGTTTGAGCCCTGTCCTGTAGCCTGCCCGCTACAAAGTTCGTGCACACTGCCTCAACCTCCTGGAATCTTCTCGGAGCCTACAGAGTGCTGGAACATCCAAACAATCTCCAAACATCTGTAGTCGCCTCGATGTTTCAGTCACCCTCATTGCTTTAATTGGCGAATGATAGAAGCTTCAATTGGTGAAATGGAGAGAAACACTGGCTTGTGCGGCATCCTGCAGCCTCCTCAGCACAAGGTTCGCTCACTCTGCATCTGCCTCCCACAACCATCTCAGAGACTGCAGAGTGCTGAAGCACCCAAACAGCAAAACACAGGCTTCAACAGTTCCACAATCTCATTCAATGTGAGAAACAAACAAACATAAAAGAAGTGAAAAAGATGGTTTCATGATTTATCCAGAAGATGTTGGCCAAAGGAGCATTGTACGCAGGCGCCATCTTGACTAGAAGTCTGTGCGTTTGACTGCATAAAGTTTCTTAAACATGCAAGCTATCTTTTCATAGTTTCTTGTTCATGATTTTTCAAAACTTACAATTTCTTTTTTTGAATTACGTTGTTGCAGGGATAACAAGACATACCTGTATATCCAAATGAAGTTGTACGAGAAGAACTTAAATGTCTGGATACAAGAAAACTTCCAGCAACAGCGGACCGAAGATTCCTTAAGCATAATGCGTCAATTGTTGGATGGTGTTGAGTACATTCATCGGGAGAAGTTGATTCATCGGGATCTGAAGGTCAGACTATTGAGATTGTGGTTGTCTTATAACTGTAAGGGTTGTCTAGTCAGCATGGGATTGTGCATGGTGTTCATGTCTAACCAATCTCACAGAGTTTTTTGAGGAAGTTACCAGGAAAGCAGATGAAGGCAAAGCAGTGGATGTTGTCTACATGGACTTTAGCGAGGTAATTGACAAAGTCCCGCATGGGAGGCTTGTCAAGAAGGTTCTGTCACTCAGCAGTCAACATGAGGTATTAAATTGAATTAGAGATTGGCTTTATGGGGGAAGCCAGAAAGTGGTAATAGAGGGTTGCCTCTCTGAGAAGGCCTGTGACTAGTGGTGTGCTATAGGGATCGGAGCTGGGTCCTTTGTTGTTTGTCATCTATATCAATGATTGGATGATAATGTGATTAACTGGATCATCAAATTTGCAGATGACACCAAGACTGGGGGTGTAGTGCACAGTGAGGAAGGCTGTCATGGCTTGCATAGGGATCTGGACCAGCTGGAAAGTGGGCCGAAAAATGGCAGATGGAATTTAATGCAGACAAGTGTGAGTTTTTGCACTTCAGTAGGAGCACTCAGGGTAGGCCTTACACAGTGAATGGCAGGAAACTAAGGAATGTGGTAGAACAAAGGGATCTGGAAATACAGGGCCATAATTCATTGAAAGTGGCATCACCTGGAGATGGGGTCATAAAGAAAGCTTTTGGCACATTGGCCTTCATAAGTCTAAGTATTGATCACAGGAGATGGGATGTTATGTTGAAGTTGTATGAGTTGGTGAGGCCTCATTTGGAGTATTGTGTGCAGTTTGGTCACCTACCTCCAGGAAAGGTTGAAAGAGTACAGAGAAAATTTACAAGAATGTTGCAGGGTCTGGAGGACCTGAGTTATAAGGAAACATTGAATAGGTTAGGACTGTATTCTTTAGGGTGTAGAAGATTGAGAGTAGATTTGAAAGGGGTGTACAAAATTATGCAGGGTGTAGATAAGGTAAATGCAAGCAGACTTTTTCGACTAAAGTTGGGTGGGACAACAACTAGAGATTATAGGTTAAGGGTGAAAGGTGAAAAGTTTAAGGGGAACATAAGGGGAAACTTTTTCAGTCGGAGGGCCATGAGAGTGTGGAATGAGCTACCAGCACAAGTGGTGCAAGCAAGCTCAATTTCAACATTTAAGAGATGTTTGAATAGGTACATGGATGGTAGGAGTATGGAAGGCTATGGTCCCAGTGCAGGTTGATAAGCAATATAAATGGTTTCAGCATGGACTAGATGGGCCAAAGGGCCTGCCTCTGTGCTGTACTTCTTTATGACTCTCTGTGAACTCACTCCCACATCACAATAGTGACTGTGCCTTCATTGGCACTTCTCACTTTGGTCTTCAAGCTCCCGATAGCCTCCCTCTGCAACACTCTGCTAACTCATTTTACAACTCACTGGACGACTCACCCGCCCACCCACACACTCGTGGGAGTAAACCCTCCACACTACCAATTTTTCCTCTTCTCTCCCACTCCTGATGCAGCATCTCCACCTGAAGATTTCCACTTACACCTTCTGCCCCCACGGATGCCCCTCCCACCCTTAGAGTTCTTGTCACTGATGGCCCATATTTGCCATGTGTAGTGGCCACAGTGGGTGTTGGCGGTGTGAAGACAGGACTGTGTATACTGCTCTGCCTCCTCTGGCAGTGTCGCCCCAGTGACTAAAGGGCATGACCCCAGGTAGTGGCCTGGTTTAGAACTGCTTGACCACTCTGGATTAGCCTCCAGATGTTCATAGGGATCAGGTCTATTAACACTGGCAGCAGCACAGTGCATTATGTAAAATATCCATCACATTATAAGACAAACTATATAAAAATAAGTAGTGCAGAAAAGAGTAAAAGCTAGTGAGTTAAGCACTGTAAACTGAAGGTTTTGCAGATGCTGGAAATAGCAAATGTTGGTGGAACTCGACAAGTCAGGCAGCATCTTTGGAAAGGAATGAAGAGTTGATGCTTTGGGCCAAGATCCCTCTTAAGGACTGACGCTGGAATCCAGAGTAACACTCACAAAATGCTGGAGGAACTCAACAGCTCAGGCAGTATCTATGAAGGGGAATAAATAGCTGAAGTTTCAGGCTGAGACACTTCACCAGGACTTGGCCTCCTTTACTGTTGTGCTTCAAGAGCCCAGTTAAATACCTGAGTGTTGTGAGGGTCTCGGCCTCCTCCCCACCCTTCTCCCTCACTCCCAGGCAGTGTGCTCTGTGTAATCTCTTGTGTTTGTTATTAAAGGCTGTGGCCCAGTTTTGGGATAGCAGGTCCCTGATGGCCAGAACAGAAGGGCTTTTCTGTTCCAAACAAGTAACGTAAGAATCTAAGAAAGGCTGTTCAGGAGGAAGTCACAGCGTTGCTTTACAAAAAGGAAGTAATGTTTATACATACTATTACCTACTTGCACTCCATTTTGTCTGCAGCTTCTACACTTAATTCTGCACTCAAAGTTTCAAACTACATATATGTCGTTGTATACCACCCTGAACTTCATTTGCTTGTAGGCATTCACAGTACAACAAAGAAACACTATAGAAGCAATGAAAAAACTACACACAAATACTGAAAAACAACCAATGTTTGTGAAAGAAAATCAACTATGCAAACACCTGATGATAACAATAATGAATAAATAATTAAATAAAATACTGAAAAGATGAGTTGGAGAGTGGGTCTGTAGGTTGTGGAATCAGTTCAGAGTTGAGGTGAGTCAAGTTATCCACGCTGGTTCAGGAGCCTGATGGCTGAAGATTAATGACTGTTCCTGAACCTGGTGCTGTTGGACCCAAGGCTCTTGTAGCTCCTCCCCAATGGCAGCATTGGGAAGAGATCACGGCCAGGATGGTGGGTTCCTTGATAAGGGACGCTGCTTTCTTGTGGCAGTGCTGCTTGCAAATGTGCCCATTGGGGGGGGGGGGGGGGGCAGGACTTTGCCTGTGAGGGACAAGGCTGTACCCATCACTTCTTGTCAGCTCTCTGCATGTGGGTACTTGCTTCCATACCAGGCCATGCTGCAACTAGTCAGGGTACTGTCCTGCTATTGTTATTGTTTGACCTTGTTCTACCTTGATGCACTGTGTAATAATGTGTGATGGATACAGCCCAGATCCCACACCACCATCTTTGGGAACAGTTCAACCATCAGGCCCCTGAAATTTCACTCACCTCAGCTCTGAACTGATTCCACAACCTACAACTTTCAAGGATTCTACAACTGAAGTTTTCAGCATTATTTATTATTATTAAATTTGTTTGTATTTACACAGTTTGTCATCTTTTGCACACTTGTTGTTTATCTCCCTTTGTAGTTTTTTATTGATTCTATTGTATTCCTCTGTTCTATTGTGATTGCCTCCAGGAAAATGAATCTTGGTAATATATGGCAACGTACACGTACTTTGATAATAAATTTACTTTGAACTTTGATTTGATCTGTATGAACAAATCTATAATGAACCAATACCACTAACAAAATAACTGTCTTGATTTAAAAAAAACAGCCGGCAAACATCTTCCTTATCGAAGGAGAGAAGCTGGAAGCAAAAATTGGTGACTTTGGCCTCGTTAAGGTGAACGATCAGAGTTCACACACCAAGCACGTTGGAACAACTTACTACATGAGCCCAGAACAGGTGGGGAGACAGAAACACTCTCGGTACCACTGAAGCACTGAAACCTCTGCCTGCTCGAGTCTATACCTCTTCCTGTTCTTTCCATCCAAAGGGAATCTCGATACAATCACAGCTGAGGCCTTGGAGTGACCTTGGCAACTGATTACTCAGTCGGTGGTCTCTTAAAGCCTTCCTAAGCCCGTTGTTCTGTGTAGTGTAAGGGAGAACAGTCCAGGCCATCTCTCCACAGAGCCAGATATTTCTTGACCTTCTCCAGAGCCTGCTGTCTAGAACAGGGCTTGATGTTCCAGGCAGGAGCACCATCCTTATTTTAGTTATGTAGAAATACAGCACAGTAACAGACCCTCCCGGCCCAATGAGCCCAATGGCACCCATGTGACCAATTAACCTGCTAACCCGTACATCTTTGGGATGTGGGAGGAAACCAGAGCACCTGGTGGAAACTCACACAGTCACAATGAGAACGTACAAACTCATTACAGACTGTGGAGGGAATTGTATAGCGTTATGCTAATGGCTACGCTAGCCTGCCACCCTCCCAGGTATTGCCACGCTTCCGCCACCAACGTAGCATGCTTAGAACTCACTGACCCAAATCCTTATCTCTTTGAAACGGAACAACCAGCGGAAGCCCATGTGGTCACGGGGAGAACATCAAACTGCTTATGGGAATTGAACCCCAATCTTCTTATCTCTGGCCCTGTAAAACTACCGCGCTACTGTGCTGCTGTAAGACACCCCACAGTTTCAGGGTTGTTGCTGGAAGATGTGTGAATCTCTCTGGGATCCCCAAATGCGGGGATTGACAAGCAGCGATATCACTTACTGTGCCATTTCCTCCACTGTAGTGTGACAGTCACACCCAGTGGGGGTATCCTGCCTCTGGGGCAAAGGGGAAGTTAAGTTGTCACTTCAGTTATTTCTGATTCCCAGTAGAGCTCCACTAGTCCATTATCCAACTGCTCAAAATTCCAACAGGAACCCAATTCCTGAGATCACTTAAACTCACCGTGGCCCCGGTTCCAATGGTCCCTTCAATTCAAAGAATTCCCAATTCCCACAATCCCTTTAACATGTAGTTATTTTAGGTTAAATATGTAACTATTTTACATCTTTACAATTTTGTAAAATATCTGAACAGGCTTATTGCTTTCCACTTATTCTTGCATTTTACTTGTGTGGGTATAAGGCAGAAAGCAGAGACAAAACATTAAATGATCATTTGTCCTTCTGAAGAACATAGTTTGTGATCATACTTTTTCTGGGGAGCGTATACAAGTTTTTGTTTTTATTTTATTTATTAAGTGGTACAGCATGGAGTAAGCCCATCTGGTTTTGCGAGCCATGCTGCTCCAGTAAGCCCCAAAGAAATGTGATTAACTGGACCCTAATTATGGACAATTTACAATGACCAATTAACCTACCTGGCACATTTTTGGACTGTGGGAGGAAAGTGGAGCACCTGGAGAAAACCTATGGGGAGGAAACACAGAGACTCGTTACAAAATGAACTCCTAACTCTGTAACACTCTGAGCTGTAAGAGCATCACACTAACAGCTTCTTTGAGCATGGAATTCAGCCAACTGTAGTTGTTACAGAATATGGTCCTTTAACTCTCTATCATGTTGTATATACTTTAATTCTGATTCCCATTCCAGCTCGTTAATCCATGGCCTTTCTTGTGCCATGATGAGGCCCACCCTCAGGGTGGAAGAGCAACACCTTATATTTCGTCTGAGTAGGCTCCAACTTGATGGCATGAATATCGATTTCTCCTTCTGGTTATAAAAAAATTCCTTCCCCTCCTCCCTTCTTCTAACTCTGGCCGCTTCTTCCCACAGATCCTCTGGGACACGGCAAAAATCCAGCTTCCTCCAACAAAAAGCTGTTTTCCTTTCTTAAACAACTTAGTTGTGCGTTTAACCACTTTTTGCCTTCATACGAGGAAGCTGCCTGAACTAGAAACCGAGTTGTAGGATTCATCAAAGCTGATAAAAATTAATATATGTGCTCCAGGAGAGAGTGCGATCATGAACGGTGAATACGTACAGACAGCGGCCGTGTGATTCGGAACCTCCTGTACCTAATAAAGTGGCGTCTGAGTGTATGTTTGTCACCTTCAGTCATTCCATGTGAAAGTCACTTGGATCACATCTCTTCCACATTCTGATGTTTGGTCTGAACAATAACTGAGCCCCTTGACCCTGTCGGCGTGCTTTTATGTATTGAGTTGCTGCCACATGATCAGCTGATCAGAACAAAGAGGTGGACAGGTGTACCTAATAAAGTGGTCTCTGACTGTACGGCCTCAAAGTGGGGAATTCCAGCGTGGGATCGCTCCATTTCTCATCCCTCTTGTCTTCTCTCTCCCTCCCTCTAGCTCAGAGGAGACGACTACAACCACAAGGTTGACATCTTTGCCTTGGGACTGATCTTCTTTGAGCTCCTCTGGATGTATCAGGGCTCTGAATCAGAAAAACACCAGGTACGTGTGGCCAGAGGAAAGTCCTGGGACCAGGGCCCAATCTCGGGGAGAGAGGGAGGGTGTGAGGCACACGGAGGGTTAGAAATGCCAGGAGAGAAGATGGAGGGGCAAGGGAAGATCAGAGTGGGAGAGGAACGTACAACATAGAGCATTACTGCCCAGTACTGGCCCTTCAGCCCACGAGATTAATCTAGCCCTTCCCTCCTACACAGTCCCCAATTTATCTGTCAGTTATTTTCCTATCTAAGAGTTTCTTAAATGTCTCTAATGTGCAGCACATTCCACACAGCCATCACTTTCTGTGTAAAGAACTATCTCTGGCATTCTCTCTATGCTGTCCTCCAGTCACCTTATAATTATGGCCCTTAGTATTAGCCATTTCCATCCGGGAAAACGACTCTATCTATACTTAGCTTGTACTCAAGATGCTAGGGTTATTGGAGGGGGAGGGAAGAGGTGTGTTGGGGTGTCAGGGAAAGGGTTGAAGGGGTGTGGGAGAGAGGAATGGTAGGGAAGGCTAAAGGGGGGAAGTAAAGGGGATTGGCAGGGAAAGATTAGAGGATGTGGGATGCAGTAATGGACGAGGGTTTAGGGGAAGGGTAGGAATGGTGGGGGGGTAGAAAGTGGAGGGAGTTGGAGAAGGGAGAGGGAACAGGAGGGGGAGAATGAGGAAGGGAGTGGAGAGACTTGGAGTTGATAGATGAGGGTATACAAAGAAGATGGAAGAGGCAGAGGGATTGGAGAGGTATAGGATGGGTGAGGGAAATGGATGGTGTACATTGGGAACGAGATAGAGCAGAAGTGCGGGGAGGTCAAACATACCCCTCCTTCACGTGTCCTGGGGGAATGTGTAGAAGTACTTCAGGTGATGAAGGGGAGAGGATGTGAAGGTGTAGGGGTTGGAGGGTCTTACTCACCAGAAGCACAACATGGCTAGGCTGTGGTCAAGAATTACCCCAAGAATGAAAGGGTTAACATATGAGGAGTGTTTGAAGGCTCTGAGCCTGTGCTTGCTGGAATTTAGAAGAATGGGGAGGGGGGTCGGAATA
The DNA here is from genome assembly GCF_030144855.1 of Hypanus sabinus. Lineage (NCBI taxonomy): Eukaryota > Metazoa > Chordata > Chondrichthyes > Myliobatiformes > Dasyatidae > Hypanus > Hypanus sabinus. Next base: position 79,838,798 of record NC_082715.1, on the reverse strand, counting down.
TCATTGAAATGTATTGAATATTGAAAAGCACAGCTAGAGTGGATGTGGAGAGGATGTTTCCAATAGTGGGGGAGTCTAGGACCAGAGGGCACAGACTCCGAATACAAAGACGTCCCTTTAGAACAGAGATGACGAGATCCCCCCACATTCTTCTAAATTCCAGTGAGTATAATCTCAAGTTGCCAAACGCTCCTCATATGTTAACCCCTTCATTCCTGGACTCATCCTCGTGAACCTCCTCTGGACTCTCTCCAATGACAACATATCCTTTCTGAGATATGGGGTCCAAAACTGTTGACAGTACTGTAAACACAGTCTGACTAGTGTCTTATAAAGCCTCAGCATTATCTCCTTGTTTTTATATTCTATTCCCCTTGAAATTAATGCCAACATTGCTTTTGCCTTCGTTACTACAGCCTCAACCTGTAGATTAACCTTTTGGGAGTTTTGCACGAGGACTCCCAAGTCCCTCTGCGCATGTGATGTTTGAACTTTCTCCCCATTTAGATAATAGTTGGCACTGTTGTTTCTTTTGCTAAAATTCATTATCATACATTTCCCAACACTGTATTCCATCTGCCACATTTTTGCCCATTCTTCCAATTTGTCTAAGTCCTGCTGCAATCCCATTGCTTCCTCAGCACTACCTACCTCTCCTCCTATCTTTGTATCATCCACAAACTTTGCCATAAATCCAACAATTCCATTATCTAATCTTTGACAAACAATGTGAAAAGTAGCTGCCTCAGTACTGACCCCAGAGGAACACCAGTCACTGGCAGCCAATCAGAAAAGGCTCCTTTTCTTCCCACTCGCTGCCTCCTGCCTGTCAGCCATTCTGCTATCCATGCCAGTATCTTTCCTGTAATGCCATAGGATTTTATTTTGTTAAGCAGCCTCGTGTGGCACCTTATCAAATGCCTTCTGAAAATCCAAGTAAATGACATCCACTGCCTCACCTTTGTCCACCCTGCTTGTTACTTCCTCGAAGAATTCTAACAGATTTGTCAGGCAGGATTTCCCTTTACAGAAACCATGCTGACTTTGACTTATTTTATCATTAAAGTCCAAGTACCTTGAAACCTCATCCTTAATAATAGATTCGACACTTTCCCAACCACTGAGATCTTAGGGTCTTATGGCTGCCATCTGGCACAATTAGCATGGTTATGTGTATGGCATGCTGGGGCCTTGGTACTAAATGATACCACTGACCCCATACCCTGCCAGATTTCCCTGTTGAGGGAGCTCCAGGAGCTTGTCAGCCAAGGTAATGGTGGGGTGGGGGGGAGGGGTTGCAGCCCAGTCCATCACACAAACCAGCAACCCCTCACCCCTCCATGGACCCTCCCTACTATTCCCTGATGTAGGGTCGCAAAATGTCAACTCTTTATTCCTTTTCTTAGATGCTGCCTGACCAGCTCAGTTAGACCATAAGACATAGAAGCAGAATTAGGCCGTTTGGCCCATTGAGTGGACTCTGCCATTCCACCATGGCTGGTGTAGTATCTCTCTCAACCCTAGTCTCCTACTTCTCCCTGTAACCTGTGATGCCCTGACTAATCAAGAGCCTATCATCCTCTGCTTTAAATATACCCAAGTTCCACCAGCATCTTGTCTGTGTGTCTGGGATTTCCAGCATCTGTAAAATCTCTTGTGTCTACACTTGCAAGTCCATTGGGAGAGCAGTTAGCATAATCAAGGACCCCTCCTGCCCCAGTTATACTCTCCCACCCCCACTGGGCAGAAGTTACAAAACCCTGAGAGTACCTGGCTCAAGTTCTCAGAACTTGAACCGAGCCCTCGTGTGCAAAAAGATGAACTCCTGAACCTACCTCCTTGCCTGCCACTTCCTCGCTGTTTTAATGTTTCCTCCATTTCTCTGTAACTACATCACCGTTGTCTGCATTCTGTTTCCCTGTGTATGGCCTTGATGGAATAACTTGTGTCCTGATCAGTCTAGGTGACAAGTAAAGCCACCACTGCCTCAGAATCAGAATCAGGTTTATTATCACTGGCTTGTGTCATGAAATTTGTTGTTTTGTGGCAGTAGTACATTGCAATGCAAAATAATAAAAATCTATAGAATACAATAAATATATATTAAATAATTAAATGAGTATTGCAGAAGTGGAGGAAAGAAAATAATGGGGTCGTGTTCATGGATTCATTGTCCATTCAGAAATCTGAGGACAGAGGAGAAGAAGTTGTACCTGAAACATTGAGTGTGTGTCTTCAGGCTCCTGTACCTCCTCCTTGATGATATCCTGGGTGATGGGGTCCTTAATGATGAATGTTGACTCTTTTGAGGCACTGCCTTTGAAGATGTCCTCAGTGCTGGCGAGGCTGGTGCCTATGATGGAGCTGTCTGACTTGACAGCTTTTTCCTCAGTGGTGTAGTGGCATCAGCACTGGACTTTGAGGTGGGTGGCCCTGACTTGAATCTAGCCAGGCCCCATCTTGGGCAGCAGCAGTATCTGTGCAGAAGAAAGGCCAGGCAGTCTACTTCCATATCTTGCCACAAAAACCTGTGGACTGCTACACTATCTGTAGCATCTGAGTGGCATTCATGTGTCTCCTTCTCCACATCGCTACCTGAGAGCCATGAACGGATGTGCTGGCAATACACAGTCAGGCTGCTCTGTGGGTGAATAAACGGTTGATGAGACCCTTACAACATCGTGTGTGCATTGCTCAAGATCTCCAGCATCTGCACAATCTCTTGTGTTATGGCTGTGCAGGTGTCTGGAATTGAGATGGCCTTAGGCTGAGGAGAGAGAAATAGGAGAGAATTTTTAATTAGTTTATTTTGTTTTATTTAGAATTGGAAAAAGATTCGCAAGGGTACGTTTCCCGACTGTTTTGCTGAACAGTATACCAGTGAGGTAACTCCAACTCATTCTGCTATTATCCAGATGCATGAATTTTGTCAAACCATCATTAAGAGTGAATATTAATTCACTGCCTCTGTACCCACTAGAGCATCTTAATCCGAAAAATGCTGACGGAGACTGCAGCTGAACGACCAGAGGCGGCTGAGGTGAGGCGGGGGATGGACTCCTCCCATGCACAAACCATTTGAGGGATATAAGAAGTAAGAGCCCTGCAGGATAGCCATCTCAGAATGTGGAACTTAAATAATCGCCATCCTTCCAACAGAGGAATCTTGTCATGCACTTTTTAAAAGTTCACTTCTGGTACTTTTTTATATTAATTGTTTCATACCTGGACTAAGCAGTGTTAATCAATGTTTGATTCCAAGGATCTGTTTAATTGGAGGTTCCTGTCATTGCAATAGTCAGTTAGTTTTTGAAGCAACATAAAGGTTTATATACTTAGTAATCACTTTATTAGGTACAGGAGATGAGTCTTTGATCTTCTGCTGCTCTGGACCATCCTCGTGCACTCAAGAGTCGCTCTTCTGCCACCACTGTTGTTACATGGAGCTACTTGAGTTACTGTTGCCTTCCTGTCAGTTTGAACCAGTCCAGCCATTCTCCTATGGTCTCTCTTATTAACAAGGTGTTTTCACCCATAGAACTGGCACATACTGGATGTTTGATTTTGTTTTTCGCACCATTCTCTGTGAATTCTAGAGATTGTTGTGCGTTAGATTTCAGAAGACCAGTAGTTTGAGATACTCAAACCACCCCATCTGGCACCAACAATCATTCCATGATCAAAGTCACTTAGATCACATTCCTTCCCTCATCAGATGTTTGGTCTGAACAACAACTTAACCTCGACCATGATATTTGTATTAATGAGCTGGTGTACAGGAGTACCTAATAAAGTGGCCACTGAACGCATATCAGCAAACATTTCATCCCCTCACCTCCTCACTAGCTCATCCATCTCCTCAGCCACATTCCCACCACTTCAATGCACGTACTTCACTGGATTGTGCTTCCCCTCACTCCCACCTCCATGCAGATCCCTCACCTCCTCACTCCCACCTCCTTGAAGATCCCTCACTCCCCCACCTCACCCAGAACCCTCACCCCATCACTCCCCACCTCATGCACTCACCCACCCCTTAATGCCCTCACCCCATTGCCCAACACCTTCCGCTGCTCTCCCATACCCTCATCCAACATCCTCGGCCTCTCATCCACCCCTTCACCAACTGCTCCCCAGCCGGCACACCTTCCAGCTCTCAGCCCTCAAGGCCCAGGTTTGATCCTGAGTGGACCAGGAGGGATTCCTCCACTTCCCTCCCACGTTGCGATGTTGTAGCTGAAGTGCTTGGGGTAAGTTTTCCCAAGTGTTGGTGGGGTGCGGGGGGAATGGGTGGAAATGTGACAGAAAATGGGTTACAGGGAAATAAATGAAGGGATTGCTGGTGTAGAATCAACAGGCCAAATAAAGCCCCTCACAAACCAGGGAATTGAGTGCAGGAGTTGGGATGTTATACTGAAGTTTTCTAGGAAGTTGGTGAGGCTGAATTTGGAGCATTATATACAGTTCTTGTCACCTACCATAGCAAAAGATACCAATAAGGTTTGAGAGGATGTTGCCAGGACATAAGGGACTGAGTTACAGGGAAACATTGAATAGGTTAGGACTTTATTCCCTGGAGCTTAGGAGAATGAGGAGAGATTTGGTTAGAGGTGTATGAGGTTGTGAGGACCATCAACAGGGTAAATGGAAGCAGGCTTTTCCCCTCGGGTTGGGTGAGAATAGAACTGGAGGCCATAAGTTTGAGTGAAAGGTGAAATATTTAAGGCAAAACTTGACTCGAGGGTGGTGAGAGAGTGGAACGAGCTGCCAGTGGAAGTGGTGGGTGCAGGTTTGATTTTAACATTTAGGAGAAGTTTGGATAGGTATATGGATGGGAAGGATATGATCTGGGTGTAGGTCAATTGAATTAGTCAGAGGTCCAGGCTGGCATGAATTAGATGGCCTGAAGGGCCTGTTTCTGTACTGTAGTTCTCTATGACTCTGTAGCGTCAGCTGGTGATGGTTGGAAAACATGTCTCCAGCATGCCTTCTGAAAGATTAGATATGGAGAGGACACACAAAATGCTGGAGGAACTCAGCAGGTCAAACAGCATCTGGGAAAGGAATAAACAGTCAACATTTTGTGCCGAGACTCATCATCAGAACTCATCAGAGCAGTCCTGATGAAGGTTCTCAGTCCAAAACTGTGGCTGTTTATTCCTCTCTATAGGTGCTGCCTGACCCGTGGAGTTCCTCCAGCATTTTGGGTGTTACTCTGGATTTCTAGCATCTTCAGAATCTCTTGTGATTGTGGGGAGGACATTCCCATCTGTTAGGTGGGAGGAGGAGTGAATCTAGAACGAAGGAGCCACTGAAATAGGATTGGGACAGTCTTTTCTAACAGAGGGTCTTCCTTGAAGGATGGTGAAAGCAGGGTCTTCGAGTATTTTTGAAGGCTGAACTAGACCAATTCTTGATAAACAAAGGGATAGAAGGGGGAATGAAAGGGCTCAAGGGTCAGTGGGACTTTGGAATCAGATTGGTTATTAAATGGGAGAATGACCAAGGGGACAGGTCTGAATTAATAGGTTGATGTGAACATTTGCTTGTTCACAAGATGAGTTTTAAAATTTTAAACCTTTAATGTTCGGACACTATTAAAATTGAGGAAATCGGTTTTAAAAAACACTACATTTAAAATAATCACATTTCATTAAAATATTGAAATACTTAGAAAGCATTAAAGAAACGTTTAATTTTAAAAAAAGGACGTAACTATTCCTGCACTCCTCAAGCAGAAATTTCCCAGCAAAGTGAGTCGGTCTGTGTGGGACTCCCCAGTGCAGTGCTGAGGTGGTCCTAGCCAAAGGGAGCTCTGTCCATGGCCCCTGTGTGGGGACAGGATCCTTCCACTGGCACCTGTTACTCACTGGGTTTCTCTAGGTCGGGGGTAGGTACAGCAGTTTGAGTGATTGGAAGCCACCACATCCCTTTGGAATAGGTAGTAGAACAGCGATCACTCCAGTTAAGTATGATGTTCTCCTAAGGGTTCGTCTATTAGTGGATCCTCAGGTAGCCAATCCGGGGTCCACATAACCAGGATGTTTTGGTGGATTCCTTACTAGGTAGGGTCATGCATGGGCAGCCACCACGGCCTGTGTCAGATCGGGGTCCGGGCTCAGCAGCATAGAGTACAAGACCACTGAGGACGCTCCACTGCTGTAGTCTTCCTCCACCATCACTGCCATTGTGACTTGTCATCATCCTGTGCGGGCGCTGAAGTCTTGGTTGGATTGATCTTTGTCTGGAACCTCCCTGAGGCCTTTCTGTCATGGAGCTAAGCCCCAGATGGCTAAACTCCAGATAGCATCACTTTTGGGAACTCAGAAACTCAGAAGCCTCCCCACCACAACAAGGTGTCAGTCCTCAGAGAAGGATTTGGAAAAGGTGGCTGCAGTATATCCAGCAAGATTTAGCCCTCCGTTGTAGGCCTTGCTATTCTGGAGCCCTTTCGATCCTTCCCAGTAACTGGATCCTCTTTGCTCTAGATACCTCCCTGTTCTGCCTCTTCCCAATTCTGCGGTACTTTCTCAACTGATTTATGGTCAGGACGCAGCTCCTCCAAGCTGCCTTAAGTGGTCCTTTATCTAAAAAAGCAAAAACCTGCAGAGGATGGAAACCTGAAATAAAAACAGTAAATGCTGGAGGCACTCAGCAAGCCAGACGACATCTGTGGAGAGCCAGAGTTAACGTTTCAGTGCAACAACATAAATGGGACTTGGGGAATAGTTATAAATCAAATGTGTTTTACATCACAGAGAAGAGGCAGGGGTGGAGAGGACAAATAGAATGGCAATGAAGGGTGGTCACCTAGAGAAACTCAACGACAGTGGCAGTGGTGGTGCTGGCTGGGAGAAGGTGGTAATGACGTGTGTCAGTAAAGATAGAGATTAGCTTTTTAAATCAAACCATGTAGTGAAATATATCATTTGTGCCAATGACTAACACAGTCCAGGGACAGCCTACAAGGTCTTGCCGTGCCTCTAGTACCAACGTAGCATGCCTACAACTTACTATCCCCAACCAGTACATCTTTGGAATGTGGGAGGAAACCCACGCAATCACAGGGAGAACGTACAGCAGTGGGAATTGAACCCTGGTCACCAGTGTTATAAAATGGTCACTGCCAGGAATTGACAACTGCAGGGCCATGAGACACCGGGCATCTTGAGTGAATCTAACATGGGAAGGGAGGAATTCACCAGGAATTTCGTAGTTGGAGACATTTGCTGGGGTAAGAAATTGGCCCTGAAAGGTAATACTAGTCAACAACGCGCTATAAACAAGAAACCATTGAATGCAGACAAGTAAAAGGGAAAGGAACTCCCGTGGGAGAGGGGAGCAGACTTACCCAGGGGAGCGGCAGTCGTTCCAGCTGAAACTGGAAATCAGAGGTTGCTCCTCACTGCTGGTACATTTCCCACAGTGAGTACTGTTTGTCAGACTGATCAGCCATACTGACCGAGCCTCTCCCAGGGTGCCACGGTGGCGCAGCGTTGGAACTGATGACTCCCTGCTCTGGAGACCTGGCTCCAATCCCAGCTGTCGGGATGGAGTTCGCATGTTCGCCCTGCCACAGCGTTGGGTTCCATTAGGTGCTCCAGTTTCCTCCCACATCCCAAAGATGTGCAGATCGGTGGGTTAAATAACCCTGTAAGTCGCCCCAGGAAAGGGTAGAATCTGGGGTGGAGCTGGTGAGAATTTGGTGAAACTAACAAAGCATTTAATGTAAGATCAGTGTAAGTGGGGAGTTGGTGGTGGTTATGGACTTGGTGAGCTCTTTCTGTGCTGTCTCTCTCAGCCAGCACTGCCACTATTGGTGTCATTCAGTGTCTTTGGGAGGCCATTCCCTTCATCCAGCCCCTTCTCGGTGTCTTAAAACAGATCCGATTATTAAACTTCCCACAGGCATGATGAAAACCCTGAAACACTTAATTCTGTTCCTCCCTCCACAGATACTGCCTGATCTGCTGAGTGTTTCTGGTATGTTCTGGTTTTATTTCATACTTCCAGCATCTGCAGTTGTTTTGCTTTTTGACGAAGGACCATTGAATGGGGCTGGGAGGAGCCCAGTCCTGCACAAGGAACCGAATTGAGAATACACTGTGAGGTGGGGAGATGCATGAGGAAGTGTCCAGGACAGAGTGGGGGGGGGGTGTCAGTGATTGGGAGGGGTCTCCACAGATCATGCTTCATTTCCCTTGACCCATGAGTATGACTGATTGTGGGAGTGGGACCCTACCCCTGAAACTGCCCAACCTCACCACTCAATGCCCAGCACCCCTCCAGTATCCTCAGCTCTTCCTTCCCCTGGGGAGGCTGGTTTGCTTGCTTGTGGCCCCCACACTATCAGGACAGAGAGCAGAGAAGGAAGCGGGACTGAAAGCAAGAGGCAGCTAGGCTGAGAGTCTCCCCTTTTGGATAGGGCTGAGGAAGACTGATGTAGGTTCTGAAAGCAATGGATTGCCTAGACTTGCAACCACAAACACAAGAGATTCTGCAGCTGATGGAAATCCAGAGTAACACACACAAAATGCTGGAGGAACTCAGCAGGTCAGGAAGCATCTATGGAAATGAATTCAACGGTTCCGGCCAAGAACCTTAGATTGGTTAGATTTATTAATTTTATCTTTATGGCCCATGTTTTATCTTCAACCATAATAACAAGACTTTGCCAGATTTGGACTTCACTCTATGCCATGCTCTCCACCTGTCACACCATTTTCACTGTAGCCCATAGTGGCAAGGGGAGCACTAACAGTATGGGGTAAGGGTGACTTGGGGGGGGGGGCGTGTCCACTCTCTTCCTTCAGCCTCCATGGTGGATGTTCCTGTGGCTGCTGCAAAGGTCTGACCACCTTCAGTGGGCAGTGGGGACTGCAGCCCATCTGAAAAACACCCTCTGTCCCACCACTGGCCACAGGTTTCTTGACCTTTACTGAGGAGAAGGAGCTAGCGTCGGTGCTGTTGGCAGCACTGAGGTCGATAAAGAGGTGAACTCCGGTGGTGAGAATGGGTCCAAGGACTATCTTACCAAAAAGATGCTGGCAGAGCAGGAAGGCATTGGGAAGAACCGTGCCAGTGTGGGGGGTTCAGGAGTGATTAGAATGAGTGATAGTGGTGACCGAGCATGAGGAGTAACTGATGTAGGGTGAGAGGGCGTTGTGTGTGCAGGACATGCATGACTAAGTTGGGCTGAATGGCCTGTCTTTGTGTGGTGTATTCACTGTGGAAAAGGGCACCAGTTTGTGTGTATTATGGCCTGTAAACGTGACCCAATGAGGACTAGAGCCAGGAAGGATGTTGTGGCATATTAGTAGGAGACACATTCCCTGTCTTTGGTCCCATCCCTGGGCTGTGGCCCTCATTTTTCTCACAGAAGGTTAATGGCCAAGACTCTCCCTGAACAATCTCACTCTGCTGGTCAGTTCACTCCACTTTACTTGTTATTTGGGGCGTCTCAAAGCTTATGTGGCTCTACTGGTCTCAATACTGATGGTGATCATAACTTACCTTGGTAATTATTTTTAATCTCAGAACTTACTTGTAAATTTTAAATAAAGTTTAACTCAAACAGTGACAGAATTTATTGAACTTCAGCATGTGACATAAAGCGGGTGCTCTGGTGTTCCATACCCCAAAGGCGTGCAGGACCACGGGCTAATTGGCTGCAGTAAGTGCACCCCACTGTGTGAGTGACAGGGGAGGGGGATTGATGGGAATGCAGGGAAAATGGGTCAGTGGCTGTCTCTGAGTCTATGATGTTGGGGATTTGACTGTAACACACTCGTATGATATTTGGGTGAAGCACTGAGGAAGTGCCCCTGTGTTGGAGGCACCATCTTTACCTTAAACTAAAGAGCAGACAGTAAAGGAGGGCGAGGTGCCAAGGGAGGGAAGCAGAAGATAGAAGATGGAGTGGAGAGGGAGTGAGTGAGGGGCAGTGAAGACCTCAAGTCATGTGAGCAGAATTAGGCCAGTCAGCCCATCGAGTGAACTCTGCCCTTCGATCATGCCTGGTTTATCATCCCTCTCAGCTCCATTTTCCTGCCTTCTCCACGTAACCTTTGACACCCTGAATAAGCAGGGGTCTATCAACATCCACTTTAAATATTTACTCAATGACCTGGCATCCAAAGCTATTTATGGCAATAAGTTCACCAGATTCACCACTCTCTGCCTGAAGAAATTCCTCCTCATCTCTGTTCTAACGAGACATCCTTGTATTCTGAAGCTGTGCCCTCTGGTCCTAGACTTACTCTCTACAACCACTCTGTCCAGGCCTTGCAATATTCAGTCGGGTTCAATGAGATCCTCTCCCCCCACCCCCACCTTTCTAAACATCAGTGAGTACAGAAGGGAGAGAGAGCCCAGCAAAGCTGAGAAGTGAGTGATTCCCTCCATTGCCAGCTGAATACAGGAGGGGTAGCAATGGTTCTTGCTGGGGGAATCCAGGAGTCTCTGGAATTGAGTGCAGTTCAACTGTAGTTACTTCATGTTACATTGTTATTAAAGGAGAGATTGAAACAGTAAGTCACAATGTTATAATGTGACCACTAACATTTTTTTACTTTCAATTTGGTTGGTCTTTTGACCCAGTGATCCTGCACCACCCAATTACACCCATGTGACAATTCAACATGGGAGGAAGCCCACGGATGGCAGTGGGAATTGAACCTGGGTCACTGGCGATGCAGCAGTATTGTGCTAACCCAGGGGTGGGCAAACTTTTTGACTTGTGGGCCACAAAGGGTTCTAAAATTTGACAGGGGGGCCAGACCAGGAGCAGATGGACGGAGTGTTTTGGTAATACACCAGAAAACAAAATATCATGGGATATGTAGAAAACGTGCTTTAATTTCAATTGAAAATGAACAAATGCATTACAACAAAATATCTGTCTTTGAAGTCCCATGGTATTTAGCTATTTATTGAAATGACTTATAAAACACTGAAAATTAAATGAATAAAATACAGCTTTTTTTAATAGTAACAGTTATTATTTTAAAGCACTGAAAATTCTGTTATCCTTCAAGATATTATCATCATCACTCTCCTCCTGACTGTCTTTATTTCAAAAACGGTAGGAGATGCAGGTCTACTTGTCCTGCTCCTTCTTATTCAATTGTCCCCTGTGCCAAAACTCAACAACGACCAGCACAAGGACAGAACAGTGACAGCGCGCCAGTATGCGGAGCGCGTTATTTGATCTGGAGCGCATTTTTTATTTTGAGAACGTACATGCACCTGCGCACTACTCATGTCCATCACTTAACAGAAATGACATGTAACATGTAAGGTTTATTGAGAAAAATATTTTCAAATGCATTTTTTACATAACACAACAAAGAAACTTATTTTTAATTTCAGTGGGAACAGTGTTGTTGGTCTCCCTTTTTAGCCAGCGCATCAAAGTCTGGATTTAGTTTTGTTGTGGCGATTCTCAGGATGGATCTGAGGTGTTGGTCAGTTAACTTGGATCTGTGGCTGGCTTTGTTGATGTTCATGACGCTGAACGCCTGTTCACACAAATAGGTCGAGCTGAACAAAGAGTAAAGCGCAAATGTGGAGTAATACGCTGCACCTCAACAAAGGTCAATGTGTAGCGGTGTGCTACATGCAGCGCTAAAATTACGACACGGAGTCGGTAACTGCAGTCGAAGAAAAAAACTTTATTCGAAATCCCAGCTTCACTTTTAAGCCTCCCTCAACCTGCCACCCGTGGCGCAGAGGCTCCAAAGCTCTGTGCACGCACATCCCCGCAGGCTATCTCCCTTAGCCGGAACGCTGGCTAATTGTGAGCCGGTTCGGATGTGCCAGGAAATGGGTAGCCACAAATGTATATAGAGTGCGTCATCTATTGGGAAAACGCCGGAATTGCGGGGGAAAAAAACGTTAACAAGGTTTATTAATATAATTTCATCAAGTTCTGCGGGCCAGATTAAAAAGCTTAACGGGCTGCATATGGCCCGCGGGCCGTAGTTTGCCCATGCCTGTGCTAACCCCTATGCTACTACGTCATCCCCTACAACTCAACAGCAGAGAAGAGGTGCGTGGCCTACCTAGTCACATCTGGTGATTACACTTTGCCGAGCCTCCTTCACGTTTCCCTCCGTCACAGCTGCACTTAGGTGGAGATCATTTCCACGGCCTCCCCTTATTTTGTTCACTTCATGGGCTGGGAATGGCTCTGTAGATCAACTTGTTCCTCCTGAACCCACAGACCTTATATTTAAGACTTTGAGGTTTGACCCAATAAAACACGAAGGCCTCTTTCCTTGCCCTTTAAGGATTTTAATGGCCACCCTGCAGCTGCTTCCCCTCATGAAGACTGATTTCAACTTCTATACACTTTTCCAGGAGAGTTGTGCCCTCTGACTCCAAGTATAACTAAATGCATTTCACACCCTGGAGACCCAAGTGGCTAATGTTACCCCAAGCTTTCTGCTTGGAGTTTGGTTCTCATGTTCTCCAGTCCTTACCGAGGGAGGAAAGATCCCAAGAACAAAAGGGGTCCACAGGCCAATGTTCTTACCAATGCATTTTAATATTGCCTTTTGCAATTTATTATAAAATACACTTTATCCCCATTCTTTACACAATTAATGTGGTTATGCCGGTGAATGAATTCCAGATAAAGGTAGTTTTAGAAATAGTAACACAGTATTAGGCAGGAGAGGCTTTTTGCTCTATCTAGCTCGCCTACACCCCATGTTCCTATCACTCGTTCTAATTACCTGGCAGCCACCAATTCACAAGAACCAAGCCACCTCCCTCTCAAATCTTTTTATCTCAGAGTCAAGCCAGAAATGTTACTGGTTCTAATCATTTAGTTGGATCATACACTCAGTGGCCACTTTATTAGATACAGGAGTAGAACCTGGTGTAATCTTCTGCTGCTGTAGCCCATCCACCTCAAGGGTCAACATGTTGTGCATTCAGAGATCCTCCTCCACACACCACTGTTGTAAGGTGTGGTTATTAGTGTTACTATCGCTTGAACCAGTCTGGCCATTCTCCTCTGACCTCTCTCATTAACAAGGTGTTTTTGCCCTCAGAATGGCCACACTCTGGATTTTTTAGTTTTGTTTTTCACACCTTTCCCTTTAAACTCTAGAACTGTTGTGCATGACTCCAGGGCATCAGCAATTTCGGAGTTACTCAAACCACCCCATCTGGCACCAATGGTCAATGTCACTTGGATCACGTTTCTTTCCCATTCTGATGTTTAGTCTGAGTAACAACTGAACCTCTTGACCATGTCTGCATGCTTTTATGCATTAACTTGCTGCCACATGATTGGCTGATTAGATATTTGCATTAACAAGCATGTGCGCAGGTGTACCTAATAAAGTGGCCACTGAGTATAAGCTCACAACGTAAGATGGAGATTATTTTGCCCATCATGGTCTGCCACCTGTAAAAGACCCTGGCCATTAAGAGACATTTCCTGTCCTTGTCCCAGAGCCTTTACAAAGTTATTAAGACATAAGGAGGAGGTGGGGGAGCAGGACATTCAGCCCCAGGGTTGTTCCCACAGTCCTCATTTACTTTCCTGTCCTTTCCCCACAACCTCTGATTAGAAATCTAAATTTCAGCTTTAAGAACGGAAGAAACTCAAGAACTTTGCCTTCACACCCCTCTGTGGCAAGGGGTTCCAAAGACATGGCTGCCTAATGAGTTTCTGCTCACCCATACGGAACACATCCTCCCAGTATTTAATGCACCTAATTTCCTTCTAGACTCTCCCCTATGGGACACATCCTCCAATTTACTGCACCGTGTCGAATATGATTTATTTCAATAAGATGGCCTCTCATTCTTCCAAACTCCAGGAAGTTCCAGACTGCTTTGTTTTGCACTTTCACTCAATCTACACCTCAAAAGACACTCGAGATTTTAAAATATCTCTCTTACCCCAGGGATGTTAAAATGTCCCTTAACCCCAAGGATTTTAAAATGCCTCTCTAACCCCAGGGATGTTAAAATGTCCCTTAACCCCAGGGATTTTAAAATATCTCTCTAACCCCAGGGATGTTAAAATGTCCCTTAACCACAGGGATGTTAAAATATCCCTCTAACCCCAGGGATGTTAAAATGTCCCTCTAACCCCAGGGATGTTAAAATGTCCCTTAACCCCAGGGATTTTAAAATATTCCTATAACCCCAGGGATTTTAAAATATCTCTCTAACCCCAGGGATTTTAAAATGTCCCTTAACCCCAGGGATTTTAAAATATCTCTCTAACCCCAGGGATGTTAAAATGCCCCTTAACCCCAGGGATTTTAAAATATTCCTATAACCCCAGGGATGTTAAAATGCCTCTTAACTCCAGGGATTTTAAAATGTCCCTCTAACCCCCAGGGATTAACTCCAGGGATTTTAAAATGCCCCTTAACCCCAGGGATTTTGAAATGTCCCTCTAACCCCAGGGATGTTAAAATGTCCCTCTAACCCCAGGGATTAACTCCAGGGATTTTAAAATGCCCCTTAACCCCAGGGATGTTAAAATGTCCCTCTAACCCCAGGGATGTTAAAATATCCCTCTAACCCCAGGGATGTTAAGATGTCCCTTAACCCCAGGGATTTTAAAATGCCTCTCTAACCCCAGGGATGTTAAGATGTCCCTTAACCCCGGGGATTTTAAAATGCCCCTCTAACCCCAGGGATGTTAAAATGTCCCTCTAACCCCAGGAATTAACTCCAGGGATTTTAAAATGCCCCTTAACCCCAGGGATGTTAAAATGTCCCTCTAACCCCAGGGATGTTAAAATATCCCTTAACCCCAGGGATTTTAAAATGCCCCTCTAACCCCAGGGATGTTAAAATGTCCCTCTAACCCCAGGGATGTTAAGATGTCCCTTAACCCCAGGGATGTTAAAATGCCCCTCTAACCCCATGGTTGTTAAAATGCCCCTCTAACTCCAGGGATGTTAAGATGTTCCTTAACCCCAGGGATTTTAAAATGCCCCTCTAACCCCAGGGATGTTAAGATGCTCCCTTTCTACTCTGACTATGGACTGGTGTACATGGATGAGGTTCATCTGTGGAGCAAAGATTCAAATCTCTTCATTGCTCTGAGCTTCCTGACACTCATCCATGGTACAAGAAGCTAACTCGCTCTCTTTCCTGTGCCTCCACAAGTTTCTGGTCCATTCTATTGGTGAAGAGGGTGGACAGCTGTCCTTGGTACATCGAGCGTGGTATCAGAAGTGTGGTCTGAAATCCAGCTGCGTCTCTCCTTTACAAATTGGAGCTTCTGACTGCTGTTCTTCAGCCAAGTTTCAGTTGCAAATCCTTCATCGGTCTCCGATCAGGAGCCACACAGTGCGGTTACACCTGGGGAAGTTGGGGCTGCCAACCCCCTGGGACTGAGCTGGAGTTCCCAGGTAATAAGAGGCAGTCTAAGGAATGGCGTAGCAAACAGAATGGTGACACGGTAGTTTGGCGGTTAGTGTGACTCTGACCCAGGTTCAATTCCCACCGCTGTCTGTCTGTACATTTTCCCCATGACGAGGAGTTCTCCTGTTGCTCCAGTTTTCTCCCACATCCCAGAGACGAAGCTTAGTGGATCGCGTAGGTGCAATTGGGCAGCACAGGTTTGTTGGGCCAGAACAGCCCATCCATGGTGTATCTTGAAACTTTAAACAAAATGCAGGGGAATCAAGGAGACACAAAGACCGTGAATGCTGCAGATCTGGAGGAACGCTTAAAGCGCAGTCAGGCAGCACCTGCAGAGAGATGTTCTGGTCGAGACCCCTCAACTGGATTGGACTTAAGAAGAAGACGATTTCCTGCCCAATCTTTATGCACATGTTGTTTGAAATGTATTGGATTCAAGGGAGGAGCAGGGTGATTCAAGGTAACACACATACACAATTCTGGAAGAGCTCAGTTGGTCAGGTAGAATCTATGGAAAGGAATGAAGAGTTGATGTTTTGGACCAAGACCCTACTGGAAAGAAGGATGAAGAAGCCAGAATAAGAATGAAGGGTGAGGGGAAGGAGTACAAACTGGCAGGTGATGGGTGAGATCGGGTGGGTGGGGGGATGAAGTAAGAAACTGGGAGGCGATGGGTGGAAAAGGCAGAAGGAATCTGATAGGAGAGGAGAGTGGACCATGGGGGAAGGGTAAAATCAGAGGGAGGTGATGGGCAGGTGAAGATAAGGGGCAAGATGGAGCACCTCAGACTGAGTATGAGGTGTTGCTCCTTCAGTCTGAGTGTGGCCTCATTGTGGCAGTAGCGGAGGCCATGGACCAACATGTTGTAATGGGAATGGGAAATCAAATTGAAATCAGTGGCCATCAGGCTATCTACCTTTTGTGGTGGACAGAGCAAATCTATCTTGGGTCTCAGCGATGTAGAGGAGGCCATACTGGGAGCACCAGGTACAGTAGATGTCCCTGACAGACTTGCCTCACCCAAAAGGACTGCTTGGGACCCTGTGGTGAAGGAGAAGGCACGGGCTGGTGTAGCACCTGTTCTGTATGCAGAGATAAGTGCCAGGAGGGAGATCAGTGGGGAGGTTAGTGAAGAAGTCACTGGAAATCTGGGGAAAAACTGGAAGTGCTGGAGGAACTCAGCAGGTCAGGCAGCATCTATGGAGGGGAAAGTTCTGGGTCAAGACCCTTCATCTGGACTGGACTCGAGAAGGTTTGAAGAAGTTAGTGATTCAAGGTTAGTGAAGAAATTGCTGCTGCTCTCTTTGGCCAGGAGTCTGGTGGGGTATTTGCAAGCACTAGGAGCAGATTGACTATTGGAGGGATGATGCACGTGAGAACAGGAAATCAGGTGATGAAGCCCCCAGGAAGATGTCCCTGCAGAGCTGGCAACCCTCAGGGCTGCAGAATGGTGCTGGCAGTGAAGATCTTGTACACCTGAAAGCCATGCTTTATTCTCCAGTGACCAGCAGATTCTTCTTTAAAAAACACACTCTGACACAGTTAATACTATGAAGAGACATGCAAGCAATACCTAAAAGTGTTTCGGCTTGGCTACCAGTAGAAAATTCAGACGGGAGAGACGTCGGTACTTGGGCATCAGTTCAAACATAATAGCCCCCATTGTATTTAATCCAAAGTTTTGATTCACAATTTTAAATATAAAAAGCGCGTTGCATATCAACAGGATGCCGGAGGAGGGTCGGTTAGGCTGGTGGGCAGATTCCTCTGCAGCTGGGAGATTGAGAGTTTGGGCACATCAAGGGGAAATTTGTGTCCTCAGCCCATTCTCCCAGTGTCGGCTGCTGGGCAATGTTGGGGACGCTGACCTCAGGGTTTGACTGCACCTTGGTTTAATACATAACATAACGTAAACACAAAATTCTGCAGATGCTGGAAATCCAGAGTAGTACACATGAAATGCTGGAGGAACTCATCAGGCCAGGCAGCATCTATAAAGAGGAATAAAGGAGGAGTTGATTTTTCAGACTGAGTCCTTATGAAGGGTCTCAGCCTGACACATTGACTCATTATTCCTCTCCTTAGATGCTGCCTAATGTGCTGAGGGTTCCTCCAGCATTTTGTGTGTGTTACTTTGGCCACTCTCAAGACCAGGTCCGCAATGCACCCCAACTTAAAATCAATTTTGGACAGTAAATTGCCATTCAAGGTTGGGTAGAGGGGCAGGGGTGGGCAAGTGGAGGAGGCAGAGTGAGTAGGGCAGGGAAAGGGGGCAGGAGGTGGAGGAGGAGGAGGGCAGACTGACCACCAGCCACAACATCTCCTTCCGGATTCTCACGCAGCTAACTCTTGAAGACACAGTGGGGTAGTCAGTGGAGTCACCATCTCACAGCTTCACAGGTTCAATCCTGACCTCTGGTGCTGTCTGTGTGGAGTCTGCATGTTCTCCCTGTGAGTACGTGACTCTCCCCCCCACACACACACACAACCCCGAAAGGTGAGTGGGTCGGTGGGTTAATTGGCTGATGTAAATTGCCTCCAATGTGTAGGTGAGTGAGAGGTTGAATCTGGAGGGAATGCAAAGGGAATAAAATTACTGTGTTTAGCACAGCCACAGTGGGCTGAAGGGCTTGTGCCTGTGCTGTCTGACTCCTTGGCAATGGGTGTGACGCCTTTAATTAACTGCCTTGCACAGGACAGTAGCTGTCAGCAGCCCGCACGCACAAGACAGCAGATGCGTATGTCGGTGGGAACGGGAACAAGAAACCCAGCAGGACACTGCCCACCTGCTGTCACGGGTCACAGTTCGAGGGGGCTGCACGTGGGGTGACACGGTAGTGTAGTGGTCAGCTGAACGTTTTACAGCGTCAATGATTGGTGTTCATTTCCCACCGCTCTCTGTAAGGAGTTTATACGTTCTCCCCGTCACCTCTGGTTCCTCGCACACTCCAAGGATGGCCAGGTTAGTGAGTTGTGGGTGTGCCATGTTGGTGACAGAAGCATGGTGATACCTGTGGGCTGCTCCCAGCACCTTCTCAGGCTGCGTTGGCCATTGACACAAACGACTCCTTTCACTGTATGTTTTGATGTACATGTGACAAATAAAGTGATAGTGCCCGATAGAGCGGCCCAGAACACAGACATCTCTGCATGCATGGGTCTTCAAACTGCAGGTCTTCTGAGTGGTTTACCGTGCATTTGGAAGACTTGGAATGTGAAGACCCATGCAGATCTCAATGGGAATGCTGACCCAAGCCCTTTTAATTAAGCACCGTCAGGTAGACGTCATCACACATGCAGCATCTGGGGACTGGCGTAGGAAGGAGAACAAAAAGCAATGGAGGGATGTTGCAAGCGATGGACGTCAGCATCTCACTGAGTGAACCCAGGTTGTGGTGCCACCAGGGCAAGAGGAGGGGTCGGACACGAAGACAAGCAGCTTCTCAACTGTGTGAGGCGTCACCCAGAGGTTGGCACCAAGGTCAACAGCAAACTGCCTGCTCACTGCGACACCAAGTGCCAGTGCCCAGAAGGCAGGGTGCACAGTAGAACCGGTACCCTCTCGATGCCATGGCCAAATGTTGCGAGCACGGGTTACAGCTGATGCCCTCTCAACACTGCACTTGAATGGCGAGGTGTATCGGGCAGGGTGGAACACCCCCACCCTCAGACCAATCTCATAGCCCCACCACAAAGCCAATACCCTGCTCAATGAAATACCATCTTGCTCCGGCAGTCGGTGATGAATACACGCTCATCGGTGGTACACACACACACAACGCGTCTTTGGAAATATCCAGTAAGAAATAGGCACCCATATGTAACATGAGCTGTCTGTATCTTCCTGCCTTTTACCACAAAAAGTTTCCTCTGAAATGGTTGCCGTGCCACTAGAAGGAATGCGAGAAGCTGGCGGCTGACGTCCGGGATGCCTTGCTCCTTCGGCTCTGACCCACAAAGCCCGGATCCGACTGCTCCTCCGCCGGCTGCTCCTTCTTGCTGATTCGGAGGCGGCTGATGAGGCTGGCGGCCAGCCGGTCCCACTCCTCGGGCAGCAGGAGCAGCAGGAAGCCCAGGCAGATGATCAGCACAGCCACCACCCTCACGCCATTGAAGATGATGTCGCTGGTGTAGGCATCCACCACTGGCGATGGAGAGAGAGAGGAGAGGCAGCTTTAGTGTGCGGCGGGAGTCCCGATCGCCCTGCTCTAACCCACTGTCCAGAGAAAGTACGGGGGGTGACGATGGCAGCCCAATCAGACATTGAAGATCAGGTCCAGCTTTGCTCTGACAGACCCCCTGCCTTTCTAAAACAACACCCTAGCTCAGCCACCCCCCCATGTAGGTGCACCACCGTCCCTTTCTGTCAGCTCCTCCACCTCCTCAGGGTCTCAGGGCACCCTCCTCCCCGATCTGGGCCAGTTCAGCAATCCCCCTTCTGCTCCTGCAGTATGCCTGCCTCTCCAGCCAAATTCACCCCCAATGCCCTCCTGGGCTGTGACCTCACCACTGGGTCATTCATACCCAGATATCTTCCCCTCACCCCTCCTTTTACTGAGTAGCAACTTTACCCCCACCCTCAGGAGCCACTGCTTCCTCCTGCCTGGCTGTCTCCTGGCACCACGATCGTACAGCTACACATTCCGTCTCCACAGAGCAACATCTGCCCACACCTCCCCTCCTCTGCTGAAGTGAAGTGCCCGAGTGCTGGTGTGGAATGGACTCATTGGGCTGGAGAGTTCTATGCTGCATTGATCTATAACTCCATGTATATCCCCTTCAGGAGGAAAATACGGTCGATCCTAATTAATATTTGGACCATGGTCAGCACAAACAATCATTCCCCATCACTCACTACATCGCCCTCAAAGGCAGCTCTCTGAGGGGTAAGTCATAATACATAGGAGCAAAATAATGCCATTTAGTCCATCAAGTCTGCTTTGCATTCCACCATGACTGATTTATTATCCCTCTTGACCCCATTCTCCTGCCTTCTCCCGAAAATCTTTGATGCTTTTACTAATCAAGAACCTATCAACATTCGCTTTAAATATACCCAATGACTTGGCCTCCACAACTGTCTGTAGGAATGAATTCCAAAGATTCACCACCCTCTGACTAAAGGTGTTCCTCCATATCTCTGTTTTAAAGAGATCTCCTATTCTGAGGCTGGACCCTCTGGTCCTGGACTCTCCCACTAGAGGAAATATCCTCTCCATATCCACTCTATCTAGGACTTTCAATATTCCATGCATTTCATTGAGCCCCCCCCACCCCACCATTCTTTTAAACCCCAATGAGTACTGGCCCAGAGCAATCAAACACTTGTCATATATTAACCCTTTCATTCCTGGGATCATTCTGGTAAAGCTCCTCTCACCTTCTCCAATGCCAACACATCCTTTCTTAGATAAGTGGCCCAAAACTGCTCACAGTAGTCAAATAACCAGTGCCTCATAAAGCCAAAGCTATTATTTTCTAGTCACTCAAAATGAATGCTAACATCGTGTTTGTCTTTCACACCACCGACTCAACCTGCAAGTTAACTTTTAGGGAATTCTGCACGAGTACTCCCAAGTCCCTTTGCACTTCTGATTCATGAATTTGCTCCCAGTTAGAAAATATTCTACACCTTTATTTCTTCCATCAAAACGCAAGACTATACAATTCCTTACACTTTATTCCATCTGCCACTTCTTTGCCCATTGTCCTAATCTGTTTAAGCCTCCACCCTTCCTCAACACTACCTGCCATTCCACCTATCTTTGTATTGACTGCAAAGCCACTAATTCACTCATCCATTGGGTGCTGGTCTTTTTTTCTTTAATTGGGTTCTTTCAGGTTTCTTGCTGTGTGGCTACCTGTAAGTAAAAAATCTCAAGGTTGTATAATTTATATATTCTTTGATTAGAAATGCACTTTGAATCCTGGAATCAAATCATTAACATACAATGTGAAAAAAGTGGTCCTAGCACCAACTCCTGCAGAACACCACTAGTCAGAAAAGGCCGCCATTATTTCCACACTTTGCCTCCTGTCTGTCAGCCAATCTTCTATCCATGCTAGTATCTTTCCTGTAATACCTTGGGCTCTTATGTTGTTAGGCACCCTTGTTGTGGCATCTTGTCAAAGGCCTTCTGAAAATCAAAGTAAACAACAGCCACTAACTCTGTTTGTCTCTCCTGCTTGTTATTTCCTCAAAGAATCCTAACAGATTTGTCAGGCAAGATTCCCCCTTAAGGAAACTATGCTGACTTTGAATGATTTTACCATGCACCTCCAAGTACCCCAAAACCTCATCCCTAGTATTGGCCTCCAACATCTTCCTACCACTGAGGTCAGGCTAACTGGTCTATAATTTCCTTCCTTCTGCCTCCCTCTCTTCTTAAAGAATGGAGTGACATTTGCAAATTTTCAGTCCTCCAGAACCATTCCAGAATCTAGTGATTCTTGAAAAATCTCTATTAAAGCCTCCACAATTTCTTCAGCCACCTCCTGGGTGTCTATCTGGTTTACCTTCAGATCTTTCAGGTTCCCAAGCACTTTCTCCTTAGTAATGGCAACTACACTCACTTCTGCCCCCAGTACTCAAATTTCTGACATTCTGCTGGTATGTTTCACAGTGAAGACTGACACAAAAAACTTACTGAGTTTATCCGCCATTTCTTTATCCCCTATTACTAACTCTCTAGCATCATTTTACAGTGGTCCAATATCCACACTTGCCTCTCATTTACTCTTTATATAATTGAAAAACTCTTGGTATTCCCTTTTATATTATTGGCTGGCTTACCTTAACCCTTTCTCTCCTTATTGCCCTTTTACTTGCCTTCTGTTGGTTCTGAAGGTACCCAATAAAGAATTCACTGAGTGTACGGTATATGGTGAATAAAGTTGATCCTTGATCTTGACCTGAACCTCATAGACAGTGCATGGGTCCCCAACCCTTAATGCTGTTAGCCAACAACGTCTAGGCAGAACATTTGAAAACATTCAGCTTCTGGGGGTGGGGGTGGCTGGGTGGATCCAGATGCCACACCACTGCCCTTTGTAAAGGCTGAACCACACAATCTCATTTCTAAGGTTCTGGTCCTCCAGTCTGGGTTCCTTTTCTGCCAGAGAGAGTGATCCCTTCCCATCCATCCTCATGGATTTCTTAACCATTTTGATGTCTTGATAACACCTTTTGTACTGAAGGGGCTCTAGGCCTGTCCTCTACGACACTCTGAGACTTAATGAGTCCTACAGCACAGAAACTGGCTCTTCAGGTTACCTAGTACATGCCAACCTGATTTTCTGCCTCGTGCCATCGACCTACACCTGGACCGTATCCTTCCCATCTGTGTCCCTACCCAGAGTTGAAATGTTACAACTGAACCTGCATCCACCACTTGTGCGGGCAACTTGTTCCACACTCACACCACCCTCTGAGTGAAGGAGTTCCCCTCCATGTTCACCTTTCACCCTCAACCTCTTGTTCTAGAGACATCCAACCTGAAGGGAAAAAACCTGCTAGCATTTTCCTATCTATACATCCCATAATTTTCTATAGCTCTATAAGATCTCCCCTCATTCTCCTGCACTCCAGAGAATAAAGTCTTAACCTATTCAACCTCTCCCTGGGACTCGTGTCCTGGCAGCACCCTCGCAAATTTTCTCCGCACTCTTTCAAGCTTATTGGTATCTTTCCTGTAGGTAGGTGACCAGAACTACACATGATGCTCCAAATCCAGCCTCATCAGCATTTTGTACAACTTCAAAATAACATTCCAACTCCTTTCCTCAGTGTCCTGATTTATGAAAGGGTGATGTACCAAAAGCTCTCTTTATCTAACAGTGAAGCCACTTTCAAGGAATTATGGATCTATATTCCCATATCCCTGTCTTCTACCACACACTCCTCAGTGCCCAACCATTCACTGTGTTCTCCCAAAAAGCAACACCTTACACTTGTCTGCGTTAAGTGCCTTCTGCCATTTTTCACTAATAGAAGAATCTTGGCAGCTTTAATCACCTGGTACTATTGACAAGCTTTCCTGGAAACCCCTGTTGACACAAAATATCTATCCCTGTCCTTGTCCTTATTTTTCCTTTAAACTCCATCTGCCACAATATGACCCATCCTGACCTGAAAACATTCTCCCTGCTTCCTCTATCACAACCCCTCTTAGCACTAAGCACTTCTGATAGTGTTTTTTTGACAGCGGGCCTGGGAGAACACTTGTACCCAGAGCCTGCAGCTTTCTTGCTTATTGCTGCAGCCCAGGGAAAGAGCCAAAGAGAAAAACGTCTTACCAGCGTTTACAGGAACACTGAGGACCACTCCCACGGATATCAGTGTTGGAGAAGTGACAGCAATCCCAAAATTCATCAGGATGGTAAAGGCTGGAAAGATGGACACAGAAACCATGACATTAAAGGGAAGAATTGCATCTCCCCGTTCACATCCCGATGTGCCTTAAGGCCAGTGAGGTACTGATGAGCATAAGAGGGCTCATAATAGAGACAGGGAAAACAGTAGATATCAGGCTGGATGAGGCTCTATTTCTATATCGGGGTATTAAAATTTGTTGAGGATCATTATAACCAGAAAAGTGTGAAGTGGTTCATTTTGGAAGGTGGAACTTGGAGGCAGAGTACAGGGTTAATGGCAGGATTCTTAGCGGTGTGGAGGAGCAGAGGGATCTTGGGGTCCACGTCCATAGATCCTTCAGAGTTGGTGCACAAGTTGACAGGATTGTTACGAAGGTATATCACGTGTCAGCATTCATTAATTGTGAGATTCAGTTCAAGAGCCACAGCGTAATGTTGTGGATCTATAAAACCCTGGTTATATCACACTTGGAATATTGTGTTCAGTTCTGGTCGCCTCATTAACAGGAAGGATTGGAAGCTTTAGAATGGGTGCAGAGGAGATTTACCAGGATGCTGCCTGACTAGGGATAGGTTTGGTGAGCTAGCGCTTTCCTCTCTGGAGCGGTGAGTTGATAAAGGTGTACAAGATGACAAGAAGAATAGGTAGATGGACTGCCAGAAACCTTTTCCCAGGGTGGAAATGGCCACTACAAGAGAGCAGAGAGGAAAGTATGGAGGGGTGTGAGATGTAAACACCCTGACAAAGATGGTGGTAGAGACAGATACATTAGGGACATTTAAGAAACTGTCAGGTAGGCACATGGATGATAGAAGAATGGAGGACTCTATGGGAGGGAAGGGTTGGATTGATCTTGGAGTAGGTTAAAAGGATGGCCCCAGCACATCTTTGAGTTGTGTTGGTTCTTAATGTAAACAATGCATTTCACTGTCTGTTTCGATGTACATGTGATTAATAAATCTGAATGTGAACCCAACTCTCCTACTCCCATTGGGTAGAAGTTATAAAATCTTGAAAGCATGTACCACCAGGCTCAGGAAAAGTCTCTGTCCCACCATTATCAGACTCTTGAACAGACCTCTTGTATGGCAGCATGGACTCTCCACCTCGTTATGGTCTTGCACTTTATTGTCTACCTGCACTGCATATTCTTGGTAGTTTTTACGCTTCTTTCTGCATTGTTTCACCTTGTTCTAGCTCAAAGCAGTGTGCAATGATCTGCCCTGTAGGGACAGCGTGCAAGACGAGCGTTTCACTGTGTCTCAGTACAGTAATAGACCAACAGCAAACTCAGTGCCACTACTCCTCCATCCACGTTCAACCACACCACAGCCACTACTCCTCCATCCACGTTCAACCACACCACAGCCACTACTCCTCCATCCACGTTCAACCACACCACAGCCACTACTCCTCCATCCACGTTCAACCACACCACAGCCACTACTCCTCCATCCACGTTCAACCACACCACAGCCAGTTTGGATCCCTAGAGGCCAGTGAGGTCACTGGGGGAAGAGGGTCTCAGGAGGAGGTGCAGAGTCTGGGTGGAGGGGAGGGAACACAGACACCCAAACAGTTAGAGGAAACACTTTGCAACTTACAAAGCAGAAGAATTGCTATCCCACACAGCTTCTCCCAGGGAATGAGGCTAAAGGAGGTCCAGTACTCGATACCGGTGAAGTAAAGAGCCATGGGAACGCAGATAATGAAGGTGACGTTGAACAGGCCGAGCACCGTTAGGAATAAGGCAGCTTCACCGTATTTGGCACTGCCCAGCAACATCTTAAACAAGATCTGGGAAGAAGGAGAAAGCTGCTTTACCTACAGGCTCAGCAAGTTCAGGTTGTTTAACAGCCAACGCAGCACAGAATTTTACAAAAATATATTAATTATAAGCTCAAGCTACTACAGTACTATAGTATAATCACATCTGTTGATTATTTATCAGTCGTTTGCACACTGGCTGTTTGTCAGTGTCGTTTGTGTATAGTTTGTCCTTGATTCTACTGTCTTTCTTTGTTCAACTGTAAATGCATGCAGGGTAATGAATGTGAGGTAGTATATGGTGACGTCTATGTACTTAGATAATAAATTTACTTTGAATTTTGGTGTGTTGTGATCATTTTGCAACGTCAAAGTTGAAGTTGCGTTTGTTGCCGTGTGCTGAGGTGCAATGAAAAACTTACTTGCAGTGACATCACAGGCACAGAGCATCGGGTAAGCAGCATTCACAAAAGAAACATAAGTTAAAACATAAATTAAACACAATTTTTACAAGGAAAAACACAAATAGAAGCAAAAGAATTTAATTTCAATGCAAAGTGAAGCTAACAGTGCTGTTGAGGTGTTGCATTAGGGTTGTGCCAGGCAGTTCATGCACTGAATGGTTGAAAGGAAGTAGCTATTCTTGAAACTGGTGCCGTGGAATTTCAAGGTTCTGTACGTCTTACCCGAGGGTAGTCGCAAGAAGAAGGCACAGTCCGGATGGATCTTGCCATCTTGAGGAGGCCTCTCATGTAAATACTACTAAATGGTTAATCCCCTGCCAGGTTAGGGTGCCTTGCTGAGGCTCTCACCTTGTAGAGGGCCGACATGGAGGCTGACGCCACAACGAGCGTAATTCCGATGACAGAGTGGCTATGGAAACCGTCGGCGTAAGTGATCATCACAATGCCAGCGATGGCAAGAATGGCGGCCACTATCTGGTGAGGAGAGATGGAGGCTCAGTTAGTCAAAGAGCACTACAGCACAGAAACAGGCTCCATGCCCATCTAGACTGTGCTGGTCTAGTCATCTGCCTAAACCCATCTTCCTGCAGCCGAACTATATCCCTCCAATCTCATCCAAATGTTACATTTGAACCTGAGTCTCACTTCTGCTGGCAGCTCGTTCGACACTTAAATGATGTTCCCGCTTTTAAATATTTTACCTTTCACCTTAAACCCATGACCTCTAGTTCTAATCTCACCAACCTGAAGGGTGAAAAGCCTGCTTGTATTCACTCCATCTATATCTCTCATAATTCTGTATGCTTCTATAAAATCTTCCCTCATTCTCTTATGTTCCAGTGAAAAAAGTCCTAAACTATTCAACCTCTCCCTATTACTCAGGTCCTATATCTAAGAAAGGATGTGCTGGCATCCTAGAGGTTCCGGAGGAGGTTTATGAGAATTATCCCAGGAATGAAAGGGTTAATGTGTGAGAAATGCTTGAAGCCTCTAGGCCCGCACTAGCTGGAGTTTGGAAGAATGAACGGGAATCTTGTTGAAACCTAGCAGATACTGAAAGGCCTAGATAGAGTGGATGTTTCCAATAGTGGGGGAGTCTAGAAACAGTGGGCATGGCCTAGAATAGAAGGGCGTTTCATTTGTACAGAGACGAGGAGGAATTTCTTTAGCCAGAAGTGGTGAGTCTGTGGAATTCATTGTCACAAACGGCTGTGGAGGCCACGTCCTTGGGTATGTTTAAAACTGAGGTTGACAGGTTCTTGGTCAGCCAGGGCTTTAAAGGCTAAGAGGAGAATGCTGGAGAATGAGATTAAGAGGGAAAATAATGGCCAAGGTGAGCCCTGGGGTCGTAGGTCATGGCTGAAGAAGGTTCGTTGGCCAGTGAAGAGTCAAGTCAGGAGCAGTTCCTCTGGATAACAGCCCTGCCTCCAAGGCAAAGGTTGTACGTTATGAAAACAAGAGATTTTGCAGATACTGGAAATCCTGAGCAATACACACAAAATCCTGGAGGAACTCAGCAGGACAGAGCAGCTCATATCCCTCCATAGATGCTGCCTGACTTTACAAGTTTACTTTTATTTAGAGCAGGGGGTCCATGGCATAAAAAAGGTCCTTGAGACTTAGAGACACATCGCAGAGCAGGCCTTTCCTGTCCTTCGAGCCAAGCTGTCCAGCAACACACAGATTTAACTCTAGCCTACCCACCAGACAATTCACAATAACAAATTAACCTGCTCACCAGCACGCCGTTGGACGATGGGACAAACTGGAGGAAACACACATGCACACAGGAAGGAGCTTACAAACTTGCTTACAGAGGATGCTGGATTTGAACTCCCAATTCCAACAGCATCGCGCTAACCACTACTCTACCGTGACGCCCCAACATGTTGCAGGTTAATGCCAGGAAAGTTCCCATCGAGGAGGTGCTCCTCTGTCACTGCTAATGTTCACTCTCGTCTCACGCGGTGTGGGA
The DNA here is from genome assembly GCF_030144855.1 of Hypanus sabinus. NCBI lineage: Eukaryota > Metazoa > Chordata > Chondrichthyes > Myliobatiformes > Dasyatidae > Hypanus > Hypanus sabinus. The sequence continues at coordinate 79,810,816 of NC_082715.1, read as the reverse complement.
CGGGACAAGAACACCCTTCACGCAGTGTGGGATGGGAACGTACGGACAGACAATGGTGGTGCTATTCCCAGGCTCTGTCTCCATGCAGTCACACTGTCCTCAGTCAGTCTCAGCTAGTCGTTATCTCATTCATCAATCAGTACAGAAAGAGGCCATTCAGCTCTCTCTATCTGTGCTGACCTTCAGGCACCCATTTAGACTAATCTTACACAAATCCAGTCTTGAATTGACACCAACTCCCCCAGCTTCCCCAAAACTAGCTGAATTTATCTCAGCCAATTAGCGGAACAATCGTGTCAGGGGCTATTTACCACAGCCAATTAAACCCACCTCCTTCATCTGGGAGGGGGTATTTACCACAGTCTGTGTACCCACCAACCCAGTCGTTGGGGTGTGGTTTCCTGTGGGGTCACAGGAAGAATGTTCAGACTCTGCCCATGGCAATGTGCCTGGGGATCGAACCTGAGTCTCTGGCGCCATAGGGCAGAGATTCTACCAGCTATGTCGCTGTGCCACCACTGAGCAGGAGGACAAACTGCCTGTCCTCACACTCTGAGGGCTCCTGTCTGTTGTAAAGCGCTCCTTCTGCCCCTAGTCTGTCGTAAGGCGCTCCTTGTACGAAGTGTTAAGCAGGAGGCGTGACTCACCCGGACCCCCATAAACTTGTCCCGTAGGACAATCCATGACAGCAGAAAGACAAAGGCCTTGTTACAGCAGAAGAGAGCAGAGGCATCCGTGGCACTTATCTTCTTCAGGGCCAGTAGGTACAGGTAATGGGTTAGAGTCCACAGGACGCAGAAGGGGGCGGCCCTGGTGAAGAATATTTTGATGGTTAAGCCGTCATCCCCATAGAACCTGCAGCATTCCCTGCCGGGGAGAAGGACGAGAGTTAGTAATGCCTCGCAGCGATGGCCACCCATCCTGCCTCTGTCTCTGCCTTCTCCTCGTGACCGTGTAGATTTCCTCTGGGTGCTCCAGTTTCCTCCCACGTTCCAAAGACGTTTAGTTTAGGGTTAGTGAGCTGTGGGTATGCTATGTTGGCCCATGGAACTGCACTGTGTTATGCCCCTCCACTCCCACCACAAGACCATAAGATATTGCAGCAGAATTAGGCCACTCAGCCAAGTCTGCTCTGCCAATCGATCTTGGCTGAATTATTTTCCCTCTCAACCCCATTCTTCTGCCTTCTCCCCTTTACAAATCAGGAACCTATCAACCTCCACTTTAAGTTTGTAAGTTTGATGTCAGTGGTGGGTAAATTAATGGAAAGTATTCTTAGAGATGGTATATATAATTATCTGGATAGACAGGGTCTGATTAGGAACAGTCAACATGGATTTGTGCGTGGAAGGTCATGTTTGACAAATCTTATTGAAGTTTTTGAAGAGGTTACTAGGAAAGTTGACGAGGGTAAAGCAGTGGATGTTGTCCATATGGACTTCAGTAAGGCCTTTGACAAGGTTCTGCACAGAAGGTTAGTTAGGAAGGTTCAATCGTTAGTTATTAATATTGAAGTAGTAAAATGGATTCAACAGTGGCTGGATGGGAGTTGCCAGAGAGTAGTGGTGGATAACTGTTTGTCAGGTTGGAGGCCGGTGACTAGTGGTGTGCCTCAGAGATCTGTATTGGGTCCAATGTTGTTTGTCATATACATTAATGATCTGGATGATGGGGTTGGTAAATTGGATTAGTAAGTATGCAGATGATACTAAGATAGGTGGCATTGTGGATAATGAAGCAGGTTTTCAAAGTTTGCAGAGAAACTTAGGCCAGTTAGAAGAGTGGGCTGAATGATGGCAGATGGAGTTTAATGCTGATAAGTGTGAGGTGCTACATTTTGGTAGGAATAATCCAAATAGGACATACATGGTAAATGGTAGGGCGTTGAAGAATGCAGTAGAACAGAGTGATCTAGGAATAATGGTGCATAGTTCCCTGAAGGTGGAATCTCATGTGAATAGGGTGGTGAAGAAATCTTTTGGTATGCTGATCTTTGTAAATCAGGGCATTGAGTATAGGAGTTGGGATGTAATGTTAAAATTGTACAAGGCATTGGTAAGGCCAAATTTGAAGTATTGTGTACAGTTCTGGTCACTGAATTATAGGGAAGATGTCAACAAAATAGAGAGAGTACAGAGAAGATTTACTAGAATGTTACCTGGGTTTCAGCACCTAAGTTACAGAGAAAGGTTGAACAAGTTAGGTCTTTATTTTTTGGAGCGTAGAAGATTGGTGGGGGGACTTGATAGAGGTATTTAAAATTATGTGGGGGATAGATAGCGTTGACGTGGATAGGCTTTTTCCATTGAGAGTAGGGGAGATACAAACAAGAGGACATGAGTTGAGAGTTAGGGAGCAAAAGTTTAGGGGTAACACGAAGGGGAATTTCTTTACTCAGAGAGTGGCAGCTGTGTGGAACAAGCTTCCAGTAGAAGTGGTAAAGGCAGGTTCGATATTGTCATTTGAAGTAAAATTGGATAGGTATATGGACAGGAAAGGAATGGAGGGTTATGGGCTGACTGCAGGTCGGTGGGACTAGGTAAGAGTAAGCGTTCGGCATGGACTAGAAGGGCCGAGATGACCTGTTTCCGTGCTGTAATTGTTATATGAATTCCACAGATTTATCACCCTCTGTCTACAAAATTCCTTCCCATCTCTGTTCTAAATGGATACCCTTCTATTCTGAGGACTCCTCTGCTATTAGAAACATCCTCTGCATGTTCACTCTATATAGGACTTTCAATATTCGGTGCTTTCAATGAGATCCTTCCTCATTCTTCTAAACTCCAGATAGTACTGACTCAGAGCCATCAAACGCTCCTCAAACATTAACCCTTTCAGTCCCGGGATCATTCTTGTGAACCACCTCCTCTGGACCCTCTGATGCCAGCACATCCTTTCTTACATATGGGGTCTAAAACTGTGCACAGTATTCCAAATGTGGCCAATACCTCTGTTGCTGAGCTTGAGTCTGCACACTGGCTGCTCAGGTACAATATCTCTTAAAACCACAGACTGGGAGCCCTCACATTCCAGGAGAGTTCTTCACTCCTCACTGGAAGATGGACTGAATTTTTCACAGCAGTGAATTCAGATTGGAATTGGTACTGAATGATAGGGGTGTGCTAACAGTCATGCCCAAGACGCTATGAACACATACACAGGTAGAGTTAACACCCAAGGTATGAGGCACAGCTCGAGAAACCCAGGTTTGAAAGCAAGGATGTAATGCTGAGGCTTTATAAGGCATTGTTCAAAGCACACTTGGAGCATCGTGAGCAGCTTTGGGCCCCTTATCTAATAAAGGCTGTGCTGATGTTGGAGAGGATCCAGAGGAGATTCACAAGACTTATCCCAGGAATGAAAGCGTTTACATATGAGGAGTGTCTGATGGCTCTGGACCTGGACTCGCTGGAGTTTAGAAGAATTGGGGTGGGGGGAGGGGAGTCTTGTTGATATCTTCCAAATATTGAAAGACCTAGATAGAGTGGACATAGAGAGTATGTTTCTAATAGCAAGAGAAGTTAGGACCAGAGGACACAGCTTCAGAATAGAAGGATATCCATTTGCCACAGGGATGAAGAGGAATGTTTCTTAGTGAGAGGGTGGTAAGACTGTGGAAATCTTTGCTACAGGTGCCCACAGAGGCCAAGTCACTGTTTCACTTTAATGTGGAGGTTGACAGTTCTTGGTTAGTAAGGACATTAAAGGTTGTGAATGGAAGGCAGAGGAAGGGGGTTGAGAGAGAAAATCAATTAGCTATGATTGAATGGCAGAGACGACTCGATGGGCTGAACCGCCTGACTCTCCTCCTATGTTTTGTTGACTTATCGAGCTGTCAGTGAGAATTCTGTATTCCGTCCCACATTCTCCCTGTCCCTCCCAACAACATGAGGGTTTCTGGGTTCAATAGCTGTGAATTGCCCCTGTTGTTTGGGTTGGGTTGGGTGGGAAGGAAGAGGTGCCTGAAAATCAGAGGAATTGATAGGGGTGGTAGACAAGGGAAGAGATTAATGTCAGAGGCGAACAAAGAATGGAAGTGCTGAAAGGCCTATCTGTACGCCAAATCACTCAATGATTCTGATGCCCACTCACTCACTGATTCTGATATCCACTCACTCGATGATTCTCATGCCCACTCACTCGATGATTCTAATGCCCAATCACTCGATGATTCTGATGCCCACTCACTCACTGATTCTGATATCCACTCACTCGATGATTCTCATGCCCACTCACTCGATGATGCTGATGCCTACTCACTCAATGATTCTGATGCCCAATCACTCAATAATCCTGATGCCCACTCACTCGATGATCCTAATGCCCACTCACTCGATGATCCTAATGCCCACTCACTCGATGATCCTGATGCCCACTCACTCGATGATCCTGATGTCCACTCACTCGATGATCCTGATGCCCACTCACTCGATGATTCTGATGCCCACTCACTCGATGATCCTAATTCCCACTCACTCGATGATCCTAATTCCCACTCACTCGATGATCCTAATGTCCACTCACTCGATGATCCTAATGCCCACTCACTCGATGATTCTAATGCCCACTCACTCGATGATTCTAATTCCCACTCACTCGATGATTCTAATGCCCACTCACTCGATGATCCTAATTCCCACTCACTTGATGATTCTAATTCCCACTCACTCGATGATCCTAATGTCCACTCACTCGATGATTCTAATGCCCACTCACTCGATGATTCTAATGCCCACTCACTCGATGATCCTAATGCCCACTCACTCGATGATCCTAATGCCCACTCACTCGATGATTCTAATGCCCACTCACTCGATGATTCTAATGCCCACTCACTCGATGATCCTAATGCCCACTCACTCGATGATCCTAATGCCCACTCACTCGATGATCCTAATTCCCACTCACTCGATGATCCTAATGTCCACTCACTCGATGATTCTAATGCCCACTCACTCGATGATCCTAATGCCCACTCACTCGATGATCCTAATGCCCACTCACTCGATGATCCTAATCTCCAGTCACTCGATGATCCTAATTCCCACTCACTCGATGATCCTAATGTCCACTCACTCGATGATTCTAATGCCCACTCACTCGATGATCCTAATGTCCACTCACTCGATGATCCTAATGCCCACTCACTCGATGATCCTAATGCCCACTCACTCGATGATCCTAATGCCCACTCACTCGATGATTCTAATTCCCACTCACTCGATGATCCTAATTCCCACTCACTCGATGATCCTAATTCCCACTCACTCAATGATCCTAATGTCCACTCACTCGATGATTCTAATGCCCACTCACTCGATGATCCTAATGCCCACTCACTCGATGATCCTAATGCCCACTCACTCGATGATTCTAATGCCCACTCACTCGATGATTCTAATCTCCAGTCACTCGATGATCCTAATCTCCAGTCATTCGATGATTCTAATTCCCACTCACTCGATGATCCTAATGTCCACTCACTCGATGATCCTGATGCCCACTCACTCGATGATCCTAATCCCCCATCAGTCAATGATCTAATACACAATCATTCAATGAGTGTTTCTGTTGGCTCAGCACTGAGGAGGTTCAGGTTGTAGGTAATGAAATTGCCCTGGGATATACAATGGCCAGGCATGTTAACTCTGACGGCAGTACTGAGAAGCATGAGCAGCCTGCAGGGTCAGAGAAACCACAGGTTGCTGCTCCTGCAGTGCCACTGCTGTCAGGTGGACCTATCTGAGCCTCCTCCGGGAGATAAGGGTCTCCCTCTCTGAGGATGCTAGTGTGGGGCTCCATCTCTCTAGCAGAGCGAAGTGCCACCTCCATCTCTCCACCCTGACAGCCCCAGCACAGAGCTCCGTCCCCTTACTCCAACAGCCCTGATGCAGAGCTCCTACTTCCTTACCCCATGAGGGACGCAGTACAGAGCTCCATCTCTCCACCCTGACAGCCCCAGCACAGAGTTCCTTCTCCCTGCACTGTGGGCCCTGGCATGGAGCTCCCCACCTGAATTGTTGCAGAGGTGTCTGCTTCTCCTCGGCGCTCCAGGCATGTCCGATGTAGTAGAGCGGGAAGAAGAGAAGGTTCCAGGTGGCGGCGAACCAGGTGACGGCGAAAGGCGCATCAAAGGACCGGAAGGTGATCTTGGCCAGCTGGGTGGTGCCCGCCCAGGACGAGCAGACACTCAGGAACACCGCCCAGCCCCACAAGGCCTGCTTCAGCCGGGCAACAGAGAAACCTTGCAGGTACCGGCAGTAGGCTGGGCCGCTCCTCCACCATCGGCTCCTCCTCCCTCCTCTGGCTTCCTCCTGCGTCTCCACCTCCGTCCGGACTGAGCTGCCCCCTGTCTTGCTCGCCTCCGCTCGCACAGAGCCACTCCCGGCCTTACTTGCCTCCTCTGGTCTTTCATCTGCTGTAAGGGGAGTGGGGGGGGGGGGGGGGGGGAAGGGGTCGAAGGTCAGTCCAGATCCCAAATGTCGATCAGTAACAAACCCTGGGCGACTGTCCTGGGAAGAGACAGACACCACTGACACTCTCCACACCCCCACCCTGCTGCTGGGGTGGGCAGCATGACCTACAATGCTCTGGGATACCCCATCAGGAACCTCATTAATAAGTTACAGGGAAAGATTTAGGCCATTCAGCCCATTGAGTCAGCTCTGTCATTCAATCGTGGCCAATTTTTTTCAGCTCGATTCTCCCATCTTCTCCCCATAGTCCTTAAATCCCTTACCAATCTTCCCATAGTCCTTAAACCCTTTACCAATCAGGAACCTATCAATCTCTGCTTTAAATACACCCAATGACTTGACCTCCATCATCCTCAGTGGCAATGAAATTCCGTCTAATCTCTTCTAAAGGGACCTCTCTTTATTCTGAGGCTGTAGCTTTAGATCCTAGACTCTCCCATCTAGGAAACATCCTCTCAATGTCCATTCTACCAGGCCTATCATATTGGACTGGTTTCAATGAGATCCTCCATCACGTATGGACCCAAGGACACCAAACGTTCCTCGTGTGTTAATGAGCACAGTGAACTCTGGTTTTGAATTCCATGCTGGATATTTAAGCAGGTCACCAACACTTGCACGATCCTTAGCCAAAACATTTCACCATTAATAACCAACAACCACACATTCCCAAATTCCCCAAGGACAGACCAGGATTTCAACTTCCCTAATACAGACTGGGACCTCTTTCGTCAAAGAAGTTCAGACAGGGTAGAATATGTTAGGGGTATTGGAGTGAGTCCAGCTGGAGTGTGGGCCACACTGTACCTGGTGTTGAGTAATGAGCCTGATCTTTCGGTGGGAACATCTGTGATTCAGATAACTTAAGACAGCTGTACATACGGATAAGTATGGACCTTATGGGAGAGTGTTAAATTGAAGCAGGGCAAATTGCAAGAGTATTAAGCAGGAACTAAGGAGAGTTAACTAGGAAAAGCTGTTTTGGGGTAAGTCAATTTCTGCCACGTGAAAGGTGTTTAGAGACCAACTTGCACAGGGTAAAGGACAGGTAGGTTCCAGTATGGCGAAGTCATGAAACTTTGGATTATGGGAATTTAGTCAAGAAGCAAAAGGTAAAGTTTAGTACTCAAGAGATACTGCAGATGCTGGAAAGGAAGGGGGAAGAAGGTGAGGAGAGGGGAAGGAGTACAAGCCAGAAGGGGATAGGCGAGGGGAAAGTAGGAGTGGGGGGGGGATGAAATAGGAAGCTGGGAGGTGACATGTGGAAGAAGTAAAGGGCTGAGAAAGGAATCTGAGAGGAGAGGTCAGTTGACCTTGGGAGAAAGGAAAGGAGGAGATGCACCAGAGGGATGCGATGGGCAGTTGAGGAGAAGATCAGGGGTGAGAAGGGAGTCAGAATGGTGAATGGAAAAGAGAGGGGTGAGTAATAGAGGACAGTTAGAGAAATTGATGTCCGTACTGTCAGGTTGGAGGCTACCCAGATGGAATATGAAGATTACTGGGGGTGGTGGAGTCACCACACAGGTCACAGGGAGTGCGGGGTCACACAACACAAGACTGGGAAGTGCGGATTCGTACAATGTGGGACGGGGGAGTCAGAATCAGGTTTATTATCACTGGCATGTGTTGTGAAATTTGTTAACATAGCAGCAGCAGTTCAATGCAATACATAAACTAACAGAGAGAGAAAAATAATAATAATAATAATAATAATAATAAATGAACAAGTAGATCAATTACATATATTGAATAGATTATTTAAAATGTGCAAAAACAGAAATACTGTATACAGTATTAAAAAAGTAAGGTAGTGTTCAAGGGTTCAATGTCCATTTAGGAATTGGATGGCAGAGGGGAAGAAGCTGTTCCTGAATCACTGAGTGTGTGCCTTCAGGCTCCTGTACCTCCTACCTGACGGTAACAGAGAGAAAAGGGCATGCCCTGGGTGCTGGAGGTCCTTAATAATGGTCGCTGCCTTTCTGAGACATGGCTCCCTAAAGATGTCCTGGTTAGGGTACTTTGTAGGCAAGTGCCCAAGATAGAGCTGACTAGATTTACAACCCTCTGCAGCTTCTTTCGGTCCTGTGCAGCAGTCGCCCCCATACCAGACAGTGATGCAGCCTGTCAGAATGCTCTCCACGGTACAACTATAGAAGTTTTTGAGTGTATTTGTTGACATACAAAATCTCTTCAAACTCCTAATGAAGTACAGTCACTGCCTTGCCTTCTTTATAACTACATCAATATGTTGGGACCAGGTTAGATCCTCCGAGATCATGACACCCAGGAACTTGAAACTGCTCACTCTCTCCACTTCTGATCTCTCTACGAGGATTGGTGTGTGTTCCTTGGTCTTACACTTCCTGAAGTCTACACTCACTTCTTTTGTCTTGCTGACGTTGAGTGCCAGGTTGTTGCTGTGACACCACTCCACTAGTTGGCATATCTCACTCACTCCTGTACACCCTCTCGTGACCCCCTGAGATTCTACCAACAATGGTTGCATCGTCAGCAAATTTTCAGATGGTATTTGAGCTATGCCTAGCCACACAGTCATGGGTATAGAGAGAGTCGAGCAGTGGACTATGCGCTAAGTGCAGAGTAATACAACACAGGATGGGGAGTGCAGATTTCTACAATGTGGCAGAGCAGATTCACAAGACACAGGGGAGGGACAGTATAGATTCCCACAACACAAAAGAGCAGAGTGTGGATTCACACAACACAGGACAGGGAGAGTGTGGTTTCACACAACACAGGACAGGGGGTGTGGATTCACACAACACAGGACAGGGGGAGTGTGGATTCACACAACACAGGACAGGGGGAGTGTGGATTCACACAACACAGGACAGGGGGAGTGTGGATTCACACAACACAGGACAGCGTGAGTGTGGATTCACACAACACAGGACAGAGGGAGTGTGGATCCACACAACACAGGACAGTGTGAGTGTGGATTCACACAACACAGGACAGAGGGAATGTGGATTCCCACAACACAGGACAGTGTGAGTGTGGATTCACACAACACAGGACAGGGGGAGTGTGGATTCACACAACACAGGACAGCGTGAGTGTGGATTCACACAACACAGGACAGAGGGAGTGTGGATCCACACAACACAGGACAGTGTGAGTGTGGATTCACACAACACAGGACAGAGGGAATGTGGATTCCCACAACACAGGACAGGTTGATTGTGGATTCACACAACACAGGACAGGGAGAGTGTGGATTCCCACAACACAGGACAGGGGGTGTGGATTCCCACAACACAGGACAGGGGGAGTGTGGATTCACACAACACAGGGCAGGGGGAGTGTGGATTCACACAACACAGGACAGGGAGAGTGTGGATTCCCACAACACAGGACAGGGGGTGTGGATTCCCACAACACAGGACAGGGGCAGTGTGGATTCACACAACACAGGACAGGGAGATTGTGGATACACACAACACAGAACAGTGAGAGTGTGGATCCACACAACACAGGACAGGGAGAGTGTGGTTTCACACAACACAGGACAGGGGGACTGTGGATTCACACAACACAGGACAGGGAGAGTGTGGATTCCCACAACACAGGACAGGGAGGTTGTGGATTCACACAACACAGGACAGGGAGATTGTAGATTCACACAACACAGGACAGGGGCTTTGAAGATTCACACAACACAGGACAGGGAGATTGGGGATTCCCACAACACAGGACAGGGGGACTGTGGATTCACACAACACAGGACAGGGGGATTGTGGATTCACACAACACAGGACAGCGTGAGTGTGGATTCCCACAACACAGGACAGGGGGAGTGTGGATTCACACAACACAGGGCAGGGGGAGTGTGGATTCACACAACACAGGACAGGGAGAGTGTGGATTCCCACAACACAGGACAGGGGGTGTGGATTCCCACAACACAGGACAGGGGCAGTGTGGATTCACACAACACAGGACAGGGAGATTGTGGATACACACAACACAGAACAGTGAGAGTGTGGATCCACACAACACAGGACAGGGAGAGTGTGGTTTCACACAACACAGGACAGGGGGACTGTGGATTCACACAACACAGGACAGGGAGAGTGTGGATTCCCACAACACAGGACAGGGAGGTTGTGGATTCACACAACACAGGACAGCGTGAGTGTGGATTCACACAACACAGGACAGGGGCAGTGTGGATCCACACAACACAGGACAGGGAGAGTGTGGTTTCACACAACACAGGACAGGGGGACTGTGGATTCACACAACACAGTACAGGGAGAGTGTGGATTCCCACAACACAGGACAGGGAGGTTGTGGATTCACACAACACAGGACAGGGGGAGTGTGGATTCCCACAACACAGGACAGGGAGAGTGTGGCTACCCACAACACAGGACAGGGGGACTGTGGATTCACACAACACAGGACAGGGAGATTGTGGATTCACACAACACAGGACAGGGGGAGTCTGGATTCACACAACACAGGTCAGGGGGATTGTAGATTCACACAACACAGGACAGGGGAACTGTAGATTCAAACAAGACAGGACAGGGAAATCGGGGAATCACACAATACAGGACAAGGGGTTTGTAGATTTACACAACACAGGACAGGTAGACTGTGGATTCACACAACACAGGACAGGGAGATTGGGGATTCACACAACACAGGACAGGGGGATTGTAGATTCACAAAACACAGGACAGGGGATGGACGGTGGATTCACACAACACAGGACAGGGAGATTGGGGATTCACACAACACAGGACAGGGGGATTGTAGATTCACACAACACAGGACAGGGGCTTTGAAGATTCACACAACACAGGACAGGGAGATTGGGGATTCACACAACACAGGACAGGGGCTTTGAAGATTCACACAACACAGGACAGGGAGATTGTAGATTCACACAACACAGGACAGGGGCTTTGAAGATTCACACAACACAGGACAGGGAGATTGGGGATTCCCACAACACAGGACAGGGGGACTGTGGATTCACACAACACAGGACAGGGGGATTGTGGATTCACACAACACAGGACAGCGTGAGTGTGGATTCACACAACACAGGACAGGGGGATTGTGGATTCACACAACACAGGACAGGGAGATTGGGGATTCACACAACACAGGACAGGGAGAGTGTGGATTCCCACAACACAGGACAGGGGGACTGTGGATTCCCACAACACAGGACAGGGAGATTATGGATTCCCACAACACAGGACAGGGAGATTATGGATTCCCACAGCACAGGACAGGGAGAGTGTGGATTCCCACAGCACAGGACAGGGAGAGTGTGGATTCCCACAACACAGGACAGGGGGAGTGTGGATTCCCACAACACAGGACAGGGAGATTATGGATTCCCACAACACAGGACAGGGAGATTATGGATTCACACAACACAGGACAGGGAGAGTGTGGATTCCCACAACACAGGACAGGGAGAGTGTGGATTCCCACAACACAGGACAGGGAGAGTGTGGATTCCCACAACACAGGACAGGGAGAGTGTGGATCCTCCCAACACAGGACAGGGGGAGTCTGGATTCACACAACACAGGACAGGGAGAGTGTGGATTCACACAACACAGGTCAGGAGGATTGTAGAATCACACAACACAGGACAGGGGGTTTGTAGATTCACACAACACAGGACAGGGGAACTGTAGATTCAAACAAGACAGGACAGGGAAATTGGGGAATCACACAATACAGGACAAGGGGTTTGTAGATTTACACAACACAGGACAGGTAGACTGTGGATTCACACAACACAGGACAGGGAGATTGGGGATTCACACAACACAGGACAGGGGGATTGTAGATTCACACAACACAGGACAGGGGGAGTGTGGATTCCCACAACACAGGACAGGGAGAGTGTGGATTCACACAACACAGGACAGGGAGATTATGGATTCACACAACACAGGACAGGGGGAATGTAGATTCACACAACACAGGACAGGGGGAGTGTGGATTCCCACAACACAGGACAGGGAGAGTGTGGATTCACACAACACAGGACAGGGAGATTATGGATTCCCACAACACAGGACAGGGGGAGTGTGGATTCCCACAACACAGGACAGGGAGAGTGTGGATTCCCACAACACAGGACAGGGAGATTATGGATTCCCACAACACAGGACAGGGGGAGTGTGGATTCCCACAACACAGGACAGGGAGAGTGTGGATTCACACAACACAGGACAGGGAGATTATGGATTCCCACAACACAGGACAGGGGGAGTGTGGATTCCCACAACACAGGACAGGGAGAGTGTGGATTCCCACAACACAGGACAGGGGGACTGTGGATTCACACAATACAGGACAGGGGGATTGTAGATTCACACAACACAGGACAGGGGGATTGTAGAATCACACAACACAGGACAGGGGGTTTGTAGATTCACACAACACAGGACAGGGGGTTTGTAGATTCACACAACACAGGACAGGGGAACTGTAGATTCAAACAAGACAGGACAGGGAAATTGGGGAATCACACAATACAGGACAAGGGGTTTGTAGATTTACACAACAAAGGACAGGTAGACTGTGGATTCACACAACACAGGACAGGGAGATTGTGGATTCACACAACACAGGACAGGGGGAGTGTGGATTCCCACAACACAGGACAGGGAGAGTGTGGATTCCCACAACACAGGACAGGGGGAGTGTGGATTCCCACAACACAGGACAGGGGGACTGTGGATTCCCACAACACAGGACAGGGAGAGTGTGACTACCCACAACACAGGACAGGGGGACTGTGGATTCCCACAACACAGGACAGGGGGAGAGTGGATTCCCACAACACAGGACAGGGGGACTGTGGATTCACACAACACAGGACAGGGAGATTATGGATTCACACAACACAGGACAGGGGGAGTGTGGATTCCCACAACACAGGACAGGGAGAGTGTGGATTCCCACAACACAGGACAGGGGGAGTCTGGATTCACACAACACAGGTCAGGGGGATTGTAGAATCACACAACACAGGACAGGGGGTTTGTAGATTCACACAACACAGGACAGGGGGTTTGTAGATTCACACAACACAGGACAGGGGAACTGTAGATTCAAACAAGACAGGACAGGGAAATTGGGGAATCACACAATACAGGACAAGGGGTTTGTAGATTTACACAACACAGGACAGGTAGACTGTGGATTCACACAACACAGGACAGGGAGATTGGGGATTCACACAACACAGGACAGGGGGATTGTAGATTCACAAAACACAGGACAGGGGATGGACTGGATTCCCACAACACAGGACAAGGGGATTGTAGATTCACACAACACAGGACAGGGGCTTTGAAGATTCACACAACACAGGACAGGGAGATTGGGGATTCACACAACACAGGACAGGGGGACTGTGGATTCACACAACACAGGACAGGGGGACTGTGGATTCACACAACACAGGACAGGGAGATTGGGGATTCACACAACACAGGACAGGGGGATTGTAGATTCACACAACACGGGACAGGGGGATTGTAGATACACACAACACAGGACAGGGAGATTATGGATTCAGACAACACAGGACGGAGGAGTGTGGATTCACACAACACAGGACAGGGAGATTGTGGATTCACACAATACAGGACAGGGGGAGTGTGGATTCACACAACACAGGACAGGGGGAGTGTGGATTCCCACAACACAGGACAGGGAGATTATGGATTCACACAACACAGGACAGGGGGAATGTAGATTCACACAACACAGGACAGGGGGAGTGTGGATTCCCACAACACAGGACAGGGGGAGTGTGGATTCCCACAACACAGGACAGGGAGATTATGGATTCACACAACACAGGACAGGGGGAGTGTGGATTCCCACAACACAGGACAGGGAGATTATGGATTCCCACAACACAGGACAGGGGGAGTGTGGATTCCCACAACACCAGGACAGGGAGAGTGTGGATCCACACAACACAGGACAGGGGGATTGTAGAATCACACAACACAGGACAGGGGGTTTGTAGATTCACACAACACAGGACAGGGGGTTTGTAGATTCACGCAACACAGGACAGGGGAACTGTAGATTCAAACAAGACAGGACAGGGAAATTGGGGAATCACACAATACAGGACAAGGGGTTTGTAGATTTACACAACACAGGACAGGTAGACTGTGGATTCACACAACACAGGACAGGGAGATTGTGGATTCACACAACACAGGACAGGGGGAGTGTGGATTCCCACAACACAGGACAGGGAGAGTGTGGATTCACACAACACAGGACAGGGAGAGTGTGGATTCCCACAACACAGGACAGGGGGAGTGTGGATTCCCACAACACAGGACAGGGGGACTGTGGATTCCCACAACACAGGACAGGGAGAGTGTGACTACCCACAACACAGGACAGGGGGACTGTGGATTCCCACAACACAGGACAGGGGGAGAGTGGATTCACACAACACAGGACAGGGGGACTGTGGATTCACACAACACAGGACAGGGAGATTATGGATTCACACAACACAGGACAGGGGGAGTGTGGATTCCCACAACACAGGACAGGGAGAGTGTGGATTCCCACAACACAGGACAGGGGGAGTCTGGATTCACACAACACAGGTCAGGGGGATTGTAGAATCACACAACACATGACAGGGGGTTTGTAGATTCACACAACACAGGACAGGGGGTTTGTAGATTCACACAACACAGGACAGGGGAACTGTGGATTCACAGAACACAGGACAGGGGGACTGCAGATGCACGCAACACA